>NC_135935.1:715570-1461985 GCF_964058835.1 Carex rostrata
AAATTTGGGGTTATTTACTTTTGAGACCCTTGCCCAGTTGCCCTGCCATGCGATCTTCCTATTGGTATATATTCTACAAAATGTAACCCCCACTCTATTTCTCACATCATTTCATGACCTTTATATGCAACCAAACTTTTGTTCCTTCTACCATGTCCTCTTCACCCCAAAACAAAGCAAATGCATAAATATAACGACAGAGGCAAGTAGAGAGAGAGAGAGAGAGAGAGAGAGGCATTGAAACCATAAAATATATTTTCATGATGGTGTTTAAGAGAGGAGGTGGTGGGTTAGAGAGAGAGATGGTACTTATTTGGCTAGTGGCGTTCTTGGTTTTCTTGGCATTGGGTAGTGTCAGTGCGGTACCGCCGGTGATGGGGGGAGGGTCCCACATTTCAGGGCACCGAAACCATATTGAGCGGAGATTGGATAATTTGAAAGCCTCCTTAGCTGCCGCACCAGCTTCTTCGCCCGCCTCAGGCCCAAAGGTTAGTCTCTCTCTCTCTCTCTCTGTTTTATTTTTTTTATTAATTTTTTTTTTAAAGAAGCTTGGCAGGAACTTCTAAGTATCTCTGTCTATCTATCTCCGTGTCTCTCCACGCATTGAAATTGAATTCATACACAAGTTGAACACCAGCGATCTCATGTAGTGCCATTGTGGTGGTCAATCAGCACATTGCTGAGCTCTCTAATTCAGAATTCCATTACAAATATTGCTTATTCTCCTGATTTATTTTAGTGCTATATGAAAATTCTGCGTGTTCTCTAAATTGTTGCAATTGGAATTTGAGTCTGTTGAAGTCGAACTGATGCAATTTGACATTTGAATTTGTTAGAAACCCAAAACCTTTCCCAGAGACCAAGACACTTCTTTTTTAATGTTTACTTCCTCCAAGAGAAGAATCAACCCCATAATGCCGTTAAAACATTTTTGTATATTTAATTTGTAACATTTCCGAACTTTTTTTTTTTTTGTCTTTAATTTCTTAATTTAATTTTATTATTCGCATCGGGAAAGCAGGGGTCAACAGAAGCATCGAGCACACGTGTGTATCACGTGACATCTTACGGCGCGGATTCCACAGGTAGCACCGACTCAACTGACGCCATAAATAAAGCCATATCAGACGCCTTTCAAGCACCGTCCAGTCGCACATTGATGGCTGGGATCGCAGATCTCGGCGGGGCCGAGGTGCACTTAGATGGCGGGACCTACTTGATCAGCTCTCCAGTGACGCTCCCCTCCAGTGGTGGGGGCAATTTCCGGGTATGTTCATTTATGACGAGGATTTAGTACTTCCACATTTGAATAATTCATATAAAATTAACATGCATTATTGATGTACCAGTAGAAAAAAGTTACCTTTGAAATTAATATCGTATAATTTTCAACATTTCTCCTTGAAGGTTTCCTCCAGTTGTTCAAATAAACCCCACGTTTTCGAATTTTCAACATTTGGGGATCTATTACTCCTCTTTAATTGATATTATTTGTTTTGACAAACTATACTTACCCTAATGAATAATGAATTTCCAACATCCTATCTATACTTTTCACTCAAAAAAACATCCTATCTATACTTTACCAAACAAGAAAGCTAGAATCTATTTCTACGGGTTTATCACAAAAAGAAACAACAAAGCTAGAGAAGTTTGGTACATAATTTTCAAATTGGAAAAATATCATCCGTTGAACGGTTGAACCTCTCCTTTATGTTGGGGCCCACCCACCCATTCCCAAACATCTATTAAAAACCAATTCGATTTATTATACTTTACGTTGTATATGTAAAAAAAAAAAGTTGGTGCAACTTAAAAGAGAGGTATAGAAAAGGACACTGATATAATGCTCCAGACATTGACACCAACGCACCAACACTGATAAAAAGCTCTCTTTGTGTTGCATGCTCGTGTGGTCATTATCTTAAGACAGAATTAATTCGCACTAATTAATTTTCTTAAATAAATGCAGATAATTGGTGGTTCATTACGCGCATCAGAGACCTTCCCAACCGATCGCTATCTGATCGAGCTGAACTCCGACACATCCAGCTCGAGCTACCTGTATGATTACATAACACTCAAAGACCTCTTGCTGGACTCCAACTACCGAGGTGGCGGCATTGCTGTAATTAACTCCCTACGCACGACAATTGACAGTTGCTACATCGTACATTTCATGTCAGATGGCATCCGGGTGCAGGGCGGACATGAGACGTTCGTCAGAAATTGTTTTCTAGGTCAACACATCACAGCTGGTAACGACCCCGGCGAAAGAAATTTCACTGGGACAGGCATTAACCTAATGGGAAACGACAATGCAGTTACTGATACTGTAATATTTTCGGCTGCTACCGGAATTTCAGTCACGGGCCAGGCAAACACCTTTTCAGGTGTGCATTGCTATAACAAAGCAACTGGGTTTGGTGGGGTTGGGATCCACTTGAAAACGCAGGGTCTGATTCAAACCCGCATCATAAATTGCTACATGGACTACACATCGATTGTCTCAGAAGATCCTGTGCTTCTCCATATTTCGGGGTCTTACTTCCTGGGGGATGCTAATGTGGTACTTAAATCAGTGAAAGGCGTGATAAAGGCAGTAAATATTGTGGATAATATTTTTAACGGGGGCGGCAAAGGGGTTGAAATCGTGCAATTAGATGAGTCAAATGGTAAATTTGCAACTGTAGATCAAGTTATTGTGCAAGGAAATGTGGCACAAGGGATGGTTGTGAAATCAACGGCTGCCATGGGGTCGGTAGAGGCGAATGGTACAACAACATGGACAGTCGATTTCTCGTCAGTTTTGTTATTTCCTGATAGAATAGGTCATGTACAATACTCATTTCAGGCTGACTCATCATTTCCTAACCATGCTTTGAGAAATACAACAGGCAATCAGGTAACGATTGTGTCTGACATACCGGTTGCGGCTAAAGTACATGTCGCAGTTGATCAAAATGGTGGTTAAGAACAGAGAAGCAAGTGGCTATATAATTTTTTATCTTTATTTTTTCATTTGTTGCTATTTAAATGAATGATAAAAGGGTTTGGCAAGGTGAAAATTCAAGAGGTTTGATTTAAATTAAAAGAATCAAACAACGGAATTTTTTTTTTTATTGAAATGGATAATCCCTTTCTGTCATTTATATTCTGTTGTTATTTTCTTATATAACTCAAAATTTGTTGCATAAAAAAGAAATTCTCTTAAATAACTCTCTTTTTAAGAATTTCGTAAAGTTTGGTTTGAAGTCACAATCAATATTCGAGCACATGGCAATACTGAACGTCTCTTTCTTCCTGAAATTGAGATAGTTCTCAAATTCAAAAAAGTTATTTGGAATTGAAATGTAGTGTCAGGTTTGAATCCTTCCCAGGGGCGGCGGACTCAGGATTTTCGTCAGAGAGACAAAAATATCGAATCGGATTTAAATAGCTTATTGGATTTAAACTCATTAACTAATTGAGTACTTGATAAAAAAACAATATTTTGACTTATATTTTTCAATACCTTGATTTATAATTTATGATTCTATAACTTATAATTAATATTACCAATCATAATTCGAGAAATTTATTTTGATTTTAATACTAAATTTAACCCGAATTACAATTCAAACATTCAGAGGAGGGCAAAAAATTTTTCAAAGAGAGGCAAAGTCGATTTGTACCATTAGATCACCACTAAAACTCGAAATCCGGCTGCCCCCCTCTGTGCTACAGTAGATCCACCCCTTCGAGCGTATGATGTGTGCATTTGAGATGATTAACTAGTGTTTGTGATTTTTCAAATCCTTTTCAGGCTATATATACCTTCTCTTGTGAAATAAAAAAGTTTGTAATAAAATAATTTGTTAAGTAGGATCTCAAGCTTTTCAGGGTTGAACAAGCACTGCGAAAGTGGGTTCAACCGACTTGATTTTGTCGCAACAATTATACAATGCCTTTATGAAGAAAAGGAGAGAAAAAGGGGGGGGAAGGACAAAAGGGACGATAAAAGAAATGAACTATATGTCGATTTAAATTATTGAACTTATGGGACATACCTTTGGAACCAAGTCTTCGTCATGAAGTCATGTTTAGAAAAATAAAAAGAGAATATGTAGAAAGGAAGGAAAACCAAAAGTTGTACTTTGCAACAGAAGACTAACCAAATCCGCTGAATCTGAAATGGTAGCAATTTATTTTGGTACACCTAATTAACTGCTTTATCTTGACTTATTATCGCGTATATACTATATATCTCTGTTTAACAACTACCTGGAATCGGTCTACTGTTGCATTACATTAACATCATCGATCATACATTTGTTAAATTTTTTAAACCATTATTTCAAATATCTGACTGAAATTAAAAAGGAAAACAAGGAATTGAAAGAAAAATATGGCTAATACGGCCCCTATCTAATTGAGATTACAATCTCGAATAATCAGATGATTGAGACTTCTCCAGTGTTTCTAGATATGGAGAGGATCAAACTCCTCTCTATTTGAACGTGTGAGTGGTTGACAGCATAAAGTTGCCAATAGGAGGCTATACGGAAGCACATGATAGTATGAGATGCCATCCCCATTTCATGATGATTATAGTTGGTGAGCTATAACAGCACTACAGCAGCATATATTTATCTGAAAGAAGAAGGATTATATAAAGGCGCACGATATACTTACTTTTGTCGCGCATTATACCAGTAGTTTGTGCATTGAGTTAATATTTTTTAATTACGTTTTTGCTTAAAAAAACCACCACCATGATTATTTTAGGTGGTTTTGTAACGTCCATCAGAGATGAGCATATCTAAGCGGTATAACTTTAGAACGGTCAAAAAGTAAATTGTTAATGTTTGCTATACTTGTGGTCGGTCTCTTGAAGCATTAGGTTGTAGGTGTTTCTGATATTAGATATTGTTACAGGAAATTTAACAGAGATTTGAGATGAATGCTGATTTTCTCCGACATTTTACTATCAAGTACATCCAACTGTATCATCAGTATGGATAATAGGCTATATATGGTCATTGGTTAAGGATCTAAACTAAAATATGGGCTGCTTAGGCCCACTATAGTTGGGCTGGATGGGCCCGGTGCTGGTACGAGCTGATGCTTATAGCAGTCCCTACAACAATTTAAAGTTTTAAACAAAAAAGAAAAGAACAAAAACTTCTCTTCAGTCCTTAAATTTTTAAGAAGAAACATTGTTAAATAGGCCAAGGAGCACTTACATCACCTCCTACTCTAGCCAGCATCATTATGGTACCAAACCGATCAGATCAGTTATCTGGCTGCCGTGCATATCTTGGTTGGATTACTAGAGCAGTGAGCAAAAGCAAGTAATATCTAAAGACATACATCTATTTCCAATTTTTTGGGTACCCCTCTACCAAACATGTATTAAATTATTTTTCAAAATAAACTAACATAAATTGTTCAAAGGGTAGCATAACTGAATCAGGGAAACCTATATCATGTGGTACATTGATCAAATATAACTAGAATCACCACAGCTATATACACTTCTACAGAACCGCTATGAACAGCTAAGCAACCCATCTAACCGCATTCCAACCGGATACCTCCCTTCCCCCTCCAAAGTCCCCTTAACCTTCCTATAAAGCTCCACCCAAGAACAACCCTCGGTCCAATCCCTTTCGTTAAAAAAACCCAGAGAGGGACCCACAGGGCATGCGGCAGGATTGGCCGTGACTAGATCTAACACTGCAGCTGGGCCTGGTACAGCTGCTTTTGGAAAATTGATGGCTAAATTATCAACCTTATGCTCATATATCTTCCCATTTCGATCTAGCTTGTACCGGGAGGTGCCTTGGAAGGTACCGTGAGCTTCCCAAGGGACCCGCGGCGTGCCGTGAAGCTCCCACCTTATCACTATGGTGTTCTCTGACAGCTGCCAGATGCGGGAAATGTCGAAGCCGATGTCGTGGAAGAGAACTTTTCCATGAAAACGAAGTGCCCAAAATATTAGCTTGTAGTTCTCTATTCCTTGAAAGGTGTTCAATGGATCCACAAAGGTTATGTCATCCCTGGAGACATCAGGAAAAATGATATTATATAAGAGACAGTTCACAGTTCTTCATTCTTCTTCTTTTTTATTCGAGATTAATTTAACTTTTAATTAGTAAGATATCAGAGCAGTCCATGACATGAGTTCATTACATTAATTTATTTTCCTTTTTATTACTTCTGCCACAGTAACTAACTATAACCCTGACTGGTATAGTACCAGTTCAAAGTAGATTGTTATAAGTTATAACTATGACAATTTCATGTTTGACCATTAATAAGACTCAATTAAGACAAAAAAGACCCAAGGAAACAAACTATGATGGTTATGAGCACCATTTGTGTGTGTATAAACAATAAACTAAAAGATAACGGATGTCAAACTGTGATATTACTGGTGAATGGAATATCATGTCAATTTTGGACATATTTTAATTATAACATTTTGAAAATAGTACATAAACATCAATGACTTGGTGTATGGAGTTCGTACCGATAAATATCATAGTTGAGGTCTCTTACAAAAAGAGAAGGAAGATCATCTCTTAAGGTCCTCACTGCTATACCAAGGTTCAGATAGAAATCATCCTTTTGATTCTTATTATTTCCCTGATTGTTCTTTTTCTCTGGTGTTTGAGTGAGAAAAGGTTTCTCTTGCAACACTGTCGGCTTTCTTTGTAGATCATAGGAGGCAGAGGAAGATGAAGAGGCAATTACTGGATTTATCAGGGGGGTTTGTGAAAATTTTGTATGGTGCGAAAGGAGAGACGAGGTGGATAGCTTCGGAAGAAGAAAAGACATTTTCTGTACGGACACTATCTCTTTATTCACTGCAGGGAGCAGAAGCCATGAGAGAGAAGAGGAGGAGAAAAAGGAAAATTACGTAGCAGCCACTGCTAAGGTTTTTAAGGGAAAAAAAAAAAAAAGTGAAATGTTTGAGTGGTATGGAATGGTACAACGAATGGTTTGTGGATTGTTCTGTTCTGATTTGATCTTTATTTTCGCCTTGAATTTTTAATGGTGCGTATTGCATCGTAGACCATGGATTATTCCAGCTTGGATCCGGTCTTGTGCAGAAAATTTTGTACGCAGATTTTGTCCTCTCATTTATTTTGAGATCCGTGCAGATTTAATTTACAATCTTCTCGGAATAACGAAAAATTCGAGCGAGAGAGAATCAGTCAATCACAACTCTGGATTATTCTGTGGAATGAATTTCGTACCTTCTAAACGAAGTTTTGGTGACCTAAATTGACGATTGCTCATTTCTCACATGTTCTGATATTTTTTTTCTTGTAATTATCTATGCATTTATCTTATAGATGATTATGTTACAGATAATTACTGGGATGTATCATGTATATGACAACGTACTCGTAGATAATATAGTAGCGGTTGCAATAATCTGTACTGGAAGTGCTGCATAAAACCAATTATAATTTCATACCAATTCTAACTTTTAATAAGTCATACTCTAACAAATCGAGCGATTGTTAGATCATTGAATTGTGCAAATTAAGTAGGAGAAATTCATGGGTGATAATGTTTATTCATCATTCTTGCACATTAAAATCTATAAATTTATTAATCATTAAAACAATCTCAAGATAACACGATTCTAATTGATTTGGATGTTTATATATATTAAAAATATTTGAATCATTTTTACAAGCAACTAGGGGTGTCAATGGCACCCTTTTATCCGTTTATCCGACCCGTACCGAATTCAATAAGATGGATACGGATAAGATATTTTTTTCTTAAACTTATCGGGTATGGGTACGGATACGGGTAAAGATTTTTTTTTTCTGCTATCTAAATGGATAAGGATACGGATAAAGTCTATTATGTATCGTACCCGTTATGATAATTATAAAAAAAAATATATATTTTATATATGAATGAGGAATAAATATTAATTCTTCAACTATGAAGACTTAATAGTTGTGTTACGCTTAAATTAACCATTAAAACACGTAAATAAATTTCAGCAAATTATAGTAAAGCTTAGACATTTAAAACATGTATATATATTTGTGAAATACATGAGTTTTAATGTATTCTTTTGTAAATAATTTTTTTTTGTTATAATAACTTTATCCGTTATTTATCCGCTACTGTTTCGTTATCCGACAACCATAACACATAAAGGTAGGGTATAAATAAAGTAATTCATAGCGAGTAAGGATAAGATACATATAAGAACAATATGTAACGGATACGAGTATAAAAATACTTCCATCCGATCTTTACTGCAACCGTTAACACCCTTACAAGCAACACAAGATTGGTTTTATGATCTTGAGGCTTCGACAAATATAAAAAAAAATGTAAATTTTTTGTAAACCACCAAAGACTAATTTTACAAATGTCTATAACAAATATTTTTGTTCTTAAAATAAATTTCAGGAAACAATCCTAGTAAAAGGATGACAAAAAAAAATGTACTAGTAATGTTTTTGTAAAGCTTAGACATTTAAAACATGTATATATATTTGTGAAATACATGAGTTTTAATGTATTCTTTTGTAAATAATATTTTTTTTGTTATAATAACTTTATCCGTTATTTATCTGTTATTGTTTCGTTATCCGACAACCATAACATATAAAGGTAGGGTATAAATAAAGTAATTCATAGCGAGTAAGGATAAGATACATATAAGAACAATATGTAACGGATACGAGTATAAAAATACTTCCATCCGATCTTTACTGCAACCATTAACACCCTTACAAGCAACACAAGATTGGTTTTATGATCTTGAGGCTTCGACAAATATAAAAAAAAATGTAAATTTTTTTGTAAACCACCAAAGACTAATTTAACAAATGTCTATAACAAATATTTTTGTTCTTAAAATAAATTTCAGGAAACAATCCTAGTAAAAGGATGACAAAAAAAAATGTACCAGTAATGTTTTTGTTTCATCTGGTTCGCCTGAGTGAAATATAAATTGTATTATATTTAAGGCGCTTGTGTCGGCCTCTCCCTTCCTCCCTCTGTCCCTCTTTTCGTCCCTCTATTTCTATAGCTACAAACATATATTTCCGTTTAAGTTTAGGATTTTTTTTCCTCTTCTTCAACAATAAAATAGAGAGTGGAAAAGTTACACCTAAAGTTTGAATCTCATCGCCGCTTCTTCGTTCTATTTTGACGCTCCTTTGTTCTGCCTCTCGGTAGTTTTTATTTTCTTTACTTTTGTTGTTACCTTTTAATTTCATTTTGGATAATGTTTGTGATGAAGATGGTGATCTCTCCTCTCTCCTACCTCTCACCTTCTCCTTTTTTTTATTTTTGCTCACCGTACCCTTTCTTTTATGCTCCTATTTTTTTTTCTCTGATCTTCCTTCCTTCACCGCAATATCCTCACTGCTCGGGTGACCATCTCTCTGGTGATGATTTCTATTACCAGTGAGGTAGATTTTGTCCGTTGCCAGCTTCAGCTTCTATTCGGTGGCTTCACAGCTTCCAACATCGTCTTGCTAGTGTGAACATGAGATTAAGTGTGAGCACTCATGCCAATGTGACTAGGGGCTTAATCAATGTGAACACTACTGCAAATATGAAAATAGAGAATATGTTAGATACAAACACTTGATACATGAACTATTCATACTTGCATGACAATGTATGAATACTAGCAATACTTTATATTAATACTTTCAGATATCATCCAATGCCAAATGAAAAAAAAATTAGAATTTGTTAGATACATGAACTATTTATACTTATATGAGGAGGTATGAATACTTGCATACTTTATATTAGTACTTTCAAATGTCATCTGATGCCAAAAGGAAAAAAAAATTGTTGATAAAATATTTTAGATAAAATGCTTGATACATAAACTATTAACATTTGCATGACAAGGTATTAATACTTACAATATTTGAAATTAATACTTTCATACATTATCCCGTGCCATATGGAAATAAAAATAAAAATTTCATAGATTCTGTTAGCTACTAACACTTGACATATGAACTATTTACACCTGTATGACAATGTATAAATATTTGCACTACTTAATATCAATATTTTCAGACATCATCTTGTGTCATATGGAAAAAAATGATAAAATATGTTAGGCACAAACACTTCAGACATGAATTATATACACATACAGTACGAGATATGAATACTTGAACAACGAGGTATGAATATTTGCTCGACAAGATATGAATACTTACACGACAACGTATTCACGATGATGTATGAATATTTGCATGATGAGGTATGAATACTTGCACGATGGACAATCCAAAAATACGTTATCATGGATCTCATTTGAAATAAAAAATTACGTAGAAGACGTCCATGATTTTAGATTTGCAAATTTTCTCACAGATTGTCAGAAATATTGACGAGATTGAACGGAGAAAAACAAACCCAACTCTAAAAATGTGTAAAAGATGTGTGTGTGATGTGTCCATTTTTTTTTCGATATACTTCATATCTTAGGTATGAATACTTGATATATTATATATTAACATTTGCATGCATAGGTATCCATATTTGCATGTGTCAGTTATAAAATCTATCAAATATTAGGTGGTCCCCCAAGTAATTAATGAAGTTCAATTAGTTAACGATCCCTACAAGTAGTTATTGATTGGAGAATGAATAGAAAAAATTGACTGAGAGATAGTTAATCGATCCTTTTTAAAAAATAGCAATAAAGTTCTTCCACCACTGTTCTCTTTCAATAATTACTATTTCATCATCCATCTGTGATTTACTAAACAATCATTAAATAATTAAATAGCAATGAGAAGTAATCTGTAATAATATGAAACTTGAAGTAACATGATGCAATAACATGTTATCCAATATCATGAAAGTATAATTTATGTAAGGAAGCAGCTAACAGTCCTCCAAAAATCTCCGGATATTTTCAACTAATTATGTAAACATAAATACTAAATCCTGTAAACTAATTCAACAAATCCTGTCAACATAAAAACGCGTGAAAGTTGTTAAAAACGCGTGACAGCTGTTAAAAATGGGTGACAGCTGTTGAAAACGCGTGACAGCTGTTGGGGACCACCTTCTCTGAACACATAGTATCCTGTGAACATACACATATTATCTTGTAAACATACACATATTATCCTATAAACATACATATATTATCCTGTAAATATACATATTGTATTTGAAATTATGGCAGTTGTGGCAGTTGAAAGTACGTCAAAACTAAGCTAAAAAGGAAAGACTTTTATATACAGAGATTTTCGAGAGACTGTAGCCCAATGGACGTCACCTTTAATTTCTCTTTATCTAATGACGAATATCAGGAAACTTTTTTACTAGTATTGCATAATTGGATGCATCGGTACCTTATTATACATTCTCCGGAGAACCTGACCTTAAATTGAATTGATCTTTGACCTTTGATTTATTTGAAGCACCTGATCTTTGTTGGTATGATCTCGATCGTTGATTTACTTTTAGAGGTTGAATTTACGAACAAGTCGGCTACTTAATGAATCCGGATCTAGTGAAATACCTGACCGTGTAGAATGAGATCTGAATAGTCTATTTCAATCTTGCACGAATCTCTAAGTACACAAATAAACACTAATTGAATTTGATTCGGCTGTGAGTATTCTACACACTCAGGTACTATAGAGAATACTCAATCCTGTTTAACGGGTCGGAATCTATGGACTCTCATTGTTGGGCTTGATAGGCCCAGTTCTTTCTGTTTTTTCAGGCTCATTTTAGCTCGTAAAAGAGCCCGTTGCGTGACAATCGAGTCGAATTATCGTTCACATTTTTAATGGCGCTCCTTTTGACATCTAAATATATATATCAAAATCTTCCCTTTAAAACTAGGGTTTTGTACTCGCTCGTCTTCCCTTCCCAGGCGCCGCCGCATTTCTATTCTCTCCAGCCTGCTTCCGATCTCCTTTCTTCACAGCCATGGCGGAACAAGTAATAATCTCTCCTTATCCAATTATTATAGAGCGTCGTTGAATCTGTGTTATCGAGATCCAGGATAGGTTTTTCAAATTCAGACCAGAATGATGAGGTTTATTAGATGTTCAGCATTTTGCATTCTTCGTTTTCATGAGGAAACTGGATCTCTGTATAAGAAAAAACTTGCTCACCGTACAATTTATTAATGCCATTTTTGTATCGGTTAGACGCTTACTATATACTAGATTTCATGTGGCTCGTCTTCGTTACAGCTAAAAGATGATTAGATAAGTTGCTTGATTGTCATTCCATAAAAAAATAGTATCTACCAGATATGAATTTTTTACATACGTGCTCAACCTTTATGACAATTCTGTATTGTTTATACGCATTTGGTTTGTATCAATTGAGCTGATGATGTACCTGAATTTATTTTCTTTGTTGCAGACTGAGAAGGCCTTCCTCAAGCAGCCGAAGGTTTTCCTTAGGTGAGCATTTTACATATTATATCTTCACTTTGTTTAAGTTTCTTGACTTTGTCTAATAAGAAATTTAATCCCTTAGCTCTAAGAAATCTGGTAAGGGGAAGAGGCCAGGGAAAGGTGGAAACCGCTTCTGGAAGAGTATTGGCCTTGGTTTCAAGACCCCCAGAGAGGCTATTGAAGGTATCTATTCAAAACATGTTCACTTTGTCTTAAATTAGGGCTATTTATACATCTGGATAGCATGATGTTTGGAGGAGAATAATTCAGATTAGGTTGTTAATTTTATTTTTATCACTGTTTTAGTTATTTGTAGATTATTACGGCTTTTCCATGTTGTATGGAAGTTAGAAATGAATTTCAATCTGATTTGGTAGTTTGGAGTTGATATCACAATAATGACAGCTTTTTCTTTATGCTTGATAAATGCAAGTTCCTATAGTCATTTTCTCAGTATAAAGTGATCATTACACCCTTTGTGTAGGAACTTACATCGACAAGAAGTGCCCCTTCACTGGAGGTGTGTCAATTAGAGGGCGCATCTTGGCTGGTACGTGCCACAGTGCCAAGATGAACCGTACCATCATTGTCAGAAGGAACTATCTCCACTTTGTCAAGAAATACCAGAGGTTTATATAGCAAGACAGTATATATTTTATCTATAAATCTCTTTTATTTCATAATCAGCAAGTTCTTACAATCTTATCTCTTCTTACCTTTTTTTCGTTCTAATAATATCAGGTACGAGAAGAGGCACTCCAATATCCCTGCTCACGTTTCGCCTTGCTTTCGTGTGAAGGATGGTGACCATGTTATCATTGGCCAGTGCAGGTACTTTCTTTTTCAAATTTGTTTGTTTGGTATGAGTCTCGTCCTTGTCAGGATACCTAACATATCTAGTGGTGGATTTTTTTGGTGTGTTACATTTTTTGTCCAAGCTGAATTTGAGTGTGTTGCATTTTTTTGGTGTGTTACATTTTATTTTATTCATGCCAGACCATGTAATGATTATTGAGTATCAGCTGGTATATTCATCCAGCAGTTATAATTCTTAAATTGTATCTAACCTAGGTTTCAAAAATTATGGCAGGCCCTTGTCAAAGACAGTGAGGTTTAATGTGTTGAAGGTCATCCCGGCTGGATCAGCCAGTGGCAGTGGAAAGAAGGCTTTTACTGCTGTCTAGAAAGTAGAAATTCTGCACTAAAGAGGGTTAATTCATTTAGTAGTTTGTTTCTGATAAAAAATTTTGTTCTTAGTAATGGGACATCAATGTGATTTTAGTCAGGTTGTTTGTTTATTCGGTGTTTTCCTGTTGCGGACATTCCCTTGATATGAATATTTACTTCTTGGCAGAGTTTTTTTTTGAAGTACTATTTTCTAGTAAATCTTTCTTTCTGAGGTGTTTAAACGCTTTTTCCATGTTTACTACATTGGTGTAAAAAAAAAAACCAGCTAAAATCCTCCACGCATTTATTGCTGATCTGTGGTTGTTGGGTTTCGTGATGCTACAAATTTGATCACTTAAAGCGTACTTGGGTCCGATTCATTATCAGTTTTCCTCTACAATTTTTATCCTTTTACACGTGATTGCTTTGAATCAAAGCAGTCGTTTAGCATCTTTCAAAATCCAAGGATTTCACTCGTGCGGTAATATTGCGATTGAGACGCGAGTCCAATATTTTATTCTACTTGAAATCAAACGAAAGTATATTGTGTTAGGTTGACTGGCATTCCATCCTTTAAGAAAGTTCTTCTATCGTTTGCAAGGCATGCCACAATAACCTTCCTCTTCAAGCGTTTATTCTATATTACAACCCCACGAGCTATAGTGCTGATATCCATCCCCTCTCTCTCTCTTTAAATTTATCAATTCTTCATAAAAAACAATATCTATCTATTCATTAATCTATCATTCTCTCTCTATACTCCCCTCATCTCTCCTCCAAACCCACTCACCCAACAGAGAAGAATGCCCAGAGCTCTCACATTACTCCCTCTCTTTGTTGCTAGTTTAGCTTTCCTCTCACAAGTAATGGTGCACAATCCAATATTTTCCCCATCTTTAATCAACCTCACTACACTTAAACAGAGCTTTACATCAATTGTACTTTCAAATGGCATTAGATTCTTCTGTCACCACCACCGACACCACCACCATCATCACCATATTTCCATTTGTGATGATTTTGCACCAGATCTGCCTCCAGCAGACACAGACACCGATGTGTTCTGTGTTGATCAAAATGGATGTTGTAACTTCACGACTGTTCAGTCTGCAATTGATGCTATTGAAAGTTTTACCCAGAAGAGGAGTATCTTATGGATTAATGCCGGAATTTACTAGTAAGCTTCAACTTGAATCTTTCAAAATTACTAATGTTTGCTTCAAATGAGAGCTACACTTGATACAATTATTAAGACATTTAGGCTGCAAGTTTGAAACCCAATACACATCTCTAGAGGTGATTTGAAGGTTTTGATTCTCATATGATACTAAATTAAAAATATTGGCTTCAAATGGTAATATGCGCATTCATTTGCTGGCACTTTATAATTTCATCATGCAACGATCACAACAGGATTACACAAGGATACAAAATGTTTCCTACTGCTGAGTTATTTTTATATCTGAACGTAGTTTTTAATCATTAGCTGTTTGATCGTAGTGAGAAGGTTTCTGTTCCAATAACAAAACCAAACATCACATTTCAAGGGCAAGGATTCGAAACAACTGCAATCGCATGGAATGACACAGCAAACTCGGCTCATGGCACATTTTACAGTGCATCTTTTTCTGTGTTCTCAACCAACTTCATCGCAAAGAACATAAGCTTCATTGTATTTATTTCTTTCCTTTTAAAAGAAAAAAAATTTAATACATTGGGGTAGGGACCAAGAGATGTGGCCAATAAGTTGATATACATTCTTTTAATAGTACTGGAAAAGAAGTGAAATTTAAGATTGAGCCTCCAGTACACTAAAAAGTTTATGATAGGTCATTATTAATTTAATTGGACCACAACTATTTGATAAGAAAGATTTCTAACAAGGTATTACTGTAATTATATATCTTTCATAATTATCTGATGAGAATCGAAATTTACTAAATATTGGACATATCATTCTCTTATTCTATCTATAAGATTTGTTATAAAAGGATCATAAATCTTTGTATTTGCCTTTTCATTATGGTCCCTATATTAGTAGATAGTCAAAAACAAATTTAGAATTTTTCTTTATTAAAATATGGTGCCAAAAATAAATTTAGAAGTTTTCTTCACAGCAAAGTGATGTACTCAAAGAAAATCTCGATAAATAAAGTATTTTCATGAAAAATCCAAGTCTACCAAGTACCCGGCACAGTGCCCGTTAACACACATGCTTAACAGTTAATTTTTATGTTTGACACCAGAATGTCGCACCGATACCAAATCCTGGAGATTTGGGAGGACAAGCAGTGGCGATAAGAGTAGGTGGTGATCAAGCAGCCTTTTGGGGATGCGGCTTTTTTGGCGCGCAAGATACACTTCATGATGACAGTGGGAGGCATTATTTTAAGGAGTGCTTTATTCAAGGGACTATCGATTTCATCTTTGGAGATGGCACTTCTTTATACGAGGTGAGATGATATGTAGTTCTTCACTTCTTCATACCAGTGGGCGTCTTAACAAAGGGACTTCCAAATTCCAAGTGACTTGGCCCTGTATACAGCAAATTTAACATCCAACCTTTTCAATTCATTCTGTATGAAGATTTTTTTTTAAGTTTTTCATTGCAAGTTCACTTTTGATTTTTTTGTTATTGAATGACATTTACATATCTTTACAAGGACTGTAGAATAATATCAATAGCTGCTTCCATGCCATCGGGAGCAAGCTTCATAAATGGTGTGATAACTGCACAAGGCCGGCCTAACGGGAATGAAAACACTGGATTCGTATTCGTGCATTGCACCATTGGTGGGACAGGTCATATCTGGCTAGGGCGGGCTTGGCGACCCTATTCGCGTGTCGTTTTTGCTTACACATCAATATCTGATATTATCTCCCCTGAAGGTTGGAATGACTGGAACGACCCTAGTAGAGATCAGTAAGAATTCTTAGTGAAACTGTCTGTTACATAGTTCCATATATCAGAAATTTAGTCATGCATACCTTAATTTATGTTCTTCGAAAGAACTACAGAAAGAACTTAACCGTGGATCATACCATCATTTGCTGCCTCAAAACCCAGTATCTCAGTCTTTATTATTAATAATATTAAGCCAATGGCATTTACTTTTGTGTCAGTAGAATCCGGGCCTTTCTCGAATCGTGTTGACCAATTTATCACATTTTTCTAGTAGTTCCAAAATTATGTCCTCAATCGCAAGTATCTATATCTTTATCTCACTTCTTTACATGTTTGTGTTTTGACAGGACAATATACTATGGCGAATACAAGTGCACCGGACCTGGTGCGAACATGACCTTCAGAGCACCTTTTGTGCATAAGTTAAATGATACAGAAGTAGCTCCTTTTCTCAATACTTCTTTCATCAACGGAGATGACTGGTTAAAGCCTTACAGCTATTGATCTTGCAAATTCTAATGTGCCGGTGGAAGATGTTATTTGTTATTTATTGATTTGTCACTAGTTGCGATGCCAATTGTATCTTTCCCATACTGGTATGGTTCATACAAGCTGGGATACAAAATACTTGTACATTGAAGAGAGCATGCTGCATGCATGGATGCACAAAATAATTAACCCAAAATGTCCAAAATGAAAGGACATAAAAGGCTATTGTTGTGACTAAAGCCCTATGTTGCATGGATACGGGTACGGGTATCGTATCGGATACGATACGGATACAGTGATACAGCAATTTTCTAAAATCCCGAATACGATACGCCTATTATATACTTTTTTATTATTAAATATTTAACACTTATATTATATAAATTTGTAATCATAAATCCTGACCAAAGTATTTTATACAAGTTATATGTAATAGCTGCTACATTATGACAAACCACTTAGGCCCAAGACCAGAAAAAAAAGAAAAAAAGTTGGCATTGCTCACTGATCCTAGGTTTGAATTCCGCTGGTGTAAGGGTTTTTGCTCATTTCGCTGGTCTACGTGCGGCTCACGGATCACGGTGCACACAAATGTGAAATGGAGGGAACCAGTTCGGTCCATGCACAGCTCACAGGAGGAATCAGAACCGTCTGCAAGCGTATCTGCTCCGTATCCGAGCGGAGAGGACCCCTATCAGCGCGTGTCAACGCGTATCGGTGACCCAATAGTGTTAAAGATACGCCACATCATGGGATACGCCAGCTGACATATCCGATACGTATCTGGACTGCATCGTACACGTATCCGACACGGATACGGAGTCCAATATAGAGTATCCAAGTAACATAAGCTAAAGTCCAAGGAAAGCTTTCTGATTTTACGTAGAGTAGACCTTTTAAACATCTCTACTGTCGTCTCCTCTCTGCCGCACCTTGAATTTATCCTTAACCACTTTTGTTTCTCCTTCGCAGTCCATTTGATCGGAACACAATAATTCAGCTCACGAGGAACAATTTAAAGTTTAGTAGCTTATTAGTAACATGGCCCAGAGTTCACCGACATGCAACGAAATTTACCTAAATTTTTTTGTTTATGATGTGGAATATAATTCATCGGTATGCAATGATATTTAGCGTTGCAGATACAACTCGAAAAGCATTCTGAGGATATCAACTGCACTGCAATTTTATCTGATATGAGTTAAATTCTTACAAATAGTTAAGAAAAAATATTACAAGAAGAAGAAAGGAAACTCTCAATACAAGACCAAGCAAGCCAAAACAGAAAATTTAAACTATTAATTTGCACAAACAAGGAGCAAAAGAAAAAGAAAAAAACACTTAAAATGAGATTTCACTTGGTGCATGAAATGTCCTGCCACGGCAGATTGACTCCAGGTTCTCCCCAGCATATGAACAAAGTGGAGATACTTCCACACCTTTTCCAGTAGATAAAATAAAAAGGTACATGAAAATATGATTAAGTTGAAACTGTAGAAAATTATGTATGTTTGATTCATGCATCATGTTATAGTTCATGAGATGACCAACGGATTACTGTAAGTTGGAACATACTATGATCAAGTATGCTGATTTGGGTAAATTGAACAACTAAACAATCTGCATTTTAGAAACTTCAATTCAAACTACATTGTGGTCTCTCAGGCCTGGTCACTGAGTACAGGACAACATAAAGAAATATAGGTAAGTCTTCAATAGGGACCGAATGAGTAGGATATATACCAGTTAAATAAAGTGGTACAGAGTGGGTTAAAAAGCCACCAGCCGCCACAACCCAACGGCTATGGAGGCGAAGCAGCATTAATCGGGCAGTATCAGGTGTGTCATAGCTTGCTCCATTAGCATTCTTAACTGGTGCAAATTCCTCTTCCCTCAGTATCTGTTTGGTTTTAAAGCAACAGTTAGAATAGTAAAATATAGGGTAAAATGGAAGCAAGGGGAGGAAAAATAACCTCAAAGAGAGACATAGATGGAGCATATGTAAATGCATCAAATATGAACTGCTCGAGTTTTATCCCATTTGTGAAGCCATGGATTGATGGGATCTTTTTCTCTGCTATGTGGTAACTGCTCAAAACAAAACAAAAATCAATAATGACAGTAATCATTATATAAAAAAAATTCAAAATTATCTCTGCTCATGTGATTAACAACATAATTAATTTC
Source organism: Carex rostrata (assembly GCF_964058835.1). Taxonomy (NCBI): domain Eukaryota; kingdom Viridiplantae; phylum Streptophyta; class Magnoliopsida; order Poales; family Cyperaceae; genus Carex; species Carex rostrata. Next base: position 734,747 of record NC_135935.1, read on the forward strand.
ATGTGTGACCCTATGAAATGAGAAACAAGTCATATGCCCCTGTAATATAGGGAAAAACTGAATCTGCAACTTTTATTTTTATAGAAGAAGCAGTAGGATAAGCAAAAGCTCAGGGAAACAATATTCTGTTCAGTGCTTTCAAGTTCTAAATGGGAATGCTTTTCATTCATGTTTGCTGGAGATATGGATAAAGTTTCTCACATTTCCAAACGAAAGATAGAACTCTCTTTGCAAATGTATCTTAAAACTATAAAGCATTAAACATTTTTAAGTAAGAACAGATGATCAGAAAACTTACATACTATCTTTTTCAAGACTGTTTGCCACATGATTTAGAAAATCCAGAGTGAAAATGTGCAGGCAGACCTGTGCAGTATAAGAAATAACAAAGTACTTTCTTCATTTCTCTTATATGACAAGCAAGATACATGATTAAAAGGAAAAAAAAAAAAAGCACAAACAATCTAATTCAGTGTCTCTCTAACAGAGAGATTAGAGATTTGTCTGTTTTCAACGAGTGAAGGACGTAACTGTAAGGAAAAAATTAGAAAGAATTATACATTACTCCAGCAAAAACGGAGGCGCCCTGTACTTTGATTGATTTCAGAACACATGTTTTGATCCATCTCACTATACTCTAGCACAGCAAGGGGTCCACCTTTACCCCTTTGCACAAATACTCCTACTTTCTCTTGTGGATATCCCTTTAAATGAAAAGGTCAATAAATATGAGTTAAAATATTTAATAACAGATAAAATTACACTATTAGTAATTATCTGCAAATTTTTAAGAGATGAGGTTAAATAATAAGGGAAATAAAAAATCATGACATGAATGATGAAGAGATATAGAAGAGTCTAAAATCTGGCCTTGAATGAAGAGAATTGAGAGATTTGAAAGAGGAAGAAAATTAATTTTTTTGAAAAAAGCAGGAAAGCTTATTTTTACCTTGCGTACAACTTTAGCAGCAGTAGCTACACCTTTCTCAATAAAGTACCCCAAAAAAGTGGGATCTGCAACTCGCACCTGCCCTGGGGAAATCAAAATTAGAGAGAGATAGAGGGAAAGAGCAAGAGAGGAAGAAAAGAAATAGGAATTTGATAATATGTTGGTAATTACCAGAGCATTATCAACACCATAACAATCTACATACTTCACACCTCTATTGGCCATATCTTCGAGTAACTTGTGTGATTTCAGAGCTAAAAAGATGAAAACAAAAGGTAAATTATGTTTTCCGTGACTTGAATATCTATTCAAATCAAGTTTTTGAGTTGAGAATTTATATAATATCAATTTGAAATGATACCAGCATATACACCGCCATTTCCATCAGGAGCCGTCGCTACCTGGTTAAACAATACAGTCATTCAATTGTAAAACAAAACATTCATCATTTTTTCAATTTCCCCTGATTTTATACACGCGAAATGGAGAGGGGGGAAGGGGATTACCTTGAAAGGAGTCTCCATGATAAATTTACCATCAGGAGAAACACAGGGAAGCGTGCCTTGTTGGAAAAAGGTTACCTGGGTCAAGTCAATACCTCAGTAAGAAAAAAAAAACAAGGTAAAGTGTACTTTTATGAGAAGTATAAATAAGAATCTTATAATACCAAATTTATATAATATTTTCTTACTTGGTCTGGATCCAAGCCAAAATATTTGCGGCTTTGAAAGTACTTTCGGGTAGCTTCATCAGTGAAAGGACTGGTCATTATGTACCAGTGGATAGGTGCAATATGAGTGGAACCTGCATGTAATATCACAAGATACTAAATAAAAAATTAATTAATTATCAGTATCTGACAAGGTGCAGAAAAAAGATATATTGCCTTCAGTTGTTTGAGCTGCAAGCTTTTGAATGGAGAGTATTCTCTCAGCTTGGAGTTGAAAAAGCGACTTGCCAGACGGGAGCCCTATACCTGACAGATATATAAAGAGATCTCGTCAGATGAGCAATAAGCAAAGCTGCAAAACATCCTGCTAAGACAAAATTGCACGAATGTTCACAGTATGAATTTATAAAAATGGAGAAAGAGGTAGTATACGTACTGAAACAACCCTTGGGATCTGAACTTCCAAGACGCGTCCCCTATCCAAAAGTAAAACAAGACAACAAATAAATATAACAAAAATAACATAATATCTGAGGATGGAATAACAGTACCAAGTACCAAGAATTATGGAAGTAAAACAATAACTTGAATAATGAATGGAAAATCTGAAGGAGAATACAGGGAAACAAAACCAAGGTATGGAACTAAAACAATTACTGTACCTAGCAGCCAAACCTAGTGCATAATTTTTCCAGTGGTCTCTACTCGTCTAATTTTTTTTTTTTTATTGGGTTCTTACTTCTTCATGAGTCTTAACTAGGCTTTTACGCCATATACTTCCTCATTAATGGTCAGTATTGGTGCCCATAGACTGGTATCGATACAGGTCTCCTTGTTTGTAGGGTTTTTTACTACAATGCAAAGAACAAGATGAAACAAATATTAAATTTCGTACCTGACCACCAGCTAAAAGGACAACGGCTAATTTCCCTTCAGAAATAGCCCTTAGCCCTCTTTTCCACCACTTCTCTTTCTCTTCAGCTGTTCTTTCTTCTACAGTAGATACACTCGACTCTGGTACTGGCTCAACCGACTGTACTGCCATTCCTGTGTATAGTATTTTTTAACATGTTGAGATATATTTCACAATAGCATCATTTTCTATAACATAATAAAATGCATGAGGGAGAATTAAGAGTACACCTCGTGATCCAATCGACCGTCTTATGATCCGATCAATCCTGGGAAGGTCAATGCTCTGTTTAATTTAAACAAAGGGATGCTAAGTTATTTTCAACAATCAGAAAAGGTTAAAGTCCCCCAACAAGAAATTTTGCACCAGACCATTTTATTCTGTACAGTCATGGCAAGTAACGAACCTGGAGTATATTCTGGTCAAACTGAGCACATACATCATACTGAAAACCATTGATGGTAGGTACTAGGTACTGGATATGCACTGGTACAACAAAATTAATAATTCCTATTTTTTTTCTATATGAATCATAACAATCAAGAACAATATCCCAATAAACAATTGAACCAACACCAAGAAGTAATATGCTAGATCATTCTTCAACCAACCATCAGGTAAACCAAGAGAAGTGTAAAAGTTAAGTAACCAAAAAGAGCAACAAAATACTAACTTGCCATTAGAAAATAAAGAAGAAAAAACACTAGATATAAAAAGAAATTCAGATCAGAAATGGGAAAAAAGAAGCAAGGTTATCATTGTAAAGATCACCGTTTGCAGTGCATCCAATCATTCTTAGAAAAATGTAGTGTCATGATATCGAGAGAGATAAGAAATGTTCGTATGAAGAACATTTCTTAAAATTGTACATGAGTTATCTACAGTTCAGATAGCTTATTTCTTCTTCTTCTTCTTCTTATTATTTTTTTGACAAAGAGGCAGAGTAGCCCAATTTCATTACCAAAAATGTTAAATACAATCCAGATAGCTTCTTTCTCATAAATTGGTGCAATTTTATAATTAGTTGGTCATCCGTCAAGTAATTTGAAAATTAACGGTTCAGTTCTATCATCACTTGATCCGCGTACCAAATGATTCTCAATTTGCACCAAATTGATACACGACCTTGTCTAAAATATAGAGAATTCCTACATTTTTTTTTTATTTTGAGAATTTTTCATCAGTTCGTCACAGAATTGTCAACCTTACCCAAGAAAGGAAAAGGTACAGAACTATCCTTTGCTAATGATATAACATTAAAATAGGAACAATTTTATAATTCACAGAAGTTAACACCAGAAAAAACTAATTGAAAAGATTTTATTTCAAAAAAAAGAAAACTCTACGATCAACAAAGTTGAAAGATTGACACTTAAGTGAACTGTCTGACAAAATCACAAAATTCTCCAACTTTCAATTGTAAATGAGACGTAAGATTGATTTTAAGAGATCTGCATTACTGAAATGCACAGATATCTATAATCAGCTATGAGAAATCAGTTTAATACCTACTAAAATGCAACAAGGAGTTCACTCAGGAATAAAAAAAAATAGATCAAGTCAGATCGAGCTAATACCACAATTGAACCAATTCCAACAGAGCATAATGTAATACCGAGTGGTAAAAATATATCCTCGTCGCCAACATTCAATAAGGAAAGGAAAAAAAAAAACTATTCACCAAATGGTCAAAATAAATGGAGAAAATTCTCACAAAAGATCTCCCTATATTGAAAAAATCAAAGAGATATCGGCATAAATACGCAAATTAACCCCCCCTTTAGTTTTTCAACTCACCTCAATATCTCTGTAAAGGAGCTCTCTCTCCTCAGGCGAGATCTCATCCCAGAGAGAAAACGACCCCTCCTGGCCGTAATCTTTCAGCCTCTCCACCATATCCTGTGGCGGAGTCGCTCCCAGCACCACCACCTCCGGCGGCGACGTCGACCCCTGCCTCTCACTTCCAGCCAGCGGCATCACCGAATCAGACCTTGGGCCCACTAAAATTATCTCCTTCATCTATCTGACTCTCTCTTTCTCTCCCACTTTGCTAATAAATACACACCCAACACACAAACTGTCTTGTTTACTAGTAGATATACTGAGTCGGGATAAATTCGATAGAGAAGAACAAGATCGAGATACAGAATAATGGAAGTTGCTTGAAGTGCATCCGCAAAGAATAATAACTAGCTAAATAATTATATGGACCGAATAACTGATTGTGGGGACAAATTTCAGTGCTAGGTGCGGAGCCCAGACCCAGAAACTGGAAGTTTATTGGACCACGTGTAAAATTAGTAGACCTGGCTCAGGATGTCAGTGCATGACATGCCACCAGATTCACTGACTAACGAAGATTTTGATGATTGAATTCCCCTGCTTCGGTATCTACGAGAATATGTATGTAGCAAGTCAGTAACAAACGGATATAATGACTCGCTTCATAATTTATTACAGAAATATAAATTATAGGAGATTTGGTGTAAGACAGGTGTGCGATGTCGGTATACCGAGGAGTACGTACCCTCTGAGATATCTCAATTTTTGCGTGACCGACGTGTCCGGTGCCTATTCGTGGGTGACGTAGGGGGCCACTGTTATTTGAGCTTTGAGATTCGCGCAGAACATATTTCAACGGTTGAGATTTTCCAAATAGTCACCCAAAATATGAGATATCTCAGAGGATGCGAATTCTATACCGAGGCGGATTTGCTTGTAATTGTTATCTGATGAGAGTAATTATAGCAAGTTACTGCTTTGGTGCTATGGGTCCACAAGACAGGATTATTTTGCTAGGCGGAGGATCTGAAGTCTGAACTCTTGGGTATAGTGGAATACTGTGGCTCTGTGTAAAAAGACCCGCCAAATTATAAGATATATAAAAAATGTTATCAGGAAATGCATGTGATGACAACATGGTGCGCCAGAAATTGAGGTGCCCCGTCCGGGAAGCAAGGGAAAAGCAAGCACTGTCGAAAGGGAAGATAATGGAAAACGGGTTGGATTGTTCATAATATATACACAGAGAGAGTGTGTGTAATGTTACGATGTTTTAAAACGTCAGTGTTCAGCTTATATTTTTATTTTTTTAATTTAAATAGTTAATTCAAACTTTGCAATATAATTTTTATATTGAAATTTACTTGGATATCAAATTTTATATTTTAAAAAAAAAAATTTGAAAATCACATCTTTCCATTAAATAAAAAAAATAAAAAATTTAGAAAAACACTTATTTTAAAAAATTCTAAAAAAATGGTAATTTTTTTTTTCAAAAAAAATGTAAAATTTGGTCTTCAAACATATATCAATATGAATATCATATTGAAAAATTCAGATAAACTGTTTAAAATAAAAATATAAATGGAAAGTAAAACACTCACTTTACTTCTCAAAGCATGATAATCTACCTCTCTCTCTATATATATATAGAGAGAGAGAGAGGAGAACTGCTCGTAGGAATATAAAATTGGATTGTTCAGGTATACATACACTTGTACAGAGACTCGTTCCAATATTTGTTTTTGTGTTGGTATAATTCACACAGGACAGAAGAAAGTTAAAATAATGAGATTAATTGATTCTTATTTATTTATTTACTTTTATATTTTTATACTTATACATAAATTTGTATATATTTTAGAGTAAAATATTATAGATACCATAAAATTAATTTTTATTATGAAAAATTTATATAGTCAATCTTTGTAATTTGTAAGTCTGATTTCGCTCCTGAATCCACGATAACTGTGGTACGTGGTCCCATTCTAAGAAGCAATGTTGATAAGTTCATGAATCTCAAATAATTTAGTAATATATAAAATAATAATTTGAAGTATAATACGGATGTAGCTCCAAAATAATAACTCGGTAACTTAATTTCCAGAAGTTTAGTCATAGGCTCATAGCCTTATAGGAATGCAAGATTATGTTTATCATTACATAATTTTTGGAAGAATGCATGTCATGCCGCAGTATATATTCAGGGATTTTATTTTTTCTATGAAGGCAATGATGGGAATAATAATTAATTATGATATCTTTAAGATTTAAACATTGGTTTCGATAAAGTTAATTAGTACTTGAATCAAACTAATCAGTAGTTCATAATTAGTGTACTACTACTAACGGAATAATTGTCGAATGGCATTGGTCATACACTCATACTCCTGAGTCCTGATGATTTAATTGGAACTTAAAAATTAAAGCAAGAGAAGAAAATAGAAAATAATGAGATTACTTCCCTCCCATTTCTTTATATTTATATTAATGAACCACAATCTTAACTAAGATCCAAATTAGAGGAGCCTGTTGGGAGTCGGTGCGGATTTTAGGGGTTAACGGGTCAAGGGAACTGCGATGAAGTGCATCTTCTACATGTTGTTAATTAATTATTATTTTGGTCTTTTCAATATAAAATCAATTAAATGCAACAACCACCGATTGATCTATTATTTTTTTCTGCAAGTCTGTTTGATCTTGCGGCTGTTGGCTTGGATTATAACCTAAGCAATGAAGCAATATTTTATTATTAATTTTGATGCTAATACGGTAAGCCTAGAAATAAATATCTTCTCTATGAGGACTATCACAACACCGATAAAATATTTTTATTTTTTTGTTACAGCAAATGGCCCGTAGGCCTGATAAAATAATTGGAATAGTAAAGTAGATAAGAAATGACAAAAATAAAAGTAGCTATGTGAGAGCACATAGGTACTTAATCCTAAAATCAAGGAAAAAGGAGTGTTAGACAAATTCAAACAACAGTATATTTTATGTTATGACGATAAAAATATAGAAATATATATATTTGCATCAAAGAGAAAAAATTTATTCATAGAAATTATAAAATTTGGACGTACAGAAATAAAAAGAGTAGCTTATTTGTATCAAATGTGGTAAGATTAGACTCGTGGAGTCCGATTCTAATTTTTTTTTTTTTTAACTATGGATAGAGGGACACAATGATTCTGATCTAAAAGGGGTTGATTTTCTGCGGCACAAAATCCTCTGTAACCATTGATTTTCTGCGGCACAAAATCCTCTGTAACCATTGATTTTCTACGAATACAGAGACTTTTGTGCCGCAAAAAATTAACATCTTTATGGATCGGAATCATTGAGTCAGATTCATAAATTTTCTAATTGATTTTATACGACACAAAACCCTCTGTATTTCTGTGTGCCACAGAAAATCAACTCTTTTATGGATCAGACTCATTGAGTTCGATCCACATATATATATATATATATATATATATATATATATATATTGCAAATTCTTTGTGCGGTTTTAAAAAAAAATATATGGATCGGACTCAATAAATTTGATCTTACTACATTTGATACAAACGAGGCACTCTTTCTATTTTTGTACGTACGAATTTTATAATTTCTATGAATAAAAAATTTCCACAACTGTTGGCGTTAAAAATTGAAAATGAGACTGAGCGATAATTTGAAATAACACAATTAGAAAAAAAAAAGTTTATTGTAATTTGAAACTACCAGTGTCTATATATACCAATGAAAATGAAGGCTAGACCTCTATATTTATATTTCAACAAAAAAAAAGTAGTTATGATTGTAATTAATAGATACATAATTATACATGAAATAAAAAAGGACAATGATAATTATTTATAACAATTATATTAGAAAAATAGAACAAAGAGCCAAAATGAACTCGTTTTTTTTTTTTCTTGATAAATATAAAACTTAATTAATTATGAGTTTATAACTTTAAATTTTTCTTAAATCGCAGATTCGAAATTCGGATAGAAAAATTTCTTTGTGAGTTAAATAGTTTTGTGGCACTACCTCCAATCTTTCCTCAAAAAAAAAAAAAAAATTCATACCGCAACCGTAAAAAATACTACTTACCAGTCTAGAAGTCATTATATACTACCATTTTTAAGCAAAAAAAGCTATGAACAATTACTAATATACAGTTCATTATTAAAATATTAACAAACCAACATACATATAATTTATACGGTGGATTGACTGAATTCCCTTAGTACGTACAGCAAAAATATTCTGGTGTGAAGGCTAACTAGTTGTGCCGATCAAAATAGTGTCCTTGTATGATTGTATCAACAGTAAAAAATCACAGGAATGGTCACACTGGAACCAAACAAGAAGATTACGGTTCTTGGGGCAGATAAAAAACCCGACAACACACCATATCACTCTCAGTATCAGCCTCTCTGGCCACAGTAACAGGCTAACAGAAGAGAAGACTATTTGGATCCGATAGCACCGGTGCCTGTTTGGTGGCAAAGTGCATATTCCCACTCACACTGATTGAGACGTTCCATCTTAAATTGCTTTAGGCTCCAAAACGAGTTTAAAACAATCCGCTTAATAATTGGGTTTGTTGTGGCAACTTGCTGGTATAATTTATTAATATGTACACAAAATTTCACAGAAAAGAATCTGTACATGTATTGCATCAAATTAATGCACATAATCACATTATTGGAGTCCGCGCAGAATCAATTATTGGAGTCTGCTTGCTTGTTAGAAGTGGAAACGAAACGAATCGGAATTAATTAAAAGTTAAATTGTATTTATTTCCGTATTGTATTAAAAAGATATAGATACTGATCGGATATTATACGAATATCAAAATTCAAATTAAATATGTCTTAATTGGATATAAAAAAAGAGCAGATAAATGAGAGAAATTTTTTGTACTATTACAATTCGTAACTACGCCCTACCTCTTAGCAATCAGTGTCTTTTGACCGTCTGATGACTTTGTTTAATTTTCTCTCCTTTTTTTCCGACCATCCACAGCAATTTAGTTGTTTCTTTCTTAAAAAGGGAAAAAAATCTATCTTACACATAAAACTGAATATTAAAAATTTATTTATTTTGACCAAAACGGCAACCCTTAAATCTTAATGGGGTTTGATATGCTTTCAAGCAAAATCCATGAAAGGACCACAAATTAGTTCGAAAAGGACTTTATTTGACACAGAAATTTCACCAAGGCACCTACTACTAGTCTACTACTACTACTATAAGTCTATAATAATACTCTAGAGATTCTCATCTCTACACAGTAGGGTAAGGGTAAGGCCGGTAAGCGCATTCCCTGGTGCAATAACACTTGCGCCAAAATCCTCTGCAGCGGCCGCCTGTGAAGCCTTCGGTGTAGCAAACCACTGTGCAGTTTTCGTCATGCAAGCACGTCCCTTTGAACTTGTGGCTTTGTGACTCGCACAACCTCGCATCGGCCTTCATTCCAACATCTGCATTATCACAGAGATTAACACATTATTTTGCAAAAACCTAATGCTAGGGATAAGAACCACATCAACATTAGTCATGATTATAATATGTACAAGAGTATTATTTTTTTTGGCTTTTTGTTCAGAAATAATTGAATTTTGCAAGTGAAGTGGCACAAATTATTAATAGAATACAAAGCCATAATTTGAAAGAAAAAAGAGAAGGAAATTAATCCATTATTTGGGAACACAAAAATATTTGATGTTTGCCATAGTATACATAGCTAGGAGCAACAATTATCTCGCTATACAGTGATTGCTGTAAAAGAAATATATTAATTAATTCCATACTTGCAACAAAAATTAAGAGCGCCAAGAAGAAGATGAGCTTGTTTTCCCTGTTCATCTTGCACTGATTTTCTTCGAATGATCAGATCAGGATTAGATTACAAAATAATGGTATCAATGGAATTATACCAGTGGCAGTGGCCACATATTAAAATGTATATTCTTTTTATATTATTAGTTCTTGTACAAGGGACTTAATTTCTCTTTTTATAAGCACGAGAGAGAACGCGTGGCAACGAGACACCTCCAAGTGTCATTTGGTGGCACATGTTAAGTGCCACGTATTGGTGTTATTATTATTATTTCGCAACAAACACCAAAACAAAATTATACTTAGCAAATGATGTTATTATTTAATAAAAACTAAATTTAATAACAAATGAATATTCGCGATGTAGGAATCATAATTTTGTTTTTTCATTATTAAATTAAATTTTCCGGATACATATACATAACAGTAAGAGTATCCCTGAAGTAACTCCAAATTTGAGTTTAGATATGGACCGTACGATTATAATCTTAGATCAATTCAGCATATAATTTATATTCGTATAGATTTTGATCGGACAATGTAGACTCAACAATTGTTATTTCTCTAGAGCCAGCATGCGACAAAAAAGATGAATAGTAATTACAAAAAAGACAGGCTGGGATGGACCAATTCAGGTTCGGGCTGAATTCCAAAAGCCTTAAAGATCCTCTCATTAAATTGTAAGCATAAATCATAAATATTAGTTGTGGATCCAAGTTTTTTATTATCGCAAGGTAAAACTGAACCATATAAAGTTCACTTGTGACTTGTGAGCTTAATTAAAAAAATTCTATCCAGTTGACTTTAAATGACAAATTTAAACTGTTAAAATCAATCTACTTCATGAATAATACGTACACATGTAAAATTTATAAAATTTTGAACTAACTAAGTATAAAATCAAACGGTAACAAAATTAGTTTATAAATTAATTTTAATATTTTTTATTTTTTATCATTTTTGTCTACTTGACTTTATTTTGAAAATTATAAATTTGATATGTAAACGCATTACTCCTAAAGTAGATCGAATTTTAATGGCTTATATTCGTCGTTTGAAACCAATTTAATAGATTTTTGAGCTATGTGTTCTACTCTTTATTCATATTTACCTAAGTACTCAAAACATAATGCAAATTGAATAAATTGAAGGAGCATTATCCATGATCATTTGATTTTTGCTTTTATCTACCGGGCGTTTCATTTATATTTCACCCGCACAACTTCATCTGAAATAAAAGCACACAATTTAAGTACTTAAAAGATATCAAATTCAAATTAATTTCTGATCTAATGATAAAAACAAATTATTTTTTTATCACAAAAACAATTCTCTTTGTTTTTATGTAATATCTTTATGTAAAAACAAATTATTTTTTTATCCAAAAAACAATTATCTTTGTTTTTATGTAAAATCTTTATGTAAATGATCACGGATTCAAAATACAAATTGAAAATTTTCTTATAAACAGTCACAAAATTTGTAAATTTTACAAATTTTTTTCTGATTTCTACAAATTATTCATGATGTTTTTCCAAACTATTATTTTTATTTCTTTTTAATTCCGAATTATTTCGGAAAATTATTTTTTTATCCAAAAAACAATTATCTTTGTTTTTATGTAAAATCTTTATGTAAATGATCACGGATTCAAAATACAAATTGAAAATTTTCTTATAAACAGTCACAAAATTTGTAAATTTTACAAATTTTTTTCTGATTTCTACAAATTATTCATGATGCTTTTCCAAACTATTATTTTTATTTCTTTTTAATTCCGAATTATTTCGGAATTGTATCTGAATTACAAATTTTAACCCCACCCACCGAATAATTCATTTATACTATATGTATGAATATTAAAATTAAATGATAAAAACTATATTTATAGATATTAAAATTAAAATAATTTAAGTGACTTGATCTTCAACCTTCCCTTTATCAACCTTTCCTTTAATTTATAAGTAAAATCAAACCAACACAGAAATTAGAATTGAGATCATACGACTGCAAGAGGAACGTTTATTTCACATATATAACTCAAATCAAACATATTTTCAGAGTACAACACTAAGAAAAAGCTTTACATAAGCTGCTCATATCCAGCCTCATAATTATTAAGCATACAGGAAGGGGACAATTTCCAAATTTAAACTCGAAGCATAATATTTATTTTAGCAAGGTTTATAGCACATGCAACGGCGCCTCATCCCATGGCAACTGCCTCCACCCCATCCTTCGCTCATGCACACTTGTGCACAGTTGGTGTCGACGAAGCATAGCCCCTTGAAGCCCGAGCTTGCACGCCGGCACATTTTCGCCTCAACTCCAGGGCATGCATCTTCTGTGTGCAAAAAAAATCACTGCTTAAAATGTGGTTCAAGAGTTCACTTCTTGTCTCATTTTGATTTGAAAAGCTAAATCATTGAATTCATCACTGTGGAAAAGCCAGAATTGTACCAATATATATATATATATATTACTTTTGTGGTTGGGTCATTTTGAGATTGTTGAATGAACTAATGTAGAAAAAGAAGAAAAATATTATCCAATGTACAAATTAAAATCTCACTTGAAGCTAAAAGGAGAAGAACCACAAAAAGGGCGTACACAACGGGCTTCCTCAAATCCATTATTTCAAACAAAAATTTCAAAATAATTAAATATATGACTTTCTATAAATACAAGAGGTACAACAAGCGGATTTAATCATTTCTAATTTATACTCGGCAATTAGGCATAGGCGGTGCCACGACACCAAGGGAACGTCACACGTGTAAGTGCTCATCGCTGAGACGTGTCAGTTCACAAATTTTCGCATGTTCATGTAATTATCTTTTCTTAGCTGAAATGCAAATATTACAATGTATGTATATCTCCGGCGATAATTTATGAGGTCAACGCTTTTTCGCTGGGTTTTGTGTCGAACTGGGAACGGTTTAAAGTTGGGTTTTAGCGGTTACGAGATAATCCTGTACTAACAATTTGTTTCATATTGGAATATCTTTTAACTAAAAATTAGCATCAGATCCAGTATTCTTCAGACAACTAACTTCAAATGGTTAATTGGTTTGAAATTTTTATAATATTAGATGTATAAAACAGAATTATCTCGTGATTGATAGTGCATGCATATATTAAAATTAATCTAAATTTAATTGTTATAGAAACTTTTAATCAAGATATTTTAATAAATAGTTATTAGCAAATTAATTACTATTGTAGATTAACTATATATAACATTAACTAATTAATTATTATCTAGCAAAACATAGTGAATTGCAACAATATATATAAATTCACTATATTATATAATATAGGTTTACTAACAAATCAGGACCTAAATTCACTACATATAGGTTTACTAACAAATTACGACCTAAATTCACTACATATATGTTTACTAACAAATCAGAACCTAAATTCACTATATATAGATAAGTTTGTTAACAACATGGTGAATTGCAACAATCTAGCAAAACATAGTGGTTTACTAACAAATTAGAACCAACCAACTATGCCAATATATAAAGATTTAGTACCAAAGTGGCAAGTTCCATCTTTGTTATAATAATAGCCTTGAGATCACAAGAAAAATTTTCTTGTACGCATCAAATAAGCAAAAATGGTAGTTCAATTCGTCACGGCTCAGACAGTTATTTGCACGACTCTACTTATCACTTTCTTCATATCCAGTAGAGCAAACCCGATGTATGATATCCCAGCCATGTTCGCTTTTGGTGACTCAACGCTTGATACTGGTAATAACAATTATCTGGAAACATTCATAAAGGCAAATTTCCCACCGTATGGCGAAGATTTTCCTGGGAAGAAAGCAACAGGTCGTTTCTCAAATGGAAGACTTGTACCTGACTATATCTTAGCAGCGCTAAATCTCTCAACAAATTCACTTCCGGCCTACTTTGGGCACACAGTAACCATCAATGATTTTGGTGTGTGCTTCGCATCTGCAGGATCTGGTTTGGATGATGAGACGGCTACCAGGTTTGGCGTACAAACAATCAGTAATCAAGTTGAGGAGTTCAGGGAATATATCGGGAATATGACATTTCTGAAAGGAGAGGCACAAACAAAAGAGTTTATTGGTAAATCTTTGTTTATTATCAGTGTAGGAACAAATGACATTATGTTCAACTACTATATCTTTTCTGAGAGGAGCACAATGTACTCAATTCCACAATACCATGGCTTCCTCCTTGTCCAACTTAAGGCCCTGATTAAGGTAATGTTCAGTTGTATAAAATTTCAATTGTAACATAACAAATCGTCATGTCAAGTAGATTGTATAAAATGTGATACTAATTCCACAGGAATTATATGCAATGGGAGCAAGGAATTTTGCAGTGGCAGGTCAACCACCCATCGGGTGTCTGCCGTTACAATTGACCATTGAGGCATTCAAGACCAGCATGATTCCAGGCTTACCAGCTCAACGCCCCAAGAAATGCATTCAATATCAAAATGATGCATCGCTGAGCTATAATGTAAAACTCCAACAAATGATCCACAAGCTTCTTCAGCAATTCAACTCCGTTGAAAAAACTAAAATTGTTTACGTTGATATCTTTACTAATCTTCTTGACATGTCCAACAATCCCCAGAAATACGGTAAATGAAAATCACCATCATACAACCTTTGATTTACTTTGTTTATAATGCAAGTTCATCATTACTGATTCGATAAGATTGAAATTTCAGAAGAATTAAAAAGAGTAAAATTCGAAAAAGTTTTGTTTATGTAATAATGTAAATAATATACAAAACATACTAAAGCAAACAATAAAAATTGGTAAAATTTTGAAAACAATATGATAATTTAAGTATTATTCGTCAAGTTTGAAAATAACTCGGTCAAGTGCTAGAAATGAATAATATGAGTAGAGCATTACTATTAACTGTGATCAGTAACAACTGTACATAACCTAGTTAGTTTATAATTTGTGTATCAGGATTTGTTGAGACGAAAAAGGGATGTTGCGGTACAGGGATGATATTATGGGATCGACTATGGAACTTACCAGAATGGAGATGCTCCAATTCTTCTCAGTATTTGTTCTTTGATCTTGTTCATCCGACACAGACGGCGTATAAAGTCATTGCAGACAACTTCATAAGCAAAGTTCTTCCAACTTTTGCAAACTAGCTGTGCGAACCATGAGTCATTTGACTGGGTCAGAATTAGATTCTACTGTTGGATCATTATCTAATGTTGGACTAATATGTAAAATAATTATGTATTATATAATGTCAATTTTATGCTCAATTAGAAGTGATAATTTGTCGTTCGTAATTTATTGAGCAATAATGTGCCATATAAGTTGTGTACCTTTAATGTGTAGACCTTAAAGAATAATATTCAATTTAATTATGAACTAAATTGAATAATTATAAAATTAGATAGCCAAGAGGTTCATTGGGCTGTATATATAATTTGGTCCTCAGAATAAAGGCTATCTTGAATTCATATCCTCTTATCCCATTAGAGAGGTATGTGAGAAACTTTGGGAAATGCAGAACTAAAGGAGACTCTCTAAAGGGCCTTGCTATTCTAGAAGAACCGAATCGGTGCTGCTCTCACGTACAAGATACGCTTTTGCTATTCAGTTTTATATTCAACACAGATTATCCTACGGTGGTCGACGATGGTTTTCGTTGGTCCCAACAAGTGATATCAGAGCCACTCTATGATTTAAACAAGTTCTATGTATTTTTTCGGTACAGTTATGGTATATAGTTGAATTTCTGATTAATTGGCGATTTTGGATTTATTAAATTGATTAATTTTGTCTTTTTAAATTCGGTACAAAACCTTGAAATCACTGTTTCGGACATGAGTTTCACAACATTTTGTTTCTTGTTTTTCCATGTGACTAAATTTCCACCTACAAATGTGCAAAAACTGGTGGTGGATTTTCTATCAAAGCTACCTGCCCAATTTGCATCGGAATAGCCACATATTGCATTATAATTATTATTTTTCATACAAATGCCCTTTCTAGGATTTCCTTTTAAATATCTCAAAATTCTATTTATGGCCTCTAAATGTGGTGTTCTTGGTGAATGCATAAATTTACTAATTTGACTTACGAAAAAAGAAATATTCGGATGGGAAACCGTGAGATAAATTAATTTTCCTACAAGTCTTTGAAATTGGTTTATATTTTCTAAAGGTTCACCATCCTTGGTATTTAATTTATATTTATTATCTATTGGTGTAGATGCCGGTTTACAACCTAATTTACCGGTTTCTTTTAACAAATCTAAAGTATATTTTCTTTGTAAGATTAATAGGCCTTTGTTTGAAAAAACTATTTCTATTCCTAAGAAATATTTTAAATATCCTAAATCTTTTATGTCAAAATTTTCTTTTAATTGGGATTTGATTTTTCTAATTTCTTCTAAATTATTTCCGGTAATAATTAAATCATCTACATATACTAGCACAAAAGTTGTATTTTTACCTTCATTTTTTGCAAACAATGAATGGTCGGCATTGCTAATTTTAAAATTGCAAGAAATTAAATAAGAGCTAAGTTTGCCATACTATGCTCGCGGAGATTGCTTCAATTCATAGATTGATTTGTTTAATCTACAAACAAGGTTAGATGTATTTTCCATTTTATGGCCCGGTGGTAGTGTCATGTACACTTCCTCTTCAAGTGTTCCTTGAAGGAAGGCATTTTTAACGTCCATTTGATATAGGTTCCAACCAATATTTACGACAATGGAAAATAAAACCCTAACGGTATTCATTTTTGCAACCGGTGCAAAGGTTTCATTATAATCTATGCCATAGGTTTGTGTAAATTATTTGGCCACTAATCTTGCTTTGTACCGTTCTACTGTACCATCACAATTATATTTGGTTTTGTAAACCCATTTGTAACCAACGAGTTTTTTATTTTTTGGTAATGAAACAATTACCCATGTTTCATTTTTTTCTAGAGCTTTTAGCTCTTCTTTCATGACTTTATCCCAAGTTGGATTTTGAATGGCCTCTTAATAATTTTTTGGTTCTATTTCTTTTTTTACGGTTGTGAGAAATGTTTAGTATGAAGGCAAAATTTTATTGTATGAAACGAAATTTTGTATGGGATATTGAACGGTATAGGTCGCATAATCTCTAAGTCTAGTAGACAGTTGTGATATTCTAGTTGTTCGTCTAGGTCCCAAATTATTTTCTACTTCGGTTTCATTTATGTTATCATTATTTTCATCTATTTCTTCTTCATGATCACTTGTATCATTTTCATCTTGAACAATGTCTTGGTTTTCAAAGTAGGGTATTATGGAATTGATTTTTTCATTTTGACAAGACACTTGAATTTCTCCTCCTTTTTTGAAATATGGCTCATTTTCAAAGAATACAACATTTCTAGAGATAAATAATTTTTATTAATAGGGTCATAGCATTTGTATCCTTTTTTAAAGGGTGAATATCCTAAGAAAATAGTTTTTGTTGATGCATAATCTAATTTATCTTTTCTTTTAATATGTACAAAACTTGTACATCCAAATATTTTTAAGTGATCAAAAGTGATTTTTTGTTGGTAGAGAAATTCTAGTGAAATTTTATTTTCTAGCTTTGAACCTGGTAATCTATTAATCAAATGTGTAGCACAAAGTATAGCATCTGACCAATATAGTTTAGGGACGTTACTTTGAAACATTAATGTTCGTGTCATCTCTAATAAGTGTCTATTTTTTCTTTCCGACACTCCATTTTACTCGGGTGTATTAATGCAAGTTGTTTGATGTATAATTCATTTTTCTTTAAAGAAGTTTGCAAAAATTTTGTTTATAAATTCCGTCTCATTATCCGATCTAAATATTTTTAGTTTGGCATTAAATTGATTTTCTATGAAATAAAAAAATTCCTTAAAGTTGTTAAAAACTTCATCTTTTGATTTGAGTAAATATAACCAAGTGGTTCTTGAAAAATCATCGATAAAGGTAACAAAATATTTAAATCCATTATACGATTCAATTGGGGCCAGTCCCCATACATCCGAATGAATCAAATCAAACATAGCTTCACTTTTACTAATAGAACTAGAAAAAGAAAGTTTTGTTTGTTTTGCTAACTTGCAAACTTCACAATTAGTACAATTAAAAATTTTACAATCCAAAATATAGTTTAAAATCTTGTCGGAGGGATGCCCAAATCTTCTATGCCAAAGATCAATATTAATAGATTTAGCGGGAGCACAAAAATTTATTTTTTGTAAATCCAAAATATAGTGTCCATTTTCAAGAAAACCTTCACAAATTTTATTCCCGGTTTCCCGGTCTTGAAATATAACATTTTTACAAGAAAAAATTACATTACAATTAAAATTTTGTGTTAATTGTTTTACGGAAAGTAGATTTATAGGAAAAAAAATTTAAAAATAAAACTTTGCTAATTTTCTTATTGAAAATGTTAATTTCACCGACACAATTAATTTTTTCTTTCATACCATTTGCTACTAACACATATTGGTTATGTTCGGACAATTTTAAATTGGTAAGAAATTTTTCCACTCGTCTCCCCCTCTGTTCACACTACATCCACCGCCCCATTTCTTCCTCTTTGGTCGGAGGTGTGGTTGGAGAAACCAGCACTCGTCTTTCTTGTGCCCTTCTTTCTTACAATTTTCGCATCTAGGTGTTTGATCTCCTAGCACTTCGACCATAGGGTTAGAGTTCGGTTTTGCATTGGCTTTATCAGAAGGCTCGGCTGTGGAGGAATATCTCCCGAGTATTTCATGGAGGTAACTCAAAGTTTCCATGGAAGGAAGGAGGAATTCTGATAATTTTTCGATTACTTTATTTTTTTGGTGTACCAGAATTTTGTTTATGGTAAGAATGGGTTTTTGTTGGCTCTGTTGGCGCCTTGTACCAGGATTTTTTTTATGGGTTTTTCTGTGCCAGATTTTACTGGTTTTCTGGTACCAGCTTCCTACTGGTTTTTTCTGAATTTTTGGTGACTGTTGCAGTTTTACTGAACAGTACTTGGGTGGCTGATTTCAGAACTTTTTGAAGCACTGAACTGATAAGGACATATTTTTTGGTGTTTTTCTCTGGTATTGGTCTGAGAAGGGTTTTTTTTCTGGTATGATCCGACTCAGTATTTTGAGCCTTGATGGTGCTGCAGTCTTGTTGTTTGTTATTTGCGGAATTGAGATAGAATTAGATATCCTGCTCTGATACCATGTTGATTTTTGTAAAGAGATGCAAGATTGAGAAGAATAATCTATATATTGCCTTTTTGTTGTTGTATATATTACATTACAGGAGGTTGACCCTTTTATATATCATGTTTCCTACTATACCGTTGGTACACAACGGTAACTTCATTTAACTCTCCTAATTTACACTTCTATTCTATTTTTCTATTTTACATTTCTACCCTTCTATTATTCAATTATTCTCAACACACAACTAACTTGCACAAATGATAATTTCATGCCATAAAATCAGATTCTGCACGAAATAATTTCTTATATACATACCTTACAAATTGATTATTTAATTAATCGGTGGTATGACAACCTTTTTATTATAAACCTAGAAGATGATCAATTACAACTAATTTAACTTCAACTAAACCCTAATGTGGCCCCACTACCTTATTCCTTGAATTATTTACTGAAATTATGGAAGCTACTTTGCTAATTTTAAAGGTAGTTATAGATAAAAATAAATTCATTACCTTATTGATGATTGCCTTGAAGGTAGGGAGATGAGCAGAGAAGGAAAAGGGAAGCAAAAAGTGTTAAAGGGTGGAAGGAAGTCAGCAGAGGAGGAGAAAGTCGGTGGAGATGAGCAAATGAGAGGAAGAATAATGAGAAGAGAAAGAGAGGTACGCTTGAGAGAGAAAAACTAAGCAAGAGATAGATACGAAGAAACCGCGCTATGCGCTTAAGAGATAGAATCAACAGAAACGGTCAGACTTGAGGGAAGTAGAGAATGGTTTAAAGAGGAAGTCGCAAGCTGAGTTAACGAATAGCAAATTGAGCTTGGTCGGAAGCTCTGGGGAAACTGTAGAGAACTGGAGAGCTTGTTGGTAGAGGAGGAGAGGTTCGGATCGAAGGAGAAAGTAAGAGACGGGTTGGACCACTTAAGAGCTTCTAGAGAGAGGAAGACAAAAAAAATATCGGCATCTATACTGGGAGCACATCAAAAGAAGATCTCAACCATCAAATCTGCATCAGACGGATCAAAACAGAGGCATTACTGTAGTAGACTAGTAGTACAAAAATTATATATACAATAGCTGGCCCCATCTGTCAGCCTTATTGTAGCTATCACTGTATATGTACTGTAGCAGACTCCAATCAGGATTATATATATATATATAATATATTTGGGTTCGGTTCTCCAGATTAAAAAAATCGTGATTAAAAAAATAATTCGATATGATTCGAGAATAATTTGAAATTATTTAGATCGAAGATTTTAATTTCACAAGAGGATAAAAAAAATAAAAAAATATTTAAAAAAAAATTGTGAATAATTCATAAATTCAGAAGAAAAAAGTTGTAAAATTTGCGAATTATTCGGTCAAAGTTTGGTCAGCCAAATAATTTGATGTTCGGTTAGTCATCACTAAAAAATAATTTATTCGCGAATAATATAGAAATCTTGTGACTATGGTTGCTACTAGTTTAAAATTCACAATTATTGTAATTTTGAGATTGAATTACAAGTTTAATAGCAAATAACGAAAATTCGTATCATCAAGGGATATAATAATAATTTCAAGCTCAAATAGGAAAATGGACGCACATAATTATTTTTTCGATTTCTATCTGAGATTTTTTTGGGAAACTAACAACAAATTATCTATTTTTATGAAAATTGTAATTGTTAATTAATGACTGATGCAATTGAATAGGGACGGTTGCACTTGGACTCGATGAAATAAAATATTATGGGTATTTTTATTTGCAGCGTGAAAATTTATATGAATAATCACATTTATATTTGACCTTATTATATCTTAAAAGTCTGACTTTATCACTACATAGGAATGTAAACGAATTCTTAGCGGATAATTTACGGATACTGATTCAAATACGAATATAGAGCGGATAATTGTCGAATACTGAATAATTCTACTAAATTTCATAATTATAAATTACCTAAATTGATAAAAAATTAAATAAAGTTTGTAAGTTTGCAAAGTAACAATTATGCATGACTAATTGCTTATTGGTTCATGTTACATTCAGAAATTTTAAAACTTGATTAAATTGATAAATCCATCATTTGGCTTAAATAGAAAGTTTAATTAACTAAAACGAAACTAAAATTTTGAAATATAAAGGAAGTATGAAATTATGTATATTAAAATTTAGAGGGTTAAAACATAAAATAAATAGTTGTATTGAGTTCTAATTAGGAGAATAAATATACAAAATTATTGTACCAATAAGATTAATATAAAACTTACGAATTTCATTCAATTATGAATTTTAGGATTTGATTTGATATATATATTGTTTGATAATGAATTATTTAGATTTTAAATTGACAAATAAAGGTCCGAAATATACATACGAATTTAATTGTAAAGTTTTACGAAAATTCGATTCGAATTTATAAAAGAAACAGACCATAAATCAATTAAATGAGACTATACTTGAATTTCAGAATTTTGTGAACCCTTAGATCTATCTCAACACGGATCTTAAATGTTATAATTTAAAGTGTTGAATGATATCAACCACTCATCACAAACCAGCACGAATCTTGAAGAAAACCCATTTAATACAAATCCCCTCTCCCTTTCTCTCTTCCTTCTCTGCCGTGAGACCCCCCCCCCCCCACACACACATCCCGCCCCCCTTCCCCTGTCTACGACTCTACGCCAAACCCAAACCCCCCTCTCTACTCCGCCCTCCCCTCTCCCGTCGCCGGCAAACCCCACCGGAACCTCTCCCTTGCTCTCCTCTCGCCCTCTCTGGCCGTGAGAGCCCCAGCTCCGGCCCCCACTCCCTCCCCTCTCTTCTACACCGAAAACAGGGGCTGGCCCCCTCCCCTTCCGCCGCTGCCACGGCCAGCCGGCCGCCACCCTTCTCTCTCCTCTCTCTCTCCTTCTCGGTTCGGAGAACCCCAGCCCGTCCCTCCTCCTCTTTTCCCGCCCCCTTCCCTCCCATGAAACCCTAGAAATTAGGGTTCGGCTTGGTGATGTCTCGGTGCTTGATCGGTGCTGTTCTGATGCTTGGTTGGTGCTAAGCCGTGCTAATTGCGGGTTGTTGTGCTCCGGTGTCGATTCCCCTTTCCCCTTTGCTCTCTCCATACCAGGCTAGTTCTAATCGGATAAATTATCGAGCCTCTTGTTTAAATTAATTGTATTTTGTTGAGAGAATTGTAGTTAAATTACACCTTTGCTCGGGTTGTTGATTTTCCCGGCAAAGGTGCTGACTTGTGGCTTGTGCCTTGTGAAATTGTGTAATTCAGGACCAAAATTGTATATGTGATAAATTAGGCCGTGACTGTTACTGTTGGCTTGTGGATGAATTGATTAAATGAATTGAGGGCCTTTATTTATGTATGCATTAGACTAAATTAAATAAGTAGGCCGTTGGATTAAAATGTATTGACATGAATGAAAGGAAATAAAAATGAAAATGTGTCTTCTCTGATTTGTGTTAAATTAAATAAGAATTTGGAATAGAATCTGATTTAACCTTCGGTTTAGGCCGAAAATAAAATATAAAATAATTAAAAGGCCTTATGTGATTGTTAGGAATAAATGGACCAAATTGCGTGATGTGATTTATTTTGAGATGTAGGCCGGCTATGCATATGTATAATTTTGTTATGGGCCTTTGAAATAAATTGTTGTGACATGGGCTTGAATTGAAGTATTTGTAGTAGGCCTTGAGTTGAATTGTATAAATGGGCCTATAAATTGATTTGAATATGACATGATGTGTATATGTAAATTTGGAATTGGACTTGAATTAAAATGATTATAAATGAGCCGAAAGGTATAAAAGAATTGACGAATTAAAATACGGCTTTTGGAATTTAAGTTTTGAGAGTGTAACCGAACTAAACCAAGTAATCGTATAATATAGGTGTAGGCTCAGTCGAGCCAGATTTCGCGAGTCAATTCGAGACGCCTGATCTTTAAATTAAGCGGTACGCTCGTCAATAAGGTGCGGGATTCTTGGACTTGTTTGATACTTTATTTTCAAGAATTAAACTGTTTATTCGTTTGTCATGTTGAATGATTAATTGTTGCATATTTTGGAATTCATACTGCATATTGATTCTTGCATAAATGAGAAGGATTGAATGGTTTTAGTTAAGGTTGATTGGCATGTTGGTACGGTTATTAATTGTTTAGTTCTATGAATTGTTCTTGTTGTGAATGAATCTGCCAGGCCGACCTGTTTAGGTGGCTGGTTAAGGTAACGGTGGCCTATCCGTTGACCGGTGTTTATGAATTTGCCAGGCCGACCTGTTTAGGTGGCTGGATAGGGTGACGCTGCTGACTTATGCGTTTGACCTGTTAGAATTTGCCAGACCGACCTGTTTAGGTGGCTGGATAGGGTGACGCTGCTGACTTATGCGTTTGACCTGTTATGGATTTGCCAGACCGACCTGTTAAGGTGGCTGGATAAGGTGACGGTGAGCTATCCGTTGACCATGTGTTATGATTTTGTGAGACTAACCTGTATGTGTGGCTTTGAGATATATTTGCTTGAGATTTAGCAAAGTTGACCTGTATAGGTAACTTTGATTCCGTGTGTTGCATTTGTGTCAAGTTGACCTGTATTGGTGACTTGTAACCGAACCTTAGGAAATGGTTAAGCCAAACAGCAATTGCAGATGGGTGTCCGATAAAGGTTCAGCTTGGTTGGCCATCTGTAGGCGCTTGTAACCCTACAGATGTGGGTTTGATAACGGTTCAGCTCGAAAGAACATCTGTAATTGCTACCAGCCCTAATGAACTGAGTTAGGAATCGAGTTAAGCCAAAATAGATGTTGTGTTTTGAAATCCATATTGAAATTCCGTAAACTGTGTTTCAGGTTGATTAACTGTTGTCGAGTAGTGGCATTCTGTTATTTATGTTTTCTTATATACTGTTGCATTGTTATTGTTTGGGTTTCATCTTTGAATATAGAGTTTGATTGCAAGTCCAATAATCTAAACTGTGGCAAATTTCGCACTGAGAATTTATTCTCACCCCCACCCTCCCGATTATTTTCAGGTTCTTTTATGCGGACGCAGCGAGTGAGGATATTGGTAATGCATATAAAAGATCCACTGCCTTGCGTGTATATGTGACGCCTGATTTATACACGCGGCAGGCTGTCAGACCCGGTGAATTTGGGGTGTGACAGTTCACAAAACCAATACATTATCCTAATAGATTATATGATTTCTTTGCCACATAAATGCACAAAATGACCCAAAGTTCTTAGGCCCAAAATCCTTGAGCTTAAGCAAATATGTATGCTTTATGGGAACTCCTTTGAAATGAATTGAAAGTTACTGAAAGAATTATCGGCTGCTCCTGCCTCCTGGTATGTATAATGTTCTTTAGTCTCAACTCATCAAAACAAAATTAAGAAAGCGTTAGAATGTCTATAAAAGAAATCGGAGATTAACTAAGAAATTCACTTGAGTGGACCCATTCGGTCCGAATAAGTAAATAAAATTTGGTGTTGGATTGTACCGGGTATGCATATCCGATCCGTTATTATTCGAATTTATATTCGATTCATTTTTTTATGTGTTTGGTTTTGGTTAACACTGAGACCTGTAAAATATGCATGTAAGTTCAAATATTAAATTTTGGATCTGGATATATATATACATCCGCTCTGTTTAAATCTTTACGAAATTATTTGTACTTGTATCTGAGTTATTTCTCCGTATATAAAAAACATCCGGGTCCGTATCCAGGATTATCTATATCTGTTTAATTTGGATTCAGAATGAATATCGGTCAGATAATCCGGATCGGTTTACATCCTACATCAATATTTACCAAAAAAATTATTAACATGTGTTTCTTAATTTTATATCAGTTAATTTTCTTTATCAATTTTTACTCAAAAAAAAAATTCTTTATCAATTCCTATATTTTTTATTTTTTATTACATCAAATATATATTTTATTTGTTTATTTGCATGATAAGGATTTTTATTAAATTTTAAACGATAATTTTACAAATGCAATACAATCAATAATTATAGTAAAAAATAATCATATTAAACAACAAAATATAAATTAATTTTGTCATCGATCATTGCTCCGAAGACGCTATGACTGAATTTTGGATGGGCTAGAGGCAAAAAGATCTCATTCTTGCAATAATCTTCTCTTCTTCTCCCATCTTTTTTTTTCTTTTTTCTTTTTAAATTAGTAAAATACCCCACCGGTTTTCTTTATTGAAACCAAAACACAAGGAATACTGGTACAAATTCCTAATATATTTACAAAAGGTGATTAACATTACCACCCTCATTACCAACTAGCTAAGATCCACTAAATAACACTCAATAGGACTGCACAAACAGCTCAGATTCAGAACAACAAAGAACAGTAATTTAGAAGATTTAGAATTTTAAAGTAAACGTATAATATTGTTGTTCTTCACGTACGTAGCAGCTTCTTCTATCTTTCACTCCAGCAGCACTGTTTGTTCCTCTTGTACTATCAAGTCCGTGACCTGAAGTGGTATACACTGTACATCTGGATCTGGTACTATACCGATGTTTTACAAAACAGTCATCAATATCAAAATCACACGCTAGTCCCTATAGAAACATGAAAACACAGAACAAACAAATACAAGTACTGTTACAATAGAATCTACCACTATTCAAAAGAGATTAGGAAATACGCTGAGTGAGGCTATGGTAATACGCATATTACGGTCTTAGGTGTAATACGAAATCTGAGCTCTTCAGTTTTCGTCAAAATTCGTGCTACGAACTTCGCTGGATCAAACACTAACGCAGCGACTCCGTTAAAGTTTGAAATGGTCCGTCTTCTTATTTGTCTCTCCAGCGTAAAAAACCCTTCCTCTACCTTTCTCCCTCAGAATGGAATCGCGTCGTCACGCTCTCTCACGCGCGTTCAACTTGAATCTTGCCAACGCTCCCTCACCGAAGCTGTTCCGACAGTCGAGATCTGCGACGGCTCCCTTTCTTTCCCGCTCCCTCTGTCGAAAGGCTGCTTGACCTGCTACAGCCTCCTCGTCTTGTACGTTCTGATCTGGTAATTGCCATCAATCCCTCTTCACCTTTCTTTCTCTCACTCTATCGCTGAAACTATTAATTTTGGGGCAAAGTTTGATTTTGCCACAAAAATCTCAAATATGTAGAGATATAGCCCTAGATTCTATCGTTATTTCGTTTCAGTTTTTTACCATCCCTTTCTAAATATTTTTTTTATAATTAATATAAATATTTTTTGATACTTGGTACTGGGTTAAATGAATGAGTACTGGGTTGAAGGAATGGGTAATAAAAATTGCTGCAATTGCTATTTAATTACTTTCTCTGTTAAGATTGAATGTGTTAAATTTGTTGATAAAGGAAACATATATGTTTGGCTAATTTTGCAGGGGCATAATGATCGAGTGGATGAGGTCGAATCAGCTCTCAGAGATACCGTATCACTCAACTATGAGGTACCTGATCATGCTTGTGCACCTTTTACATTTTTGGGATTCTCTTAGCAAATAAGACAAAAAGTTTATGAATTTTGCATTTTAAAGTTAGTCTTGTAAAACTAGTATATCTAATTAAAAATTGACGTTTCTACCTCTAATGTATGAGCTCTTTCTATAATATCAGAGAATGGTCTTATTTATTATCTCAAATTGAAGCTATATTGGTTCAATTGAAACTGAATTACTTAATATGGTAATTAATTTCAGTTTTGTTTCAGTTTTAATGTGATGAAATTACTTACTATTGTGATGAAATTTCTCATCTGCTGGTACCATAGAAGCATTCCAGGTTTAATTTCAGTTTTGTTTTTCTTCTCTTTCCTTCCTATATCATATAAATATTTTAGATCAATTAGGACTTTGCAAATCATTCTTCGATTGCAATTATTTCTCATAGTCATCTTTGTTAAGATATGTACTATGGTTTAAGACAAGCAACTTATTAAAGTACTTGTTCTTCAGCATGCTTAACTGAAATTATATGTCAGCTTCTTAGCTTGCATACTAATCTGACATCAGAGATTTCAATGGACTTCTGACCAGTTTTTGCTTTTTTTATTTTGCCCTAGCCTGTAATAGTCATCTTTACCAAAGCCTAACTGCATTTCAGTGTCAGGTTCTTACCTTGCATAGTGGTTTGATTACATTCCTATTGAAGATGCAAGGGTACTGATAACAAGCAAATTATTTTGTTACAAGTAAAAAGGAATTAAACACCATCTCAGATTACTGATCAGGATCCTGCAATGAGGGTGGCTATTAGAAAGGTTTTTCCAAATACCATACATAGGTGTTGTCAATGGCATGTGATGAGAAAAGCCAAGGAGAAGCTTATTTCTTTGTACAATTCAAAATCTGGTTTCAAAGACCAATTAGGGTATGTGATTAATAATAGCTTGACTATATTGGATTTCGAGAAAGCTTGGGCAGCCATGTTGGACAAGTTTGAGGTTAATGACAACAACCATATGAAGGTTATGTACCACAAACGTGCTGAATGGTGTTTAATTCCTTTTTACTTGTAACAAAATAATTTGCTTGTTATCAGTACCCTTGCATCTTCAATAGGAATGTAATCAAACCACTATGCAAGGTAAGAACCTGACACTGAAATGCAGTTAGGCTTTGGTAAAGATGACTATTACAGGCTAGGGCAAAATAAAAAAAGCAAAAACTGGTCAGAAGTCCATTGAAATCTCTGATGTCAGATTAGTATGCAAGCTAAGAAGCTGACATATAATTTCAGTTAAGCATGCTGAAGAACAAGTACTTTAATAAGTTGCTTGTCTTAAACCATAGTACATATCTTAACAAAGATGACTATGAGAAATAATTGCAATCGAAGAATGATTTGCAAAGTCCTAATTGATCTAAAATATTTATATGATATAGGAAGGAAAGAGAAGAAAAACAAAACTGAAATTAAACCTGGAATGCTTCTATGGTACCAGCAGATGAGAAATTTCATCACAATAGTAAGTAATTTCATCACATTAAAACTGAAACAAAACTGAAATTAATTACCATATTAAGTAATTCAGTTTCAATTGAACCAATATAGCTTCAATTTGAGATAATAAATAAGACCATTCTCTGATATTATAGAAAGAGCTCATACATTAGAGGTAGAAACGTCAATTTTTAATTAGATATACTAGTTTTACAAGACTAACTTTAAAATGCAAAATTCATAAACTTTTTGTCTTATTTGCTAAGAGAATCCCAAAAATGTAAAAGGTGCACAAGCATGATCAGGTACCTCATAGTTGAGTGATACGGTATCTCTGAGAGCTGATTCGACCTCATCCACTCGATCATTATGCCCCTGCAAAATTAGCCAAACATATATGTTTCCTTTATCAACAAATTAGTTACAAACATATATGTTTCCTTTATCAACAAATTTAACACATTCAATCTTAACAGAGAAAGTAATTAAATAGCAATTGCAGCAATTTTTATTACCCATTCCTTCAACCCAGTACTCATTCATTTAACCCAGTACCAAGTATCAAAAAATATTTATATTAATTATAAAAAAAATATTTAGAAAGGGATGGTAAAAAACTGAAACGAAATAACGATAGAATCTAGGGCTATATCTCTACATATTTGAGATTTTTGTGGCAAAATCAAACTTTGCCCCAAAATTAATAGTTTCAGCGATAGAGTGAGAGAAAGAAAGGTGAAGAGGGATTGATGGCAATTACCAGATCAGAACGTACAAGACGAGGAGGCTGTAGCGGGTCAAGCAGCCTTTCGACAGAGGGAGCGGGAAAGAAAGGGAGCCGTCGCAGATCTCGACTGTCGGAACAGCTTCGGTGAGGGAGCGTTGGCAAGATTCAAGTTGAACGCGCGTGAGAGAGCGTGACGACGCAATTCCATTCTGAGGGAGAACGGTAGAGGAAGGGTTTTTCACGCTGGAGAGACAAATAAGAAGACGGACCATTTCAAACTTTAACGGAGTCGCTGCGTTAGTGTTTGATCCAGCGAAGTTCGTAGCACGAATTTTGACGAAAACTGAAGAGCTCAGATTTCGTATTACACCTAAGACCGTAATATGCGTATTACCATAGCCTCACTCAAATACGCTTGTAATAATCTTCGTATAAAATTTAACCTAATAACAAATACATTAAAAAACATAGTCAAATTAATTTTCTTCTTTTCGTTACGAATTTAATTTTTCGGAACTCTCACTAGGGACTTCTTATAACTCTTTTTTGTTTTTGTTTTTTTTAAATACTGACAGCGGCTGTCAGTGTACGACTTCTTACAACTCGTTAGCATTTTTTCCCTTTATTTGTTGGGAGCTCATTTTCTCCTTGGAGAGCTGAAGAAGAGCAGCTTTAGACCATGACGCAAGTAAAATTTTAAAATGACTGTACACAAACGAATAGAATTCAAGAGCGTTAGATTATCTCAATTTTTTCCTGTCTTCACGGGAATCATATGAAAAATGTTATTCGTTGTCAAATTAATTATGGGCATCATATAATTAATGTTACTCATTTATTACCAAATTCATTAAAAGGACATTCTCTTTTTGCAACAGTGAAGCCCGTAGGCAAGTACAAGTACATTTTATTAAGCAAAACCGATCGAGATATTTGACTACAACAAGAGAACACGCGTTCTAATTAAGCTTCACCAGTAGACATCATCTTCATCTAACATTTTTTTTGGCACATGCAACGCCGGCGCACGCCGTTACAATCACCGCCTCCAAATCCTTCATCGATGCACTTACTGGCACAGTGTTTGTCACTGACGCATATGCCCCAGAAAGTTTTGCTATGGTACCTGCACACCTTTGCTTCTGTACCTGGCACCGCCTCCTCTACAATGGAAAAATGTTCATCAAATTATTATGGGTTTTTGAATAAAATGTTGCATGCACATAATATATGTATTTTTAGCCTCCAAACACCCATAGATGAAAAAGTAATTACCATATCAACAGAGGAATACCATACATGGGCCGTAAAGAATCAATTGGAAAAAAAAAAAGGGACATAAATAAAGTGAAGAAACACTTGAGGTGTCATGGCAGAGTCAGAAAATTAATCAGATATCATATCATGTTAGTTTTAATACAATAATTATATTTAAAACATAAAATTAAAACTATAGGTTCCTAATAAAATAACTTGATATATGAGTGTCAAATATGAGGTTTTTCAAGAAAAAAATGCTAGTAACAAATAAAATATTACATGCACATGTTCAATTTTATAAAAAAAAACACACACACAAATTGAGACACACTAGAGTTTAGCAAGGTGACAAGGTGATTAAGGAATGATTCTGTATTTTGTTCCTTCCCAAAAGCAAATTAACTGAACTAAAGAAGGTGAAGTTCTATATAGTATAATACTATATAAGTTTAGCAGTTTAGATAGCTTTAAAGAATTGTCTCAAGTCGTGATAGCACTTTGCCAATATAATGTACACACAAAACAAGCGTATAAAAAGGTCTTACGGGAGGACAAGAGGAGGAGAACCACAAAAAAGGCACAAAGAGAAGCCTTCTTCAACTCCATTGTTACAAAGAAAGTAAGAGGTGGTTTGAATGGATATGCTGTTACAAAACAAGTAAGCCTTCCTTAACACCGTTGTTGGAATAGACTGCTGTTTCCAAGGGGTTAATATAATGACGAAAGATGCTAATGCCAGGTGTCGAGGTTGGAGCATTGTACCGCCACGTGTACACTGCTACCAAATAATTAGCTGGCAAGCAAATAGTAGTCTATGAGCGAAATAGGATAAACTTGAGCAGTTCGTACCCGAGGTCGGCAGAGCAGCAATAATTGTTTCTGCTTGCCTACGGGCTTTAACCAAAAAAAAAAAAAAAAAACAATTGTTTCTGCTTAGATGCGTTATATTAACCAAAAAATCTTGTACGATTAAAATGTAAGAGAATAATGTTGATGTAACTTTAGTTGTCATTATGGATTTGGATTTTACCAATATTATTAATTTATTTGTTAAATATTAGAGAATTCTGCTTGATCTTATGATGCCTGCTTATTTTATAAATTAACTTGCAACTGTTTATTTTCCGTAAAAGTTGTATGGTTTTAATTTTCAGACTAATGGGCAGATAGTTTGGGGCAACTCAACATCGTAGATTTTTTGGGTTTTTAAAAAAAAAAAAATAGAACTAAATTTAATATTTTAACAAAATAAATACTATTAATTTGAATTTTACAAAAAAATTGACTCTATCAATCTAAAAAATCGGTGAAGGTAGAAACACGTTCGCCGATCTGCTGAATCGGTGGAGTCATTTTACAACTCATCTATACAATTTGACCATAGAAATAAATAACAAATGGCTCCAACAATTCTGCAATGCAAAATCAGTGGAGCAAACACATCTCTGTCTTCACCAAATCAATGATGCTTGTTCCGTTAGAATATCTAAAAATGATTCTATTTTTTTAAAAAAATATGATGTGCATTGTTGTAATATGAAAAGGTTGAGGGGCAAATTAACATGGTTTTAATTTTGAGATTGAATTACAAGTTTAATAGCAAATAACGAAAATTCGTATCATCAAGGGATATAATAATAATTTCAAGCTCAAATAGGAAAATGGACGCACATAATTATTTTTTCGATTTCTATCTGAGATTTTTTTGGGAAACTAAATTATCTATTTTTATGAAAATTTTAATTGTTAATTAATGTATACTTGTACTCAGTGACTGATGCAATTGAATAGGGACGGTTGCACTTGGACTCGATGAAATAAAATATTATGGGTATTTTAATTTGCAACGTGAAAATTTATATGAATAATCACATTTATATTTGACCTTATTATATCTTAAAAGTCTGACTTTATCACTACATAGGAATGTAAACGAATTCTTAGCGGATAATTTACGGATACTGATTCAAATACGAATATAGAACGGATAATTGTCGAATACTGAATAATTCTACTAAATTTCATAATTACAAATTACCTAATTTGATTACCTAAATTGATAAAAATTAAATAAAGTTTTTAAGTTTGCAAAGTAACAATTATGCATGACTAATTGCTTATTGGTTCACAAAACCAATACATTATCCTAATAGATTATATGATTTCTTTGCCACATAAATGCACAAAATGACCCAAAGTTCTTAGGCCCAAAATCCCGATTTTTTTTATTTATATCCAAAAAATATATTGAATTTTAAAAATTAACCGAACCGGCCATCAATTTTTAAAACTACCCAAACCGGTTCACGGTTAACCGGACCAAATTTCCGGTTAACCGTTAACCGGACCCTTTGAAATAGTCCGGTTAACCGTTAACCGGAAATTTGGTTTGGGTCCGGTTAACGGTTAACCGGAAATGCTGGTTCGGTTAGCCGTGAACCGGAAAGAACGGTTCGGTTAGCCGTTTAGCGGACAGCCATTTTGGTTCGGTTTTTGGTATATCGAAAATATTTCAACATCTGCTCTATATATATCAATCCGACGGAGAGATGAAAGGAATAAAAAAAAGCATTGTTTGAGAGACAAACGGAAGAAAAGGAAGAAAAAAAAACCGCTATTTGAGAGACGAACGGAAGTAAAGAAGAAAAAAGAAGGTAATTTTTTTTTATAATTAATTTGTAAATTATATAAGTTAATTTTTTAACTATCGATTTTTGAAATTTTTTTGTTGGAGACGAAGAAGTTAAAATATGATCTCCAACTAAAATACAACATATTATAACCGTAATATTTGCATATATTACTGTTATTCAATATGTACCACAATTTTTTTTTTGACCAACTTGTTATAAATAAAATAAATTGACAAATTGTTCATTATTGTTATAAAAAATATAAATCAAAAGTAATGGAGAAAGAATGTTACTTATTATTTAATTTATTATAAATTGTACTTTATTATTTTTTTATAATCAATTTTATTTAATTCAGAAAATATTCAAAACATATAAAGAATACTGATTTTTTTATAAATACTCAAAATTAATAACAAATTACGGATTCTATTTTTTTTTGAAAACTTGGTAGTAGCTACCAAGGTTCCAAAATAGTTTAGAATATGACAAAAAAATTCTAAAATGATTTAGAATTGTTTTAGGAACCCTTACGGAACTCTGACTGTCTGATCAATCGGCTGTTCGATTCAGGTATTTTTTATTTTTTATTTATTTTAATTGATAATATAATTAATAAGTTCATTTTAAACGATTCAGAATATTGTCGAAATAATTTAGAATTTTTTAGAATATTCCAAAATGGTGTAGAATAATTTAGGAATATCCAAAATGGTCTAGAATAATTTAGAAAAATGTAAAATGATATAGAATAATTTTTAGAGTCCAGACAAGTTTTAATTGTTACACTTAGGGGCACCTCTAATTGCTCAAAAACTGAAATTAAATTGCAATTGAAAGTAAAGAGAAGAGTTTAGAGAAATTTGACACGCGGGGTGATAACGGAGTTCGGCAAAACAAAGGCCTACGTCTCCGGGGCTTCGCAACCTTGTGAGGTGCGCCTTTCTATTACCCAATATGAAAGGATTACAACTTGTGAACCGTTGAGCCCTTACACACCAAGCGGGAAGTCAAACGGCCAACTCAAAGAGATGAGAACAAGGTCTCGATTGTCTAGAAACACAAGAGAAACACTCAATAGATCACTCTAACCTAATCTATATCAAGATTAGTGAAGTAGGTTTGAGGTTACTTGAGGGATTTTGAAGTTTTAAGCTCTCACAACAATGGAGTAGGCTAAGCTCTCAGAAAATCGCTTTTGAATTAATTAGGGTCGGCTGAGATAGTGTGGGAAGAGATCCCATCACTCTATTTATAGTGTCAGCTAAAAAATGAGCTGTTTGACATAAAACGTTACTAACGTTTTATAAAACGTTACAACGTTTTATTCAAATGCGATTTTAGGGTTTTAATTCTCTGACAGCTTAGTAAAACGTTACCAACGTTTTATCCTGTAAAAAACTTGATCAAAATAGAAGTTATTTGAAGCTTAAATATACTTAAAACGTTACAACGTTTTATAAACGTTACAACGTTTCTAGTTGGTACTGAACAACTGTGCTTCAGTAGTTCTGTAGCTGTTAAACGTTACAACGTTTGTATAACGTTATAACGCTGTAACATAGTTTCTTCTTTTGATCAGTTTATTGTTTCAGACCAATGTAAAACGTTACAACGTTTTGAAAACGTTACCAACGTTTTATCCCATTTTAATCAACCTCACACATATTTTACCAAGTTTCTGATTTTACAATTTGTATTCTTGATAAAAGTCTTCGTGATTTCTTCAGTCCAAGCATATTATACTGCAGTTCTTACTCTTCTTGGACCTACATATTCTCAAAATAGAAGAAATCGTAAAATTTAATAATTGTATGTTTTTGCAAATTAGTCAAATAGACGTAAAAGATTATTGTACGAACAACAATCTCCCCCTTTTGACGATTTGCAAAAACATACAATGTGAGTAAGTGCATAAGTCGAAAATTTTCAAAAATTAGTTAATCCAATTTTAATTTTGCATGTCAAACCATTTGTACCAATTTCTCCCCCTTTTGGAAATCGACGAAAGGGTGAAAAATTAGCACTAATTTAAAGTGCTCCCCCTCAAATTATGCACTCCCTCTCAATTTAGCAATATAATAACGATAACTTTTAAACAAAATAAGATTGAGGGTGGTATCTAACATGCATGATAATTTAGTTTCAATACACCACATCAAATTATGCATATCAATATGCATAAACCATGCATATAAAACATTTCAATTCATGCAATCCAAACAATTCAATACAACTTGTCAAGGCTCCAATACATCCAATTGGACATATTCAAACAATTTTGCAATTTTGCAATATAGCCCATAACAAGTTAGCAATTCATACACCACATTTAAAACATCTACATCTCATACATATCCACACCAAATTCCAAATGACACAATTCAAGCAATTCAACTAAATTAAACCATTTCAAAACAACATTTCACCAATTCAACAATTGCAACAATTCAACTAACACAACCAAATTAAACCAATTCAACAATTCAAATTAAACATACACCTAACAAACAATTCATGCAATCAATAAACAATTAAATTAGCAAGTTTTTAGTTTTTGAAATTGTGCGGTCTACTCGTCATTCATGGGGTCGTTTGGTGCGTCGGCCACTTCTTCTTCTCCATCACCTTCCTCTTCGTGCTCCTCTTCGTCATCTTCTAAGTCCTCTTCCTCAACTAGATTCTCACGTGCTCGTGCCGGGCTTCCCGAGGGACCATATTGCTTGATAAAGCGATTCGAGGGACTGGATTGTGCTTCATCAAACACATTGAGAGCTCGAGCATGTGCTCGCAGTTGTTTCCTTATCTTCATTTGCCCCTTTTCCAGATTATCGAACCTCCTTAGCGTTGCTTGATGATTTTGTTGAATCTCAAGGCTTTGAGCATGCATTTGTTGGCATAACCACAACATTTGTGCTTCTTGGCCTTGTGGAGGAACAAACGCACCCGCTTGTGGCATGTATTGTGGTTGAGGTTGAGGTTGAGGTTGAGCCGGGGCCACTTCTTCTTCCGGATCCCAATATTGATTGGGTAAGGCTTCCTGATGGTTTATCCACTTGTTGATATCTCTTGCATCAGGTTCGTAGCGCCTCAGACCCGAGGAAGAATGACCATAAACCCACCCGATTTTGGTTAGGTGATCAACCAAATTAGTCAGGAAGGATACTTCTGCTTCTTCAGGTATTTGAATACCATTGAGGCGGATGATTTTGTGAATGAGATGGGCATAGGGCAGAGAATGGACCGTGGTTGAAAATGCACCACTTATGTGACGAAGAAAGATGTAGGGTATGTTGATGCTATTTCCATCCAATTGAATAAGGTGACGAAAAAAGTACATGGGTCCCCACTCAAGATTGGTTTTCATTGTGACTTTGGGCATGAGAATGTTGTTGATGAAGAGAAAGAGTAACCGATGTAGGGATGGAAGGTGAGAAACATAGATTGGTGCTCCGGCTATGTTGTTTCGGTTAAACCACTTCTTATAGTCACTTGAGATACCGGCATAAAGATGCCAACTCCTCAAGGGATAGGTTTCCTCCCCGTCATTTTGAACCCCAAGCCATTGAGCCACATTACCCAGAGAAAGTGCAATTTCTTGCCCGCCAACCCAAGAAGTGATAATGAAGGGTTCATCTTGGATTTTGATGTTTGCATAGAATGTGCGGGTTAGAAGATGGGTGTACGGTTCATTACAAGTCACAATAGGTTCCCAACCCCAATGATTCACATAGTCAATTATCTTGTCATTTTCAGGTTGGGAGAAGGTAACCGTTGATTTGTCAAACCGGTAGCAATCGGTTATTTTCCTATTCATGAAAGATTCCACATAATTCTCATAGGCAACAATATCCCGAAACAGGTATCTATTTGACCGGTGAATTGTCCAGTTCGGTTCTAGGTTCCCCCCACTGTTTTGACCACCCTCCGAGTCCACACGGGGTCTTTTCTTACCACCCTTAGGAATAGCACGGGGTTTTGGAGCCATTTGATTTAGGTTAAAGTGAAAGTTTACCGATTAAGAAGAGAAGCGTGAAACCGAGAAGAGACGAACTCAAGAAGTGCAGTGGTGAAGCCGGATCGTCAATCCAATGGTCGGATCACCGGATTTGCGCCTAGGGTTTTGGAGAGAGAGAGATAGAGAGAGAGAGAAGAGATTTGGAGAAGAGAATAGAGTAGAGAGAAGAGAGGAGAAGAGAAATCAAGAAGAATTTCTTGATTTGGTGGAGTAAGGTGGCCGGAATGGGTAGAGAGAGAGAGAACGGCAGAGTAGAGGAAGAAGAGAAAATGGAGGAAGAAGGGGTGATTTGGAGAGAAGTAATAAGGAAGGGACGGGTCCGGATCCAATATAACCCCTTTTCGCTATAAAACGTTACCAACGTTTGACAATCGTTACCAACGTTTGTTCAAAACACTGTGTTTTTACCTAAAACGTTATGACGTTTTTGAAACGTTTGTGTAACATTTTTGTGAAGCTTTCGGACTTTTGAAGTCTCACAAAACGTTACCAACGTTTGGAAACCGTTACAACGTTTTCATTTGTATTTTTTGCAATTTTGATCCCTTGTCAGATAACCGTTGTAACGCTTTACAAACATTACCAACGTTTTGAATGAAATTTTTACAATGCTAGCCCGTTGTCAGATAAACGTTGTAACGTTTCAGAAACGTTATGTAACGTTTTT
Organism: Carex rostrata; assembly: GCF_964058835.1. Classification (NCBI taxonomy): domain Eukaryota; kingdom Viridiplantae; phylum Streptophyta; class Magnoliopsida; order Poales; family Cyperaceae; genus Carex; species Carex rostrata. The sequence continues at coordinate 772,364 of NC_135935.1, forward strand.
GTGAAGCTCTCGGACTTGTTGAAGTTTCATAAAACGTTACCAACGTTTCCTAATCGTTACAACGCTTATATAGTGCAATTTATCTCAGAATTTTGGCTAAGTATCAGAAGCAAAACGTTACAACGGTTTCAGAAACGTTGTGTAACATTTTTATGATGCTCTCAGACTTTTTTAAGTTTCATAAAACGTTACAAACGTTTTCAAAAACGTTATAACGTTTTGTTCCTGCAGGGCAGTATTTAATGAACTATTTTGATTGCAATGAATTATTTTGAAATAAGTTATGAATATGTCTATTCTCTAAGTTCAAGCATGCCTAATTTAAATCTTAATTCATTGTGTTGTTGAGTATTTAGGGGTTTTGTGAATATATCGGCAATTTGTTCTTTGGTGTCGATATGTATGAGTTCAATTTCACCTTTTTCTATGTGATCCCTAATAAAATGATGCCTTATCTCTATGTGCTTGGTTCTAGAATGAAGGACCGGATTTTTGGATATCATAATGGCACTAGTATTGTCACATATAATTGGTACGTTGAGGAAGCGAATTTCATAATCATTTAGGGATTGGATCATCCAAAGAATTTGTGTGCAACAACTACCAGCCGCTACATACTCGGCTTCCGTTGTGGAAAGGGCAACCGAGGTTTGTTTGCGACTCGACCAAGATACAAGTGAACCACCAAGAAATTGGCATGTACCACTTGTGCTTTTTCTATCCATACGATCCCTGGCAAAGTCGGCATCGGCATATCCTATCAAGTCTAAATTCGATTGTTTGCCATACCATAATCCCAACTTTAAACTACCCTTGACATATTTGAGAATTCTTTTAACGGCTTTCAAGTGCAATTCTTTGGGATTTGCTTGATACCTAGCACATAGATATACCGCAAATATTATATCGGGTCTACTAGCGGTTAAATAGAGTAGGCTACCTATCATAGCTCGGTATTGAGTGATGTCTACCGATGTGTCATTTGGATCCGAGTCAAGATTTGCATTCGTAGCCATTGGAGTCTTGCTCATATTGCTTTCGGTCATCCCAAATTTCTTGATCAACTCCTTCGCATACTTAGTTTGACTCACAAAGGTGCCATCCATGAGTTGCTTGATTTGGAGTCCCAAGAAGAAATTCAATTCACCCATCATGCTCATCTCAAATTCACTACTCATAAGAGAAGAAAATTTCTCGGCAAGTGCCGCATTAGGTGAACCAAAAATTATATCATCTACATAAATTTGCACCACCAAAATTGATCCATCTTTTTTCTTGGTGAAAAGAGTTGTATCAATTTTGCCTCTAATGAATTCATTGTCAATTAGAAAGGAACTTAATCTACCATACCATGCCCTAGGGACTTGTTTGAGTCCATAGAGTGCTTTGGTAAGTCTATACACATGATTAGGAAATGTTGAATCAACAAAGCCTTGAGGTTGATTAACATACACCTCCTCATCTATGAATCCATTCAAGAATGCACTTTTAACATCCATTTGAAATTCTTGTTTGAGGCATATGCTAAAAGCATTCTAATGGATTCAAGACGAGCTACGGGTGCAAAGGTTTCTTCAAAGTCAATACCCTCTTGTTGTTTGTACCCTTGAGCTACCAACCTAGCTTTGTTGCGAATTACATTTTCATCTTCATCCTTTTTATTTCTAAAGACTCATTTGGTTCCAATAATCATTCTATCATTTGGCTTAGGTACAAGTTCCCAAACTTTGTTTCTTTCAAATTGAGCAAGTTCTTCTTGCATGGCACAAATCCAACTAGGGTCTACATTTGCATCTTTGAAATTTTTAGGTTCGATATGAGATACAAATACACAATGACCAATCATTTGATTTAATTTGGATCTTGTTTTAACCTTTTCCCTAGGATCACCAATTACATTAGAAAGAGGATGAGATGGTACTTCCCTTAGGTCTTGAGGAATTTGATACTCAATTCGTGGAGGTTGAATGTCTTCGGTTTGCATTCCATCAACTATAGGATCCGTCTCATTATCGTTTGCTTCCTCAATTCTTTGATTCGTTTCAACACTTGTTGTATTCAATTCGGGTTGAGTTTGCTCGGGTTGATTCTCAAATGTATCGATTCTCATCTCAACTTCATCTTGATCAAGAATTGGCACTTCAACACCTACAATATCAATACCTTTCTCGACCTTTTGATTAGCACTTTCATCAAATTTAACATGCACAGATTCAATTACAATTCTTTGAGATGGAATGTAAATTCTATAGGCTTTACTTGAATTTGAATGCCCTACAAACATTCCCTCAATTGATTTAGAATCAAATTTAGTTACTTTGGGAGATTCATCAAGAACAAAGCATTTTGAACCAAATACTCTAAAATGAGATATCTTAGGCTTGTACCATTTCCATAGCTCATATGGTGTTTTATTCAATATGGTCCTTATGCTTACGCGATTTACCACGTAGCATGCCATATTTACCGCCTCGGCCCACAAGTGTTTAGGTAAGGAGTATTCATTTAGCATGGTTCGGGCAAGCTCAACTAAGGTTCGGTTCTTCCTCTCAACTACCTCATTTTGTTGAGGTGTGCGAGGAGCCGAATACTCATGTTTATATCCCCTTTTAGAGCAAAGTTGATCAAATTTTGCATTTTCAAATTCCCCCCCATGGTCGCTTCTAATCTTAATGATTTTTTACCCCTTTTCATTTTCAACACGTTTGCAAAATTCAATGAAGTTGCTAATTGCTCCATCCTTGTGTTGTAGGAACAAAACCCAAGTAAAGCGACTATAGTCATCTACAATTACATATGCATATTTCTTCTTTGCTAAACTTGGTACACTTATTGGTCCAAATAAGTCCATATGTAATAATTGCAAAGGTTGATCGGTTGAGACCATATCCTTGGATTTAAAGCTACTTTTGGTTTGTTTACCTTGAACACATGCCTCACATAATCCTTCAAGTTCTAGTTTATGTGTTGGTAAACCACGCACAAGATCTAATTTCACTAACTTCCTAATTGTATCAATTGAAACATGACCTAATCTACGATGCCATAACCATGATCCATTAGATATGACGCTTAGACAGGTTTCACCGGAATCAAAGTGAGTAAAATACAAGTAATAAACATTTTTCTTTCGTTTACCCGAATAGATTAGAGTATCGTCCGAGGACCTAACTATGTGACAAGCATTAGCATCAAATTTGGTATAATATCCTGAATCACATAGCTTACTTACACTAAGTAAGTTGTAATCTAATCCATCAACAAGATATACATTAGATATGGTCAAGTGTTGGTTACCGATTGAGCCTATACCAATAATATAGCTCTTTCTATGATTATTGCCAAAGGTAACCGTACCTCCATCATATGGTTCTAAGAATTTAAAATTAGATTTGTCACCGGTCATATGGTGTGAGCATCCACTATCAATGATCCAAGCACTTTCCTTTTGAGATGAACTCAAACACACCTACAAAGTATATATTAGTTATTATTGAGTTAGTAACTAACATATACCTTGTCTTTAATCTCCCCCTTTATGTTTGGCAATTATAATATTTTTAGGGGAGATTAAGTGTGAACCTAAGCTAGTATAGCTTTAGGAACCCAAACAACATTATGTTTGTTGTTTACATTCCTAAATCTACATTCTAAGGAAGTGTGGCCAAGTTTGCAACAATAGTTGCACATTGTAGTTGATTGCTTTTGAGTAGTAGAGCCTTGTTTGAGAATGGATTGGTACTTCACTTCATGCAAACTACTCTTATGACTACCATGTGACCTATTTGCAACTTTAGATGCAATGCTCTTGGTTTTATTAGAATCAAATCTATTGTGATGTTGGGGAACATCTCTAGCTAAACCATTTCTTTGAGTTTGGTTTTGTAAAACAATTTTATTTTTGAATTCATAAAACCATCCATCGGGTCCTTTAAAATGGGTTTTGTTTGACTCTTTTGGATTAAAAGTGTTCCTATCACTATTTTTAAAAACATTTTTGTTCTTAGAATTTCTTTTATTGTACTTGTACCTAAATGCATAATTTGGTGACTTTTGATATTGTTTAGCATTTGAGGCATGAGAAGACTTCAATGTTAATGACTCCTTGTTCAAAGGAGTTAAACCCTTTTTAGTAAAAAATTGATAAGTTGAATATTGTTCACAATTAAACTTTAGTTTGGCATTCAGAATGCTTGAAGTTTGAGAATGTTCCCCTTTTTCTTTAGGGCCTTGCATGTGATTAGATTTAAGTGAGGATTTACCCTTCTCAAATCCAAGACCAACTCTATCATTTTTATAATAGGATTGATCATGTATCAACTTGCTCACATAGTAGGGATATAGACTAGTGACTTTTGATAATTCACTAGGGGATCTCAATGCCCGAATTTCGATTTCTAAGGTTTGAACTTTAACTTTTAAGATGCCTATTTCACCTAAATGTGATGCTTTTAACTTGTTATTTTCATGTTCTAACATGTCATTTTTAGCAATTAGTTTTTGACTAATACCTTCCTTCTCAACCAAAGTTCTATTTGACTCATCAATAAGAGATCGCAACCTAGATTCATTAGCATCGTGCATTAGGATTTTATTGGTGAAAGTGCTTGCATCATTGGTTTCTAACATATTGGTACACAAGTCATTATTGGTCTCATTTGTGATTATAAAATTTCCAATGTCAATTTCACCACTATATTCTTCACCACTTTCATTTGTAAATTCAAGTTCGGTCTCATAACCATCAAGACTAAGTGTTGAGTGTATCTCATTAGCAAAGTTTGTTGAGGTTTTGACTACATCATCTCCCTCCTTGGCATTCCTTGATTTAGCAAGTTCCATGAGAAAGTTGATGGTTGTCTCATCGGTGATGTTCTTGCTTGCTATAATTGAGTCCATGTCAATTCTTGAGGGACCTTCATCTACACTTGCCATCAATGCAATGTTGATCTCCTCTTCATTTTCCGATTCCGCATCGGATTTATTCGTCTCGCTATCCGAAAACAAAGCTTGCATAGCTTTGGCTTTCTTCTTTTTGTACCCGTCATACTTTTGCCTTGGCTTTCGGTCTTGTTGTTTTTCACCATCCGTATTCTTCAATTGAGGAAATAGTTTGAAACATGTTTGGATGGTATGTCCCTCTCTATGGCATGCAAAACATACTACCCTCTTACTCTTCTCTTCTCGTTCATTGTTGTATTTTCTTTCAAAATCAAGCATTCCTTGGAACATCTTATATAAGACAAGGGCATCCTTGGATGTTTCATGATCAATTTTGTTGATAAATTGATCATTTGAGAGATGGGTGTTTGAGGAGCTCGGAAAGCTACGGTTTTGTGCCGGGAAAGCTACGATTTTAGATTTTGAGCTTTGCTTCAAATCACCGGATTGTCGAAGTTTTTCTTCAAAACTCCTAAAATGAGAATAGAGGTCATCCGGTGTGAATGTGTCGTGCGTGCCTTGGATTGCCTCTAGAGCACTCACCAATCCGGACCATCTATCCCTCATGAGTATCACCCTCAATAGCTTTCCTACAAGTTTATTGTTAGAAAGTGGTTCTCCCAATTCAGTAAACTCATTTTGGATATGCATAAGTCTATTATACATATCCTCAATGCTTTCACCATCTTCAACCTTAAAGGTTTCAAATTTTGCTTCTAAACTGGTTATTTTGGTTCGTTTGATTTGGGTATTGCCTCCATACCGGTTTACAAGAGCATCCCACATTTCTTTCGCACTTGATGCACTACCAAATAGTGAGGCTACCGATTCACTAACCAAATTGAATATGGCATTGGTTGCTAGGTCATTGTCTTTCTTGGTTTGTTTGGAATCGACGGTCTCGATTTTGGCATCGGTTGAACCCTCGGTAGCTACACTTGTGTATGTTGGTGTATACCCTTTTTCAACCACATACCATACCTCAAGGATATTCAAGTAATTAATCATAGTTTTCTTCCAATGCATGAAATTTTTGGTAGTAGTACCAAAAATTAGGGGTTCTTTCACGGATCTATAGGGTGCCATTTGTCAAGTTGATCTAATCTCCAATTAAGTGTGTCTTAATTCGAGTAACTTGCTCTGATACCACTTTGTTACACTTAGGGGCACCTCTAATTGCCCAAAAACTAGAATTGTTTTAGGAACCCTTACGGAACTCTGACTGTCTGATCAATCGGCTGTTCGATTCAGGTATTTTTTATTTTTTATTTTTTATTTATTTTAATTGATAATATAATTAATTAGTTCATTTTAAACGATTCCGAATATTGTCGAAATAATTTAGAATTTTTTAGAACATTCCAAAATGGTGTAGAATAATTTAGGAATATCCAAAATGGTCTAGAATAATTTAGAAAAATGTAAAATGATATAGAATAATTTTTAGAGTCCAGACAAGTTTTAATTGTTACACTTAGGGGCACCTCTAATTGCTCAAAAACTGAAATTAAATTGCAATTGAAAGTAAAGAGATGAGTTTAGAGAAATTTGACACGCGGGGTGATAACGGAGTTCGGCAAAACAAAGGCCTACGTCTCCGGGGCTTCGCAACCTTGTGAGGTGCGCCTTTCTATTACCCAATATGAAAGGATTACAACTTGTGAACCGTTGAGCCCTTACACACCAAGCGGGAAGTCAAACGGCCAACTCAAAGAGATGAGAACAAGGTCTCGATTGTCTAGAAACACAAGAGAAACACTCAATAGATCACTCTAACCTAATCTATATCAAGATTAGTGAAGTAGGTTTGAGGTTGCTTGAGGGATTTTGAAGTTTTAAGCTCTCACAACAATGGAGTAGGCTAAGCTCTCAGAAAATCGCTTTTGAATTAATTAGGGTCGGCTGAGATAGTGTGGGAAGAGATCCCATCACTCTATTTATAGTGTCAGCTCAAAAATGAGCTGTTTGACATAAAACGTTACAACGTTTTATTCAAATGCGATTTTAGGGTTTTAATTCTCTGACAGCTTAGTAAAACGTTACCAACGTTTTATAAAACGTTACAACGTTTTATCCTGTAAAAAACTTGATCAAAATAGAATTTATTTGAAGCTTAAATATACTTAAAACGTTACAACGTTTTATAAACGTTACAACGTTTCTAGTTGGTACTGACCAGCTGTGCTTCAGTAGTTCTGTAGCTGTTAAACGTTACAACGTTTGTATAACGTTATAACGCTGTAACATAGTTTCTTCTTTTGATCAGTTTATTGTTTCAGACCAATGTAAAACGTTACAACGTTTTGAAAACGTTACCAACGTTTTATCCCATTTTAATCAACCTCACACATACTTTACCAAGTTTCTGATTTTACAATTTGTATTCTTGATAAAAGTCTTCGTGATTTCTTCAGTCCAAGCATATTATACTGCAGTTCTTACTCTTCTTGGACCTACATATTCTCAAAATAGAAGAAATCGTAAAATTCAATAATTGTTTATTTTTGCAAATTAGTCAAATAGACGTAAAAGATTATTGTACGAACAACATTAATTACTTATATGTTGTTATTTTTTAAATTGCCAGACCAATCGAAACTAAAAATGACAACCATTTGTGCGAAAATTTTTATTGGAGGGGAAATCCAATACAATGATGACGGGGTCTTTTTTACATTACCCGAGCTAAATACTCATTACCGCTAACCGTGAACCAAAATTTTGATTATCTTCAGAATGAGATTTATAAATTTGTTGGGTACAATGCTAGTCAAGCAAATCTGGAAATTCAAGCCAGGTTTAATATGTCCACCGATGGACAACGTGACTATCAATTAGTACCGGTAATGGACCAACAATCGTTCGAATTCATGTTAGGAGTTGTGTCGTCTTTTTCACAAAGGTTACCGATTCTGGAGTTATATGTAGAATTGGAACTGAACTGTACCAGTCAGATTCCTGAACCTCGATCCCGACCCAGTACCAGTCGAAATCCTGTGGATCCCGACCCAATACCAGTTAGATCCCGACCCAGTACCAGTCGGCACTCTGTGGATCTACCAATGAGACACCGACCCAGTATCGGTAGCAACTCTGTGGATCAACCAGTTATACCCCGACTCAGTACCAGTCGAAACTCTGTGGATTTACCAGTGAGACCCCGACCCAGTACCAGTCGGGTCCGTAGACAGGTACATGATTATTCGCATGTACCTGTGGATGCAATTGATTCTGACAGTTTGGAAAGTGGAGATGAGATGCTCTCAGATGAGTCATTGGGTTCCGACGATGATATTGAACCGCTCAGCCAGTCACAATAAAAGTCTCGTCAAACACAATCTCGTCAATCACAGTACCCGATAACTGGTCGAGAAAATATGACACATCCGGTTGATAGTTTCAATGACATATCTGGTTTTCGGCCTGCGGATGTCGATTTTTTCGGCAGCTCAAAAAAAACATTCGATAATCCGTTGGCTAAGGGTGTAGTTTATGAGTCAAAAATGGCTCTAAGGATAGCAATCAATGAGTTCCATCTCGATAAGAACTGTGAGTGCAAGATTCTTAGAAGCGAACCCAGACGTTACGAGGTGGTGTGCAGAGATGTTTTTTGTAAATTTAAATTATGCGCCAAGCAAAACGGTCTTTCAGAATCTTGGATTATTACCAAACAAGCGTATCCTCATACGTTTAGAGTATCAGCAACACGTACTGATCATTGTCAGCTGACAGCAGAGATGATTGCCCTTGCAATTGATAAGACTATTAGAAGGGATGTGTGCTCTCCTATAAATCATATCCGAGATATCGTCATGCAGAAATATAATAAGGTAACCCCCAAGTACAATAAATTATGGAGAGGCCGTGAGCTTGCTATTGCAAATCTGTTTGGGAGTTGGGAGAACTCGTACAACTTGCTTACTCCACTATTAGAAGCCATCAAAAGAAACAATCCAGGAACTAAGTATTGTGTGACCTCGACCCCGATTGATGGAGAAACTGACAGGCTTTTCCACAGAGCGGCATGGGCATTTGGAGCTTGTATTGCAGCGATACCGTTCCTCAGACCAGTGATCAGTATCGATACATGTTTCATGTCGGGACGGTACCAAGGTAGGCTGCTGATGGCATGTATGTACGATGCCGAAAACCAATTACTTCCAGTGACTTTTGCAATTGTGGAGAAAGAAAGTGCTGACAACTGGGGTTTTTTTATGAGATGGTTGAGGCTGGAAGTAATTGGAGATAATCGATTCTTTTGTGTCATATCGAATAGACATTTGGGAATTAAAGCCGTGTTCCAGGATCCAAATCTCGGGTGGAATGAGACTACCGATCAATGTGTGCACCGGTATTGCTCTCAACATGTTGCCGAAAATCTCTACAAGCACGTGGGCCGTAAGAGAGAGGTTAGCGATAGGTTCATAGCTGGAGTGAACAAATGCAAACCTAGGAGGTTGCAGGAGATGTTACAAGACTTTGAAATTGGTTGTCCGAAGGCTATCGACTACCTTAACAAGGTGGGTAAGAGAAACCCTAATGATGAAGACGAGCTTCCATGTCCAGAGAAGTTGTATCAAGCAGAGGACGGAGGTCACCGATGGGGGATAATGACAACAAATGGGTCAGAGTCACCGAACGTCGTGTTCAAAATTAGTTGGCGATTACCGATTGCAGCGGTCATGGAGGACACGTTTTATAAGTTGAATAAATGGTTTTTTGACCGATGGAACAAATCTCAAATGAGATTTCAGGATGGTCAGGTGTGGTCCGACAGGGTAACTAAGTTATTGCAAAAGCGTATCGAAAAAGGAAGGGACATGACTGTGATTCCTTACCGTGGAAGACATGGTCTTTTTGAGGTCATGGTTAAGGGTGAAAAAATACCAGCAAGGCGTAATCAACCGAGACTTGAGTATACTCGTAGGGATTTCGATTATAGGGTTGTTGTTATGGACAACAACAAGGTTAAATGTGAATGTCAGAAGCCTCAACTGACCGGCATACCATGTTCTCATTTCATGGCAGTTGTCCGTGAAATGAGATATGATGAAAATTTATACGTCAACCCCTTGTACCGTATGTTAATAGTGTTACAAACATGGAGCGGACATTGGGAACCGAAAGGCAACCAATGTGAATGGCCTGCATATAATGGCCCAAAAATTAAACATGATTCGAATCTGATCAAGAAAGGACGGAGACGGCACGACCGCATACCGATGGAAATGGACAGAATGCGTGGTCGGAGACTCGGACACCAGCCTCATCGTGAGACAATTGATCGGAATGCTGCAGGTATAACTGATCAATCAATTATAAATACTTGTTTTAACTAAATTGACAAATTAATACATGGTCTACACTACATGTAGAGGAGGTAGAAAGACAGGCGCAAACAGCGGCAGAGCAACCGGCAAGAAGAAGTACAACTGTTTGGCGCACCCTCGGACAACATTTCACGATGCGTCGTAGAAATTAACTTGTGTGTTATTTTATTTGTATGTGTTGAGAACTATTTTATTCTGTATGTGTTGGGAACTATTTTATTCTGTAATATTTTAATATTGCTGATTATTAAAACTGCAGACGATAAAGATGGACAGTAACAATCGAGAAAAGACCGAGGAAAAGAAAAACAACTGTCAATTCACTGGAAGAGATAAAAAGGACTGTCCGAGATGTGTGCAGATAAAAGAATATTTTCGAGTTGAAATATCTGATGATGATTTTGTAGATAAAAAGGTCTGGCTAGCACGTCGTCTGGGACAGATAAAAAAGACTGGCTAGCATTGTTATTAAGTAGGTTGTCGAATTAAGTTTAGTTTATTTTTGGAAGTTATGTTGTGCAACTTGAATTATTTTGTGAAGCATTTGTATGTGATGAGAACTATTTTATTTGTATGTGCTAAGAACTATTTTATTTGTATGTGTTGAGAACTATTTTAGTTTAGTTTGTATTTGAGAATTATGTTGTTAAATTTCTGCATTTTTAATTCTAATACATTTATTATTGTTATTCTATTTATTTTTCGAGTGTTATTTTTTAAGCATGTAGACGGTTTCGATGGAATTATGTTGAAAGACAGAAGGAAATAAAAATAATTAAAACATACATAGATAAAATAGATATAGATATAACTAAAATAGATGAATTATACAGACATAGATAAAAGATAACAAAATAGATCAAAGGCCAGGCATGTGGCCAGGATAATCTGCATACGTGAAGCGCCGTGTCGCACGGCGGCGCCTATGACCCCTTCCTAGTTCTTCTTCTGGGCTTCTCTCGCCTGCGCTACCATCAAATGGACGTGAATGGGATGCGGATGCCCCTGCGTCACCAATATCGATAGATGGACGTGAATGGGATGTGGATGCCCCTGCGTCACCAGTATCGAAAGGTGACCCTTCAAATAACCAACTAGTCCTCGGATGCTCACGCCGCAAAGTCTCCATAGATACTCGTTGTGCAATCTCGATATCCTCCTGCTCCAGCAAATCCAGCAAATCTTCCATGGTGCCTGTGCCTATTCCCTGTCTCTGATAATCCTCCCAAGACGGATTGCGTCCACTTTGATCCTGATTCACCTGCAATTCATACACAACTTTAATTCCTAAAAAAATAATTGTAATTCATAAAAAATACTTGTTCGAAACGAAAAACATACCTGTCCGGGATCAACGTCCTGATGTAGGCTGTAACTCGGCCCATGCGTCTGCAAAAGGCTGTCCGGATTCCAAGCTTGCGTCCCCGGATCCTGAGATACCTATAATTAGAATTTAGTTTGATAAGTTGTGGTTTACAAACAATTTTTTTAAGTAAAATTACAAATTACCTGTCCGGGGTCTGCGACTGGATGTGGTGGATTTACCGGTGCAAATGCTCCTGATGGGATGTACTTTCTCCATTCGGTGTCGTCGTATAGCCAACCCTTAAAAGGATCTGGGCCTTCGAATCTAGGCGGTTCTGGATATGGATACGCCCCAATAGGAGTAGGCTCGTCCGATGGGACCGCTTTCCAGTTTTATGGAATCCCCGCCTCATCCATCACTTGCCGGGCACGTGGACCGAAACCTGTATCACAGCAGAGACGCCAGCCTGTCCTCATGAGTTTTTTACCAAGCTTTCGCCACCCCTTGGTTAAGAACATCTTGACGCCGTGCGCCAACTCTCCAATCCCAGTCAATGCCTGTACACAAACATTTTCAATTTTAGCAATTATGAGTTTTCAAATAACTTAATCAACGAGGATAGAAAATAAAAATATTTACAGTTCGAGTGACAAGTGGTCCGCTGGGAATGTATCCACTTGGCCCATGCTCTACTCTGGGGAGCCAATTCACACGATCCATTCCTTCCACGTGCTGACTAAACAGATAGACAGATGCCATACATCTCTTCTGGTACCACTTGCGATAACGCGGAAGGTCGTTTTGGTCAAACGAGCGACCTTCTCTGATTACTTGCGCCTCATATGCAGTAGCCAACTGAACATATTCCACGTGTCTTGTGGCCCAGGACTCGTTCTTCTTTGAGCCCAACATCAACCTGTTCATAATTTTATAAGAACTGAACACCCAAAGGTAAGTAACATAAATAAGGAAAATGACGGTGAGTAAACCTTACTTGTGCAACTCAACATGCGTGTGCCTATTCAGTGGTTCTAGCATCGGAATCTCTTGAAACAATCCGAATTGGCGCATGCAGCGATCTGGATAGGTATGCTCAATGATCCAATAAAATATCAGTGGACCGTGATACAAGTAGTAGGGCTGATAAATTTATCAAGAATGTGAGTTATAATTTATAAATATGGTAACATATAACTAAATAAATAAATAGATTGAAACATACCCTTCCTTGCTGGGTCACTGTCGGAAGCTTGCTGTAGACCCTCCCGTACGGCTCCTAATTCACATGATCCTCCGTCAAACTCTGAAACTGACCCCGCGGGATACGTGCACCCCGGGTCTTGAAGTGGGAGGATGACACGTATTTGTGCAGACAACACCATTTGTACGCAAGAGATGCGCATGTATCAAGCTATGGAGCGCCCCACGTAGGTTCCCAATTTTTAGTTTGAGGCTCAGGCCGGAGAACTGGAAAGCGGGTCCATGACCAGTGCTGCAGAAGCATCAACGGACCATGCATAGATCCTCTCTCGGGCTCGGTAGCGACACATAGATGCCGATACAGATATGCAAGAACCGCTCCACCCCAATTGTACTGTACCGGCTGGTCCAAATTCACAATTAGATTGAGATACCACAACGGTATCCCGTCCCCGCCACTGTCTGGGTACAAATTGGACGACATCAGGTCCAAGATATATGCACGGACATACCTAGCAAAATTCAAGACAAGGTGAGTACATTATTGATAGGCTAAAGAACTTTCTAAATTGATATATATATATATATATATATATACTTACCACTTCAGGGTCTGCTCGTCGCGATCTGCCGGTAGCTTCTCAAATCGTTCACGAAACTTAGATTTCAGGAAAGTCAACTCCATGCTTCTTTCATTTCTCTCAGACCCCCGTTTTTTCAAAAGTTCACTCTGCTCATGCTCTTTGATTCCTAACAATTCGAAGAGCCTGCCTTTTGCATTCCTCCCGTCTGTACTCCCCGTCACTGGGACTCCCGTAATGGGCAAACCCCATAAACAGCTCACGTCCTCCAAAGTAACTGTAATTTATCAAATAAAAAAATATAAATTTCTTCATTTGAATTGTCAGTAAATTATCACAAAGAGCATATTTATTTGAAATAGTTTCGAAGTTAATACCTGTCATCTCTCCGAAGGGAAGATGAAAGGTGTGTGTCTCGGGACGCTACCGCTCTACAAGTCCGTGTATCAGCGCCGCATCGATTTTTTTGTGAAGCATGACTGCGATCTGGTATAAACCCAATCGAATCAAGAATGGCGCGTATACAACGTGGTAAGCGGTCATGCAACGGTAGTGCTTCACGTTTATAACCTCCTTTTTCTACATTACCGAAAATAAAAATTAGAAATTAAAACAAGATGATATTTCTGAACAAGTCAGAAAAAAAGAAATAAGTAATTGCTTACCTCCTCAGAAGCCTGACACACCCTGTGACTGCTATGCGGTATCCACAACAGATCACTAAAAGTATCCCGCGCCATAGGTCATCATTGATTTCGTCGGCCATGCTACAAAATTAATTCAAAGTTAATTCATTATTTTCAAAAATTTTAAACTAATCTAAACCGTTTTGGATGTTTCTAATTATTTCTAAACCAATTTAGATTACCTAAATTTTCTAAACTATTTTACACTATTTTAAAATTTTCCAAATTATTCTAGACCGTTTTTGAACTTTTCTAAATTATTATCGACTATTTTGGAACTTTCTAAATTATTCGGGCACCATTTTAAAATTTTATAAATTATTCTATACTATTTTACAACTTCCTAAATTATTTTTCACCATTTTGGAATTTTACAAATTACTAATTACTCTAAACCATTTTGAAATTTTTCTAAAATATTCTACACTATTTTGAAAGTTTCTAAATTATTTTTCACCATTTTGGAATTTTACAAATTACTCTAAACCATTTTGGAACTTTTCTAAATTATTCTAAACTATTTTGAACTTTCTAAATTATTTTTCACCATTTTGGAATTTTACAAATTACTCTATTTTGGAACTTTCTAAATTATTTTTCACCATTTTGGTATTTTACAAATTACTCTAAACTATTTTGGAACTTTTCTAAATTATTCTACACTATTTTGGAAGTTTCTAAATTATTCGGGCACCACTTTAAAATTTTCTAAATTAATCTACACTATTTTGGAACTTCCTAAATTATTCTACACTATTTTGGAACTTTTCTAAATTATTCTACACTATTTTGCAACTTTCTAAATTATTCAGGCTACTATTTTAAATTTTTCTAAACGGAACTAAACCATTTCAAAATAATCAAAACAATATTCCAAATAATATTCCAAACAAATTCTAAACAATCTTTCAATATTCCAAACAATATTCCAAATAATATTCAAAATAAATATTCCAAATAATATTTCAAATAATAGTTTCAATTTCACTTTTCGGTACAGAGACATGCATTTTTGTTATTTCCAAATAATATTTCAAATAATTATTCTAATAATTTTTCAAATAAATATTTGAAATATATTCCAAATAATTTTCCAAACAATATTTCAAATAATCTTAAACAATATTCCAAATAATTCCAAACAATCTAAACAATATTTCAAATAATTCTAAACAATCCAAACAATATTTCAAATAATTCTAAACAATCTAAACAATCCAAACAATATTCCATGATTCTAAACAATCTAATCAATATTCTAAACTATTCTAATTAATATCATAAACTATTTTAATATTCAAAAAAAAAACCTGATTACTCTCTGAAAGCTTCCTCCTCTCCTCTTCTTCCCGCACACAAGCACAAAAGGGAAATGGCAAACTCTCACTCAAATTCGAAGACAATTTCAGCAGCTCCACGGGTGTACAGTTTTCGGTTAGCCACATGTCGACACCCCGCAGCATGACCCCCACGTGTTAAAAAAAAAAAAGGCCTGTCCGATTAACCGTGTACCGGACCTGTCTTTCCGCTAAATGGCTAACCGAACCAACTCTGTCCGGTTCACGGTTAACCGAACCTGTCTTTCCGCTAAATGGCTAACCGGATCCTTTGAAATGGTCCGGTTAACGGTTAACCGGTTTGGGTAGATTTAAAATTTGACAACCAGTTCAGTTAGTTTTTAAAATTCAATTTATTTTTTGGATATAAATAAAAAAATCGGCCCAAAATCCTTGAGCTTAAGCAAATATGTATGCTTTATGGGAACTCCTTTGAAATGAATTGAAAGTTACTGAATGAATTATGCTGCTTCTGGTATGTATAATGTTCTTTAGTCTCAACTCATCAAAACATAATTAAGAAAGCGTTAGAATGTCTATAAAAGAAATCGGAGATTAACTAAGAAATTCACTTCAGTGGACCCATTCGGTCCGAATAAGTAAATAAAATTTGGTGTCGGATTGTACCGGATATCCGATCCGTTATTATTCGAATTTATATTCGATTCATTTTTTTATGTGTTTGGTTTTGGTTAACACTGAGACCTGTAAAATATGCATGTAAGTTCAAATATTAAATTTTGGATCTGGATATATAAGTACATCCGCTCTGTTTAAATCTTTACGAAATTATTTGTACTCGTATCTGAGTTATTTCTCCGTATACAAAAAATATCCGGATCCGGATCCGTATCCAGAATTATCTATATCCGTTTAATTTGGATTCAAAATGAATATCAGTTAGATAATCCGGATCGGTTCATATCCTACATCAATATTTACTAAAAAAATTATTAACATGTGTTTCTTAATTTTATATCAGTTAATTTTCTTTATCAATTCCTATATTTTTTATTTTTTATTACATCAAATATATATTTTATTTGTTTATTTGCATGATAAGGATTTTTATTAAATTTTAAACGATAGTTTTACAAATGCAATACAATCAATAATTATAGTAAAAATAATCATATTAAACAACAAAATATAAATTAATTTTGTCATCGATCATTGCTCCGAAGACGCTATGACTGAATTTTGGATGGGCTAGAGGCAAAAAGATCTCATTCTTGCAATAATCTTCTCTTCTTCTCCCATCTTTTTCTTTTCTTTTTTTTTTAAAAATTAGTAAAATACCCCACCGGTTTTCTTTATTGAAACCAAAACACAAGGAATACTGGTACATGTCACTCATAGCATGGGACAAGGTCTGTAGGGCACCGGAGGAAGGGGGTTTGGGGATCCGAGATGTATCGGCTTTCAATGAAGCACTGATGTTAAAAGTAGTGTGGCACTTGGCTGCCAACAGCAACAAAATTTGGGTGGATATCATGCGGGCCAAGTACTTTCCGAGAGGTGGTTTCTGGGGTATTCAATCATGCACACGAGCAAGTAAGGTTTGGAAGGAAGTGCAGCGGCTGAAAGATTTCTTCAAGGAAACGACGAGGTGGCAGATTGGGGATGGAAAGGAAGTTAGGGTAGTCAACCAGCCATGGTTCGAAGGATGGTCGGTTCAGAAAATTACAACAAATGTGCAGCGGGATACAACAGTGGCACATGTCTTTGATGTACAAAATAGAGTTTGGAACGAGGATGTTCTAACACGGTTACTGGGGCAGCAAGCAATGACCGAAATTCGACATTCAGTAAGGGGACCAAGAGATAATGCTTTTCTACCAGATAGGCTTATCTGGACCCCAGCTGAGAATGGTAAATACACGACTAAAGAAGGCTATGTGATGCTGGCAGCAAAGCGAGAGAGGGTGGTAAATTATGAGGATGATCAAAAATTGCTTTGGAAGGAAATTTGGAAGTGGAAGGGTATGGTTCCAAGAGTTCTGATTTTCATATGGAGGGCTCTACATAGTGGAATTGCAACTGCGTAGGTGCTTCATCGGAGAATCAGAAGTTTCAATCCAGTATGCCC
This sequence comes from Carex rostrata, assembly GCF_964058835.1. Classification (NCBI taxonomy): domain Eukaryota; kingdom Viridiplantae; phylum Streptophyta; class Magnoliopsida; order Poales; family Cyperaceae; genus Carex; species Carex rostrata. The sequence goes on from NC_135935.1 coordinate 789,834, forward strand.
CAGATGTGGAATGGAGGATGAATTCATAATGCACGTGTTGTTCTTTTGTCCAATTTCAAAAGTTACTTGGTTCATATCACCTTTTGCACTAAGGGTGGAGCACCTATCTCTTAATTTGGCAACAACAATGGTGCGTATAACTCGGGTGCTTGACAGCAGTCAAATAGCCCTGTTTACTAACATCATGTGGTGTATTTGGAAGGCAAGAAATGAGCAAATTTTTAAGGGGACAAGCAAACATCCACAAGCTATTCTGACACAGGCAGTGGCTATGGGTATGAACAAACCGCCCCAACGGACAATAACACTAGAAGAGAAGATACAGAAAGTGGTGGTTCCAAGGGACAATAGGATAATTCTAATGGATGCATCCTGGGACAATTCCAAAAGAACTGGTACAGCTTTTGTTATCTATGACAAAAGAGGAAGGCTGGAGGCTGTGTTTGCTCATCCCACCACATGCACAGATCCACTACAAGCTGAAGCAAGGGCTTTGATACAGGTTCTGTCATTCTTAGAAAATGAAGGGGAGTTAGAGGAGTCAAGACACACATTGATATGCTCCGACTGCAGTATACTGGTCAAGGCGGTTCTACAAAACAGTTTTTGGGACCTGCCTTCATGGCAGGCAGCTGAGACAATAGCAGAAGGGGCTCAGCGCTATAACAGCATAAGAGGAAGGGTATCACTCAGGCATGTCAGTAGAAAGTCGCTGACACAGCCACATCAGTTAGCAAACTGGGCACGTACCACCAACAACATAGCTACTGGCATGGTACAGTAGGAGTGGCTCAAAGAGCAGAGCTTAACTTTGAGATAAACCTGGAATTTTTCAAGCTTGTCACAGAGTAATGGAAGTAATATATCATAGGGAAACCGATTTTACATCACATAGGATCCGCTTTAAGCAGAATCCGGTTGCAGTGTTAGGTGGCAATAGTTTATTTCAGTAGAGTAATTTTATTATTCTGTTTCTACTTCATTTTTAGCTTTTACTTTAATGAATGGTTTAGTGAGATAAATTAGATGCAGGAGGAATTTGCAGATTCCAAACTGCTAGGAGTAATTCGGTTTTATTATGATGTAATTCAACTTTGGTTTAATATAAAGTCATGCCTACGGGTTTTAAATCAAAAAAAAAAAATATGTACAATGTTATTCGTTGTCAAATTAATTATGGGCATCATATAATTAATGTTACTCATTTATTACCAAATTCATTAAAAGGACATTCTCTTTTTGCAACAGTGAAGCCCGTAGGCAAGTACAAGTACATTTTATTAAGCAAAACCGATCGAGATATTTGACTACAACAAGAGAACACGCGTTCTAATTAAGCTTCACCAGTAGACATCATCTTCATCTAACATTTTTTTTGGCACATGCAACGCCGGCGCACGCCGTTACAATCACCGCCTCCAAATCCTTCATCGATGCACTTACTGGCACAGTGTTTGTCACTGACGCATATGCCCCAGAAAGTTTTGCTAGGGTACCTGCACACCTTTGCTTCTGTACCTGGCACCGCCTCCTCTACAATGGGAAAATGTTCATCAAATTAATTATTATGGGTTTTTGAACAAAATGTTGCATGCAAATAATATATGTATTTTTAGCCTCCAAACACCCATAGATGAAAAAGTAATTACCATATCAACAGAGGAATACCATACATGGGCCGTAAAGAATCAATTGGAAAAAAAAAAAAAAGGGACATAAATAAAGTGAAGAAACACTTGAGGTGTCATGGCAGAGTCAGAAAATTAATCAGATATCATATCATGTTAGTTTTAATACAATAATTATATTTAAAACATAAAATTAAAACTATAGGTTCCTAATAAAATAACTTGATATATGAGTGTCAAATATGAGGTTTTTCAAGAAAAAAAATGCTAGTAACAAATAAAATATTACATGCACATGTTCAATTTTGTAAAAAAAAAACACAAATTGAGACATACTAGAGTTTAGCAAGGTGACAAGGTGATTAAGGAATGATTCTGTATTTTGTTCCTTCCCAAAAGCAAATTAACTGAACTAAAGAAGGTGAAGTTCTATATAGTATAATACTATATAGTTTAGCAGTTTAGCTAGCTTTAAAGAATCGTCTCAAGTCGTGATAGCACTTTGCCAATATAATGTACACACAAAACAAGCGTATAAAAAGGTCTTACGGGAGGACAAGAGGAGGAGAACCACAAAAAAGGCACAAAGAGAAGCCTTCTTCAACTCCATTGTTACAAACAAAGAAAGTAAGAGGTGGTTTGAATGGATATGCTGTTACAAAACAAGTAAGCCTTCCTTAACACCGTTGTTGGAATAGACTGCTGTTTCCAAGGGGTTAATATAATGACGAAAGATGCTAATGCCAGGTGTCGAGGTTGGAGCATTGTACCGCCACGTGTACACTACTACCAAATTAGCTGGCAAGCAAATAGTAGTCTATGAGCGAGATAGGATAAACTTGAGCGGTTCGTACCAAGGTCGGCAAAGGAGCAGCAACAATTGTTTCTTTTTGAAGTCAAAACCCGTAGGTACTAACGTGTATTGTTTTAACATGAAAAGGTTGAGGGGGCCGTTCACAGCAATGACAGAGTACGGTTCTGACAAGAAAAACCGACCAGACAAGTGTTTGGTTTGATTTTGTTCCAGCACCTCGGTCTTATCCTGCATTGTTCATGAATCGAGAGAGAGAGAGACTGTAGTCAACAGCATTACGTGGAAATAACGAGTTCAATGTGACACCCAACAACAAAAGGAGAACTATTTGCCACCTTACCTCAAAAAACAAAAGGAGAACTATAAATACAATTTACAAACTAATGCTTACCCTAAGAAGAAAGGACTAAAAAGGTGATGAAAATGTACCATGATATTAAATTAATTGATTATACTAGGTAATAAAAGTTTAGAGAAACAGGCCAAAAGTATCCCAATCTCTGCATCGGGCTCCAGTTATACAGCATACACAACAATTTGGCGTTTGTAACATTTGGGTCTCCAGTACACTCATAAAAACATTCAAGCTTACTATTAAAACCAAAATTGTAAGCTTCTTTTTATTTTTCCGACTCCCAGTACTTCCAATTAGCACCACATTTCCTAGTTTATTTTATTCTCGGATTACAAATCGAATCCTTTAATTAATGCCTGAAGTGCCTAATGTTAGTGAATAAAAGAGAAACCCCATATTTGTTGCAACAATCGACTGCATCATTGTCTCTAATGCTACCTCCCGGCTCAGCTATGACCCCAATTCCGTTTTGACAAGCCTCTTCTACTGCATCCTTCCAGGCTGCAATTTTACAATCAGGATAATTAAAACAAATATTATACGACAAAATCAAGCCTCTTCTGAATCAAGGTTTGGTTATAATGAACAGAACTTTACAAAAAAAAAGAGAGAACTATCTATTGTCAATATACATATTTTCAAGATGCCTATCGTCAGGATGAGCAAGCAATAAATAGTGTGCGCTTTTAAAGGCTATTTAAGTACATTTCTCAGTCAACAATTCCCAGCATATTCAATACTTGTGTAGACCATATATCAGGGCACAAGTAATAATTTCTTCTCAGTTTCTGGTTCCACTCCTTCCAATATCTTCTTTCCACTTATTTCTGTTCAATTCCTCTACTGCAACCGCTCATTGCATATTAAAACAAGATATTGCAAAATAAAAAAGGAAGAATTTCTCCCCAAAACAATAATTATAGTAAAGAATGGACACTCAGCTAAATTATCTCTCCTCCCTAAAAATTAAGAGAATTTGCAAATGCAATACAATTCCAGCAAATAATAATAAATAGAGTGCTCTGTTTGCAAAATAAAAAAATAAAATAATTAATAGAATTACCAAATGGGAAGAATGCATCACTAGCCAAGGCAGCTCCTTTGGCGTCTTCACCAGCTTTTCTAAAAGCAATCCGTAAGCTTTCCAATCGGTTTGGTTGGCCACTTCCCATTCCCAACATACAGTTATTCTATACAATAAGCAAAAACTTCAAGTGTTGTTCCATTAAATAAGAGTGAATTTTTTCTTTAGAAAAGTCTTATTCCCTTAACAATCATCGAGATAAATGTATATCCTAACAACATATAAAACCAGTAATCTCTCATGTTCCATTAATATTGACAAATAAGCAACAAGGGAGGGTAGTTAAGGTTTTTTCTTAAGTAGAAAGGGGGTGTGTGTGTGTGTGACAATTTATCATCCTTGTAGCACTGTACTGATATTTCTTGTTTCACATTACAAGGTACCCATGAGTTGTGCCCCCCCACCCTCCCCTGCCCGCCGTTCCTCAAAAGGGAAAATTCTTGAACTATTAGTTTAGAAAATAAACATGAGAAAACAAACCTTGGCAATGACAATGGCGTTGCTCTTGACATGCTTAACACAGAGCCAAGCAAACTTTGCATCAGATAACTCTTCCTCCTGCGGGGCCTGCTGAGACATGACCTTGAAGGAGATATCTTGAGGGGTCGTGTCATCAGACTCCTGGGCCAGCCAGCCGCCTCCAACCTGCCTCAGAGAGAGCAACCCCTTGCCAGTTTTTTTCGCCTCGAGAATTCTTAGTGTCTTTGATTTGCCTTTAAGGATTTCCAATCCCTTTGGTGTATAACTTGGTGCTACTACTATTTCATAGAACATCCGGGTCTCACCATCTGTCGGGCTTCGAAACTCACGGATTTCTCTTGCAAGATCCTGCATGAGTGTTCAGTGGATTGGACAAGGGTGAAAAACAAAATAATTTTTCTCCTTCCCTCCAATGCAGTGAGAGGAGGGGCATGGATCAAAGGTTAAATTTAAGGTGGAAATTTATAACTTGAAAAAGATTTCAGTTTTGCAATGCAACACAGCACCAGATGTAGGAGGCTCTTTTTCTTTAATACCAAAATAGGCATTTAATTGCAGTTGTGGTTGAGAGACAAGAGGAACCATTTGTGAGAGAGGAGGATCCATGAGTCTCTCTGTTTGTTAGTGTGTGCACGAGCATGTGTAAGAGAAAGAGAACTTTTAATGCCCAACACAAATGCTATTGTCATTTACTTTTTCTTTTTCAAAAGAAATATTGGTGCAGATATACTATACCTCGTCAATGGTAGTATTAAATGCAACTATACCACCAAAGGCACTAACAGGATCAGCCTTGACTGCTAGTCTGTAAGCTTCAAGAATGTTCACTCTCGAAGCGACCCCACATGGGTTAGTGTGCTTCACAATCACACATGTGGGTGCATCAAACTCTGACACACAGTTCCAAGCCGCATCAGCATCCAAGTAATTGTTATATGACATTTCCTAGATAAAAGAAAAACAAAGAGAATGATTAAGTTTTGAAAGACAACTTTGTACTGATAAAAACTTTATATACAGATATCCTTTTGGAAAATGGGAATTTTTCAAATAACTTTACAAGAGAACATCTGGACCTATTTCTAAAAAATTTCTTACTTCTAGGAAAAAAAGCAGATGAAGTCCCATTTTTATACTTGTTAGCATAGTTTCAGATTTTTTTTCAAAGCGAGAAATTTTCAGAAATTTTGATGACCACAGAAAATTTTGCAACTTTTTAGTGGAACAGAGGTGATAAGAAGAAAATTCTCACTTCAAAAGGCACAAACCATGGCCAACAATAAAACAAAAGGAAGAATGTGTGAAATATTAAAATTTTGAAAGTATTGACCTTGCCATGGTGTTGAATAGAGGTTGCGATCCCACCAGCCTTCACCAAAGAAAGACTCTTATCATCATAAAATGCAGCCTTTTGGTGTGGATTCTCTCCATATCTAAGTGTTGATTTTAAAGACAGAGGAACTGTAAAGCTAGGTGGAAAGATGTCACCTAAAATTAAAAAATTGAAACAAATAACTTTTTCAATTCAATGATAATTTTCATAATGATTGAGTAGACAAGAATAAATAAAAAAAAGAGAATATGTATGTTCCTGAAATTTTAAACCTCTCAAGCATTATGTTAGGGTTTAGGTTTATCAAAACCCTAAACCTCAAGCCCCAAAAAGTTCATAAATGTGGAACTGTGCATACAAGAAATACTAGGATTGCCCCCAAAACTTCATAAATGCCCCCAAAAAGTTCATATATGAAACATCCGACATCAAAACCTCCAAAATACAAAAGACAATTTATTCATATAACTATCCTATAATTGATCTGTTCGCTACAAATTTGCCCAACGCTCCACCCTATCATCTTCCGTAAGTGTCAATCAAGAACTTGCACACTATTTTGAGTTCCCAAAGGGAACAACCACATTGAATATTCTTTCCCAAATAAAATAAATTTACCTCCACTGGATTGCTTCCAGAGCCACTCGGAAACAGCCGCATCATATGAGGCAACATGCTGGAAAGCTTTCCATGCCAGCATTTTACGGAACTGACCCTTGTCACTTTGATTTCCTTTTAGAAATTCCAAAAGGCCAGGATAGTCATTATGGTCAACAACCACCAACACATCTCTATGATTCTGTTGCATGGACAAACTATCAGAATACAAGATTTTTTTTTTAAAAAAAGCACCACGGAGGGATGGATATACAAGAAAACAATCTCTGAAGAGAGTTAAAGAAATAACCTTGGCGGCAGCTCGAATCATGGTGGGTCCACCAATATCAATATTTTCAATCCCATCCTCAAAAGAGATATCACTAGATGAAGTAACCTTGTCATAAAAGGGATACAAATTCACCACCACCACATCAAATGTTCCTATAAAGAATGAAATCATAACACTGGGAGTCTAATTAATTATTTTTAAGTAAGAATAATTTCCAGTTTGCACAAATTGAAGCATTTAAATAAAATAAAAATGTAAGACACCTCCAAAAATTTAAATACCCAAAAATCACTGCATGTTGTCTATGGTAAATGATTGGTACATACCAATCCCATGAGCATTTAAAGCTTCCATGTGATGATTGTGATCTCTTCTAGCAAGAATGCCACCATGTATACTTGGATGTAGTGTTTTTACTCTTCCATCTAGCTGCAAACAACAACAATTTAAGACAATGAGAAACATGTATATTATCAGTGGTAACATATTTTTAAAAAGATAGTACCATTTCAGGGAAATTTGTGATTTGCTCGACTTTAGTGACAGGGATTCCGGCTTTTTCTAAAGCAGCAGCAGTTCCACCAGTTGATACAATAGTATACCTATAGCAAGCAATCTGTAACAATTAGAGATAGTATGCAGAGGACTGGCACCAGTTGATGCCAGTCAAATCCTATTAGCAACACAAAAGAATTGATAGAATACTAGAAAATGCCTAGAATTAATAGGCAGATCCTTGTGTTGTCATATCATGATCAATATAAAGGACAAGCTTTGCTGAATTTATTTTCATTTTTCTTTTCAGCCTTAATCAAATATTTATTTTACTAATTACCCCAACTCTTGTAGGCCATTTGCAAGGAGAGCAAGGTCTCTCTTATCTGAGAGTGATATCAATGCCTGTTTTGTGCCTGAGAGAACAAAAGTAATAATCACAGGCATGAATTTTTCTGAAAAGAATAAGCTTATGTGCAAAATAAAGAACGCTTACAGACAAGGCCGAGAAAAAAAAAATAACTTATTTCAACTCGGTGGCGAAATTTTATCGTAATTCAGTATGTTCTCAAAGAAAGAAGTACGTAACAATGAAATTAAAAGTATAAATTAAAATTGATTTCTGTACTCAACGAAAGGCTCAAACGGTGAAACGGGTAGATGTTAACTTTCAAATTGAAGAAAGAAAAATAAGTACACTAAAGATTACCAGTCGACACAGAAGAAACACTAGCTTGGATATCGGTCTCTGTTCCAGCCATGGCTCTAACAGGAACTAAGGAACAACAAGAAGAGATTCCAGGAAGTTTACAAGTGAAGAACACCCGATTCTGCGGTAAGAACCAAAAAAAAAAAAGTAAGAATTACGGCGGAAATAAAATTTAAACTGAAATCGGATAGCAAGCAGCTGCGAAGAGAGCGGAAAACCTGGAAACGTTGGTGGATAAAGGGAAACAATTGGCTGCGAAGAGAGCTTGAGGCGGAGGCGGAGGCTAAGGCGGCGGCGCGACTGGGAGAGTGCAAAAGAGAAATAGGCATTGTTTGTCCTTTCTGCGCTTCAGTGGGTAGAGTGCAAACAGCAAAGGCAATGTTTTAGCTGAGTAAACATAAAACTTAATTTAAGTCTTCGGAAGACGGTACAGGTTTCGGATCCGTATCCTCCCAGGTACCTGACTCAACCCAATTGAAACGGACGGTTAAAATTTACTATCATCTGCGCGGGATTCGGGAAGACAGGGCAGGATTATTTGTGCTTTGAGATGCGTGCTAATTCATTTTTAGACCGTCCGATTCAATTCTACTCAGTCAGGTAACCTGAGGGGATACGAATTCACAGGTTTCTGGGCCGAAAGTGCAGGCTTCTTGAGCGCACCAATACGAATTCGTATCCTCTGCATTAACTCAAAAAGGTAATCTTTTCAGTTAATGAATCTTGACTGTCCGGTCATCTTCAAGATTCGTGTAAATTAGATCTGCACTAATATTAAAGTCCCCCATGTTTTAGGCGAGGACCGGATGGGCTCCGTTTACAATCGGACAGTCCATGTGTATTAACTCAAAAGATGCTATTCTGAGTTAATGCAGACGATGCGGGCTCCACCAATACAAATTTCAGGTTTCTGGAATTCTGGCACAGAATTTAAACTTCAATTTTAATCAAAAATTTGTTCAAAGGTTCTGTTTCATCTATTTTTTTGAAAAAAAAAACAAATTATTTATTTTCTGGAATTTTGATTTACTTTCAATTTCTAAAAAAGATTCATAAACTCCGCGGCTCCATCCGTTCCGGAACTTTTTGCATTTAATATATTTTAATTTTTAGAACTTTTATATTTTGGGTATAGTGTTCTTAAAATATGGGGGGAATTTCATGTTTACTTCTCAAAATTTTCAAAATTACTTATTTTTCCATCTAAACTTGGAATTTATGTTTTTTCTTTACTAAACTTTCAAAACTGACAAATTTATCTATTTTATTGTCTTTTATACTAAAACTCATTTTAAATTTATAAAATACTTGTTTTATCCTTTATCTAAGTATAAAAAATTTATAGTTTGTTTAAAAAAAATGTTGAATAGATATCCATTACACACTGCACCCTTTATAAATTATCCATTTTGCCCTCAAAAATTGAATACCCATTATGCCATTTACCCTTTATAGAATACTCATTTTGTCATAAAAAACATATCAAATACAAGGCGATTTTTTTTTAAACAAGCTATAATATTTTTATACTTTTAATGAAAGGTAAAATGGATATTTTATAAATTTAAAATGAGTTCTAATATAAAAGATAATAAAATGAATAAAATTTGTGAGTTTTGAAAGTTTAGAGGAGTAATATGTAATTTCGAAGTTTAGAGAGGGGAAATACGTATTTTTGAAGTTTTTGATGAGTTTTAGAGTATACATGAAATTCCCCCTAAAATAAATACAATCTTTTATTAGTAATTATCTCCAACATTACATTGGTAATTTTGACAATAGAAAAAATTTAATTAAGCTACAACTTACCATGGCGTTTTCTATTTATTTGGAGAAATGAGTTGCTGTTATTATTATTTGTATTTTCAAATCAGTGTGATAGTCTATCACAAACTCGTATGCATGATTTTTCACACTATTTTAGTTTTGTCAAATTAAAAATAATAAGTGCATCTCCATTTCGGTTATTACAAAATCTAAAGTTATTTATCACATCATATTTCGATCATTTTTCTTCATATTAAGTTTAAAATGTTTCTATATCTATGTAATTATAAATTTTGCTGATATATTTGCGATCTTTTGAGACAAATTGCTAGTTTAGCAATCTTGATAAATTAGTAAGTAAACAACATTTCTACAATTAAAATTGATCAGCATATGTAATTCTATTACAAGCGGGATGGAGATACAATAAATTATTTTCAGTTTAAAAATAAATAAATTAAAGATGACAAATTAAAAATATATTTCAAATACGTCCAAGATGACTTAAGTTTTTTTTTTTTTTTCATTTGTGTCAGGATATATGTGATTAAGTTTAAAAATAAATAAATTAAAAATTATTTTCAGTTTAAAAATAAATAAATTAAAGACGACTTAAGTTTTTTTTCTTACTCTCTTTTTAAATTTTAAAGTTATGGGCATCTACATCTCCGATACTATTAGAGTTTCTAATCTGATATAACAGTTTTTAATCCAGTTTCAGAAATAGGATAGAGTTCTTATTTAAAAACTATGCAATAAAGTTTATTATTAGAGCACCTACAGCGGTTAAATAAGATAAAAATTAATTACAACTGTATGTTATTAAAAGAAATTAATTTGATACATAATTTCATGCACTATATCCCCACAATTAGATCGATTCTTTTTTCATGCACATCAGCAACGAATAAGAGAGCGAAATGAATAAAAACAAAACGTTTCGCCAGCTGTTCAAATGAAAGCGTTTGCTTATTAAGAAAATTTATTAAATAAGAAATCGTTGCGCATTTTTAAAATTAAAATAGCAATTGCCATGCATGATTAGAAATTAGAAATCAATCACCGTTGAAGATTCTCTAAAGAAACTATATATTTATAAATTTCATGCTGATCAAATGATCAGCTTAAATTATTTTTCTTTTTTAATTTGTTGCTAAGGTGACTTAATAAAAACTTTAAAATTAATTTAAGAGATGTGAGAATTAGAAACTTTAGAAATCTTAATTTTTTAATTTCTAAAAAGTAGTTAATAGTTATTTAAACTCATTTAAATTGTTGGAATGTAGATGCTCTTGAAAAAAAAAAACTCTGCTGCTATGTTACCGCTTAAATTATGTACCAATCAAACTTAGTTTGTAACGATTTAGTTGTTGTAGATTTACTTCTCGAGATATTTATATTTATTCACAATCTCAAATATCTATCTCGCATGTTGGTTTTCATGGGCTTATTTTTCGCGGTATAGTTATTACTATTCAAACATATAGGGGTGATTAATGAGCGAGCATGAACGAGTTAGGGTATGCTCATGCTCGCTCATTAAGTAAATGAGCGAGTTTAAATGAGCGGATAAATGAGCGAGTTGTAAATGAGCGGCTCACGAGTTGTGACTTATGACTCAAAACAAAATTATATAGTGTGCCCACGCATAACAAAATTTGTTAAAAGTCATCATAACAAAATTCAACCAATTGTCATAATTCATTTAAATGAATTGTTATGACTATTACTTGTTTTGGACTTTAGGCGGAGGTTTTGGTTCTGTCGATTTACAAAAAAAAATGAATATGAAACTATGAATATTAGTATATTACACAGGATTAAATGTTACATTGTGCTCACTATATTACACAGGATTAAATATGAAATTATGCTCACTATCTATCAATCTTAATGAGTCAAGGTTGATGTTACACATAATTACATAGGATTAAATGTGGCAGGGATTAGATGTGGCAAATTCTTAATGAGCGAGTTATGAGCGAGTTGGGTCATGCTCATGCTCGCTCATTAAGTAAATGAGCGAGTTGTTAATGAGCGAGTTTAAATGAGCGGATAAATGAGCGAGTTTAGGCGAGCTTTTAATGAGCGAGTTATGAGCGGCTCACGAGTTATGAGCGATTTACTCACTGTAGGGTACTCTTGTACATTTATTCAAATATCTTTTGTGCTTTTATCGAGACTTTTATTTATTAATAAAGGTTGAATATTCTGTGAAAAAAATATCAAAGACCAAGAGTATTTATGGATAAATATCCAATTTTAAATTTAAATAGGTAAATATCCAAATAAATAAGAATTGATGGGTGTAGCTGCAGCGTTCTTGTACGAACTACTGTCGGATTGTTCGATGTATATTGGCACATTTGATTGTGCTTCACAATCACAAGGTGAAACGTTATTAATTGGAAGAGAATAAAAGGAGATGGGAGTGAGTCTATGGTACTATGTATATTACGATTTGGCACCGTGTTACGGCTCTATATTTGAGTTTTCAAATCCTAACGGTCGATCCGAACCATTTATCTTGTTCTCCATATTAATATGTGTTTGGAGACCAAATTTTACATTTTTTTAGATATTTAGAAAATAACTCGATCTGAAAATTCTGGACCATCCAAAAACAGTGATTTTCAATAAATTTTAAAAAATAGTAAAAAAATTTCAAAAAATGTAAAATTTGGTCTCCAAAAACATATTAATATGGAGAACAGGATGAACGGTTCGGATCGACCATTAGGATTTGAAAACTCGAATATAGAGCCGTAGCACGGTGCCAAATCGTAATATGCATAGTACCATAGACTCACTCATAATTTTATATTATATTTGAGGGTGAATGGTTTCATCAAAAATCAACATAGTATTAACTTCCGCTCCCTTCTGCACAATGCTCGTTCATCTCCATTCCTTCTTTGGTTCTTGTCTTCTAAAGCAGATAAAATTATAAATCATATGCAATATGGAGTAAGATTTCCCTCCCTACAACACTATTTCTCCCTTCCCCTTTTTCTGTGTACCCCAATAGAAGCAGACACTTAAGGTCCTGTTTGACGGCCTGCTAAGAAATAGAAATAGAAATAGGAATAAAAAATTTTGAACTAATTTTTACTGTTCATCGTGGGAAAAAACTTGACTCTGAGTGAATTTTTTTTTTCCATGGTGAACAGTAATCTGCCGAACGGAGCTTAAAGGTCTTAAAATTAATTAAGGCTGATATATGGGCATTATCGTGACATTTCTGCTCCTGAAATGAAATAACAGGACCCATGGGCCCAAAATGAAATAATAGGTTTGGTAAATAGAATGGGCCAAGGCTGGAATCAAATATAAGATCGAATTACAAACAATATTTATAAGCTGGATTAGTTAAAAGTAATTACCAGCTGGATTATAATGGAACGGAATATCACATACATGCAGTCTTCTTTTCCGTTATTGTAACCAATGTTTTAATTAAATACAATTTACAATAGGTCGTATCCGTGCTTGCACTTCTAACTTCTATTTCACCCGACCAGTTTAGTAATTAGTAATGATCAATGGTTTGTGTTAATATTCGGTCATTCGAGGAATCGAGGTTGCAAAACTTGTAATGAATTATTAATAGTCTTTTATTTAACTACTCGACAGCTCACGAACTAAACGGAGAAACAAAAAACGAATCTCCCAACTCTAGTTTTATATTTCACACTATTAATTTGCCATTATTTGTGGTCCTCATGTAGCATTCCACATGGTATAGTATATAATATAATGTTTCAGGGAAGATGGATTCTTCCAACAACTCGAGCTGTAATGTAAATATAATCTGTGTTCTAAGAATAAACTTTTTGACGATAGATTTTATAGTTTTATATGCACTAATCTGAGAATAGGTGTTAGATAGATTGCGGGAACAGACTATGCAGCACAGCGCGGCATCACGTTACTGTTATCTCATAGTCTACTTAAATAAAAATTAAATAGAAAAACTTACACAAATTATTTACAAACCACGACAAGGAAAATAAAAGCAAAGGAAGATCAGTATGAAAATAAAGAAATCAAAAAAATAAAATAAAATAAAATAAAATAAAAAAACTATTGTAACTGCCACAATATCGATTTACTCCTCAGGAAACCAAATTCTAACATCTTGCACTATTTTCCAAGATAATTGAGTTGGAGTTTTGTTCACTTCTTGAAATATTCTTCGACATCTTTCTTTCCATATAGAGAATACCATGGCCAATTATGTTCTTCTCACCATCTTTCATTTAGAGTCTAACATTGCACCTTGAAAGTTCCCTTGAGTAAAAAATTGACACTTCCCCAAATCCGGATTCCTGATCCGCATTTCCCTTCTTACCAGTATAGCGAACTGACACTGCTTGAAGAGGTGGTTAACCGATTCTGCCTGTTGCTTGCACAAAGAGCATCTATTAACCATGCACCATCCTCTACTAACCAAATTATCAACCGTCAGGATCTTGTTGCTGAGCATCAGCCAACCAAATATCATGACCCTCAAAGGCGTTTTAATATTCTAAATTCTTGCTATGTGTGCTCTAATATAGGGTCCCTCCTCAAGGACTCTATAATATGATTTAACAGTATACTTCCCACTTTCCTCCCACTTCCAAATGAGTTCATCTTGCTGCTGATTTGATGTTAAAATTTGTACCTGTGATAGCTCTGCTAACAATGCTTGTTGTTCTTGTTGCGCTAGCAATGAGATCTGATCCGATATGTGAAGAAACCAGTTCCCATGTACAATTGCTTCAGCCACCGTCATGTCCTTTTTGTCGGCATATGTGTATAGCAAGTTGTATCTATTTCTTATTGGGTCATGCAGCCATGAATCTTTCCAGAATTTTTTATGCGATCCTTTTCCTTTCTTGAAGCGCACAGAACCATATAGAAATTCCTGAATAGGCGTTAGGCTTTTCCATAGTGGAGTGATTACAGTTAGTTCTCATGGCCTTGTAACCGCAGTGTTAAGTTGTGCCAATTCCATCCATGGTGGCCTTTCCACTGTTAGCCATCGAACCATGATTTTTGCAAGGAGCGCCCTATTAAAAGTTATCAAATTTTTTATACCCAATCCTTCTTGCTGCTTTGTCTTGATAACCAACTCCCATGATGCCAAACTCATGAATCTTGCATTTTGTTCCTTATGGCCATGCCAAAGGAACCTTCTTCTTACTTTGTCGATTTGCTTGATGACCCATTTTGGCATCATAAATGTTTGCATCATATAAATTGGCATTGCTGTGAGTGTTGCATTAATCAACGTAATTCTCCCTCCAATTGATAACATAGGTGCTTTCCACATTGCCAATTTCTTCGTTATCTTTTGTATCAATGGTATGTACTGCCCTTTCGTGAGTTTTTTATTTGAAAGGGGCATTCCAAGGTACTGAATAGGGAACTGTGTTGCCTTGCACTGCAAAACAGCTGCCAAGCTTTGCACTTCTTCTAAGTTAGCCTCTGTTGTCATGAGAAACTCTGATTTATGCAAATTCACTCTAAGTCCAGACAAGTCATGGAATATGACAAGTATGATCTTAAGAAATAGCATTTGTTGTCTTGTTGGTTTTATTAAGAAGAGGGTATCATCGGCAAAAAGAAGGCACATCTTGCACCCTTGAAACGGTGGTTGTAACATTCCATTCATTGTCAATTTTTGTGTCTATTCTGACAAAAAATCCATTGCTAGGATGAAGAGATAGGGGGAGAGCAGATCCCTTTGTCTCAATCCCCTCCTTGCTTGGATTGTTTTGCCAGCAACTGAGTTCAGAAGGACTTTAGCTGATCCCTTAAGTACATCATTTTGTATCCAATCAATCCATATTGCAAGGAACCCTTTTGCTCTCATAACATTTTTAAGAAAATCCCAAGATAGTGTATCAAAAGCTTTGTAAATATCGGCTTTGAATAGACCTATCTTTTTCCTTTGCTTGGTTGTCATTGTTATCAGTTCCTGAGCGTATAAAAAACCTTCGTTTATATATCTTCCTTTTATAAATCCCATCTGCGAGCTTGCCACCAATTTGCCAATAATTAGCCTAAGCCTATTTGCCAAAATTTTTGAAAATAACTTCTGTACTGAGTTGATCAAGCTTATTGGCTTGTAATCATTTGTTGTTGTCAACCCTTCCTTCTTTGGTATCAAAACAATGTACGAGTCATTCAATGGCCATAAAGTTTCATTTTGGTTGGCAGTTGCATTTTGGAATGCTTTCAACAAATCTGGAACCACTAAAGCCTTGAATTTCTTAAAAAATTCCCCCGTATATCCATCCGGCCCCAGCGCCTTATTTGTCGGCATTTGCTCAATTATACTATGTATCTCCTGCTCCGTAATTGGTACCAAGAGCTGCTGCATATCTTCATTATGTGATGGGAACAATGATTCAAAGTCAAATTGCATTGTGGTTGAGTGGTTTGTGCCCATAAGTTGTACAAAGTGATGAAAGAAAGCCTTACCTTTTTGCTGATGCTCCGTGATTGTGATATCCTCCTGCATTATCTCATCAATCCAATTTTTTCTTTTCCTTGCCGATGCCACTTGGTGAAAGTATCTCGTATTCTTATCCCCTTTCTTATCCTCATGTATTTTCTAAATTGTTTTGAACCGTAGATATATTTTTTTCTCTTCCTCAGAAAATATTTTTTGTAACTCTTCCTCGGAAAAATTAATAATTAATTAATAATAAGAAAAACAGTATTCCATGATCTGAATAATAAGAAAAGCTGACAACCCAAAATTCCCAAATACTTACCAGCACTCAATGGGAGGCAGCGAAGAAGAGGAAGGAGAGTTGGAGACGGTTCAACTCAATGGGGACGCTTCAACTCCAGAAGAGAAAGTCATTCTACTTAGTTTTGTTGGGGAGTTGTGTTGGGACCGACGAAAACCATCGTCCATCACCGCAGGACTATCTGTGTTGAATCTAAAACTGAATAGCGGAAGCGTACCTTAATCTGTGACTTTTTTGTGCGAGAGAGCGCTACCAATTTGGTTCTTCCAAAATAGCAAGGCCCTTTAGAGTCTCCTTTAGTTCTGCCTTCTCTAAAGCCTCTCACACTCTCATCTAATGGGATAATGAAACATGAATTCAGGATTACCTTGTATTATGGGGACCAAATCATTATATACAGACAAAGGAATCCCTTGGCTATCCAAATATTGTAATTATTCAATTCAATCCATCATTAAAATGAATATTACTCTTTAAGTTCTACACATTAAAGGCCCACATCCTATATGACACATTATTGCTCAATAAATTATAAACAACAAATGATCACTTTTAATTAAGCATAAAATTGACAGTATACAATGCATAATTATTTTACATATTAGTCCAATGTTGGATTAATGATCCAACAAGTTCAGGAGACCCATTTGGTTCTGAATCAAATACAGCTTTTTTAAGTTTTACTTCTGTAAATTGTATTTCTAACTGTAATTGTTCTAAAGGGTAAGTATATCAGCCTCAGTCCAAAAATCAGGAGCCAGAGAGGCATATTTTAGTCCAGGTGATCCTAATAAGTCTTTATAATATGCTACAATATGAGTTTTGATCTCAGAAAGATTATTGGTGGTATGACCATCAATTTCCAAAGTAGATATCCTATTCTATTTTGACATGTGTGTTGCTACAGTATGAAAATATTTAGTGTTGTGATTACCTTCAGCTAAACATTTCTGTTTTGACCTAAGGTGCCAATGTGCTTCCTCTTCTCTATAGATTTCTTCTGGTCTAGTAGTAATTGAAATCCAAAATTCTAATTCTATATCATTAAGATTTCTAGATTCTTTTTCTACCTCTGAAGTATGCAATTGATCTAACAACAATTTTTTTTTTTTTTTGCTCCATAAAAATTCTTTGTCCAGCCAGAGATTTTTCTTTGAATGAATTTCAATTTGTTTTTCCAACTTTTAGCTACATCATTTGTATTCAAGTGATATTCCTTTCACCATTTTTCTATTAGTGTGACAAACTTTTATTGTTCTGTCCAGATGGGATCAAATTTAAATTGAGGGTAGACATCAACAAAATTAGTTTGCAACAATGAAGGACAATGATCAGAACTATTGTTGTCTATATCTTGAACGGAACTAGAAGAGTAATGTTGGTCCCAATCTATGGTAGAGAAGATTTTATATATATATATATATAGGATTTGGCTAATATGCTATGGGTAGCTAAGAGGCCTCCCGTGCTACGGCTTAATATTCGACTTTTCAAAATCCTAACGGTCGATCCGAACCGTTCATCTTGTTCTCCATATTAATATGTGCTTGGAGACCAAATTTTACATTTTTTGGAAATTTTTTACTATTTTTTTAGATTTATTGAATATCGCTGTTTTTTATGGTCCAGATTTGTCTGAAAAACAGCGATTTTCAATAAATCTAAAAAAATAGTAAAAAATTTCCAAAAAAATATAAAATTTGGTCTCCAAGCACATATTAATATGGAGAACAAGATGAACGGTTCGGATCGACCGTTAGGATTTTGAAAAGTCGAATATTGAGCCGTAGCACGGGAGGCCTCTTAGCTACCCATAGCATATTAGTCAAATCCATTTTTAGATTGTATTATTCAAAACAGTGCTAATTCAAAAGTGCCAAGTCGTCATTTTTACAAAATATTGAGTTAACATAATAAAACTAATCCAATACTATTTCAGAGATCGAAACAAATACATGTTAGACTGCATCTCAAGAAGAATAACAATATTATTTGACTCTAGAATAATTGAATTTTGTTTCCCTAATTCATATATATGTTTTATGAGAGAAATAAATTTCCAATAGATTCTCCTAGAATAATTATTCCAGTGGAATTATTCTAGTGAGAGAAAAGGATGGAAAAGGCACGGAGTCTCATTCCTAGGGGAGTATGCGATTTATGGGTCCCTTTCACAGATATGAGATATTCCGTGTCTTCTGCGGTCCACGAATTAGATTAGTGCTCTTCACGCATCCATTCGGGCAAACTCACTACAAAGTTTGACCAATCAAGCTCAATAGCACAAATTGAGAATTGCTTTCTATCAAAAAGATATCTCCTGGGACCAGACCAACAGTTGATCCGACAAAATAGTTAAATAATTGACCAATGCCTAGCAAGTCAAATCTGATTATCAGACTCCTTAACCACATTTAGTACGGACATGGACTAGGTGAATTCAACTATTTCCTTTTGCTCCACCGACCCACCGCAGCGGCCACGCGTCTAGCTCACAGGATTCCTCGATCTCCGCTATTTTGTTGTATACACCCGGGTGTACAAAATTTGGAAGAGACTCTAATCCAGTAATTAACAGAATTATAAAGGGCCAGAAAAACCAGGCTTTATTCTACATATTTCCTAAACCCTTCTCCTAACCAACAATAAGTAACCACGTGGAAAGCGACAGTAGGTCCCGTTGTACACGTGGCAACTCGAACCTGATTCTCCCCACCAACGCGACCTTTTTCGCCCCCCTCTTTCGGTATTTTTTTTTTTTCTTTTCTAGGGTTTTCTCTCACTGGTCAGGCCGCTGTCGCTCTCTCTGTCTTGGCATCTCCTCCTTCCCTCCCTTTCTCTCTCAGGTATGGCCGTATGGAAGTAAAAGGTCAAAATTTTACTTACTGATATTTAGATTTTCGATCTAAGTTGATCGTCTTCATCGGTTTAAATATTTGTGGAATTTGTCTTTGGGGTTACTGTCTAGTCATATCCGAGATAAAATAAGACGTTTAGTCGAATGAGAATTTTTTTCTGGGCTAGACTTACCTTTTATCTTTGTAATTTAAATTCGAACTTACCCTTTTACCTTTGAGATTGAGTGGAGAAGTCAACAATAAAAAGGGCGAGAGAGATATAGAGTTTGTTGAGTTTGTGAATTTTAATCACATGCCCTAGTTCTTGTTCTTGTTCTTGTTAGGTTGTTTTTCTCATGATGACTCGTCCTAAAGGGTTTTATTCTTTTGCGAGATGCACTGAATGTGCTGAA
Source organism: Carex rostrata (assembly GCF_964058835.1). NCBI lineage: Eukaryota > Viridiplantae > Streptophyta > Magnoliopsida > Poales > Cyperaceae > Carex > Carex rostrata. The sequence continues at coordinate 809,384 of NC_135935.1, forward strand.
CAATTTATGTCCCATTCAACAGAGCTGAAAAAAAAAACTACCCTCCCTACACTGAAAATTAGTTAAATATATCAGATGCTTGTATGTAAAAAAATTACAAGATTTCTGGGGAATAGTTTGGTCATTTGATCGGTAGATTTTCCAATAAAAAAAAAAAGGAACCAGCTATATTTGGAGTTCTTGTTTGGTCTATTCCAGATTAGTTGTCTTTACTCTGTTTTATTTCACTTGTCTTGGGATGTTTTTTGAAGCACTGTTATGAGCTTCAATTTACCTTCCTAGGAAACCCTAGGTTGGCTCTGTATTACTTAAAAAATGCATGCATGCATACAACCTAGATGTATATGGCAATATGAAAAAAATAGAATTATAATAAACTTTTAGTATGCATGTATCAACTGTTTTTAAGTAATGGATGTGAATCTGTACTTATAAGTTGCAAAAGTGTCATATCAAGTAGCGTATCCTATACTATTTTGAAATCTAGTTGCCATATGTTATTAGCATGGGGACCTGTCCTATAGGATCAGTTATTGTTTAGATTTTATTACAGAAAATAGTATGTTACAAATTCAATGCAAATTAATCACCAACCCAAGGTGATGCTACGTTACTGGACGGTGATTGGGAGACATATCAATAGCTGTCAATTGAAGATTTAAATTTTCTATCTAATTGTGGTGACTTGAAAAAATAGAAGTACAAGCACTATATGTTAATATATTTTTCTTGTAAAATCTGTAAAGTATGTAACTTGCAGGCAGACTCCAATAGTTTATAGGTCTGGTTAATGGCACCATGAAAAGTGATCCAAAAGAAAAAAAAACACTTAAATATATGCTTTATATATACTTTAATTTTCTAATTTTAGAATAGTAATCTAGTTTTATATATACTTTTTATTTTTTAAATGATGCGCTATATATCTACTTTAATTTTCTAGTTTTATATATATACTTTTATTTCCTTAAAGACATGCTCTCTCTCTCTCTCTCTCTCTCTATATATATATATATATGTATATACACTTTAATTTTCTATTTTTCTATTAATTATGTTATACTTCCATTTTCTTCAAGTTACCACAAATAAAATGCTAAAATTAAACTGCCATGTACATTCTCTTTCTCTGTCCATTCATTTTGACTCGTTCATTACTTTGCTTCCTTCTTCTAGCCATTCCTCTTTCTGTTGATCTTGCTTAATCAAATTTCACTGTCATCAACCCATCAAATGGCCACAAATCAGAGATTATTTGCTTCCGGATTCATGGAGGAACATGGGATGGACACCTTTTGATGCATCAGTATCAGTGTCATTTATGGTGGATATTATATTTCTAGTTGCATGTTATTCATGATTAAATTTTGCAAATTGCAAAGTCAAATGGTTGCATTAGAAATGAATTGAATAAAAATGATTTGGAATTAGAGGGGATGGTACCTTTTGATGAGAGACTTGATTACTTTGAATTGAAAATGCTGATTGTCTTTGTCTTAAATCAACAAAGAATGCCTTCACATTGTCTTGAGAACAAAAATTATCTGGAACTCAAATGACAAAATAAAACCTTTAGATGTGATCTATATTTATCTTTCAACAGGCGTGAAAAGTATTGCGGCAGTTTGACATCATTCTGATGGGTATCAAGTATCTTCAAATATTAATTGATGTGGGCTGTTTCTGAATGCTGCTTTTTCATGCTCTTGAAGTCCACAATATTACATTCATGATAGGGAATGAGATCACATCTATCAGTTTATTTTGTCACCTGAGTATTACATATTTTGCTGTTAAGAATTTTAAAATGGAGGCCAAAACCATCTCCCACAAAATTGCTACAAAGGCCTAGTTTGTAGAGAGAGAGAGAGAGAGAGATAGAGGAGGGTTGTTTTTTTTTGGGGGGGGTTGGGGGGGGGATTGCTAGAAACAGATGCGGTGAGGAGAAGATATTGGTTTCTTGGTTCACATCAGGTTAGAGCTTCTATCCTTGGTCAGAACTGGGGATATGATTTGAGTAGGTTTTCTTTTTACTTCGGTGAATCTATCCTCGCCAAATCCCACAATAAGGTGTCATCTTTACCTTCTGCCCATTGAATTTGTCCCCTTCTCTTATTCTTTTGTGATAACAGAATTCATTTAGAATAATAATATATTTTACTGACAAAAGAGTTGTTTCTGGTCAGGGTTGAAGGATAAGCAAACTTTTAAATGTCCATGTTAAGGTGCTATTTAGATAAAAATTTGCAAAGTTAGTATCCTGTAATTTATAATGCCAGACAGTATTTATCTCTTATTTTTAATCGGAATCTACTCCTAATTATTATACTTAATTAGTTTTTCTTTTTCTTTTTTAGGAAAGAAGAGTGGAATCCCCATTTAATGGAATTTGAATCACAGCGGTCATAAATTGCTATCTTTAAATCAGAACACAACTTCTGAAAGAATACCTTTCAAGAATAAGATGGACCAAGCACCTCAGCCTAGTCAACCTGTCATGGGAATGGTAACAGCAGGCCCAGCACAAATGCCATACCCGGTACCAACATACTCACCAGCCTCCATGGTGAGTGGAGCCCCTGCCATCATAGGAGCCCACCCATCAGCTCCTCAGACAAGCCTTAATCCAGCTGGGCTCCCTACTGGTGGGGCTCAGCATCACAACCAGCTGGCCTTCCAGCAGGTGCAACAGTTCCACCAGCAGCAACAGCAGCACCAGCAGCAGCAGTTACAGGTAAGTCTTTCCAATCTGCTTTTGTGTGCCAGTTCGCTAAAGATTTGTAGCAATTGCTTTTTGCTAAACGTGGTCCTGAATTCCAAGCATAGAAGTGCATATTTTGTGGAAAATGACATTTGGACAGACAATAAGAAACAAGAGTAAATTAACTCATTGGTTTTTCATTGTTGTTGTAATGAATCTAAGTTTGCATGGTATGACGACTGGGTATTGCTGACAATTGTAACTAGACTTGGTATTGAAAATATTTGGATAAGTATCACATCTTGGCAGATATCTAAAAGAAAAAAAGGAAAACGCAAACAAAGAATAATAATGACATTGACGCTAATGAAATCATGACAAGTCCTTTACAAAACCTGTGTTGTGGGCTACTCTTACCAGATGAATACTTTCCATAAGCACCTCGCTGGCAATCAAAATTTCAGGGTATATAAAGATATTAATATTTATGAGTGTGTCATACTGGGCGTTTGCTAAGCATCTTGCGTTTAATATATGCTATTTAGTTATCTGTTAGCATCTCATTTCCTAGGTTAAGTTCATGTCAATGTTGTCCCTGACACTGACTCAAATATATTGTGCAGTCTTTCTGGGCAAGTCAAATGGCTGAGATTGACCAAACCAATGACTTCAAGAACCATAGCCTGCCCCTGGCTCGTATTAAGAAAATCATGAAGGCTGATGAGGATGTTCGCATGATCTCAGCTGAGGCCCCTGTTGTCTTCGCCAAGGCGTGTGAGCTCTTCATCCTTGAGCTTACACTCCGTGCCTGGATCCACACTGAAGAGAACAAGCGCCGCACTCTCCAGAAGAATGACATCGCTGCTGCCATCACACGTACTGACATATTTGATTTCCTTGTTGATATTGTGCCGAGAGATGAGCTGAAGGATGAGGGTCTGGGCATGCCTAGGGGAGCCATTCCAGGGATGGTTGCTGGTGCTGGTGAAGCTGGGATGCCGTACTATTATGTGCCAGTGCAACCTGGGATGATGATGGGGAAGCCGATGGTGGAGCAGGGGGCAGGGGGTGTGGGTTCAGGAGTGGGGCCTGGAGTGTACGGGCAAGGACAGGTGGCTTATATGTGGCCACAGGGGATGCAGGGTGGACCACAGGGACAGGCACAAGGCCAGGAAGCTGAACAGTCAGATGATTGAGGCAAGGATAGGGATTAAATTTTCTTAAAACTTTAGGCCTTGTATGGGGTGGACAAATGCTGTTTTCTTGAATTGAGTTAACTTGTTTGTTGTTGGCTTTTGTTGTAAAGATGTTCAGGGTGTGCAATAGGTGCGTGAAAAATTGGGTGAGAACAGGGAATCTCTTATGTACCTGTAGTGTATTTTTGTGGAGGGTCCGATAAAGGTGTTTGGTTTGTAAAGAGATGGGGGTTATTTGGGGCTTCCTCTCCTCTCATATTCTGTGACTGATAGCTGTTAGCTTTTCCCCTTATTTTCTTGATGTTAGCAAGACAATTAGCAGTCTAATTTTCAGTATATTTTGAACCCATTGAGCAACTGTATGTGGTTACATATCATTCTCAGTTTGTTGCCTTAATGTTAGAGCATCCTTTGTCTCCTTACAAGCATGGTAATTTGTGCCATTTTCATGGTTCTTTGACTAGATGTCATCTGGTTGTCACATGATATTTTGAAGATGATATAAATTGTTACTTTTTATATAACATGTTAGCATCAAACGATGGCAATTTAATTTATTTATCTTATTATTATGCAGAAAAAAAAATTAAAAATGATAAAATCAAGTAAAGTCGAAAGAATTTATTTTTGCGCAATTATATATATTTTATTATTTTCATCTCACATAGTTGGATCTAGTGCATAGATCAACTTAACATGAATTTGCATTAAATTGAGAAAAAATAGCTGCGCATCTTTGATCCATTAAATATTTTTCTTTTTAGAACTTACTTTTCAATAACTTGCTTAATTTTTTTTCATGTCATATTTAAAATTAATGACAGACTGGTTAAGGACTTGAGATGTAATGTATAAATGAAGCTAATTTGATAATTATTGGTTGTGGACTAAAGGGTGGAATAAAGGTAAGGGTGTCAATGGGTACGATATGGGTCGGGTGGAGACATTTTCATACCTATACTCATTATGATAACGAAAAAAATTCTTTATCCTTACCCATTTTTTCGAATACGGTACGGATCGGATAAATAAATAAATAAAAAAGTGACATTGAAATTTTGATTTGTGCTTTCAATAAGATATTTTTCAAAACAAGAAAAAAGAAAAAGAAAATAATAATAATGAATACAACTAATTTGTATTATAAAAAATTAATAAAATACAAAACTTTATTGTATCATGTATCGTCTTCATACAATTATATATCTATATATGAGAGTGGCTAATATGCATTCGGTTGCATATGGACCGAAGTGCTTACGATCCAAATTTGATTTTTCAAAATCCAAACGGTCGATCTGAACCGTTCATCTTGTTCTCCATATTAATATGTGCTTGGAGACCAAATTTTATATTTTTCTGAATTTGTTTACTATTTATTAAGTATTTTACAAAATTGTTGATCCAACGGTAGCTTAACAAAACAGTAAAATCAGCAGCTACCGTTGGATCAACAATTTTGTAAAATACTTAATAAATAGTAAAAAATTCAGAAAAATATAAAATTTGGTCTCCAAGCACATATTAATATGGAGAACAAGATGAACGGTTCAGATCGACCGTTTGGATTTTGAAAAATCAAATTTGGACCGTAAGCACTTCGGTCCATATGCAACCGAATGCATATTAGCCACTCTCTCTATATATATAATTTTATTTTTAATAATTATCTTATATGAAAAGGGTAAGATAATAGAAAAAAATCGTTACCCTTACACGTACCCGATGAGCTAACGGAAAAAAAAATCTTATCCTTATCAGATTTTTCGGATACGACACGGGTCGGATAAACGGATAAAAGGGTGCCATTAACACCTCTAAATAAAGGCTTTAGGTCTCAGTTATTCCATTAAACGTAATTTAATTGACTCAAACTAAGATGAAATAAATTGATTTTTATTCGGACCTAAATTGACAACTAGCATATTCTTCGGATGGCTTAATTTTATTTAAGTGTGAGCCCTATTTCATTTGTTTTTATTATATTCGATCCGTACCCTACGAGGGCGTGATTTGAAAAATCTGCCCTTGTACCCAATTAATTAACTTGTTAAATATGCTTCTTGTATCTTTGTATTTTGTGTGACTAATTGGATGCATTTTATTTTTTCTTCTATTTTTACTGGGAACGAATATTTTACTAAACCAGCAGACTATTAGATTGAGCCTCGCCGACTGATGGAGAAAATAATGATGATAGCAAATCAGTAAATATCTAATATAATTGATGAAATTGTGATGGGTACATATGTAAATTTTTCAAAAAAAGTAATAACTCAAGTTAGATAATAATTTAACTTAAGTCATGACTAAATTTTAGTTTTCAACTAAACAAGAATTAATTTGAGACATGGCTAAACATTAGTTCTCAATTAAACATGAATAATATAGGTTGGCTTAAGTTGAAACTAAATCTTAGGTCTCAACCAAAATAAAACAAACAACAAATCCACAATATGCTTTCATTAAAAAGCTCTAATTAACCGCTTCCATTTGTTCTCAAATTCCTTATTTACTAGAGCAATGATTAAGCATTGAAATTCAACGCATATAAAGGTGCTTTAAAAAGAGACAAACTTGGTATAAAAAAGGAAATTTTTTTCTCAGCTCTCAAATAAGCAAAGCAGCCTCCTTGTTTGCTTGTTAGCTTGATATCTGTGAGTTCAGATCCAGTGAAGTAACCCAAAGATTGGTCCGTGAGACAGACTGTGACAGCTTCTATCTCAGCTATATCAAAAAGGACATAGCTGCGTGCATTGAAATTCAAATTTCCAATACGCAGAGCAGACAAGATGTCGAGAATCTCTGGAAGTAACAACCGAAGTAATCTTTTTCGGGGGTCCTTAAACTATACCTTAAATGTACTCCTGGTCACTGAATTTTGATTTAATCCTTTTCAGTTATTGAACTTATTTATTTATTTGATTCACTCACTTCATTACTATTAAGTATTAATGGTTCATCCACATCATATCGCACTAATCTTTTCCGATTGAAAGCCACAAAGGCATTGGCAGTGCTAACTGTCAACATCTGTTCTATGTCTGTAAATTAGCAGAGTATACGATGCTACTCATTTACATTACTATTCTTTTTAATGCTACGGAACAAATATTCAGCCTCTCAACAATCCTAGCCACAGCCATCCATAAATTGCTCTATGAGAGATTATAGCAGAATTGAGAAGATGATGAGACCTTGGATAGGTTATATTTGCTTAATACCTGTGTAGGATGCTAGTACGTTTGTCACTGGTACCAGTATTACTGTGTAATACTTTGGTTTTCATTCTAATGGAAATCGGTGGCATGGCCACTTCTTTCAAAAAAAAGAAAACTCTAAAAACACAAAGTTTGGGATTGTTATATGTAATGGAAGCATTTTGAATCAAATCTTCTAAGTAAATACGCTACATGCATCTTGCAGCACTTATCGGAAGATAACGTGTTAAGTTTCTGATTGTTAGTAAATGAAACAATGTGTATTGCAAGTGCTTTTTCCGTCATCAAGAAAATGTAGCCTGTAGCTAGCTTGATGAAGAACTAAACAAAATAGCCGATGATATGACGGGCATCTTTGGGAAATTAATCATGTTACGGATCCATCCGAAACTATATTGATGCCGAAATTGGGATTGTAAACCATTTCTCAGTTCCTGAAACCATATCTCCAATAAACCCCAAAGCAGAAAATGCTTTCTCAAATTCACGTCTACTTTCAGAATTCAGCTCCCTTCCCTCAATTAAATTAAAAACCAAGTACATACTCTTGGCCACTCAGTGCCAAGGATTTAAATAAGAAAACTTTAGAAGGTTAGATTTTTAAATTCGGACGGATCGAGTTCGGGTGAAAAAAAATTCGGATAAATTTGAATCAGATGGGTTCTATAGATAGAGTGAGATTTCAAAAAATGATCATGGATCGAGTTGGATCGGATCAGATCAATTTGACTTTTAAAAAACTTCAAATTGGGCCGAGTTTGAATCGAATTGGACAGGACATAGGGATCAGGTCGAATTTTACCACCTTAAAAGTGACTATAACTGCCCGTGTTAAAGTTTTGTGATAAGATAAGAGACGAATACATTAATATTTAGCGACTAGAAACAGATTTAAAGCAGTCCAGTGACGTCCCAGAAAAACTACCACAGCTACCTTTTTCTATTGTAAAGTTTTGCTTGTACATTTGAACATGGCCACCCACATTTGAACACGGTCTATTAATCAAAATCCGCAAAATTAAAAACAAAAAATAGAAAAGAAACATAAATCTTAGATATAATAAATCTGTCCAACATTTAGTAGGCTCTCATGAGGCACATAGAACATGACGCTATTTTCCCTACATATCCTCCTGAGAAAGGCATAGATATAATTCACAGCAAGCTTTTTCAGTATACTTGAATCCCTTCTAGCTCTCACAATAGTATTCCCTAAAATATGCACAACACCTGCATCTTTGCACTGGTTCAAGAATTCAATCTCGTCTCCTACCGTCTGGCTTGTCTGACCTGATTCCATGGCCCAACTGGTATTGGTTCCCCTTAATGGGGACAGAACTGGTACAATTGAATCTTGTGATGAATGACTTAAACCTGACATGTTGGCACCATTATTTGTCAACGGCATATCCGGTAAGCTATCCTCCTCTGAATCAGAATATCCTTCCATCATGCTATCTAGTCGTGCGAATAATAATAGGCTATCATACAGCATCTTTTCAAAGTTGTCATCTTTCTTATGCAGGTCTTTGTACCCATATCTAGCCACGCAACGAAACATGTGAAAATTTTTTGGGCCAATACGTTTAACAAGAAACCGCTCATCAGGAGGAACAGTGTATACTGGGAGATACTTAACACAGACAAAAACCACAACTGAGTGAATAGCTGGTAAATTTGTTATGAAATGGGAGAAAATGTGAGGTACGCCACGAGCCAGCTCAGTATAGACAAAACCGATGCCAGGTACACGTACCAGTCCAAGGCCGGGACCAAGGCCAAGAATCCAGGCCATGGAGACCTTGGAATGCATTTCAAACTCATATCGCTTGACTGTACAGTAGTGCCAAACATACATGGTGATCATGAAAGCCACAGCTATGACAAGTGGGACCCATCCACCTTGGTCAATTTTAAAAATGATGGCCGAGAAGTAGGGGAGTTCGACTAGTAGGGACAATGTTGTGAAAATAACTACGAGTAGCCAGTGGCTGCGCCATACCAATAGCATTACAGGCACCATGAGAAATGTTGTTACTAGCATTACAATTACAACAGCAGTTCCTGTTAAAATAAAATAATAGCAAGTTTAGAGAAGATCCAATTTATTATAGTTTTAAGAAACTTTAACAAAAGAGTTGCTTAGAGATGCTGTATGCAAGAAGTTCCATACTGTACAGGTCATTACTGTTTTTTCTAATCATTTCTATCTAAAAAAAATAATAAGGCAGTAGCGGCTGCAGCATTAAAAAAAACGTAGTAACAAATGTAAGAAACATATGCCTGTGCACTGACCTTTATTTCAGTTGGTATTTGGTTTTATTGGACTTTTGTAGTGAGTATTTGGTTTTATTGGACTTTTGTAGTGAGATTTGGTCCTTGTGCAATGGTTTCACATATACCCTGTACAACCTCGACATGACACTTTTAGCCCTCTAAACATGAATAATATCGTCCACTCTATTCCCTTCCAAGTTTCCAAAATAATGTCAGAAGTGTTTCCTCCAGTATTGCTTTCTAAATTTATGGTACAATAGAACTTTTGACTATTGTACGTATGAGATGCTTCTCATTTCTCAAGGTATACAAGAATTAAAGAACGAAAGGAAAGACAAAGATATGATTCTTACCGTAGGCGTTTGCAATCTGGCTTTGATTTTTGAACCCAGCAGTGACGGCCACACAAAGAACCAACAGAACCCAATTTATATCTGGTATGTATATTTGACCTAGAAATTTCTTCGATGTATGCACCACCTTTACTCTAGGAAAACAACCAAGTGCTAAGGCTTGTTTTATAATAGAATATGTTGCTGATATAGTTGCCTGACTGGCCACCACAGCAGCAGCTGTTGCTATTATAAATGCTGGCCAATATATCTGATCTGTTTTAGGAAAGGAAAGAATTAGAATGCCATCACAAGCACTTAGGAGATGCAAATCCTATTAACTAATAGGTACCAGAAAGTCCCTGAGGCTAAGGGAGCATATGCGAACTATACAACATGTTCAATGTTTTTTGTCAAAATTACAGAATAAAGACATAATTTGTTAAGAAATGGTACAAAAGCCTTCCCCATTTTGTTAAACATCGTCCTATGGAAAATTAGAATAAGGGGATGGAATTAACTCCCCATACTTAATAAAACAGGGACTATTTTTCAAGTAATGAAAAGGAAGGGGTTTTTCTGCAATTTCACAACCGATGTGGGGACTTAATTGTGACATTTGTTTCTTCCATTGTGAATTGACCTTTGTATTGAAAAATTATTAACTTAGAAAAACTATCTGATTAAAGAGAGGTAAGGCAGGAAAAAGTAAAGCGAACAAAAACCTGGAATTGAACGATAGAAAGCATCCGAAACATGGTCTTTATGAGAAATAATATATGAAGCTTGTCCAGTATATGCCAATAACAGGCAAGGGAACACCACCATAGTAAATGCTAACTGCATAATTAAAAAAAATAAATGAAATAAATAAAGAACAAAGAACTGAATATGCAAACGAACAAATAGTTGGAAACAAATAAATGGTTGGGTGTAGATAGTTGTAAGAAATAAACACATATCAATAGAATTTGTAATGAAATATTATTGATATACCTGGATAGCCAATACGGGAAAATGACATAGATCAGCATACAGCGCTTCAGTACCTATTAGAAAAAGATAATTCTCATTTTCTTGTCCTAAAGTATTTAAAATCAAAAGCAAAGAATGTTACTTCCCACAGACTTCCAAGGATTACAAATTTGGCTGGTTCATACATAGATACAACTTAACGCACCATGCACCAACAATAATGGCCAGTAAATTTAGCATATCAAACCTTAAAAATCTTTGTGGGGTAACAATTGGAATTATTATCCAAGCAAGGAACCTTAACAAATTAAATCCACTAGCAAGTCAGAGGAAATAGTTTCATGGTTTGACACAAGTGGTCTTTTTAAAAGCAAAATTTACAAAATAGCAATTTTCTTTTTTTCAAAGAACCATACCAGTGATACAAAGCAGTATCCCACCAAGAGAGTTCCAGCTATCATACTTGTCTTTTTTAAAATACCGGTATATGTGTACCGGGTTATATGCTTTGAGAGCTGATTTATTATATCTCCATATATTTACTGCACCAACTGACCCAATTAGTATAAACCAAAGTAGCACTATCGGAGCAAACAGCCACCCAACTTTATCAGTACCATGGTGTTGCATGCAGAATACACCAATCAGTATTATCACTGCCACTACTACTACAACATCTGAAACAAAATATAATAAAGCATATATTGAAGAAATGATGTTGTAGAACATTATAAAATTAGTAGTTTTTTATATAAGTATGAAAACAATAGTTGGGAAGGCAGTAACGTACTGTTGCTCATTTTGGGATTCTCTACTCTGATACCGCCAGATGCTGAGAGAACTGCACGGCATGTTAAATTAATATGTAAGTGATAAACTAAAATTACAGGTAGCATGCAAATCAGACCCAAGCACCCAAGAACAGACAACCTGATAAGACACAAAATGACAGTACCTGACAGACTATTTACAACCCTTACCTGGAGTCATCATACCTAAAAGTTTATCGCACTGGCCAGGACTTGGATCAGTAGGAACCAGAAAGTACACTGGCCCTTGCCAACTAAGTTGAAATGATCAATGACCCCACATGAACTCATGTAAGACTACAGTATACCAGTGGGCTGTCAGTAACTATGCCAGTGTGGGTACTCTAGTACACAAGAACCTAGAAATTTAAGTTTGATTCAGCAATCTCCTTAGAGTTGGCAAGATGTCTGGCTAAAGTTCATTATTTCAATCCTTGACATTTAAAAACCCACAACTTCGCAACTTTTTATTACTCCTATATACTTCTAAAAAATGCACTCAACCCACGTAAGCTTTATGTCTGAAGCATCAGGTATTATTATTTAATAATGTGTGACTAACAAAAATTACTGCACAATTAAGTAAAAGAATTAATCGAGAACAAACTTGCAAAAATATGCAAGTACATCCAGACTGCATGCTAAAAAAGTATCTAGATTTGTAAGTAATACGGAATTTAATATCCCAAAGGAATAAAATATTGTACAAAGCATGCTCCACTTCATGAAATAATAGGTTATTTCTGACAAATGGCACGTCTACCAATTCTACTTCAAAATTACCCCAGCAGTGGCAAATACACCTTTATATTGAAAATTTAATAGGCAAAATTGACACACCTATAAACTTAAGTTGGCTATGCCAATGAAGTAAAAAGAAAAAAAAAATGACAGTTTACTGAACCACTCGTTACTTACCAGAAATTGCAGGGGTGAGAATACCATCTCCTATGGCCATGCAGGTACCAATAAGCACAACAAAAAGAAGTGCATTTCTCTTGTAAGTGTGTGCCTCCAGCCACCGCTTCACCTTTGCGGCGAGTGAATTTACCTCATGGGTCTGACGGCTGTACGTTGTCAGTTCCTCGTCAGTATGGTGCTGGTTCGGTATTGTGTTTATTTTTGCATGACGACAAAGCAGTGAATAAAGTGCAAATGTGCCACCTGGATTTTATACATTTTGAGTATTGGAATTTATAATACTATGCTATATATCCTTAATTAATTATGACAATAAATGCAGAAATGCTACATGTCAACGCAAAACAAAAATGGCAATAATTTTGAAAATAGTAAAAATTAGAATAATACCAATAGTCATAATAATTATACTTTATTATCATTGCAAGCATAATTATTTTTACATTAAGAATAACAACATCACATTGGACAAATTCAAACATACTTATTAAGATAAATTTTGCCAGATGCCCTTGCAAAATATAATCCCTATGAACTATAGTGCTATTTTCTCAAAATATGACAAAATTACCCCTCTTTGACATTCATAAGCAAGCAAGCAAAGCACACTTTTACATGTTATATTTCTTACTTCTCCAGAAATTCTATATGCATCATGTTCTACCAGCTAAAATAAAAAAAATACAACATCAATTAAACAAATAATTATCTCACCTTGACCATTGTCATTTGCACGAAGCACAACAAATACATACTTGAGTAGAGGTATCAGCGTAAGAGAATAAATAATTAATGAAAGAGCCCCGATTACATCTTCTTCATCTTCTACACCATGTGGAAATACATTGTAAAAGACATACAATGGTGAGGTACCTAGATCTCCAAATACCACTCCAAGACTTTGGTATGCAAGCCTCAGTAGTAACATTGATGAGAACTTCTGCACCAAAAATATGAACAATTAAAAATTATCAAAGATTTATGCTTTTGTTTGCTTGTTTAAACTTCTAACTTAATTTATTATCTCAATAGGACATATACAGGTACTGATTCACCTTCCCTATCAACTCAAGTTATCTGTATCTATTGAGTTTGTGAAACTAATTCATTCTAGAACTAACTCTGTCCCCACAGGACACAAGTCTGTCTCATCGCTACCAAGAACATATGATAATAATATTTATAATTGTAATTACAATTGTAACAATGATAAAAACAACGACAACAGCCATAATATAAATAGTAGTATACAGACAGCAGTAATAAAAATGCATAATAAAAATAGTAGTATATCAGTCTGCATAATAAAAATGTAGTAATAGTATAAACGACAATGATGATGATAAAAATTTGAAACTTGATTTTGAATACAGTAAATTTTTCAAGAGAGAAATGTGTGCTTAAAGAAAGAAAAATAGCCCAATTAAAACTTTGCATATTGGTACTGGTATGAATTGGTTGTAACATACCAGTACCTGCTGTGACCGCAATGAGATACTATTATTTTGTGACGCCCATCCCCCAGGAAATTCATTAACCACTGAATCCAACTTGAAAGGAAACCAATTGAAAAAAAAATGCAGTTCATTAAAAAGAAGAAAGAACCAGAACCAGTGCTTGTTTCAGAATGACAGTACATGTGTTTGATTCTTACCGAAAGAAGTTATTTTTATTAGAACTAAGTCACTATATTATATTACTTGGAAAAGATCATTTTCAATTATAGTATCTCAAGTTGTTCTAACATAGTTTACTCACTGGGGAAAAAGATGGGAAGCTTGAATGACAGTTCGAAGTTAGCATCAAATTGACTTGGGTATTTCCCTTTTTCTAAAAGAAAAATAAATAAATTAAGTTGCCCAATTTGTCAACAAAATTAATAATAAAAAAAAAAAAACCTTTTCTCTATACATATTTCTTAGTCGTCCTGCTTCTTCATCCATGGGTTGATCAAGGTTTTGATCTAATTCCCACATCACCCCTTTACTCGTCATCTCATTTCTGGTAGCTGAATCCATTAAAACCAGGCCAATTTGCACCTCAACTTCCAAAAATCTTCAGAATTGCTCTTCAGTTCTTCTTAGTTTCACCAAAAGAAATCCCAAAATTGTCCAGTATCAGGTCAAAAAAGCGAACTAAATTGGGTTTGCTGTGACTGATGCATACACATCATACAATTTCTAATCACAAATTCGACCTAAACAAGTCTTCACCTCTGTTTGAGGAAAAAAAAAAAAGCAACTCCCTTTGCTATTTCAGAAGTCTGAAAGAAAAATTGATGCCCCAAATGAGTTTAAAATATTTTTTAAAAGAAGAAAAACTTGCTCAGTATAATTACTCCAAAGTCCAAACCAATAGTCCAATATTTCCAAAAATTATGGAAAGGAAGTATGAACAAAAAAAAAAAACTAATATTGCCGCTCAGTGGCTAAAATCGGAACAGGAGCAGATTGGGTCGGTTTGCAAATTGCGCCGACAGAAGAGAGTTGAGTGACAGGAGTAATAAGAGGGAGAAACAGAGAGAAATGCAAGACATGAGCTTGGGAGAGGAGGAGAGCGAGAGGGACACAAGTTGGGGTGGGCCTGGAAATGGAGAGAGAGGTCATAAGAGGCAGGTGGCAGAGGCATCAGCAGAAAGACAAAATACATTGATATTTTATTGGATTTGGTGCACTATACTGCAGAACACCGAGAGAAGCAACAATAAGGTCCCAGAACAGTCCGGGGATTCAATGCGTTCCAAAAATTTCGGGCGGTCTGAAATCATTAATATAAATTATATTAATAAATTATTGTACAGTTACAAATAAAAATAAAAAATATATATATCCTATATAATTTAATAACAACATTTCCATATAGGGTTGTCAAATCGAAGGCGACAGCTCTGATTTTGAGTTTTAATAAAATTGAGACGTTCTGACTTTCATCATTTCTGAAATATTTTTTGTTTCGATGTTTAATTTTTAATTTAGATTAAATTTAAAATTAAAATTAAAATTAATTTTTTATATAATTAATTTAAAATTATAAGTTAGAGAATCAGAAATTTTTTTTACTATTTTTTTAGATTTATTGAAAATCACTGTTTTGGAATTGTCCAGAACTTTCAGATCAAGTGATTTTCTAAATATCTAAAAAAATAGTAAAAATTTTTTCAAAAAATGTAAAATTTGGTCTCCAAACACATATTAATATGGAGAAGAAGATGAACAGTTCAAATTGACCATTAGGATTTTAAAAACTCGAATATTGAGCTGTAGCACGGACCAACCTGTGATATGCATAGTACCATATACTCACTCAAAATTATTTATAAATTTTTTTACTACCTAAATTTTTATTAAAATAATTAAAAAATTTATAAACTTTGTATGTAAATCATTACTGTGGAGTAGATTGATTTCAACGGATTAGATCTGTCGTTTTAAAATTATTTTTGATAAATTTTGAAATTAATTTTTAGTGAGCTTAAAAACAACAAGTTCTACGATTAAATTATAAGATCAACTATGGTACTTTTTTTTTTTTGCTTTCCAACTATGGTACTTTGGTATTGGTACACCCATTTTTACATATAATTGTTTTGGAGAAGCCCCACAGAAGGTACATTTGTACAGCCATGCACCTGGCCTATGCACCACTCTAGAATAGTAGGGAAGGGACCACCTGGACAGGGGAGGAACCGAGGAAGGGGATACATCTAAATTGTCCTTTCTGGGTATATAAAATTCTGAACATGTCCTGATCGTTTTGAAATCATATTTTTATATTAGTTGCATCGTAAAGATTAGATTTCACAAAACCTTGTTTAGTGAGATCATCAAGTATATTAACTACTATGTTTACGTGGGTTAAATAACTTATCATTTCTAGTTAGGATTGCACAATCAGCTTATTACCCCGTGCTCGCCTGACCGGGCACAACTATCACTTTCGTTTATTATTAATTTAATTAGTTTGGGCAAAAATTACTACAATGCCCCTCTCTTTTATTATTTTAATTTATCGGCACAGCTTTTTATGAGAGTGAAAAAATGATTATGGTAATTGTTTCTGCATCTCTATTTTTTTATTTATCTCCGCACTTAATTTTCATAAAGACCTGTTCGACAGAATCAAGGGAATGGAAATAGGAATAGGAATGCAAAATTTTTGAACTGATTTTTACTATTCACGTAGGAAAAAAAATTCAGTCTGAGTGAATTTTTTTTTCTCACGTGAACAGTAACTTTCGAACATGCCCTAACTGTCTTGGAGACCGCAAAAATTCTAGCATTAATTTTTTTCTTCTAAAGTATTAAATATCCATGCACATAAGTATTTATACCTGATAACGTATTTATACATATAAGGTGAATAATTATTTCATAAATAATATAGGGCGATCATACACGTTTTTAGAGATGAGTTTTTTTTCTTCATTCAATCTCGTCCACATTTTTGATGATCTATGAGGAGTTTTACGAATCTAAAACTATGAACGTCTTCTACGTAATTTTCTCTTTCAAATGAGATCCATGATGACATACTTTCGGGCTCATCGTCATACAAGTATTTATATCTCGTCGTGCAAATATTTATACATATACTTGAAAGTATTTTTTTTACATATGACACTAACTGACATATAAAAGTATTAATATCAAGTATTACAAGTATTTATACTTATACACTATAATATTTATACATATGTAAAAAATACTTGAATAATCACCTCATATACGTTTATCGTGATAATTTTTTTTGTATGGATAAATAATTAGTGGGGATCATAGTACAACCTCTAATTTTAGAAGTGGACCCTTTAATTTTAGAAGGGTTTAAATAATTAGTAGGAACCATAGTACAACTTCTAAATAATTATCACATTCCTTATTTAATGTGAACACTCTAATTTTTGAAGCGTTTAAATACTTAGTGGGGACCATAATACAACCTTCCTAAATTGTAAGTGTGGAGATAAATAGTGAATAAGAGTGTGGGGGATGAATATAATTATTATTTCTTTTTACAATTATTTTTTTAGAAGATGCAATGCTAACGTCAAAGTACTTAAAACAGTGGATTTTCAAAATTTTGACAAGAAAAGTATAAAAGGAATATCATTTGCGACTGAAATCAAACCAAAATCAATCTCCAAATCAATAAACAAAATATCTTTTGTTTTTTTGTCATTAAACAAGAAAAAAAATGTTCTTGAGATGTAGAATTGAAGATCATTCACCTCGTTGATGCTAATGGTGGTTGATGTATTGCATCGTCTTGCTCCAAGTTGAGACTTCAAAATAGAAGCCATCCACGGTATCTACCAAGAAATTAATTAGAAATCAAAGTTTCCTCTTGCTAGAGAGTAGTAATTTGGTCGCTCCATCTCTATCTTCTAAGAGAACTAGATATTGAGTTTAGGTTTTTTTGAATTCTCAACACATGAGAGATCAAATGAAAGAGAGACAAAGTTTTTGGCTCTCTAATGAAGAAGATTAATGAATTGATAATCCTAGATAGTAGGGACCCCTTAAAATAACCTTCATGTTGTTGTTGTGTATTTTAGGTATCGAATAATGGGTCAATTTAATACACTTTTTCACTTTTAAATTTATAAAATCTTAATACACAATAATAGGTCAGTTGCAAGCATACAACCTATCATTGTAGTAGTTTAAGTATCGATCCAAAGACAACGAGAAATATTACTTTTTTCTAAATTAATTAATTCTAAAACAGTGCAATAAAAGTAAATGGGGGGTTTGTTTGAAAATTGGTTTTGTGGGTTCAATACCCGATTGAGAGTCTAAAGTAAACAAAGCAATTTAAACAAACAAATAAAAGGAGTTTTGTGATTTAATGAGATGGAAGTCTAGGGGCTTTCGGCATACAATCACTTGGCCAAATCAACACTTAGTTGGTTTCTAAATTCATGTTTGCAATTATGGGGTTTCTAAGCCTTAAATATCAAAAAGGGTCACTTTCGTGAATTAATTGTTAGTTTGTAATAATCTAGAAGTCAATAATACGATAAGTTAATCATAAAGCTTTGTTCATGAATTGAATGTTTATTTATATATCATTTTGTTGCCTTGAGTATTATTGCATTTGTGGATCATTTCGAGTTCATGACTGAAATTGTGAAACTCCGTAATATAGATAATATATACTCTTAAAAGGTCACTGACCAAGGTAATTAGCAGGAACACTAATTACCGCTATAAGGTTAGTATGTGGATTAAAAGATGGTTAAGTTTTACAAACCACCTGACACGAGATGTCATTTTAATCACATAGATACATGTTCTAGGAACATGGTATTTGACAGACCCCGAATGAAACATTAAATAGAATTGTGTTCGTGTCATTTATGTTTTCATTCAGTGTCAAAGTTCTACAGTATGAGGTATTTATCGTTCCCACTAAGAAATATATATGAGTAAGTGTTATCTAACGCTGTCTGTAAAAAGCAGCCATAACGGTAGCATTTCCATATATATAACTTAGCTGAGGAAGTGATAGTCTGCCAAGAATACTACTTGTCCCTCGTATCTCTATACGAGCTATAGCATCACTGGGCCCCTTGATAGAGTTAGATTATCTGCATGCGGTATAATTACAAGAGTAATTATATTTGATAATCTACTCAAGATCAAGAAAAGATACAGTTAACAAGGATGACACATATCTACCTTAAAACTGATCTGATAGCTATGAGACAGAAGAACTGACACAAGTAAATTGTTTACTGGATCGTGATATTGTACAGTACAGCATCATCTGTGTAATTGGATGGTCATGATGTGTTGCCAGATGCCACCCATGACTAACAGAAGTTAAAACAGTTTTAACTCTGTTTACCAACATAACACAGATCCTATTGGGTCACACCATATAGGAGCTACTCGGAGAATCTTACTGATTAATTATAAATTGATTATAATTAATATTAAGATGGTTATAATTAATTATACGTGATATAATTAAATTATAAATGTCATATAAAATTGACAAGCAGAAACAACGGTTAATTTATAAACGTACACGTTACGTTGTATAAAAGTTACCGAACAACAACCGAAACCGAACCGTGAGAAATATAATTGTTTAGAACAATTATATATATTTGATTTGGATTTTATTATTAATTAAAACCTTGATTAAAATTAAAATTAAAATCCAAAATAAAATATATATATATATATATATATATATATATATAAATGAAATCATTTGATGTCGGCTTTGTATTTGATTGATGAAATAAAATAAACAAATCAATTAAATAGATGTCGGCCAAAGAAAAAATCAAATGAAATCATGTCGGCCCAATCAAAACAAATCAAAATATATATATGTGTATATATATATATATATATTAAAGGTGTATGTCGGCCAAGAGTTAAGAAATGAAAATTGATTTTGTTTGTTTTGCCGACCTTTCTAAACCGCCACAAAATGGCATGATTTGTAAATATGCCAAACTTTGGGGGCATTTCGGTAATCGGGCGAACCTCCTCATTTTGCTATAAATAGAGGGGTGAGGTGAAAGAGAGAATTACTAATTCACATGTATCGTATCTGATCTGTCTGATCGATTCGAGTTTCTATTTTCTCTCTTTCTCGGTTACGGTTTCGGTGAATAGTGTTTTTGCAGAATTCCGCGGTTTACGGTATTTCTGGCAGAAGAAATAAATCGCTCTCCGGTTAGTCCTGGTGGATAACCAATAGAGGTATCACACGTGTGATACTGCGAGTCGATTTCATCCCTGGTGAGGCTCTACTCGCTCGGTCTGCATTCCAACTGAGATTTGGAATCAAGGTATAAATTGTTATATTAATCTATTTAATTTGTAAATAGATTTAATGCTTTAGAAAATCAATTATGGAGTAGATCTGTAAATGAATTAAATGAGGTTTTGATGCCGAAGGAATACTGAAGGTGGACCGCCTTGGAAGGTTTCCTGACATACCTCGTTTAATTTTTAGCTTAACTTAACCGTAAAATTTTTGTTTTACATACTTCCGCTGTTAAGCTAAACTAATGGGTTTGAACCGTTCCACAAAACCCAACAGTGGTATCAGAGCTCAAGGCTCTCCCGCTGATTGATTTTCTAAAGTTATAACTTATGCAAATAAGGTGCATCTACCGCGTATCGGTTTAAATTCTTACATTTGCAGTACAAGTCCAAAACCGATTAGAAATGAGATTTTCTTGGTTCGGTTTTTCCGACTAAGAAAGTTAAATTAGATTTACGCTTTCTTTATGCTTTCTTTATATTTTCGTTTTCAAAAAACTTTTGATCGCGTTAAAGTTCATCGAAGAATGTGATGAAGCAATAAAGTACCTTAGTAAGAGCTGTCATTTCCACACCGTAAAAGAGATGGTTCTGTCTAGGAAAGATTGAGTCTAAGCGGTCCTTGTGACCCCGATCTTTCCTGGGAGCCCCTTTTACACGTCCTAATGGCTGGCCGAAAAGGAACTTTGTCACGTTACCAAATTGCTTTAACGCTTTTGAAATGGCAAAATTTAGTGTAAATCTTTCGCCTTTTTGAAAACCTTCGGAAAATAAAGTTCATCGAAGAATGTGATGAAGCAATAAAGTACCTTAGTAAGAACTGTCATTTCCACACCGTAAAAGAGATGGTTCTGTCTAGGAAAGATTGAGTCTAAGCGGTCCTCGTGACCCCAATCTTTCCTGGGAGCCCCTTTTACATGTCCTAATGGCTGGCCGAAAAGGAACTTTGTCACGTTACCAAATTTCTTTATGGAACGAAAAGAATATCTGTTTTAAAAACATGTAAACTGTTTATATGCTTTAAACGGTATAGAATAAAGAACTGAGCATAGCTGCAAAATAAAGAATTAGGAACTGATAAATATATATACCTGACTTGGTCCCGTATATAAGTAAATTAGATTTACTGCTTTGATATGAACTGAATAAATTAGATTTATCGCTTTCATGGAACCGTGAAAGAACGTGATGTCAAAGAAAGATCTGTGAAGGAACTCACCGTTGTCTTTCTGGCAAACGACTTTCACGTGTCCGCTAGAATGTCTAAAGTCAGTTGTAAGAACTGACTGCTTAACAAAAGCTAAGTATATGAAAGAGATACTGCTAAAAGAAAAGAAAGTAATGGAGATCATATTCGGTATTCTTTCTAGACTTCCTTTCCACGACTGCTTAATGAAGCATATGAAAGAGGTCTCTTTAAATACGAATAAAATCACATTAGTCGTTCTTTCTGGCACGCTAAGAATAGAAAGTAATGGGGATCATATTCGGTATCCTTTCTAGACTTCCTTTCCACGACTGCTTAATGAAGCATATGAAAGAGGTCTCTTTAGATACGAATAAAATCACATTAGTCGTTCTTTCTGGCACGTTAAGGATAGAAAATAATGCGATCACATTTCGTACTCTAGACTTCCTTTCCACGACTGCTTAATGAAGCATATGAAAGAGGTCGCTTAAAGATACGAATAGAATCACATTAATCATTCTTCCTGACATATCTCTTTTAGAGATTGCTGGCACTGTTAAGCATAAACACCAACCCATTAAATACTAAGTAGTATGCCCTTCCCACTCTATCCTCCTCAAACCATTGTTCATTGGTTGATGATTAAACTACTCAGTAGACATCGCCTTTTACCTTTGGTGGTCGAGGGTTATGTTCGACATATCAAACCAAATAGAGTGAGGTTACTTACCAATAATTTCCAAAACAGTTTTGGGCTTGGGGCAAAGTCTTCGTTAAATACACGTGATGTTTTAACGAAACCAAGAATCACAAAGAGGTGTGATTAGCAAGTTTGCTTACCTAAGATAACTAATAGCCATGATATGCATACACTGCCTTGGTTATTGGTGAAAATAGGGATCTTGGTCCTACTGCAAAACGGGAATAAAACAAATTTGCAGTGGGAGTTTTATCATTAGAATAAAACATTACATGAACAAAACTAAAATCTTTACATTTTAAACATTGTAGTAATATGGCTAAAGAAACATCCTTCTCTCTACGCT
Organism: Carex rostrata; assembly: GCF_964058835.1. Lineage (NCBI taxonomy): Eukaryota > Viridiplantae > Streptophyta > Magnoliopsida > Poales > Cyperaceae > Carex > Carex rostrata. Next base: position 831,838 of record NC_135935.1, read on the forward strand.
CCCTGCTCGAGAAACAAACACTGAAAGAGGACGGATCCAATTTTACTGATTGGTTCCGTGCTCTCACCATTGTACTAAGACGTGAAAAGAAAGAATATGTCTTGAACTCACCTGTCCCTGCTGAGCCAGGAACAAATGGCAAACCAGAGGATGTCACTAAGTACAACAAGCACAAAGAGGATGAGCTTGATGTACAAGGTCTCGTAGTAAGTATTATGGGTCCTGAATTGCAACGCCGATTCATGGATACCAAAACTTATATCATATGCGATCAGCTCAAGAACATGTTTCAAGAGCAAGCGCGTATCGAGAGATTTAAAGTGACAAAATCTCTACTTGGTCACAGGTTGACCGAGGGAGGCTCTATGGGAACTCACATGCTCCGTATGACGAGCGATGTTGAGCAGCTCGAGAAGCTGAATGCTCCGATAAGCAAGGAATTTGCTACGGACATTATCCTGCACTCACTTCCTCCAAGCTTTTCGGGATTCATCATGAATTTCCATATGCTTGGCATGGATAAAAGTTTGCAAGAGCTCCAAGGGATGCTTCGGATCGCTGATGGGGACATGAAGAAAAAGTCTTCTGTTCTCATGATCCAAGCTGGTGGGAAAAAGATAAAGAAAGCCCCAAAGAAGGTGGCTCCCAAGTATCAAGGCAAAGGGAAAAAGATTCTTAAACCGAATCCTCCCAAGATAAAGGTTGCTGCTTCCTCTGAATGCTATTACTGCAATAGCAAGGGTCATTGGAAGAGGAACTGCCTGAAGTACCTAGCGGATCTGAAGTCTGGAAAGGTTTCCAAGGCTTCAACCTCAGGTATTTTTGTTATTGAAGTTAACGTTGCTACCTCTATAAATGATTGGGTATTGGATACTGGATCATGTGCTCATATTTGTTCAAATATGCAGGTACTAAAGAATAGAAGGAAGCTACGTAACAAGGAGATACAACTCCAAGTTGGAAACGGAGCACGAGTTGCAGCCGTAACAGCTGGTAGTATAGAGTTGTATTTGCCCAGCGGGCTTGTAATGGAATTAGAAAATGTATATTTTGTTCCTAGCATTTCCAGAAACATCATTTCAATCTCATGTTTAGAGATGAATGGTTTCTCTTTTGTGATAAAGGACAATAGATGTTCTATATACAAAGATGAATTATATTATGGATCTTCTTATATGATGAATGGTCTTTATATACTGGAAATGAATAAACCCGTGTTTAACATAAATAACAAACGACTCAAAGCATCACATGAAAGCACGACTTACATGTGGCATTGTCGCCTTGGTCATATAAATGAGAAACGCATCAAGAAGTTACATAAAAATGGACTTCTTGGTAAATTTGATCTGGAATCAATTAACACATGCGAATCTTGTATACGAGGTAAAATGACCAAAGCGCCTTTCTCCAAAAAGGGCGAAAGGGCAAGTGACTTGTTAAGTCTTATACACACGGATGTATGTGGACCTATGAGTACTTGCACAAGAAATGGTTTTTCTTACTTTATCACGTTTACTGATGATTACAGTAGATACGGTTATGTCTACTTGATGAGACATAAGTCTGAATCCTTTGACAAGTTCAAAGAATTCAAGACTGAAGTAGAAAATCAATTGAACAAAAGTATTAAGGCTCTGCGTTCTGACCGTGGAGGCGAATACTTGAGTTTTGAGTTTAAAGAATACTTAAAGGAATGTGGGATAGTCTCACAGCTCACACCTCCAGGGACACCACAATGGAATGGTGTTTCTGAGAGACGGAATCGAACTCTACTGGATATGGTTCGATCCATGATGAGTGAAGCCACTCTGCCGAAATCCTTCTGGGGGCACGCACTAGAAACTGCTGCACGAACAATAAACATGGTTCCATCCAAGTCAGTAGAAAAGACTCCATACGAGTTATGGTTTGGGAAAATCCCAACTATGTCTTATCTTAAAATTTGGGGTTGCGAAGTATTTGTCAAACGTCCGACGTCTGGCAAACTTGATCCCAAAGCTGACAAATGCTTCTTCGTAGGATATCCTAAGGAAACAAAAGGATATTACTTCTATTACCAATCCGAGAACAAAATAGTTGTTGCTCGTCATGGTATATTTTTGGAGAACGAGTTTCTCGCAAAAGGAAGTAGTGGGAGTAATGTAATACTTGAAGAAATTCAAGATACATCACATAATACAATATCTGAACCAGATCAGATTAACCCACCTCTTGATACTTCGGCTGATGAGCATCTGGAAGTTCCAAATCCACAAGTAGCTGTGGATGAGGTTCTAGTCCCGAGCTCAAGTACTTCAACGCAAGTTGAAGTAGAACTGGATCCGCAGACAGTTGTGGATCAAGTTCAACAGCCCGAAGAACGAGTACTACGTAGGTCAACAAGAGTAGTCCATGCACCTGAAAGGTACTTGGGACTGCACGAGATCTCAGCCTATGACACTGAAGATCCTTTGACCTATGCGGAAGCAATGGATAGGCCCGACTCTGATAAATGGCTGGAGGCCATGAGATCCGAAATACAGTCCATGTATGACAACACGGTCTGGAACCTAGTTGTACCACCTGATGGGATAAAACCCATAGCTAACAAGTGGGTTTTCAAAATAAAAACAGACATGGATGGTAAGATGACTGTATACAAAGCACGGCTAGTAGCGAAAGGTTTCAAACAGATTCTCGGTGTAGATTATGATGAAACTTTTTCGCCCGTGGCTATGTTTAAGTCAATTCGGATACTCCTAGCAATTGCCGCATTTCATGATTATGAAATATGGCAAATGGATGTCAAAACCGCCTTCTTAAATGGAAATTTAGAAGAGGATGTGTACATGACACAGCCTGAGGGTTTTGAGGATTCAAAGAATGCTGGGAAGGTGTGCAAGCTTCTTAAGTCCATTTATGGACTGAAGCAAGCATCACGGAGTTGGAATCTTCGATTTGACGAAGAAGTCAAAAAGCTTGACTTCGTCAGATGCGAAGAAGAACCATGTGTATACAGAAAGACTAGTGGGAGTGCCATCGCTTTTCTTATCCTATATGTAGATGACATACTACTAATGGGAAATGATATTCCTCTTTTGCAACAAGCCAAGTCTTCGTTGAAGAAAGTCTTCTCAATGAAAGACTTGGGCGAGGCTGTCTATATACTAGGCATAAAGATCTATCGAGATAGATCAAATAGACTTATAGGTTTAAGTCAAAGCACGTACATTGACAAAGTGCTGAATCGGTTCAGCATGCAGGATTCTAAGAGAGGATTCCTGCCAATGTCTCATAGTGTTCAGCTAAGCAAGACTCAGTGTCCTTCGACAACTGATGAGCGAAGCATCATGAGTAGAGTACCATACGCTTCGGCTATTGGCTCTATCATGTACGCCATGTTGTGCACTCGCCCTGATGTCTCGTACGCTTTGAGTGTGACGAGTAGATATCAAGCTAATCCAGGCCAAGAGCACTGGATTGCTGCAAAGAATATCCTTAAGTACTTAAGAAGAACTAAGGATATGTTTCTCGTCTACGGTGGTGATTCCGAGCTTGTAATAAATGGATACACTGATGCCAGTTTCCAAACTGACCATGATGACTCGAGATCACAGTCTGGGTATGTGTTCATACTCAACGGTGGTGCTGTGAGCTGGAAGAGTTCAAAGCAAGAGACTACAGCAGACTCAACCACCGAAGCAGAGTACATAGCTGCATCCGAGGCAGCTAAAGAAGGTTTCTGGATCAAGAAGTTCCTTAGCGAACTTGGAGTGGTTCCCAGTGTTCAAGGCCCTGTGGACCTCTACTGTGACAACAATGGAGCTATAGCTCAGGCCAAAGAACCGAGATCGCACTCGAAATCCAAGCATGTTCTACGGCGTTTTCACCTGATACGAGAGATCGTAAATAGAGGTGATGTAAAGATATGTAGAGTTGACACAGTCAGCAACACAGCTGATCCACTCACGAAACCTCTTCCTCAAGCCAAGCACCAGATGCATATTGCCTCTATGGGTCTGAGACACATAGGAGACTGGCTATGAGTTTTTTTTTCTTTAGATCTACGAGATTTTTAGAAATACTAGAGATTTGTATAAGTAGAGCCTACGATGATTGGCTCCTAGCTTAAGTGGGAGATTGTTAGTTTGTAATAATCTAGAAGTCAATAATACGATAAGTTAATCATAAAGCTTTGTTCATGAATTGAATGTTTATTTATATATCATTTTGTTGCCTTGAGTATTATTGCATTTGTGGATCATTTCGAGTTCATGACTGAAATTGTGAAACTCCGTAATATAGATAATATATACTCTTAAAAGGTCACTGACCAAGGTAATTAGCAGGAACACTAATTACCGCTATAAGGTTAGTATATGGATTAAAAGATGGTTAAGTTTTACAAACCACCTGACACGAGATGTCATTTTAATCACATAGATACATGTTCTAGGAACATGGTATTTGACAGACCCCGAATGAAACATTAAATAGAATTGTGTTCGTGTCATTTATGTTTTCATTCAGTGTCAAAGTTCTACAGTATGAGGTATTTATCGTTCCCACTAAGAAATATATATGAGTAAGTGTTATCTAACGCTGTCTGTAAAAAGCAGCCATAACGGTAGCATTTCCATATATATAACTTAGCTGAGGAAGTGATAGTCTGCCAAGAATACTACTTGTCCCTCGTATCTCTATACGAGCTATAGCATCACTGGGCCCCTTGATAGAGTTAGATTATCTGCATGCGGTATAATTACAAGAGTAATTATATTTGATAATCTACTCAAGATCAAGAAAAGATACAGTTAACAAGGATGACACATATCTACCTTAAAACTGATCTGATAGCTATGAGACAGAAGAACTGACACAAGTAAATTGTTTACTGGATCGTGATATTGTACAGTACAGCATCATCTGTGTAATTGGATGGTCATGATGTGTTGCCAGATGCCACCCATGACTAACAGAAGTTAAAACAGTTTTAACTCTGTTTACCAATATAACACAGATCCTATTGGGTCACACCATATAGGAGCTACTCGGAGAATCTTACTGATTAATTATAAATTGATTATAATTAATATTAAGATGGTTATAATTAATTATACGTGATATAATTAAATTATAAATGTCATATAAAATTGACAAGCAGAAACAACGGTTAATTTATAAACGTACACGTTACGTTGTATAAAAGTTACCGAACAACAACCGAAACCGAACCGTGAGAAATATAATTGTTTAGAACAATTATATATATTTGATTTGGATTTTATTATTAATTAAAACCTTGATTAAAATTAAAATTAAAATCCAAAATAAAATATATATATATATATATATATATATATATATATATATAAATGAAATCATTTGATGTCGGCTTTGTATTTGATTGATGAAATAAAATAAACAAATCAATTAAATAGATGTCGGCCAAAGAAAAAATCAAATGAAATCATGTCGGCCCAATCAAAACAAATCAAAATATATATATGTGTATATATATATATATATATTAAAGGTGTATGTCGGCCAAGAGTTAAGAAATGAAAATTGATTTTGTTTGTTTTGCCGACCTTTCTAAACCGCCACAAAATGGCATGATTTGTAAATATGCCAAACTTTGGGGGCATTTCGGTAATCGGGCGAACCTCCTCATTTTGCTATAAATAGAGGGGTGAGGTGAAAGAGAGAATTACTAATTCACATGTATCGTATCTGATCTGTCTGATCGATTCGAGTTTCTATTTTCTCTCTTTCTCGGTTACGGTTTCGGTGAATAGTGTTTTTGCAGAATTCCGCGGTTTACGGTATTTCTGGCAGAAGAAATAAATCGCTCTCCGGTTAGTCCTGGTGGATAACCAATAGAGGTATCACACGTGTGATACTGCGAGTCGATTTCATCCCTGGTGAGGCTCTACTCGCTCGGTCTGCATTCCAACTGAGATTTGGAATCAAGGTATAAATTGTTATATTAATCTATTTAATTTGTAAATAGATTTAATGCTTTAGAAAATCAATTATGGAGTAGATCTGTAAATGAATTAAATGAGGTTTTGATGCCGAAGGAATACTGAAGGTGGACCGCCTTGGAAGGTTTCCTGACATACCTCGTTTAATTTTTAGCTTAACTTAACTGTAAAATTTTTGTTTTACACACTTCCGCTGTTAAGCTAAACTAATGGGTTTGAACCGTTCCACAAAACCCAACATTAATGACGTGCCTAAATAATTCGGATTTCACGATTAAGTCCTTCACCCTAGCTATCTAGACCATAAGCACAGGTTAGCCTAGTTTATCCCTAAATATCAATACTTCACGATTAAGTCCTTCATATCAATATTTGGTTCAATTCTAGGGGTCCCAATCAAATATGAGGCTTCACGATTAAGTCCTTCACCTCAATTCAACCTTTGTTTCTTGTGGTTCCGGACTAAGAAATAGATTTGGTCATTTCTAATCTTAATCCTAAGGTTATTCATGTATACAATTTGGTACCATTAATTCTTTGATCCTAGCACTTTAAGTTTGTTAGACCTAAACGGGACGCTAATTAACGAGCACACAAATCATACAAGCACATGAATTATAAAATCAACAAGAACAAACATGCAAGCAAACAATCATCATAGAGAAAAATATCCAACTAAGGTAGATTTTAACACAAGTTCATGTTTTATGCCTAAGCCCCTAGAGAGGAAATCTAGCCTCTCATGGGTACGCTAACATCCAAGAGAAATACAAGAGTAAACATGATTAAAACTAAGAAAAACAAGAAAGAGAATAGAAAACACCAATCTCTTCGCTCGCTGCCCCTTGTCTTCACCTTTGCTCGCTCGAGAAAACCTTCAATCCTTCGCTCCAATCGCCTTCAATCACTTGGGGAAGATAGAAAAGATGTGGAAAGATGTGTAGAATAAAAGCTAAGTTGAAAGATGTCTTCCCCTGGTGTTTCCCTGCCAATATATAGCTATTTTTGTGCCTTGGGAAACAATCCCCCGAAATCTGGAAGGAAATCTGAAGAGATATGGTGAAATCAGGCCAGACTGGCATTCGTGCGGCCTCTTGTGCGGCCTTCACAAATTCTCTGCGGCCAGTGCAAATTTCCTGCGGCATGCATTGAATGGAGAATTGGCTGGAGATCATGCAGGATTTTGTGTGGCCCACACAAAATTCCTTAAGGTCGCATAAAGGCCCGCACAACTCTCTGTTTTGAAAGGAGAAAACTTGATAAATTCCGAATTTTATTTTCGGCTTGAATTTATTTTGTGTGGCCCACACAGAATTCCTACAGGCCACACAAACACCCACTGAATTACTCCTTTTGCTTGATTTCTGCAATTTAAACAAGGCAAAGGCAGTAACTTGGTTATTTGGTATATTCTATGTTAAACTAAGCTAAAATACAAGGGATTTGGTGCAGTTTTAGAGGTAAAACCCTAACCGAAAGTATATATAATTGAGGCTTATCAGTTGTTTACAAGCAGTTCCATACGTTCTGTAAATTATTCTCACGATTTCCTTGATCAAAAAGAATAAAAAATAACCGATTATGACCAACATAACAGTATATGTGAAATTGTATGCGGTTATTGAAAAACGCACACGATCTGTACAAGTTGTGATTTTTACATCAAATTGTAGATCTTCTCGCAAGCTTTTTGAAAAGTGGTAGAACACGGAAAACGAAGTTACAGTTGATGAGCTACGTCCGTTTTAAGTTCTGTTCACAGAAATCATGGTAAAATACATAGCTCTTTCCAGCCCACAAAAACTCATTTTTGTGGCTCACAAAGGTTATTTCATTTTATCTTTTTTCTGATTTTAAAATTTTATTAAACCATTTAGTTAAATCCAAAATATCATATAATTATCCTCATAATTATTTATCTTATGTTTTAGTAGAGAAACTAATTTATTAGTCATGTCATACATGTCAAATAAGTCAATGAGTCATTCTAATTAATTATTTATTGATGTGACCATGTGAGATCTATGTCATTTGAGAATGAAATATGAAACTGCTTTCGATTCGATAAATTACAAGTGATACCTAGCAATATGCATTGTAATTACTCAAAAGACACATATGATAAATACTGGCTATATCACGATCCCTAAGGCAACAATTGCCTCGTGTCAATTCCATGTCTCATGATATCATGAATATCAATGTAGAAATATGTCATCCTTGCAAATCTACTCGTTTCTTGATTTCGAAATAATTCAGTAAATATAATTAACTATTTAATCAAATGTGCACATGCTTGTATTATTTCATCAAAGGCCAAGTGATATTATCACTCATTTTCGTGAGGAACATTGATATTCTTAATGATTATTATCTCTTCACAAAAGAGACACATATTGAGATAGAATATATATGGTTGCCAGTTACGGACAACATTGGATAATAGCCACGAATACACATTCTCATGTGAGAGAAATAACTATCTCATACCTTAGAATTTCATACACAAATAAAATATTAATGACACAAACACAATCCATATTATTTTTAGGACAGTGATAACAATCCCCGCATTTATCCCCGCAGATACTGCCAAAAAAAACATGGGGGGACCGCTCAATCATTAATGAGCGTTTAAAAAACTGCGGGTATTTAACTTGAAGCATTAAAGTATTTACCTTGAATTTGTCAGGTATTAAACCCTATGCAGTGATCTCTATTTATGAAAGAATAAATCAATCCATTAATTGTCCCCGCACAAAATTTCTTTTTTTTTAATCGTCCCAGCACAACTGGGGACCATTAAACATGGGGGGACCACTCAATCATTAATGAGCGTTTAAAAAAAACTGTTAGTATTTAACTTGAAGCATCAAAGTATTTAACTTGAATTTATCAGGTATTAAACCCTATGCAATGATATCTATTTATGAAAGAATAAATCAATCCATTAATTGTTCCCGCACAAAATTTCTTTTTTTTTTGAATCGTCCCCGCACAACTGGAGATCATTAAATAAACAATCCTTTCACCCAATGATAAATACTCTGAGACATAATGATAAATACTTTATGTTACATGGGTAAATACTTGACATTATATGGATAAATACTTTATGTTACATGGATAAATATTTCTCAGGCATACTTGCAACTTTCAGTAAAACATCAATGATAAATACTCTCATGCATAATGATAAATACTTTATGTTACATGTATAAATACTTTGTATTGCATAGATAAATACTTCTCAGACATAATTGCAACTTACAGTAAAACATCAATGATAAATACTTTCAGACATAATGATAAATACTCTATGTTACATGGATAAATACTCTATGTTACAAGGTTAAATACTTCTCAGAAATAATGATAAATACTTTTTTGAACATCAATTAACAGATAAGCATTTATTAACAGTGATTGTTATTAGATAACAGTATAATTAATGCGCAGATTATTTTTAAAGTAATAATTAACGCGGGAATTGTTATTAGAGGAATGCATAATTAATGCGGGGATGGGAGTGGGGGGATAAAATAAAACTTTTAGGAAAATTAGTGGGGGGATATATGGCAGTTAAGGAAGAGAGAGAGTGCGGGGAAAATGGGGGGATGGGAGTGGGGGGTTTGTTATAATTATTCTTATTTTTATTTATTTTGGTCACGTCCAATCCACTGATCTTCATCAGATATCCATTTTATTAGATTGACAACTCATTGTCATATGATCTGCAAAACATGATCATTATTTAATTCGAATGCTAATATTATACTGACAATTAATGTTCTTTGTTAATTACCAAGACTAGAGACATTTTAGAGTATTCATTAACTCCTGTATAGAGTTCCATAATTCCAAGTCATCAACTTGAATAATTTATAAGTAATGAAATACTCAAGAAATAAAATAATAAACAAATCATTCAATTACATAAACAAAATTTAGAATACAATCATTCTATAGTTGACTTCTAGATTATAGCAGTAACAAAACTATGTTAAGTGCATTGAGTTTGTTAGACATCAGAATAAGAACTTAACTTATATATTAGCTGAAATCGTGTTTTTTTTATTAATGAATTAAGCAAGGACTGTTCAATTTGTTTAAATTGTGCTTTGTTTAGTTTACACATATCGGCTTAAATTGTGTAAGGCCTTTAATTATGATTTGAATTTTGTATTTTTTTTTCTTTTTGCTGTCAACTTAATTTGGTATTTTCGTTAAATCAATGATTTTGTCTTTTGCATTTAACCATGATTTGAATCCTGACCACCCATGTATGTGTGTCGGCAAGAGTTGAGTAAGAAAAGGAAAGAAAAGAAAAAAAAACTCATGAGCTATTGAAAATGGAAATTGTAACTTGGTTCCGGCTTTGAATTCCCCTCTTCATTTATTTACAATCAGAAAAAAATATTAAATATTGCAATTCAAATCTTTAGTTTCGAAGTAGCTAACAATAATGAAGGAGCTCCAAGCCATTTTTTTAGTGTGAAATAAAGAGGTTGAATGGGCTGATTTATACAAGTTATTAGCTTCTCATTTACGGATATTGTTGTTAAAAATATATATAAAAAATGAACATTTGGCCGAAAAATATGTCTCAAAGATTGTCGTATTAGTTGTATTGCTAAATTATGTTTTTTCTTTCTTTTTTTTTGTTCTCGAACTGTTCAATAAGAAATTCGCACTTATAAATTTTTATCCTTTGATTTTTCACACTGATGAAATTAAATAAAATAGAAAGTGATAGGCATTTATGAGAAGAGAGATATCGCTTAAGTGGCAAGCGATGTTCTACGAAAAGATTAGCATCAATTCCCACTATATATTGATCTCATATAAAATCTGTCCTTTTTTTATATAGTTTTTATTTATTTTTATTTCACAATTGAACTAAGATCTCTTCTTCCCAATTCTCAACTTATACCATGTTATTATACGGCTAGTTGAGGCGTTCATGCTGACTTCGTGACCAGAAAATTCATTTGAAATTTAAGAGAGAGAAAATATTATTTTAAGAGTTGATGCAGTACATTGTCAGTTGATTTATCAATTAAAAAAATATATATATTATGTCAACTCCATGTTTATTATTCTATAATGATTCCTTGTGAAATTAATTATAAAAAAGAAAAAAACGCCACATGCGCTGATGCGCACGTTCTGATGTCTGTATGTACATTGCAAATATGAAGTTACTACGATATATATATATATGAGAAAGGTTCAAATACCTCTATTTTTTGTGCCTCTATTATATTTTTATTTTTTAAAATTTTAATAACTCAAATTTTAAAACTTAAAAGTCAAAATAAAACTGTTGCATATGATCTACATCATTTTATTTATGCACGTGTAAAAAATTATGACAATTTAATTTTATTTTGATTGTCATCAAGAGCTTGTAAAAAATGCATTAATATGGATGATTTTTAGACGTTGATTTTTGAACTTATTGATTCACATATATACAAAATTGAAATGTGATATTTTTTTATGAGCACATAGATAAAATAACATAGATCACATCTAACGGTTTTATTTTAATTTTTAAGTTTTAAATTTTGAATTATTAAAGTTTTAAAAAATAGAGACATAGTGGAGGCACAAAAAATGGAGGCATTTGAACACACTCTCTCTCTCTATATATATTTGTAAATTTGTAAATTTGTAATGTCCACAACACGGTATCTGTGGATACACACGTCACCCGACAGATATAAATTAAACCTGATTGAAATTAACTAAAACTATACTAGAACTTTCCCTTTCCCTATCAAGTACATCAGAGAAGATCTAATATTTTAGTACAACTAAATATTAGTTGACTAAGATTGCTTTAATTAGATGACAAAAAGTATCACTACTAAAATGTTTTATTTATTTATTTATTATAAGTATGAAATAAGAGTTGGGACTATTCAATTTATCTCTAATGTGAGTATAGTATTTTGAACGTATTTTTTTTTTACAAAAAGCAATTATGTCTTAACAATTGAATTAGACATGGTTTCCATATTTTCTTTTATGTTTTTTGTTTGCTTTTTAATTTTTGGTTGAGGTGAAGGGAAGTTGCTTCTTAGGCGGAACAAAGAAAATATGTTCCTAGATTTTAGATGCTATGATTAATTTCAGTATAATTTACTATTAAGCTCATAACAATTGTGTTGTGTGTGTGTGTGGATCATTCAAATCAAATATTTTAAACTCAATTAATAGTTATAGTAGTAAGCCAGTAGCATGATTTTTGTGAGTGGGAGGAGAGGGAAAACAATCCTGTATAGTTTGTTTGCTCAAAAGAATTCCAGGACTGTCAGAATTCCCGGCGATTTTGAAAAGAATGAACCGTGAAATCTTGTGGTTTGAATTTTTTTTATGAATTAAAAAAAAACCATGGATATTTTCGTATTTTCTTATTTAATTATGGATATTAATAAAAAAAAATTCGGGAACATATATATGCTTTTACCAATAGGCTATAGTTGCATCTTCCATATATGGATTGGAATAGCATTTGCATGTTTTTTTGATTGTCTTGTTGTGGGTTCACTTGCAATTTTGAAATTAATTAACTTAATTTACTTGATTCTAAAAATTGTTATTTTCAATTAGTACAATATAATGATGTTTAATAACATATTTTGGTAACGGAGCTGAATATGACCTTCTTCATGAAATTATTTAACTAGAGTTATTTTCGGAATTGTATTATGAAAATAAATATAAAACATATTTATTTAAGTAGTAAAATTTTGCCCATGGTAGACACAGACACACCCTTAAATGTTTAGTTTGTGTTTATTCTTTTAAGGTTAAGGTGTAATCTAATCATCTAATCGAAACAATATGGATGGACAATACATCATGCATAGAGAGTAGAGACTAATATTTAAGATAATAAATAATAAATATATAGAGCAATATAATTGTGGGAGACAGGTTCTTCGATTCCCTGTGAGAGCACATATTGCATAGATGGTCAAGCGAACATTAGAAGATTCCTCTTTTATTAGTCAAATGATGAAATGCCTTTATTTATGTCCATTAATTTTAGTTGAGGAAGCAAGGAACTGCATAGGCAACATGTACAAAAGAGTAGAGAATTTTGATGAGGTTTGCACCTTATAATGAAGTCAGCATGATGATAACATTTTAAGCTATATATTTTACCTCATTTTTAATTATATACGCACTCAAACTCGATCTCATAGCCGACGTCAAAACTTCAAAGCTAGTTTAAAGAAGCAAAATTGTTTTAAAATTGTACCAAAATTTGACAAAACATAATCGATACCAAACTATTTTTTAATTGTACCAAATTTTGATACATAACTTATCCATTCAATAATAATTATAGAATTCCAGTAAAGTTAGCGGGTTCTTATCTCACCAAGCATCTTGATGATCTTAACTCTAAAATATATTGAATTAGTTTCAAACGATAAATTCAAATTGTTCAAATCAAATTCATAACTTAAGTGATACGTTTACATATATAATTTATGAAATATCAATTTAATTTAGTATAAAGTCAAGCAATAAAAATAATGCTCATAAATTAATTTAATACATTCATTTTTCGAGTGAGGTTATGGTACTTTACAAAGCATGGATCGAACTATATTATGGATCTATATTTCTATTTTTAAATTTTAAATAGTTGATCTGAATCGTTCAACATGAACTCCGTATGAAAATGTATAAAATGCCATATTTTATATATTTTACAATTTTTCACTATATTTTATTTTTAGATAGGTAGAAAATCACTACTTACGAATTACGATGGTCAAAAATATTTAGATCAAGTGATTTTCTACTCGTCTAAATTTTTTTTAAAAAGTTATAAAAATATAAAATTTGGTCTCCAAGTAAATTTTCATATAGATATTATATTTAGTGGTTCGGATCGATATTTTGGACATTGAAAATAAAAATATGAATTTATAGCACGGGCCAAACTGCGCTTTGTAAATAAAATGATTTTATACTAAATTAATACAGAATGCACAAATTTGACATGTAAATACATTAATAGCCATTCAATATGTTTTAGAGTTAAACTCGTTAAAATCACGATGAGCTTAAAAATAAGCTAGCTTTACCCTATATAATTCTATTTTAATTTTAATTTTGACTAAACATTATCAATATTGACGTTATAAAAAGATTTTGTTATTAATATGTGTCCTATCCATAAGAGAAAAACCAAAATTTGTATTTATAGCATTAAAAACAAATCACTCTGGTTTTGGAGAAATTCGAGAATTATCAGAATACAAAACCATTTTGCGGCCTCAAATATTAAGGTCCGTACAGACGTTCTACAGCCCCAAACTGGGATCCGCAGAATGCTTGTGCGGACCCAACTTTTTTTTAGAGAGAAATTTATTAACTAAAAAACAAAAATAAATATTGCATATAATAGTTTGTCAGTGCATTCTTGCATAAAAAATTGAGTAACCTCTTGCCAGTGCATTCTTGCACAGAACTGTTTCATTTTTTTTCTTTTTTATCAATACAATTTCTATAAAAAAAAAAAAGTTGGGACCGCAGAATGGTTTTGCCGACTCCAGTTTTGGGCCGCATAACGCCTATACGGACCTCAGTATTTGAGTCCGTAGAATGATTCTGCGGCCTGAGTAATTCTCGAATTCTGACCAAATAAAAATAGTTTTGTTTTATGCTATAAATAAAAATTTCGGAGAGAAAAATGCAGTTCAACAAGGGAACCAATATAGTAATAAGGTATCAAAGTTTGCAAGTTGGCGGAGGTGAAGTTTATTAATTATGTAGTTGTAGTTGTAGTGTAGAACTGTAGATGGGGAAGTGCCAACTCTTGCCATTTCCAGGGGTCGGACTGCCTCCAACTCATTTTATCACCTATATTAATAAATGCACAATATACGGTCCATAAACGCCGACCCTACTTATGTTAAATATAGATTATGAATAAAATTCAAACTGAAATTTAAGTAGCACTTGATGCAAAAAAGATAGATGCTTACAAACAAAAAAATAATGCGTGCAACTTCAACAATCAAAATCATTCCTCTTCATAAAGTTTGAGATGAGAACTATAATCTCTGATTGCTCGTAATTATTTGGAGCATTTTGGGCTTATATGTCGTCCAATTCAGCAGACCAGTCCCCATAATATCTGGCCGCTTAAGTTATCAAATGAAACGGTAGTGGTCAGGCACTCAGATATCTGATTAACTTGTTTAGTGTTAGAAAAAGTTAAATGAGGAGGGTTCAAATGCCTTCATTTTTTATGCTTTTATCATGCTTCTATTTTTTAAAACTTTAATGACTCAAAATTTGAAACTTAAAAGTCAAAATAAAACCGTTAGATATGATCTACGTCATTTTATTTATGCACTTGTAAAAAATTATGACATTTCAATTTTATTTTGACTGTCATCAAGAGCTTGTAAAAAATACATTAATATGGATGATTTCTAGACGTTGATTTTTGAACTTATTGATTCCTATAAAAACAAAATTAAAATGTGATAATTTTTTATGAGCACATAGAGAAAATAACATAGATCACATCTAACGGTTTTATTTTGAATTTTAAGTTTTAAATTTTGAGTTATTAAAGTTTTAAAAAATAGAGGTACAAAAAATAGAGACATTTGAACCCTCCTCAAGTTAAATATGTGACATTAATACCAACAAAATTTCAAACAACAGTCAAATAAATATAAATTAATTGCATTTATGAAAGTGAAAATGAAAATACCAACAAAATTTATGAAAGTGCTAACCAGAATTTTACAATTTAATTTGTAAGAGATTCTCTAAGATTCTTAATTATTTCGACTACAGTGTCACTGTGTCACCTGATTTTTTTTGTAACAATTCTCCCACTACATTTGCCTCTGAAAGTTTTTTTTTTTTGTTTCTGTGAAAGGTCTTTTGGTTATTATAAATAATGGTAATTTTTCACAGATAGCCTTACACTTATTATTACAAAAAAACCTAATATCATCATCTGTTTTATAAATAAAAAGTAAAATAAAAAATGTTGAATATTTGATAAATTTTTTAAATAATAATCATAATAATTAATAAAAGGCTAGTGACAGAATAAATTTTAGAACTATCGGTGAAAAGATTACCATAATTTTATAATAATAACAAATCTTTCAATGGCAGATGTCATGGGATAGTTCATAATTAAAAAGCTTTAAGCGGAAAAAGGAAAAAGAAGTTGTAGTTGACATCATTAAGAATCTTCTATTTGTAATAGCGTTCTGAAGCATCTCAGTTGTGTTATTTGACAAATATGAAAAATTTTATGTCATTTTTTAATTTGATTTAATTCTACAGAAAAAAAAACGGTTCAGACATGAATTTTTTTATAAACCGTTATACCAAAAAAATAAGAAAAAATAATACATGATTGGGGAATTTTTTTTTTTTTTTTTTCAAAAACCATGCATCAGTGCCGATTTTTTTCCAAAAATTACACCAATCATGTTCTTTGGTTTTTTTTTTTAACAACGGTTTATAAAAAGAATAATTATTTCAATCCCCACACTCCAGTACCCGCATTGTACCTCCACATCTTAAACATATTTTAACTTCCCATAAAATAACTTAACTAACTAGTTTAATTAAATTTATTCACTACACTGTGATCTTCAAAATTTAATTAAATTCATGTGTATAAATACTTGGAAGATAATAAATTAATACTTGCAAATTAAAATATGAATACTTGCATGTCTAACTTGATATAGCTATATAGAGAGACCACTCAAACTACATGGGAGAAGAATTATACACGTTTTTAGAGGTGAGTTTTTTTTTTCAATATCTTCCACATTTCTCACGTTCTATGAGGAATTTTGTGAATCTAAAACCATGAACGTATTCTACACAATTTTATCTTTCAAATGAGATCCATAATGACGTACTTTCGGATTCATCGTCACACAAGTATTTATACCTCATTGTGCAAGTATTTATACCTCATTGTGCAAATATTTATACCTATACTTATAAGTACTTTATCCCTAATCGTGGACACCGCATCAACGCATCACATTTCCCTAATCATCCCTGCGTCAACCTTTCTCTAACAAAAATAGTTGACTACATAGATATAAATACTTCCGTGCATAGGTATAAATACTTGTAATACTTGATATTAATACTTTTAAATGTCAGCAGTGTCATATGTGAAAAATACTAGGTATAAATACTTAAATGACGAGGTATAAATACTTGTGTGATGACGAGCTCGAAAGTATGTCATCATAGATCTCATTTGAAAAATAAAATTGCGTAGAAGACGTTCGTGGTTTTATATTCGTAAAATTACTTATAGATCATGAGAAATGTGAATGAGATTGAACAAATAAAATTGGGAAGATAATGGAGGGATGAGAGTGCGGGTACTCATATCACATCCCTTATAAAAAAAAGTTACCTCAGACTGTCAGACATGAGTTGATTTGTTTGATCTGACGTGAACGGTTGAGATCAATTTAGGCTCTATAATGCGATTCTAAGAATTGGTGAGGGCCCGTCCAGTAATACCATTCCCAGCGGTCCAGCGCCAGCCTTTTTTGTAGTGAGATTTATGGTGGAAGAATTAGGTTTTTCCTTTTCAGCTTATCTCGTTTAGTACTCCACGAATTGTAATACGCAGAGCTGAAAAGTTGGGGTTTACCTGAATTAGTGGATGTGTTAGAAAAGTTATAGTTGTGTACTTGTGTTGCGTGAGTGAGGTATATATCATATCATATCAGATCAGATCAGATCATATCTCCTGTCCTATGTACAAACTAAAGCTTACCGGTTTGCACCGTGACAAGATAAATGAGCTAAGCTATCATGTCCGTCTGTAAAGGGGAAGGACTTCAATTTTAATTCATCAACTGTTCATCTGTTCTTTTCGATTTTAAATCCATGTCCTTTACACTTATTTATTTGAATCCAGTCGTCAGGTCAACAGTGTAGTCATGATTTTTACTTGGAGTAGCAAATTTTTTTACTGATACAACCAGTGGGTTGCGGATTGTCATGATTAATTTAGATCGTAAACTGTCTAGAAGTAAACGAAGAAGTTTTTAAAAGTAGACAACAACCTGATTATATATAAATTTATATTCGGTTTTCAAAATTCAGGAGTAGACAATTGCATATTCCTAATTTAACGTGGTTCCGCCAATGCAAACCAACGATCATAGTGCTCGGATCTATATACCCAATGTTTTTTCTTTGAATTATTAGGAATCAAGCCACCCAATATCATTCTCTAACCTTTGTTATTACACACAATGAAGGATTTTTCTCATCTGAATTTTGAATTCATAATCTCTCGCAAGAAAGACATGTATAGTAAAAACCTTATCCAACAATTATTATTATTATTATTATTATTATTGTCATCATCTTTCTATATTTTTTTTCATTCAAAGAGGACAGCAATATAAAAATGAAACAGCTAATAAATAGAACTTAAGAAAAGCCATAACAGACAATTGTTAATAAAGCAAAAATGTCACTACGCAGAGTTGAAAAGTTGGGGTTTACCTGAATTAGTGGATGTGCTAGAAAAGTTATAGTTGTGTTGCGTCAGTGAGGCATATATCATATCATATCATATCTCCTGTCCTATGTACAAAGTACAAACCAAAGCTTATCGGTTTGCACCGTGACAAGATAAATGAGCTAAGCTATCATGTACGTCTGTGAAGGGGAAGGTCTCTTCAATTTTAATTCATCAACTGTTCATTTGTTCTTTTCGATTTTATATCCATGTCCTGTACACTTATTTATTTGAATCCGGTCGTCAGATCAACAGTGTAGTCATGATTTTTATTTGGAGTGCAATATCTTTTACTGATACAACTAATGGGTTACGGATTACCGTGATTAATTTAGATTGTGGACTGTTCAGAAGTAAACAAACTTTTCTTCGGGAGTAGACAATAACTCGATTATATATAAATTTATATTCGATTTTTAAAATTCAGGAGTAGATAATTGCATGTCTTTGATTTAATGTGGTTCTGTCACTGTAGACTATGATTCAACAATCACAGTGCTCTCGGATTTATTATTGTTATTATTATTATTATCTTTCTATTTTTTTCATTCACAGAGGGCAACAATTATAAAAATGAAACAACTAATAAATAAAACTTAAGAAAAGCCATAACAAGCCATTGTTAATAAAGCAAAAATGTCACATGAAGAGGATATTAGGGCGTGTTTGGCGGACGGAGAGGAATAGGAATGGAAACCGGATTGCAAAAATTTTGAACTAAAAATTATTGTTATTGTGGAAAAAAAAAATTAAATCCGAGTGAATATTTTTTTCTTACATGAACAGTAATTTTTGGACTGCTACCGAACAGGCCCAAAAGGAGGGATAAAATTATTCATAAAATCAGAAATTTGAAAGTGTTGTGTTAATACTTAATAATAAAATTTGTAGTGCTATTATTAGTAGCAGCCGTATGCCCGTATGAACATGTAACATGTTGAACAGATCAAGTACTATGACCCATTTTTCTAATTCAGAAATCTCTGACCTCAACGTACCCTGCTCGAGTAGAGAAAGATTCTAAATTACACATGCTTAGGCCTTATCCTACTTTGTACCAAACGGCTGGAGCATGTGTGGAGCCGTGGAGGATGCATGTATTTAAGGATCAAGATGGTATTTCTCTTTTACATATCCATCTAGAGCTAATAATTTTTATGTGTGGTAAAAAAGAATAAAAATCATTTTATACATACTAAAATTTCTAAAAAAGAAAAATATAGCCAACCATTCCATAGTGGAGCAGTCGGACAAAAAAGTTGAAAAAAAAATCATAGGAAACCGTCCCACTATAAGATAGTCAGGTATGGAAGTGGACCGCTCTACAGTGGGGCAGTCAAGATATTTTTTTGAAAATTTTTGAAAACCGAAGGTAGATCTAGTGTTTTTTTTTAGTATTAATAAAAAAATCGGCTCTTTTTACGCAGCTACGCTGGTCACAATTAGTATATATTACCATATTAGTTTTTGTTTTTACGCATTTAGCATGGATGATGAGCACTGATTTAAAAAATCCATATAACTTCTTTGAACATTTCTTAAGCCAATTTTAATTAACATTGATATCGAGCTGTACAGTCATAAATAATTTTTTTTTTTTTGAGAAAATTGGTAGTGGCTACCAAAGTAATTGTTTACAGAGTATCAGAACCCCATGCATTGCATGCAAGTTTAGGATACACATCTCAACCTTTCCTGTTACCTAAGAGTTACATTCTGATTTAGCCTATTCCCTCTCTACTGATTGAATTCCTGCAGAATCTCATCCATAGGTCTCCTTCATGCTTAATTTGGTTTGCCAGAATTGTTGGGGGTATGGTTCTGCCTCGGAAAACCTTATCGTTGCGCTGCCTCCAAATTAGCCAAACTGCACACATTAATCGTGAGGCCCATTCCTTTCTTGGAAGATTGCCTTGCCTTCTCACCCTTTGCCATGATTTGTCCCATGTACTCTGTACTGAGTCTCCTTGTACCATGATTGTTGTGTTTGTGCTCCTGTGAATTTCCTCCCAAATTGCTTTAGCATATGGACATGTGAACATGATATGATTTGTTGTCTCAGTTTGGCATGATTCGCAGAGTACACATCTCATGTCACATTGGATACCCCTTCTGAGTAGCACATCACGTGTCAGTATTCTCCCTTGAAGCAGTAGTAGAGTGAACACCTTAACCTTTAGAGGGGTATGGCAGTGCCATGTATAGGTAAAATGCCACCTGATTTTTCCACCTGCTAGCACTGTTTTATAGAAGGAATTTGCCGAGTACTGCCCATTAGTTGTCCATCGCCACCTTTCTTCATCTTCTTGTTGGGTGAATTGGACTGTTTCATGATCTAATTGAGGAGTCAATTGTGGTATCAAAGGCCATGCATCTCTCAGAGATATTCTCAGGGATGGTGGTCTTGGTAATCCATCTTTTAGGTCTCTTAGCGGTTGTCTATTCCATGTATCGAACCAGAATGATATGAGTGCGCCTTGACCTATTTCCCAGTACGTATGTTACGTTACGAAATTTTTACAATTAAATTGAAATGATTTAAAAGGAAGAACCGATAAATTGTGTTAATAAAATGGAAGTTTAAACCTTAATTAAGGTTTCCCTAAATAAGTAAGTTAATTGTGAATTGAAACCGCGTCGAAATTTCGAGATTTCGGAACCTTATGGGCTCAGTGCGGATTAGATTGACCGCAGTGCGGATCAACCTCATCCGCAGTGGCTCAGGATTTTTCTGGAATTTTGACAAAAATATGACTAAGTAGTGAGTGCGGGTGAGGGATCCGCAGTGCGGATTAGTTTAGCCGCACTCATGAATTTCTGTATTGCACTGAATTTTCCTGAAATCGGCTAAGTAGTGAGTGCGGATGAGGGTGCACCGCAGTGCGGATCAGGTTCATCCGCAGTAGGCTCGGACTTTTCCTGGATTCGGCTGACAACCGACTAAGTCTCGAGTGCGGATTAGGTAACCCGCAGTGCGGATTGGCTAATCCGCATTTAGGGTAATTTTAACCCTAAAACCCAAATTAAACCTTCTCTCTCTCTCACTTCACCATTATCCCCATTTCTAAGTTATTTTCGGTTAAGAGAGAAGGAAAAGATCCCGTGAGTTTCCGTTTCTTCCAGACTCCCGATTGTTGCGAGAAATCGAGTTTGAAACCGAGAAAGCAGCCGAGGATCTCTCAGAACCCTTCTATTTGGTATTTCTTTCTCTCCTTTTTACTTTCGAAACCTCGAATTTTCTCGACTTCTCGGATTCTCGTTTTAAACCCGAGATTTGTGCTCGAATTGCTCGAGGACTAGTTCCTCTACACTTCTTACTAGTTTGTTTGTCATTCTTTTTCCCGATTTCTTCCGATTTATGAAATCTGATTTCTAGGGTTTCGTGCCAAAATTGAAAGTTGGCCTAATCGTGATTTGATTTGCTTAACCCGACCAATTAGACTTGTAATCGGTAGGGTTGCCTCCTGATCGTGAATTTCTAGAACATTTAACGACTGATTTGAGATTTTGACCAAATTAGGGTTAACCAAACGGTAAATTGAAATGAACCGAGAACCAAAGTAGTAAAGCGGTGATTGATGGTTACCAAAGTGACATAGTATAAGGCTAGAGGGCCTAGAAGGAATTGTGTACCGTTTGGTGAGATTTTGGTAAGAAAGAAGGAACCGAAAAGAATCGATACCAAACCATGAGAACTGATTTAGGACTGTACAAGCCCTAAGTAAACGTATAGACCACTGAACCCGAATTAAACCAAGTATACGTATGATATAGGTGTAGGCTCGGTCGAGCAAGAACTTGCGAGACCATACGAGACGTCCGATCCTTAGCTTAAGCGGTACGCTCGTCAAACAGGTGCGGGATTCTTGGACTTGTTTGATACTTTATTTTCAGGAATTAAACTGTTTATTCGTTTGTCATGTTGAATGATTAATTGTTGCATACTTTGGAATTCATACTGCATATTGATTCTTGCATAAATGAGAATGATTGAATTGTTTTAGTTAAGGTTGATTTGCATGTTGGTACGGTTATTAATTGTTTAGTTCTATGACTTGTGCTTGTTGTGAATGAATCTGCCAGGCCGACCTGTTTAGGTGGCTGGATAAGGTAACGGTGACCTATCCGTTGACCTGTGTTTATGAATTTGCCAGGCCGACCTGTTTAGGTGGCTGGATAAGGTGACGCTGCTGACTTATGCGTTGACCTGTGAGAATTTGCCAGACCGACCTGTTTAGGTGGCTGGATAAGGTGACGCTGCTGACTTATGCGTTGACCTGTTAGAATTTGCCAGGCCGACCTGTTTAGGTGGCTGGATAAGGTGACGCTGCTGACTTATGCGTTGACCTGTGATGATTTTGCGAGACTGACCTATATGTGTGGCTTTGATAAATATATTTGTTGAGATTAAGCAAAGTTGACCTGTCTAGGTAACTTTGATTTCCGTGTGTTGCATTGTGTCAAGTTGACCTGTATTGGTGACTTGTAACCGGACCTTAGGAAATGGTCAAGCCAAACAGCAATTGCAGATGGGTGTCTGATAAAAGGTCCAGCGGTTGGCCATCTGTAGGCGTCTGTAACCCTATAGATGTGGGTTTGATAACGGTTCAGCTCGAGAGAACATTTGTAATTGCTACAAGCCCAATTGAACTGAGTTAGGAATCGAGTTAAGCCAAAATATATGTTGTGTTTGAAATCCATATTGTAAATTCCGTAAACTGTGTTTCAGGTTGATTAACTGTTGTCGAGTAGTGGCATTCTGTTATTTATGTTTCTTATATAACTGTTGCATTGGTATTGTTTGGGTTTCATCTTTGAATATAGAGTTTGATTGCAAGTCCAATAGTCTAAACTGTGGCAAATTTTCGCACTGAGAATTTATTCTCACCCCCACCTTCCCCGTTATGTTACAGGTACTGGTGCGACGGATTCCGGAGAGGCACGAGAGTAGTAGGCCTTAGTAACTTACCAGTATACGACCCTAGATGTGTTTTTGTTGTATAGATTTAGGGTAGGCCTCGTGGTTGGTATCCGGAGGAGATACTTATATTGTACTATTTACTGTCCAGACTGTGTACTCTGATTTTATATTAGAAACTCGTTTTGAATTGCGTGTTGTTTGGTTTAAATTGTGATTAGCCTTGTAAGCATACACGGCGTTGTATGCTTACGGCGGGGGACTGTTACTACCCGTGGCCGCGGGGTGTGACAACGTACTCCAGTGGTATAGGTTTTTTAATTTGATCAGAGCTGTCCAGAAGAACGATCCTGACACTGCCCATATTTGTGGTCCATCGGTTTGATTGTGAAGTCCTCTCAATGTTATGGCTGTTGAGGCCCATAAGCTGTCTGGTTGTGCTTGCATTTTCCACCACCATCGCAGGATGAGAGCAATGTTCCTGAGTTCCAAATTAGATGCCCCTAAGCCACCCCATATCTTCGGTGTACAAACCATTTGCCAGTTGAGCAGGGACATCCCTTTCTTCGTGTCCGATCTGCCCCAAAGGAAACCTCTATGGATCTGGTCAATGCGTTTGAGGACCCACTTTGGTAGGATAAAGCATGTCATATGATAGATCGAAATTGAGGCTAGGACTGCATTTTGCAGCACAAGGCGACCACCTCTTGATAAAAGCTTTCCTTGCCAACCATCTAAGCGCCTTTCAATCTTTTCTATCAGTGGCATGAAATCACATCTTCTCGGTCTCTTAATTGTCAAAGGCATTCCTAGATAAGTTATAGGAAAATCCATTTGAGCACAATTAAAGACCATCCTTGCTTGTTGAATTCTGTTTGGGGATAGGTTAAGAGGCACGAAAGCACTTTTGGAGTAGTTTATTCGGAGGCCTGAGACTCTAGTGAATAGCCTAAGGATTAATTTGAGGGTAATCATTGTGGTCAAATCTGCCTTTGCAATTATAATAGTATCATCTGCGTATTGGAGGGCTATTATCGGTTCCATCAATTTTTTGGTAAGTGGCTGTTTTAAGGTGGTGTTGGCTGCCTCTATTATGCTTTGTAGTACATCCACTGCCAACACGAATAATAGAGGTGAGAGGGGGTCGCCTTGACGAAGGCCTTTTCTGTGTTGGAAGTAGGGTGTGGTTTCTCCATTGATGACCACTCGAGAAGAGGAAGTTTTGAGTAGTTGATCTATCCAATTCACCCATTTTGTCGGGAAGCCTCTTGTTTGCATGATGTTTAGCAGAAAGGTCCAATTTATTGAATCGAACGTTTTCGAGAAGTCTATTTTAAGAAAGATCGCCGGGCTTTTGACTTGTGCTATGTGTTGGAGCATTTCTCTTGTTGAGATGAAATTTTCTGAGATTTGCCTTCCCCTTATAAAGGCAGTTTGTCGGATGGATACGAGTTCGGGTAGGAATCTAGATAGTCTTGTAGCTAGGATTTTGGTTATAATTTTAGGGACAAGGCTAATTATGCTAATGGGTCTAAAATCCCCTACTTCATTTGCTCCTTCCTTTTTAGGTATCATAGTGATGTTTGCATGGTTTAGGTGTTGTAGGTTGGCCGTGCCCATGTGGAATGCTCGCAAGATGCTCATGATTTGATCTTTTATCTCATTCCAGTATGTTTTTGCAAATTCGTTTGGTAATCCATCGAGGCCGCACGCCTTGTTGTCGGCCAGTTGTGATACTGTTTCTTCCACTTCCTGCAAAAAAAAGAAATTTTGTAATCTTGTCAGATGGTGGGGGCGCGGATATAGGCTCCTGAGATCATATTTGGCCACTAGGTTATCTGTGCCAATTGTCGTCTCCATGTGCTGCAAGAAGATTGCTCGAATTGCCTCTTCACTTGTTTGTGTTTGCCCTTCGTGTTGGATGGAAAGTATTGTATTTTGTCTCAGCCGTGAAGAGGCATAAGCATGAAAGAAGTGTGTGTTGTTATCTCCCTCCTTAAGCCACTTGCATCTTGCCCTTTGACACCATTTGATTTCCATCAGTTTTGCTAAGAGAGAAGATCTTTGTCTCAACAGTTGTCTGAAACCGAATTCCAGTGCATCTAAATTTCGCCTCTCTTCTATCTGGTCAAAGAACATAATTGCTCTTTTAGAGTTCTCCAGTTGCACTCTCATTTGACTATGATTAGTACTGTGCCATGCCCTTAACTCTTTGTGCATCCTCATTGTTTTTGTGTGAAAGGTCTGTTCGGGGGTATTTTGGTCAGACCAAACTCTCCTTATTATCTGTTTGGCTTCTTCAAACTGGAACCAGAATCGCTCAAGTCGGTAAGGTCTTGGTCGGGTTTGTAACTGCTTGCATGTTAAAAGAATTGGGGTATGGTCTGACACTGTAACTGCTAGGGCTGAGAGGACTATCATTGGGAATTGATTAGTCCAATGGTTAGTGATGAAAACTCGGTCTAATTTGGAGAAAGATGGTTGGGGCCTATTATTTGACCAAGTATAGGCTCTGTTGGATAAAGGGACATCAATTAAAGCAAGGTCAAAAATCAGGTTGTTGAATGAGTTTAGCAGCCCGAGTTCTGTGACCATTCCAGAGCGATCGATCATCCATCGGATTAAATTGAAGTCGCCGGCTAGGATCCAAGGTAACTGAACTAGGTCGGCAAGCTTTCGCAATTCTCTGATGTACTCGTGTTTTTGGTTATCTCTGCTTGGTCCATAGGTGTTTGTTACCAGAAATTGATGACCCGTAGTGATTTGGGTCAGTGCAGCTGTTATGGTGTTTCTCGTTGCCCAAGAGGTTTCAAGTCTGTAATTGCGCTTCCATGAAATGAGGCAGCCCCCCCTCGATCCAATGGCTTGTAGAAAAACACAATTTCTCTCAAAAAAGGACGGAAGAACACAAGCAACATAAACAAAATCAAATGTACTCCATTTCGTTTCTTGTAAACAAACAACATCACATCTCGATGAACGAATAATATCTCTCACCTCTATACACTTATCTAAATTGCCAAGCCCTCTACAATTCAATGATAAAAGTGTAAATTTTTTCATCTTCATTTGAACTTAATATGACTTCACTTCTATCTATCCCCTTCAAACTGATTTAATCGGTCTCAGAACCCGAGCTCAATTCCCTTCCTGAGTCCGGATCGAGGTTAGATTGATGTCCTTCTAGGTTGTGCTCTGTTTCTGCTTGGTTTTGGGCTCGGCCGGCTTGTCTTGCCAAATTATCTTCATTTAAAACAGAGATGATCTCCTCTGTTTGTAGCCCACAGGCTGTAGCTATTCTGGAGCAATGGTCAAAGTCCACAGTGATTTCAATGTAGCCTTTGGGGTCGAATTGGAGTTGGGCTTCTGTTTGTTTCTTTTTTAGTTTGGGTTTGGGCCCAGAGTGCTCTCCACGGATCATGTTTTGGGCTTTGTAATTTTCTCCATTAAGCCGTGTCATTGGATGTGACACGTGTTGGCCATCTGCTTGGTCTCTCCTCAAAATTTGAACCACCAAATCAGCCTCGTTGTCCGTGTCACCGCTGTCCACTATTTTGGCCTTTTCCTTATCTCGAGGACGATTTGGAGAAGGTTCTCCTGCAGGGTTGCTGACCACTGTGGATGATGGGACAACTGTGGCAGAGGAATCTCAGAGTTTTCAGTGCACATTGGACTGGAGTGATGAGGGTCTGTGACTTTTTGCGGCTGGGGGTCCTGTTAAGTCAATGTGGCGGATTGGCTGCCTGTTTGATGATGACCCGTCACATAATTTGTTGGTTCTTTTTCTGGGTGTGAGTTTAGCAATGGCGGTTTAGGCTTGGGATCTGATGTGACTTTCTTCGGTGTGGATTGTGTGTGTTTTATTGTCTGTTCCGGCCTTGGCCCGGAGAGCACCGCCTTTAGCTCAGGCGGCAGAGAGTCCAGTTCTCTACCTCGGCACATTTCCTCGATTGCTTGTTTTGCTAGCATGAGCAGGCTAGTGTTGTCTATGGTTGATTGGTCTACCTCCCTTTGACTTGAGAGAGGTGGTGGGGCTGTGAACTTCTTCGGCGGTTTTGGTAAGTCATCGGGGTTGTAGAGAGAGGATTCGAGCCATGTCTTGGGTAAGATCTCCACCACAGTTTCTAGGCCGCCAGCTACAAAAACTAAATGTTGTGGGATGCGTTCTAGTTCCTGAACGGCTACTGCTAGTGTCCAACACGCTACATCTCCAGCCGTGTTCTGTTCCACCGTTCCCAAGTACAACCCAAATGAACTGGTGGCACGAGCAATGTCTGATTCCTTACTCAGGTAGGGGGGAGTGCCTACAAGGTCTAGCAAGACTTTGTATTGGGCAATGTTTATTGCTGCATCATCAGCCGGGCTCCATTGGTAGAAAGAATATCCCAGTTCCCAGACTTGTGATGGTATGGCTCTGATGAAGGCATCCGGTGATATTCCTGGGGGCAGCTGGATGAGGTATCTTGACTTCGTCATTATCCCAATACTGACCTCACTTGCCGTGGTTAGCCCAGTCATAGCCGCATATTCAGCAACTTGATCTATAGACAGATCAACCTCAATCTCCGGGGCATATAGAACCACCACCTCTTTGAGTCGGGAGACCTCCTGTTGATGTTCTTTGTCCATGTCGATATAGCAGTATGCTTTAGTTGGCCTTCCAGGTGGAAACGGCTTAGGGATAGCCGGGTAGCAGCCTGTAAGCAACTCTTCAAAGGTTTCCTCTTCTCTGGGAGGAGGTGGATTGTTCTGTTGGCGATATGGGGTTGCGGATGGGTTGAGAACCTTAGAGCATCTAACACCTGTATGACCGTCACCCCAGCAGCGACCACATTTGGTTAGGTTTCTGCATTGTATCGCCGTGTGTCCTCTTTTGCAGCACTTGAAGCATCTACCCCGCCATTCCATGAAGTGTGGTGAAGGGGGGAAGCGGAGACCTGGCGTGGTGTATGGGGAGGTGTACGGGGCTCTGTTGGGTGATGGTGGTGAGATTGGTGTGTTGAGTGGGGGAAAGGGAAGGATACCGATGTTTGGGGTTGCAGGTGAGGTGGTCTTAGGTTTAGGGTTGTGGTTGGTTGGGGTGGTGGCGGACCATCTGGGCATATGATGGCCGATAGGGAGAGAAAGGTTTGCAGGTGGTAGGTGGTTCAGGTGCATGGCGCCAATGGATGGGGAAGGGTTTCCGGCGGGTTACGGTTGTCCAGGCGACTTCACTCATTTTCGCTCCCTCTCTAGTTCACTTTGGTAAGTTAATAGACCAATTCAAAAAAATAGTCATAAATAATATTAACAGTACATATAATCTTTATACTTCACTGGTAACAAAAGTTCCAAGCTTTTAGAACAATCTACAAGAAATACATTTGTGCAGTTAAATTTGTCAACTATTAGATTTTCAAATAAAAGTTGAAGATAAAGTTACTTAACTATTTAAAATTTATATTCAAACTTTTTAACTTTTAATCCGTAACCTCTCGACATTGTCTTTGCGACTGTATAGATCAAATGTTGATTTTAATAATTCTAAATTCAGACATCAGTTTGGAAGGAAAGAAGGAAATTTGTATTTGGGGTCCACGAAGTCAGTAAGACAAAAAAAGAAGTAGTAGACATTTTGTTTGTTGTTTTAAAAAATAGAAGTACTTTATAAAATTCTCCTTTTACTATTTGATATTTGAATTTTATAATAGATAATTCGAAGCACATGTATGGCACGACGTGGAAAAAGAATATTTCTGTTCTACTGAACAGAGCAGTTTTGGCGTTTCTAAAATTGACACGTGCTTTCCATTCAAGTCATGAATATTTTTCTCAAAAAAAGTCATGAATAAGTGTTAGTTTATTCAACATACTGCATAAAACTTAACAAGTCAATGGAAACAGTGCACTTTGAAAAGCACAGATTTAGTATATGCTAAACAGCCCCAGTATATGCTTATTCTTTTCTGAAAAAATAAAAGTATATGGTTATTCAAAGCCACCCTTGAGAGAGATGTGATAAAGAAGCAATAGCTGCCGTGTACTTATCTAAAGTTGACACTTCCAACATACAAGCAGGGTGCAACAGAAATTCTCCTCTGAATTTCAAGTTTAAATTTCAAAATTGATATAAGCTTAAAGGTAAAAAAAAGGTTCATGTTAACAACTGTCCCTGGGGACTAGCTTGGTTTCTTTTTTGAGAAAAAGCCCTTATTAGGCATCTAGCATGGTTTCTCAATCACTGCCTTCCGTTTTTTGAGAAAAAGCCCTAAGACATCTAGCTTGGTGCCTTGGTTTATCAATTCCCGCTTTCCGGATCTCCTAGGCTATAAGCTTATAACAGAAAATAATCATTTGTTTAATAGATTTTATATTTTTAGCAGCAGATCTTATCCTTTTTTTATATATCTTTACACGAGTCAAAACTGATTTATTAAAAATATCTTACACGTCTGTTCCGTTTTGTGTGTGTGTATATATTTTTGTCATTGTTTATGTTCATCAGTAAGGACCAAGGGTGAAAATTGAGCGGATAATATTTAATATGTATTAAAAAAAATTAGATATAGATATGGGAGTTGGTTACGGTGCTACGCGTAGTATAGAGAGTCTCCGTACAATGACTTAATATTTGAGTTTTTAAAATCCTAACGGTCGATCCGAACCGTTCAACATGATTTTGTCACATTCCGTCACATCACGAAAAAATGATTATTATTAATTATGGTTACAAGATCTTTTTCGAAAAATTCAGTGTTTGAATTTTGAGAATAATTTTTTTTTTAAGGGGAGAAAGATGTAACGTTTCGTCACGTTTTCGAAAAACAGACTTTTTTGTTAATTATGGTAATCAGAACTGTCATTATAATATTTTGGTACAATTAGTTATATTTTAATGAACTTGAATACGGAAAAATTTTATACAAATTCTAGAAAACAAAATAGATAGATTGTATAGCTGTATCAAGAGTACCATATATAAATAAATTAATGCTAGCTATAATCACAGCTAACCAATGGTTTAAATAGCGTTTATCGCGAAATAGCGTACGGGTTAAAAAAATCGCGCTATGCTCAAATAGCGGCGCTATAGCGCGGAATAGCGCGCTATAGCGGCGCTATTTGGGCATAGCGCCATAGCTTTTTTGGTTGGAAAACGCTATAGCGCGCTATTTAAAACACTGCAGCTAACAGAGCCACACAATCATTATAAATACACCTCATTAGAAACATTGTAAATCCATCCAAAATTTAAGCTTATACCAAATATAACTGCAATAACTCCTAAATCCCTCATCTTATCATCTACTAATTAAAACCCACGACCCATTTATTTTTCCTCTCAAACTCCTAGCTGGACCCCTCCCTCAACTGTCTTCCCAAGCAGCCATCAAACAAATTCCTCCAAGCCGTGACTTTGTCAAATTGAGTTGAAGATCTCTTTTACATGGAAAATTATGTCTTAAGGTACCGAAAGATTTCATTATTTTTTTACATGAATTGATTAATTATGATATAGCCATTTCATCCCGAATTTTTTATTAATAGAAAATAAATTATTAAAATATCGAGATTCAATACCGTTTGCATTTTTTTTTTAAAACTAAGAAGAACGGGGTAATACAACCCGTCCCTGCGGACGGACCAACTGAACCCGTCCGGTTAACAAACAATTAACCAACCTAACCAACTAAACTAAAACCAAACTAACCGAAAAAAAAAAAAAAAACCTGGACGGGGAAGTCCAACCCATCCCACATAATTCAATAACGACAAAAACGCACCGCGCGAAAAAAGAAAAAAAAAGAAAAGAAAAGAAACTGGACGGGTTTGTCAAGCCCGTCCGAGAAATCACAAAAAAAAAAAAAAAAAAAAAAAAATCGGGACGGGGTTGTCAAGCCCGTCCGAGAAAATTCTGCAAAGTTACGTTATATTATATTATAATATTATATTATATTATATTATATTATATTATATTATATTATATTATATTATTATATTATATTATATTATATTATTATATTATATTATATTATTATATTATATTATATTATATTATATTATGATTTTATATATATTATATTATTATATTAATATACTTATATATATATATTATATTATGAATAGAACTAGTTTAGTTGTGTTTAAGTTCACCAAAGTGTTTGGTGAGCTTAACTCCAAAACTTATTAAATCGGTTTCAAATTACGAATCCAAACCGTTAGAACCTGCCTATCTTGCGAGTGATGCATCTACATGTGAAAATTTTAAACGTTCGAATTAATTTAGTATAAAGTCAAGCGGTAAAAAAACGTTCAAAAAATAAATGCACTAACGGTAAAGATTAATTTTAGTGCATTTATTTTTTGAACGTTTTTTTACCGCTTGACTTTATACTAAATTAATTCGAACGTTTAAAATTTTCACATGTAGATGCATCACTCGCAAGATAGGCAGGTTCTAACGGTTTGGATTCGTAATTTGAAACCGATTTAATAAGTTTTGGAGTTAAGCTCACCAAACACTTTGGTGAACTTAAACACAACTAAACTAGTTCTATTCATAATATAATATATATATATAAGTATATTAATATAATAATATAATATATATAAAATCATAATATAATATAATAATATAATATAATAATATAATATAATATAATATAATAATATAATATAATATAATATAATAATATAATATAATATAATATAATAATATAATATAATATAATATAATATAATATAATATAATAATATAATGTAACTTTGCAGAATTTTCTCGGACGGGCTTGACAACCCTGTCCCGATTTTTTTTTTTTTTTTTTTGCGATTTCTCGGACGGGCTTGACAAACCCGTCCAGCTTTTTTTTTTTTTTTTTTCTTTTTTCGCGCGGTGCGTTTTTGTCGTTATTGAATTATGTGGGACGGGTTGGACTTCCCCGTCCAAGCTTTTTTTTTTTCGGTTAGTTTGGTTTTAGTTTAGTTGGTTAATTGTTTGTTAACCGGACGGGTTCAGTTGGTCCGTCCGCAGGGACGGGTTGTATTACCCCGTTCTTCTTAGTTTTAAAAAAAAAATGCAAACGGTATTGAATCTCGATATTTTAATAATTTATTTTCTATTAATAAAAAATTCGGCCATTTCATCTGTTTAGTTAGAATAAAATTAATTGCTAAACAGCCACGTCACTAAATTTAGCAATTTAAAGGTCCATAATTTCTAAATCACTCCATCCCAGCTATAAATTGCAATTAACGCTACGTCAGCGAAAAATTAAAAAACGGCTCCTTCCTCCTCCGTATTTCAATCTGGAGAGACCCTTTGTTGTCTGTCGCAGTGTCGCTCCTGCTCTCTCCTCTTCTCTCGTTCTGCTCTCACTCTTGGTCGCTACGCCTTGCTCTTGCTCTATCCTCTTCTTTCGATTGTTTCACTGATCTTCTCTCGCTCTCGCTCTTGTTTTCTCCTCTTCTTTCGAACAACATAATATTTCAGTTTGCTAAATTTCTCACTCATCTTGCGATCCTGTGATCCATCATTCTGGGCTGGGCTAGATGTATAAATTGAGAAATTTTAAATTTGACAGATTGTTGGGGCTCCTACACACTAGTTTTGAAAATCAACAGAACAACAATAATACTACAATAAGGTTAATCAATTTAGCTTCTTTTAAAAGTTACAACTGAAAAAAATTAAAAAAATTATTGAAAAATAATTAAATTTATTTATTAAATTCAACAGGAACATAAATAAAAGCTCAAGTACTAGCGGTACCAGGGTGTATATTGGTACTAAACCTGTAGCAGCAATTATGTCTTGGATATGAAAACTTAACAAGATGCAAAAAGCTTAACTACAGATTTTGCCCATTCAGTACCAGTCATTCGTATATTGGGTACCATGGTGCCTTCCAGTTTGCAAGTAGCAGAAATTATGTGTATTTTTTCTAGCTTGGATGCCTCTTCTCTTATGTCAGAATTCTATCAGAATTTCAGCGTATATGAGAATTAAAAAGGTTTTATTTCATACTATGTATCTCACCGATTGAATGCACACACAATAAAATCCAAAGAAGTCAGTTTTACACCATATCCAACTTAACATGCAGAATCAAGTTTATTCATTCAAAAAGAAATAATGTGATAAGTGGTCCATAATTTCCTGTACATTGATCCAGCTTGCAACTTTGCATCTACCTTTGACATTGTCAGACCATTTTTTAGAGATAGAATGTGAATGAGGCATATACAAGAAAACAAAAAAAATGAAACAAACTGAGCTGTAACAGTAGCCACATGGGAAGCTTAATGAAAAAAAAAAATTAAAACATCTAGAGCAAACTACACCATAATAACAAAGGAATCATTTGCGGGTACTTCTCGTGATTGTCTTTTGATAGAGAGAACTGCATCAACCATTACGCCACTCAATGGTAAAATAGAGAGAACTGCATCAACCAGTTTGCATAAAAATGTTTCCCCTGCAAAAACAGAGATAGCTTGTCAATTTTTGTATCAAATTTGAAACTGACAACAAATGTGCAGCTTATTTCTTAATTCTGGTCAATCATAGCTCAATAGTCTTGACAAAATGACAGAAATACCCTACTAGTGGCAAGGGTTATAACTAATAACTGACCCAACTTTTTTATAGCAATACCCTACTATCTCAGGTACCATGTTTAATCTGATATCCATCAATCATCAGTGATGTGAAGTAAAAAAAAAAAAAATCTTCTTATGTCTTTTCATCTTTCCAATCCAAGGCACAATACTCATAGAACAAACAATGAAAAATAACATTGTTGGGGCACAATACCCTATATTGTCTTTGTTTACACCATAAACATATTTCCAATCCAAGGCACAATACCCTATATTGTCTTTGTTCAGATCAGCAATTGCTGATTTGCTGTACCATAATATACCAGTATAATGCTGCTAGTGCTGGCCACTGGGCCAAGCACTAAGCAGTATCTAACTGGAACAATTTGGTATTCCTGGACCAAACTCAAGCAACTTAGCACTGTATTGGCAGAACCCTAATTTGAAATAAAAGAGCAAAACATATACTTCATAACAATTAAACAATAAATAATTACAATAACCTGGAAATGAATGTGTTTTCATACCCATTGTACCCTTTTAGACCATTAATTGGAATTAAGGTCCTAATTTCACCCGATTCTAAGAGAACAGCATTGGTTCTTGTCATTAACTAGTTACAAAAATGGACATAAATTAAATAAAGGACAATAAATTAGTCACACCAAGATGCATCAACCACCAAAATTAAATTGGACATTTCACCAAAATTAAAGGACAATATTTTAGACACTGAGAAGCTAGCCCCTCTCGTACCAGCACTAATCTTCCTTCATCTGGCGTCTCATTTCTAGTAACCATACCAAAGAAGCATCATACCCTGGCCACACTGCCAAATAAACTGACTTTCTTCTATGCCCCTCCACGCCAGTGTAGACTCGTCAGTCTAGAGTCGCTGAACAGCCTCCGAGATGCTGCCACCATCGACTCGTCCATTTCTGTTCTTTCTCTGGCTTCCGCGCCCATAGTCGGAGATAGCGTTAATAGCTAGGGTAAAAAGTCTTGAGCAAGAGGGAGGTCTAAATGAAGATAAAAAAAAAAGGGAGAATAAATCAGAGCAATTAACAATAGCGAAAAATAAAGAAATCTGAGAAAAATCAAATGAAAAAGGCTTCGTTTTTTTAAGAGAGAGCGCGTTTCTGTTAAGAGAGAGAGAGAGAGAGCGCGTTTCTGTTAAGAGAGAGAGAGCAGAAAGAAAGAATATCAACCAATCATTTAGCCAGCGTGGCTTTAAGAAATCATTTCTTATTAAGCAAACTTGCTAAATATGAAAAAAGGGTACATCTCAGCAATAACTTAAGCAATTGACACGTCGGACTAAGCAATCCGAAAACAATCTGCGTTGTAGATGCTCTTAGATTGTATTAACTCATGAAAAAGTATTTCTTTAATTAAAATCTGAAAAGTTAGATTATTGTTAAGAATTCTTTAGTCGTGATATAAATCTGAAATTTATTTATTTCTAAGGATATCTGAGAAGTTATTTATTATTAGAAATTTTTGTAATTACATTTATAATCCAGAAACCTCCTTTTTTATTTTGGTATTTATTTGAGATCATATAATTATAATTTTTTAGTATACTAAATTCCAAAAATTTAGAAATATCTTGTGGTTACCAATATTTAAAATCTGAAAATCCAAGTTATTAATAAGTTACTAGGGGATCATGTGTGGAGAAACATTGAGAAATATGCCATATAATCTAGTGTACCAGTAGCTGCTAATTTGGACAGCAGAGGGTCATTTTTGTAAAGTTGCTTAACATCCCTGAGGTGTATGACCATAAAATTTTGTGGGCAATTAGGGAATGAAGTGAAGAAAATTATCATCTATTTCTTTGGCCTAAAATGATAACTAAATTTCTACTGGTACGGGTTTTTCCCCAACAGGTTCAGTTTCCGATGGCATGTGATGGCATGAGGGCTTCGATCCTTTTTCCAAAGTGTGAATTTCTTGCTAACTTTTTTGCATTATAGACCTTGTATCTTTGCATAATTTATTTCTTACATGATATAATCTAAAAGTGAACTTGAACCAAGTATGCAATTCTTTTTTGGCTAATTTGTTGTTTTCATGTAATTGTCAGATTGTGATGTAATTCTACAGTAGCAGCGAGAGACAGTGGACAGTAGTGGTAGAGGTAAATTTCATATGTCTTTTGTGTTTCCTTCATCTCTACGATGCCTTGTGATGGTATGAGGGCTTCGACCCTTTGTCCGAATGTGAATTACTTGCTCAGTACTTGCTGATTTTTTAATCTGAATTTACTTGTCTAAATTAATTGCTAGGCTACTGGGTGAGAGATTCTTGGTAATTTTTAATATTTCCTAAGGATTGTAATATGTAATTAGTTAACTATGGTGATTTATTTTTGTATGACTTATTTTGAACCAATTATGCTAATTAAATGATACGAATTTAGAGGATTGTCAATTTATGCTATTGTGATTTGTACTATTGTGAAATATTAATGTACGTACATCTAAAAATGTGACCAATTTATGTATTTGTGTGATTTAATTATTTTGAAATTTGTTATTAAATAATAAAAAAATTATTTCAAAATTAAATTTGTGTGATTTATGTGATATTGTTTAATTAAATTTTAATTGTGATTAGATTAAAATATTATTGAAAAATATGATGCTTCATATTTACTAAACAAGCCATTATAAATATAAAAGTTAGTTGAAAAGATAAAAACAAATAAATCATTATTATATTATTTCCCTCCATTTGTTATTCCCAGGCTTCTAAATAGCTAGCTATAGCGGCGCTATAGCTTTTCCGGACCATAAACGCTAAGCTATGAGATAAAATTGCGCTAACTCAGCTACGACCGCTATAGCTATAATAGCTGATCGCTATTACCGCTATATGAGACCCGCTATAGCTACCGCTATGCTACATGGTTTTTTTTTGCAATTTATATGGACTTCTGTACTTCTATTCTTATTTCTAATGCTATATGGTCTTCTACGATAAGTATACTAAACCAAACTATATGCTTCTATTCTTATTTGTGATTTATTCTATCATTCTATATCGAGAAATATTCAAATACTTATTCATTTTGATTACTCTTTTTATAGTGTTCGTTTGTAAAATTATTATCGTTCGTTTCAATTGAAAGCTGATTTTGATTATTATTATTATAATTATAAAATGTTTAAATATGTATATTGACTTCATTTACCTTATAAAATTAATTGCTCTTTGTCTATTATAATATGTAATACCATGAAGTATAAACTATTAAATAATGTTACTTTTTAGATTTTTTTTCATTCTTATTTGCGTAATTGCTAAAAAGTATAGACTTAGATTAGTTGTCATTTAGTTGTTACATCAATTCTCTAATATTGATTATGTTGATAATTAGTAGAAATATAGAATATAAAGTTTGAAAAGGGAAAATCGCTATGTGTGATAGCTTCCGCTATAGCTACACTATTCGCAATAGCTTTTTTTTTTGGTCTCCCCGCTATGCCGCTATAATCGCTATTTAGAACCTTGGTTATTCCTAACATACAATCCAAACAACATTTATACTAATCTGGAATAACTAAAATTAGTGTTATTATTGAATCCCCTGGATTAACACTATTCTCAATCTCTAACCCAAAAATCGCTATTCTTGCACTAATCCTTGCACGATCCAAACGGACCAGATTTCCTACTGTACCGAGGAGGATTTGAATTCTATAATGATTGAGTCTCGACAATTATCCTACATTGTTTGTTAATTTGTTAATACTTTTTCTTCTTAAATTTTTTTCACAACTTCAACTATTTGTAAATTTTGCCGCTATCAGTTGTCCTAGTAATCATAGTGACAAATCAAAAGTTCGGGTTCGGTTCGGCGAGTTCAAAAATTCGTGATTCGGGTATAATTCGGGAATGATTCGGTACACTACGGAAGCAAAAAAAAAAAAAAAATTCAACAGAAAACACCAGCAAAAAAAAAAAAAAAAAAAAAAAATTTGCCGTTTTTTTCGCGTTTTTATCGCGAATAAAACGTATTATACGTTTTTCTCCATTTTGAACGGCGTTCGGTTCGGGAACATCAAAAAAACGTTTTATACGCGAATTATTCGCGTATCATGTCACTATGCTAGTAATAGTGCAAATATCATATTGTTTATTATTTTACGTCTTATCAAAATTGAATAACTTAGATAAAATATTAAATATATTTCATAAAAATGTAATGTGCTAGATAAAAAGTAACCACACATTTGTGTCCTCTCACTTCTTTTCTTAATATAATAAGATGAAACAATTACAAGCTACATACTTTGAGGACTTACAATACTACTATGAAATAATTGTTAACAGTCACGCATTTGTGACACAAGATAAAATTTGTAATGACAGCTGTCAATAACCTTTTTAGTTTTTACTCTTTTAAATTCATTATTCAAACTTTTCAAAATGCATACTTAATCAGTTAATTGCTATGTTACCCTGACACTCCTAGGAAGTCATCGTACCCGTGTCCGACACGTATCCGACACCGACACGCGTACGATACGTGTCAGACACGCCATCTGGCGTGTCCTTACTCAGCAGATACGGTCTCCGATACTTGTTGACTCGCCTGGATACGGCCCTGACACGCCCTGGACACGGCCCTGGTCCACAGTGAACCCGCCCCGTGAGCCACGCTTGTGAGCCGCGCGAAATTTTTTTTACCCCAGCGTGAATCGAACTCGCGTGCTCTGATACAAATCCCACTTTACCTCAAAACATTTTACCACTCTACCAAATTTCACTTGTGTCATAATGAAGCAATTATAATATTTAATACATTATTAAGTTAAGTTATTAATTATCTAAATACAATATATAAAATAATTAAAATAATAAATATATAATAGCCGTGTCGTATCCTCTATTTTTGAGAATTGCCGTGTCGCCGTACCCGTGTCGTATCCGACACGATACCCGTATCCATGCAACATAGGTTAATTGTAATACGATACAAAATAGATTATTGCATAATAAACACTTAATTATTACGAAATGCACACTTAACTTTTGCATGATGTACACATAACTATTGCTTAATGCATACTTATTTATTCATTTATTTCACAAAGTTTGCTAAAAATATTTGAAGGATAATTAAGAGTTAATAACTTCAAAGGTGACTAGGACTCCCTGATGTCAGCCCTCTCTATTTTTGATGAAGCAAGCTACTTGGAGTTATCGGTTTATTGAAGGATGAGAGATCCATTTATAACATTGGTAAGTTAGAGCATCTTACAACAATTTAGTTCTGTGATTTTAAAGTTCAAACAGTCGATCCAAACTGTTCAACATGATATATATATTGAAATGTGTTTGGAGATCAAATTTTACATTTTTCTTAATTTTTTTTTACTATTATTGAGTAATTTTAAAAAAAAATTGTGTTTAGACAATTTTGGACTACTGAAAAACAAAAGTTTTGTAAAATATTTAATAAATAGTAAAAAAATAAAAATAAAAATTTCTCCAAGCATATATTAATATAGATATCATGTTGAATGGTTTATATCGACTATTTAAACTTTAAAAATCATAAAATTGAATTGTTGTAAAATATTCTAACTCACAGATATTATAAATGAATCCCTCCTATTGAAGTCATGAATCGCTTAATTAGTTTCCACAGTAAAATGTATGCGCAAAACGTTGAGAGGGCCTCGTTGCATTTCTTACAATTTAATGGACCTCGTGCTTCGATTTTCCCGAAGAATAAATTAAAATTACTATATCCTTCAATGGGAATATGGGATGGTGATCGAATTTTTTTTAATTTTTTTTTTACTATATCCTTCAATTAAAATTACTATATACATTTTTCTTAATTTTTTTTACTATTATATCGCATCCATAGTGTTATCTTCTCAATGATCTTTGATGCGAAATGCCAATAATACCGGTGACATAACCAATCCTCTGAAGACTTTTACATTGCTTACGCGCATGACACAACACACATGAATTTTGTTCAGCCGCGTTTTTCATTCGAAATACATTGTCCTTGGTTATTAGATTAAAAGCTAATCTTGCAACGCTTCTACTGTTTTCTTTAATATCCATCAGCATTTATGTTATTTTAATAAAATGGCATAGTACAAGATATTTTAATTTATTTGAAATCCTCAAAAGTTCTAAAATTACATATTTACATAAAATAATACCAGAATCATATATGCATCAATTTTTAAATCGTAAAAAAAATAAAACGTAATATGTGTGACTTTTCTGTATGAACTATCAATACAACGAAGTTACGATGTTGATATTATTTTGATTTTAACCGGGAACATGAGGTAAAGACGTTGAAATTTTTTTCTATATAGTTACATCTATGAAATTTAATTATAACATTATGCCTTTTAGGCTTTTAAATCAAAATTACTGTAATTATCTATGCGTACATAAATAAAAACATAATAGTTTTATATTTTTTTGGTAAATTAAAAATGGTCATTTTTTAACATTAAAAGTACAGATATTTAATTTTGAAATCTACATTTTTCTTTTAAAAATTCAGTTCACTTTGTTTCTTTATGTCATACGTGACGCTTGCTTACGTCACATATGAAAGTATAGTTGTACGTATGCGTATCTGCGCAAATGCGCACCCATACAGAATTACAGATACAAATCTCTCTCTCTCTCTCTCCATTACGTAGTACAAAAAGCAAAGTAGGATGAGCCAGGCAATACCGTCCGATCTCTGTTCCCCGACAGAGATATCAAAACAGCCCTACAGCAGGCACTTGAATTTCATATTTCCTTTTGAGGGGAACAGAAAATTGAATTCATTTTGCCTTTTGAAAGGAAGAGAAGTCCCTTGACTTTCATCTCAAATTTGTTAAGTGTTTTTAATTTTTTTTAATCGACGGCTATATGTTAACCGTGACTATATATTTTCTGATGGAATCTAAATTTTAAAGAACCCAGTATTTCATCACCATTTATAATGTTTGTAAACTTGAGTACCAACCAGAATAATCTGATTACAAGGGAGAGACGTCAGCAACTCTCTTATTTGATTACGTTGGATTAAATAAAAATAAAAATATGTAGAAATGACATTTTTGAGAATGTAATGTATCTTGATCTTCTATACAGATAATGAATTGATACGGTTTGAAAACGGAATTGTTATTCCGGATTGTATCACATCCGAATAACCACCCATTTTTTAGCGCTAGCGAGTCAGAGCCGATATTTTTAATTTTACCCAAAAAAATAAATTATTTTATTATAAATAACCAAAATCACGACAAAATTTTATTTCTACCCAAACCGTAAATAATATTTACGGTTCGAATTAACAATTCAAACCGTAAATAATATTTACGGTTTGAATTAAGAATTCAAACCGTAAATATTATTTACGGTTCTAATTTTATTGGTTTTGTGGATCTATAGGATTGAGATAGTATGATGCAATATGGTCCTGCGCATGCTTCACGAAAATGGGTGTAACTTTTGATCCGTCCGTCGGATCGGGCTGAAATTTTGACAGGAACTCCACAGCCCAAAACCGGATCCGAAACCAATCTATGATTAGTTTCGCCCATTTTGCGGGCTCAGATTCGCGATCCGAGTCTTCCTTCATGGACTTTTGGACCTTTCTTTATAATTTTAGAGTTTTTAGGGTCTTTTATGTATTTTTTATGTATTTTCTGTTTTTAGGGTTTGTATTTAAACAGACGTCATGTCTTTTGGCAGAAGTTAGTTTTTGATGTATCAGTTTTTATCAAAGAATTAAGAATCTGTGTGATATCAGAACCAAATCTATCTATCGATTACTTTTTCCAATTTCTTGATCGTTCGTGCATCATAGTAGTACCTGTCTCATCCAATTTTGACAGAGACTACAATAATTCAAACTCCCTCTCATGAAAGATGTCCTTTTGCCATGGCTTTATCTCTAGAATAAGGTATATATGTCACTCGATGTCAACTGTCAACATTATACTCTTTGTTTGATTATGTGACTCTATTAAAGAATATCATTTATTTCCAAATTCAGAGTTTAGATTATTTGGATCAGTGCCTGATCCAAACGGCAAGAACGGTATATATTTCGACTCAAAAAAAAAAACGGTATATATATATATATATATAGCTTTTTCAAAAGTAGAGGTCCGTTTGACTTCTTTCAACCTGTAAGGCTGTAATACCTAACCTTTTCATTATTAGAACCGTAAATAATATTTACGGTTTGAATTCTTAATTCGAACCGTAAATATTATTTACGGTTTGAATACTTAATTCGAACCGTAAATATTATTTACAGTTTGAATTGTTAATTCGAACCGTAAATATTATTTACAGTTTGGGTAGAAATAAAATTTTATCGTGATTTTGGTTATTTATAATAAAATAATTTATTTTTTGGGTAAAATTAAAAATATCGGGAGTCAGAGCACAGGACGCGTATCCTCTGCATTAACGTACCGTTTGAGTTAATTTATGAAACGTACGATCAGAATTCGGGCCAATCCGGCCCAAGCCTATAACGCACAGGCCCCTTTAATATTAGTACAAATCTCAATCGGACGGTCCACATCTTAACTCAAAATTTGAGTTAATGCAGAGGATATGAATTCCAGAACATATGGGCGAAACAGACCACGTTTTGGATTGTACGCACATAGTGAGTGGGGTTATGGACTTATGGTCCTAATTGATTTATGCGCACTTTTATGCTGGTATATTCGTTTTCATGAGCAGGGTTCAAATGCCTTTATTTTTTAAAATTTTAATAATTCAAAATTCAAAATTTAAAAATCAAAATAAAACCGTTAGATGTGAATTATGTTATTTTTTCTATGTACTCATAAAAAATTATCATATTTCAATTTTGTTTTTATGCGAATCAATAAGTTCAAAAATCAACGTCTAGAAATCATCCAAATTAGTGCATTTTTTACAAGCTCTCGATGACAATCAAAATAAAATTGAAATGTCGTAATTTTTTACATGTGCATAGATAAAATGATGTAGATCATATCCAACGGTTTTATTTTGATTTTTAAATTTTAAATTTTGAATTATTAAAGTTTTAAAAAATGAAGGCATGGTGGAGACATTTGAACCCTCCTCTTTGCTTATAAATAGGATCGTTGGACTCCATAAAACAAGCACAATTTATATTTTATGTTATCAGAAAGATTCTTGTATGTTAGAAATCTAATTTATATTTTTACATATTAAATTTTAATTTTTTTGTTCCGAAATATTAAGTCAACATATTGAGAAACTTGAGACGCTTGTTACCTAAATCGTGGAATAGATAGATAAGTTCAACAAATCGTAGTCTATCTCCAGATGGTAATCTAGTAGAGGCGTGCTTGTATTGGTGGGCTTGAAGATTCAACAAATGTGAAAACAAATGCTTCAATTCAAAAGATTTCGGCTGCAAAATATATTGTTACCTCATGTTTATCACTTTATTGATTCGAATCAACCAACACATATATTCCCTCTCCTCTCTGTGATTTTACTTCTTTCATTGCATAGATAAGTTAATTGCTGCCCTCAGTGGCGGAACTCAAGTCAAGTTAAATTAATTGCTAAGCCACCCATATGAATTAATTTTTTTCACTTTTGTCCTTTAAATTTTTAGTATTTACAAAAGTTATTACAATTAGACTCCCTCA
This sequence comes from Carex rostrata, assembly GCF_964058835.1. Lineage (NCBI taxonomy): Eukaryota > Viridiplantae > Streptophyta > Magnoliopsida > Poales > Cyperaceae > Carex > Carex rostrata. The sequence continues at coordinate 875,554 of NC_135935.1, forward strand.
TAAAACTAAATTACATCACACATATTTATCTAACTTCCTTTATCTCAATTTTCTATTCTCGCTCTTGACTTTCATATACATAAAGAGATAAGCAGGCTGCCCTATCTCTTTATCTCTTTATGTATATGAAAAAAAAGGAATATTTATTTTTTTGATTCGCTCCCACATGATACCTTCTCATTTTGTTTGAATTTGACGAATCAATAATATAATTTTTTTTCGGTAATATTTATCTATAATTCTATATGCTTTTACATCGAAGTTTATTGGATCGGATTCAAACGATGAATTCAAGGAATTTAAAATGATCTATTTCATGAGAGTTCTGTTTGCATATATGTTTTATTTATTTATTTTTGAATTCATTTAGTATCAAGTTAAGTATTAAAAAAAATAAAGTTTTAAAAAAGAACAAATGCATAAAAATCTTCATTTTTTACCACTTAATTTGGTACTAAATGAATTCAAAATTCTAAAAAATTATATGTACAAAAAGCACTATGAAAGATATCGGTTTGAACAGTTTGAATTTGTCGTTTGGATCTGATGCGATAGATTTTGGAGGCTGAAAGTATATAGCTAAAATACATATGCAATTTACGTTGAAAGCATATAGCTGAAATACTACCAAAAATGAATCTAGTATATCATTAACTGCAAATTGCATATATAAATAGCCGTTTTCGATTAATTCGAAACTACATTTTGTCACAGTTTGAGACGTCAATTTGTGTGAGAAATGAGAATGATCTGATGGTGGGCATATAAGAGGCTTGAATATAGGGCCCATAAATCTCATATTGATAAATTGGGCCTATATTCGTGACTATACTTCTTAGTTCTTACGCTTTAGAAAAATCTGTGTTGCTAAAATAAAAGGGGCCTTTGTAATATAGTTTTTCTTACTTTTACCGATATAATCTGATGGTTACTTTATGGAAGCAGGGATCTAATCTGATGATCACTAATCTCTATGTATCGATATATATTAACAAAATGAGAAGGGTGGGGCTTTCATTAACTTTTATTTATGCCTTCGCTAAACTTCTATTTTCAAAATATTAATAAATCAAAATATAAAACTAAACCATCTGATTTGATCAATGCCATTTCTTTATGCAAATATAAGAAAATTACAACATTAAAACTTTGTTTTGATTGAAATTAAGAACTTGTAAAAAAATCACTGATATGGAAATTTTCGAAGATTGATTTTTCAAGGTATTGGTTCCTGCTAAAACAAAGTTGGGATGTAATACAATTTTTTATGTCAAAAGTTTTTTAATTATCATTCTAATAAATTAAAATTAAACAACCACTACCTATATTTCTAAATTTCAAATTTTACCACCCATGCATTATGGGGACACGCACCAAATTTTTTGATGCACGAGTTGGGATGCACATCATTTTTTGGTGCGCCAGCTGGGGATGCACACCAAATTATTTTTTTTGGTTTTTTATTTTTTTGGTGCGCACCAATTTTTTTTGTTTAGTTCTGTTCTATTCTGCGTATAATTTGTAGTATAAAACGTTGATCAGATTGTGCGTATAATTTGTAGTAATTTGCGCACCAACTTACTTAGTACAAAACCCGCTCATATAGTGTATATAGTTTGTTGTAGTAATTTTTAGTTCAAATTTAGTACAAAAAAATTACTTATGAAACTGATGCATTTTATTTTCTACAATTTCACCTCAAATTTGATATATACATATAATTATAAACACCACAGAACAAATTAGCATAGAACATAAATAAAATTTAGTCCAAATTTTTTAAATAGAACAAAACAAAACTAAAAAAGAAAAAATTGGTGTGCACTCCAGAATGCGTACCAAAAAATAAAAAACCAAAAATAAAATATAATTAACTTGGTGTATATTCTCAACCGGCGCACTGAAAAATTTGGTGCATGCCCCCATAGTGTGTGGGTGGTAAGATTTGAAATCTGAAGTTTTGAGTGGTAGTTGTTTAATTTCGTGTGGGGTGGTAACTAATTTTTTTGGATTTCTATGGCCATATAAGAAAATAATATAAATTATATTTAAATAAATATATTGTAATTTGTGGATTAAAATTATTGTTAGTAATTAAAAATAAGAGGTTTGATGGAGGAACAAAAAAATAGACACATATAGACAGTTTTTTATTTAATAAAAATACAGATACATGCACAATTTTATATTATCCGATATGTTGTCAGTATCTGATTAGCTTGTGTACTTGTCGCTCGCCATTATGGGAATTTAATAGAAACCAGTGTCATATAGTTAATATTACAGGCCACAAATGCACTGTATTAGTAATAAGTACATTCTCTGGATATCCTATTTCATTGCATGTAAACACAAAGACAAAGAAGTGAAATGTTATGTTACTGCCAATTTTGCTTAGTTATAAACAAAACCAAGCGCCTTGTATTAGTACTAGGACATTCCCTCCGGATACCCCAATTCAGTGTAAGACAAAGTAATGAAACATCAAATTATTATAATTTAGAATTTAAAACTTAAATATTAAAATAAAAATCATATCATTTTTTTTATGCACACACAAAAAGATCATGAGATATCAATTTTGATTCAATTAGTATCAAGAGCTTGCAAAAATACATTGATGTGGATAAATTCTGAACATTAATTTTTCAACTTATTAATATCAAATTAAAAACAAAAAGTGATAATTTTTTAATGTGTATATCTAAAAATTAATAATATATATTAGATCTATCAGTTTTATTTTAACATATAAATTTCAAAACTTTTTTTATTAAAAAATAAAATATAAAACCCTCTACAGAAAAAGCTACGTGACCATAATTTCAATATGGTACTATTAACTATATATTAATAGGTTATTATTTCCTCTCAAGTCCCATATGTGATCTTTTCCAGCTTAAAATTAGGGTCACATTAGATTATGCACGAAGGCATAATTTGTCATTTGATGCAAGCAAAATAAAAGAGCAAATTAAATTTATGCGCTTAATTTACGCTTTGCCCTTTATTTTTCAGAAGTATATAACTGATCTGTTCTCGTGCACTGAATAAAATAATCATTCAGACTAAATTTAGTTGGAGCATAACTGCATAAGTTTTTTTTTTTTTTTTTAAATTATAAATCAATCACAAACAATTTAAGCAAGCACAAGTAGAAATGCGACGCTATTATATAGTAGCAGCTTAAATGTTTGATCATAAAAAAGCTTAATATAGCAGTTTTCCTGTATTTTGGTGTATCCACCAAAAACACGGTGACACGGTGTTTGAGATCCAGTGGCCGAACTTCTCTTCTTTTCTTATAATTAAGTCCAAGTGGTTTTTTACTTCATATTACTTTATTATTTTCTATGCACTTGTGTTTAGTCAAAATTAGTCAACCATTCGAGAAGGAAAAAAAATAATAAAATTGTATAGGTGAGTTGTATCATCTTTGCAAATTGTACAATGTAAATCCTGAGCTAATACATTTTAAATTTTTCCTCCGTTGTACATTGTCATTGTGATAGGATACATTAACATAAAATATGTTTATTGGCTAAAATTAATTTTAGTTACTTATTAACATTTTAATTGGAGCTTACGGAGAGATTCAACATTGTTAAATCTAAAGGATCAAATCGGGTCGTACTAGTCTTCCAATTGATTAAAGTCGGATAAAAAATTTAGACCAATACCGAATAATTTTTTTTGACACATACCCGATCTACTTAATAATTGGGTCGATCAAATACCAATTAGATTAGTTGGTCAGGTTAGCAATTCAGATCGGAGAGAAAATTGAAACCACTAATGTAGCACTTTTAATTTGTATTAATTATGACAACTAGTTTTTAATCTAGTGACAAAGACAAGATCTAAAAAAAAAAAATATTACATGTTCAAAATTCAAATAGAGTTTCATAATTGCAAGCCATTATGTTACTTTTCCTCTTAAACTAATTAATTAAGTGCCAACCTCTTAATTACTTCGAAAAAAAATCACATTAAATCTGTGAAAAATATGTTCAATCCAATAATTTTTTTTTAATGAATGACGTTGATATCTACTTATGTTACTTAAGATAGTGGCATTAACTTTGAAATTTATTGAATTGGTTTCATGCAAAAAAATTTAAACCATTGAAACTAGTTTATTTTATGAGTGAAATTTTACATTTTAAATTAATAAATTAACTTTATACAAAATCAAGTGGTAAAAAATAAACACTTAGAAAGTATTCAAAATGCATTTAGTTTTTCATTTTTCTTTATTATTTGACTTTTTACTAAATAAAATTAACAAAATTTAACATGCTAACATGTAAACACATCACTCAACAATAAAATTGAAGTAGTACAGATTACTTTCGGACAGTCAGCAATTAAGTATTGGTATAAACAACAAATCAGGTCAGATTCGGTCAACGAGTCACCGTTGCTTATAGCAGCTTGGTAAGACACCCCACTCTCCCACGGGAGAAGTGGGTTCGATCCTACCAAAGGCAGAAAAAATTGTGTGTGTGTGTGTGGGGTCTATAGGCAATTCTAAAAAAAAAAAAACCAGAGAAATACCGAGTATGTTGATCTCAAGTCTCAACTAGTGTATTGAAACCGCCCAGGCGAGTCGAACCCGGACTGGTCCGCCCGTCGCCCGTACCCGACCAGATCGAACCCATGCCCGAGTATTGAACGGGTACACGGGTAACCCGGGTGGGGGTTAAAATGGGCCGGGACCGGTTTTTTGGAAAAAATAACCGTGATAACCCAGACTGGATCGCCTACCCGCCGAACCCACCTGGACCGAACCTTGCGTACCCACCTAGCCGTAGCCGCCCATACCCGCCTACCCGTACCCGTACCCGGAAATTCATTTTTTTTTATAAAAAATACATTTTTATTTTTAAAGTTCAAATTTTATTTCCCCCGAAACCCGTACCTGTCTATCCATACCCGGAAATTCAAATTTTTTTTTTTTAAAAAACGTTTTTATTTTTAAAATTCAAATTTTATTTTCCCCCAAACAAACCTCCTTAAATATACCTCCATCCTTCACAAATTTTCACATCTCATCTTATTATTTTCCATCTCTCATTCGTTCAATCTCAATATCAATATTTTCATTATTCTCAAATAATAATAAAGACAAATATAATAATTTTAAAGGACTAATTTTTAATTTTTTTAATCAAATAATATGTTTTTAAGCGCTCTTATGTCTAAATCATAGTTTCGTAGTCTTTACGTGCTTACATAATTCAAGAGAATTATTAAGTTTAATTTTCGTTGGAAAATTCGTATGGATAGTGTACTAATTATACAATGCAAAATATTCTAGTAAAAGTCTTTTGTCGCACCTGTTAAACTTTTAGCAAAAGTTATTTGAAAATAACATTTTTTTGCGTACTGATGTGAACACAAATTTAAAAGACTTATCCAATGTTTTCTAATTTTTGTATTTATTTGTGCTTGTAATTTGGGACTTGTATATGAAGTACTTATTTATTTCTGGATTCTTAAAAGTTTGCTGACATGATTATGCAAGTAATTAATTTAAGTTATGCAAAATAAATAAGCAACTGAAATTACTAAGAAATTATTTGTCAATTAATAGCGAAGTCGCCAACACGCTTTTTCTCAGGGAATATCTTTTCACATTTTGTACAAGAATTTGAGCTTCCTCTTGACTTTTACTCTTTTCATTCTCAAGTTTGAAAATTGTTGGAATTACTTGAACTTAAATTTGATAATAATAATAATAATAGTCGATAGAACATAAGAGTAGCTAGTATATGAAAATAAGACTCCAGCTTCCGAACATACCCTTTTACTGGTGGAGAGCATAGAAACTAAACTGAGATATATGTATGTCCTTCTCTTACTGGTTAAGAACATACAAGGAGAAATGACATCAATTGATGGGTTATCAATTAAAAAGGGGGAAATTTCATGTGTATCCCCCCAAAAAAATTCGAAATTACGAATTTATTCCTCTAAAATTGCCAATGCGTTTTTTAATAATTAACATTTCTTTGAAAATTGTGCAGGAGAACGGTTTTATTTAAAAATTAACATTTGTTTGAAACTTCATTCAATAAACTTCATTCAATAAACTTCATTCAATAAGAAAATTGTGCAGGAGTACTTGTTTGAGCCGCTAGGGCTGTTGTGTTTTAATTTTATTTCAATTGGGAAGGAGGAGGTCAAAAGGAGGGTTAGCTGTGTGGTGGAGTTTCTAGTTTTGTTATTAAAAGCCGTTCAGGCTAAGGTGTACTTGGCACGATTGTTAGTGTTAATGGAATTGGAGTTCAATTTGTGTTATAAATGAGTCAAAAAATAAAGATAAAAGTGATGTCATGGAACGTTCGGGGATTGAATGACAGAGACAAATGATTGGCTGTCAGACAAGCAATATTGATGGAGAAGCCATATTTAGTAACCTTGCAAGAAACCAAACTAAATCACATAAACAGGGCTACTTTCAGGGAGATATGTGGAAGGACAATTGATGGTTTTGTCCTTATGCCATCGCAAGGGACACGAGGAGGAATATTAGTGGCCTGGAACCAGAGAATCTACAAGATTGTGTCGCACCAGATAGGGGAGTTCACAGTAACAGTAACCTTCCAAAACCTACGAAACTTGAGTGAATGGAATTTCACGGCAGTGTACGGACCAACGGCGGACCGATACAGAGAGCAATTTTACGAAGAGTTAAGGCAATCTAAGCCTTCAGGGAACAATCCCTGGCTGATTGGAGGTGATTTTAATGTCACGGCAGAGCTTCAAGACAGGAATAACAACCAAAATACATGGACACAGACCCTTTCCTGCGCATCATTAATTTCCGAGTTGGGATTACTGAACATTAATCTGTCTGGAAGCCGATACACATGGTCTAATGAACGCCAATCTCCGCATTTGGCCCGATTAGACCACTTCTTAATATCGGCAGAATGGAACGGTAAGTACCCAAATTCAATGCAAAGGAAGATAGCCAATACCTCGTCAGACCATAGCCCCTTAATCTTCACGGCATATACGGAATTTAGGAAGAGTACGTTCTTCAGATGTGAAAACTTCTGGTTAGGAATACCAGAATTTAGTGAACTGGTCACCAACACTTGGCAAGAGACGCCGACAGCAAGAACACCACAAGAATTGCAGCAAAAATTTAGCAACATCCAGCGTCATATCAAAGAATGGGCAGCCGGCAGAGTTGGTAATATCAAAAACCAGCTCACTGTTTGTAGAGAATTCTTGCAATGGGTGGATAAATGTAAAGAGGCAAGACGAATTACTAGACTGGAAAGACTGATCACGGCGGTTATAAAAAAATGACATATGGCACTGTCGATTTTAGAAGAAGACATGTGGCGACAACGAGCGAGAACTAAATGGGAATTACAAGGAGATATAGAGACAAAGTACTTTCACGCGATAGCTTCGGGATCCAAAAGAAATAACTTCATTGCACAGATTGAAAAGGAGGGGGTACTGTTCTCTGACCATAACACAAAGGCTGCTGCTTTCTTCGACTTGTTCAAGGAATTAATGGGCACAACCCCTTCACAGATGCCACATATTCATTGGAGAAATTTATATCCAAACCAACACAACTTGCAACAACTGGGGATGCAGATTACGGTTCAAGAAATACGAGAGGCTATTATCAAATGGCCAAACAATAAGAGTGCAGGACCGGATGGGTTTTCTGGGGAATTCTACAAGAAATTTAGCAGCGTACTTGAACCAGACTTGCATGAGGTTTACAAGCATGTCATGACCACGGAAGGCAAATTAATTCCCCTAAACACATCCTACATAATACTTTTACCAAAAAAAGAATCACCGACCAAGCCGGGGGACTTTAGGCCAATAAGCCTCATCCATGGGGTCCAAAAGATTTTCTCAAAAATCTTGGCGAATCGGCTTCAAGCTCACATGCACTACCTACTGTTGGATGTACAAACTGGGTTTCAAAAGGGGCGTCAAATGGCAGAGAGTTACATATATGCACAACAAACACTTCACCACTGCAGAGGGAATAACATTGAGTTAGCCTTACTCAAGGTAGACATTAGAAAGGCATTTGATACAATTAATTGGGATTTTATCCTTCGAGTTATGAGGGAATTGGGATTTCCAAATAATTGGATTAGTTGGATAAAGAATTCGGTTCTACAAGGTTCTTCACAGGTCCTAATCAATGGCATGCTAGGCAAACGCATCACACTCAACCGAGGGGTGCGCCAGGGAGACCCGTTGTCTCCACAATTATTTATAATTGCAATGGATTTCTTGGCGCGTTACCTGCAGCAGCTCAACACAATAGGCGCAATTCAACTCCCATATCTGAATATGCGCACATGCCTACTCTACGCGGATGATGTCCTACTCTTCTTCAAACCTGATCCGAATCAAGCACGGGCAATCAAAATTGCGCTCATAGTATTTCAACATGTCTCAGGATTGTCAATTAACCTTGACAAATCAGAACTGTTGACAACTAATGTAGCGGAACAACAAGGACTCGGCTTGGAGCTAATCCTGAGTTGCAAACTACAGTCGTTTCCAATAACATATCTCGGCATCCCACTGTCAGACAAAAGATTGCCAAGAACAGCCTACATCCCGTTAATAGAAAAACTAAACAAGAAGTTAGGGGCATGGGCAGAAAAATTCTTATCGATTGCCGGACGATTAGTTCTCCTAAATTCTATTCTTTCAGCTTTACCAATGCACTACATGTCGGTAATGCGATTACCGGAATGGGTGATTGATGAGATAGATAGAATAAGGCGAAGATTTCTTTGGAAAGGGGCAAAGGAACATGCCAAGGGATATAATTTGGTAGACTGGGAGGTAGTGTGTCAACCAAAAAAAACAGGAGGCTTGGGGGTTATGGATATGCGGGTATTCAACCAAACACTGTTGCTAAAATGGATGTGGATGTGGTGCAAAGATGAACACAAATTATGGAAACCGCTCATGGAGGCAACAGCACTAATCCAAAACGGTATACCAGTGTCAATGCTCTTCAATCAAGTCCATGGTGAAATAGCAGCTTTCTTTACCGCTTCGGTACAGTTCATACTGGGGAACAGCTCTAGGATATCATTCTGGAGTCAAAATTGGGGATTTGGAATCATGAAACACATCTTACCTGATATTTTCTCTTATGCACTGGAAACCAACATATCACTGCTGACAATGGTAAACACAAGGGACATGAATGAAAATTTCAGACCCAATTTATCAATCACAGCACAATCCGAGTTAGCAACTATGACACAGTGGCTAGCAACATTGATGTTGGATCCTATGCAAAAAGATGAACTAAAATGGAAATGGACCACTCATGGGGAATTTACAGTGCAATCGGCTTACAGAGCTCTCAAAGAAGGACCACGGGTAGGTAATCACATCAGACGCATTTGGAAAATAGGGGCAGCACCAAGAATGTTGGTTTTCGGATGGCTTGCGCAACGTAATAGAATACTCACACATGACAACCTTAAGAAAAAAGGACTGGCGATAGTTAGCAGATGCACACTTTGCAAGCGAAAAGAAGAAACGGTAAAACACCTATTGCAACATTGTGAATATACAAGGTATGTATACAGCTTATTGCAAATAGAAAGGCCTTCCAGCACGTGGCTGAGGACTCTGGTAATTAAAATAACGGATCCAACAGTAACGGATCGGTTAACGGGTAGGGAGAAAAGGCTAATGCTCATCATGCAGTTTGTCATTTGGCGGGAACGGTGTGCAAGGGTGTTCACGGAGAAAGAAAGGCAACCAACAGAACTAATCCAAGATGTAATTCAGCAGCTACAATGGTCAGAATTGAAAGAGAAAAAACTGGGAGGAATACAAAGTGTCGTGAGAAGTTGAACCAAAGTCAGCTCAAGCAAAACCAGCAGTTTGTGCCAATCAGGTGGTCTTAACATGCTTGGGTGCTTCTGGAGCTTTCATCAACGGGATTACCTTTAGATTAAAATTTTCTTTAAATTACAACAGCTCAAATGTTTGAGCCTTGTTTTATTTACCAGTACTTTATGTTTTATTTTGTTTCATTCATGGCAAGTTACACCCATGTAACTCTATCCTTATCAATCAAATGTGGGCTTGACCCATATTTTTACTCAAAAAAAAAAATAAACAAATACATCTATTTTTAGTCAAAGAAGAAGAAAAGAAAGTTATTCATGCATTATTATTAGTATTTATTTGCTTGCTTACGTAAATTAGTAGATCATTTTTGAGATTAATTTTCATAATGCATGTCCTTTTCTTTCACATCTTGTAAAAATTTAAACGGATAGTCAATAGTGTATTAATTCCACAGTACAAAATAAATGACAGGAACTAATGCCGTAATGCGTCATGCAACTCGGTTGCAAGACTTTGTTGCACCTGTTAATTTGTTAATTAAAATCCAAGTAGAAGTTCTTTTGAAAAGGACAATTACCTCTCATGTACCTTTCAAAAAAGAATATACTTTTAACTGGATCAAAATTAATTCAGTGTCTAATTATGATATATGAGGTCCGTTTTGAGAATCCGAATATGATGTTATTCTAATAGAATAACAGAACCGTGTTATTCCAAATCCAATTGTTGGATTTTTAATGCGTGAATTTCAATGAAGATATACGATTAGATTTGAAATAACAGTTTTCTGTTATTCCATTTGAATAACAGCAAATTTGAATTTGTGTTGAAATTTGTGTCAGACTGAAACTGACGACTCAGATCTTGTTCTACTCGGTCAGGTATTGCACTGGATCTGAATTCGTTGATAAGAAGGTAATTGGAAGACACAACACACAGTTGACCGAACTATTGAGTATTATACTAACTAAATCAGGGTAAAACCACCCCAATTTAATTTAATTTTTTTTTTTTTTAAAGAGACATTGTTTTTCCGAAATTTTGGAACATAACAAGAACGTTATGAAGGAAAAAAAAAAAGGAAAAAGAAAAAAAACAGCAAAAAAGAAAAAAAAAAACCGGTCTGGACTGGACCGAACCAGTACCCGCCCGAACCAACTTCCGGACCCGAACCGTGCAACCCTCGGACCCGGACCGTGCAACCCCTGGACCCGGACTGTCCAACCCGTGTAACCCTTGGACCCGTGCTACCCGGGGAGTTGAGCCAGGTCGGATAAGAGTTTTTGAAAATATACCTGAGCTACCCTACTCGTCCTACCTGCCTACCTGAAAAACCCGTGCCCGTGCCAACCCCCCACCCGCCCGGGTTTGACCCATACTAGCCCGGTCCGGCCTATTTTCAACTACTAGTCTCAACTAGGAGTGAGTAAATTGCTCATAACTCGTGAGCTACTTATAACTCGCTTATTAAAAACTCGCTTAAACTCGCTCATTTATCAATTCACTCATTAACAACTCACTAATTTACTTAATGAGCGAGCATGAGCATGCCCCAACTCGCTCATTAAGAATTTGTCACATCTAATCCTTGTCACATTCAATCCCAAATAAATTTATGCAACACTAAATTTTTGTAGCATTAAATCAATGAATTAAATTTATCCAACATTAAATTATCCTTGAGGTCTTGTCTCATTAAATCTATGTCATATGCATATATTTATATTTTTGTAAAGTCGACAGAACAAAGTCGATAGCAGCTGATGCTACTGTGGAGAATGTAATATGTTGATTCTATTTTTGTTAATTTTTGTTGAATTTTTATTCTATTTTATTTAAATGAATTATAATAATTTGTTAAATTTTGATACTCATCACTCGTGAGCTGCTCATAACTCGCTCATTAATCAGCCTGTCTCAACTGAGTGCGTATCCTCTGAGATATCTCATATTTTGCGTGACCGACGTGTTCGGTGCCTACTCGGGGGTGATGCGGGGGCCAGTATTATTTGAGCTTTGAGATTCGCGTAGAACGTATTACAACGGTTGAGATTTTCCAAAAAATCACGCAAAATATGAGATATCTCAGAGGATGCGAATTCGTCTCAACTACCTTCCTCGAAACAATCTGGGAAGGCAAACTACCCTTTTTCCTACTACTCTCCACTCTTATTTAAATTCCGAGGTAAAATGTAAAAAATATTCAATTTCAAACCCAGACACACACGCAAGAGTCTACGCGCGCACACGCTCAGAGACAGGACAATGGGGTCGCCGTTCAAAGGAGATATTCTGAATGGGCAGGTGGCTCTCGTAACTGGAGGCGGATCGGGGATAGGCTTCGAGATCACCAGGCAGTTGGGTCTCCACGGTGCCTCCGTCGCCATCATGGGGCGGCGCCGTCAGGTCCTCGACGCTGCTGTCTCAGCTCTCTCCAAAGAGGGTATAAAGGTCAGACGAAATACTCCTTACTGTTACATTTTTAATTATGAGTGAAAGGCAGGTAATGATGCTAAAGTGAAGCATTAAGGTCGTGAGTAACGCTAGAGCAACTGGGGATTTTCAACTTTTGCAATCAATTACTATTTTTTAATAGAAGTAAAAAAAAAATCAAAGGAAATAAACGGGGTAGGATTGCAAAAAAAAGAGCTACCAAAGATACTGAAACTTTCTTTATCTGAAAAAAATGTCTAAAAGTATTAAAACATGAATTTAGGCAATTGGTTTGGAGGGAGATGTACGCAAGCAAGAAGATGCCAGGAGAGTTATAGAGGCAACTGTGGTTCAATTCGGGCGACTTGACATACTTGTAAATGGAGCTGCTGGTAACTTCCTTGCATCGCCTGAGGATTTAACTCCTAAGGGCCTCCGTACAGGTAATATGTCAATTATGTGTAGAAATTAATGTGACGGAGGTACTGGTACGTATTAGGGAAATCTCATCTTCTGCTGTCCATTTGACTTAAATGGGTTCTAATCTTATCCACCCATCTGCTGTTCCAGCTATACCAAGATTTACCACCTAACCACATGGGCACATCAGTTCTCACAAGTCACATATCAGGGTATGACTTTTCTAAGGAAAAAAATCGGTGCTGCTTCATTTTCTACTGTTCTACCACCCTCTATAGAAAGGATTTCACTTGTTAGGCCTCAATTCTATTAGCTAAAGATGATTTTGTTATTTATGTTGTCACCAATGCACCTCTTCACTACCACTTAAAGCCATCTTCTTGAGTTTTCATATATATGTTCTCTTTTCTTTCATTTTTTCACCTCTATTTTCTACTCCTTTCCAAATAGAAACATATATTCTCTGTTCTTTCATTTTTCCCCCTCTATTTTCTACTCCTTTTCCAAATAGAAATTGACCGGAGGTCATTTCAAATACTCACTGGGTTTCTTTTAGTATTCTCATGTGTTAGGTTGTGATATTGATATTCAATATTGTTGTTTTTATTAACAAGACTCAATTTATTACAAAAGTATTAAAAATAAGAAGTAATCAATCCTCATTTAGATTCTAAAATAGCTAAACAAGAGAGAGTGGAATTGGTTTAATCAATAAGTAGACTAAGCCCAATCTAGATATAAAATATGATTTGCAATTTACTAATCAAAAGGAAATTTTGTTAGTGCGGAATATGTATTGTGGTTATGAAGGGAAATACAGTTCAATCTTCAGATTCTGATCATCATGTCCAATTATTGAAAAAACTATGAAGATGAGAGAATTAAGGTCAAGGAAGATCATCCCTGCTCTCCCTACTTTTTTTTTTTTTTTTCAAGTTGGCTTCTCAGTTCTCTCCTTTAATTAATTCAGTAAATGATGAACAAATAACGTGACTAGCTAGCGAGAATGGTTGTCTCACATGGGAGCTTCTGCAAAGGTCAATCAAGGCTAGCTGGGCAGCCGTAGGCAGCTTAGATTATCTCAGCTGTTGGATCAAATAAACTGTAGATGTTTTACCGACCATTCTAATGGTCAGGTACCTTAAAGGATATGAACTTACATACTGTTAGGCGACCTGAACATCATATTACTAGCTTATGCAATCAGATAAATTCTTAAATCTAGGTGAGATTGTACCTAATATGATACTGTAATATTTTGAGCGATGTAGATAATGTTCTCAGAGCATAAGAAGTTTCATTAAATTTTTTTTGTTCTTTTTTGTTTGATTGGTACTGTTCAGTTGTGGATATTGATGCTATTGGCACATATACCATGAGTTATGAGGCATTGAAATATTTAAAGAAAGGTGGGCCAGGAAGAGATCCATCGAAGGGCGGCATCATTATTAATATAAGTGCAACTTTGCATTATGGTGCATCATGGTACCAGCTTAATGTATCCGCTGCTAAGGTTGACGTGTAGAACTTTTCACTAACATTTTTGCATTTTAACCTTTAATAACTCCATATTTGTTTCCCAGTTTTTGGTGCGAAGGGATAATTTGTGTGTATTCGTACTAAACTTGAGATTTCATGTTTGCACTTGCTAGAAACCTACGATATATCTTGTATACCCTAATACAACATGGAATCCAAAAATACCCCCTGTTCCCTGTTTATTTTATATATATCAAATCGCCTCTGATCCCTTATTGTTCAGGTGATCGGGTGATTACCCCTCATGCATTACCCCCTAATGCACAGACCATTAGGGGATAATGGGGTAATTTTAATATTTCTGAAGCTTTGAGGGTACAGGTGATATGCCCATGCCATAAACATTGATTCGCATCATGAAATGATAAAGTAATTATGGAATATATATATTTTTCTTTTTCTTATCTTCTTTTTCTATAAACAAAAATATTTTAGGCTGCTGTAGATAGTATAACAAGAAGCCTGGCACTGGAGTGGGGCACAGATTACAACATACGGGTTAACGGCATTGCACCTGGTCCAATAAAGGACACACCTGGCATGAGAAAACTTGCCCCGGAAGAAATGGGCCCCAAACTCCGAGAGCAAATGCCTCTTTACAAACAAGGGGAAAAACTTGACATTGCTAATGCAGCTCTATATCTTGCTTCTGAAGCTGGTCTGATGATTTTCTCTCTACCTTGAACTACAACTTATTGCTGTTGAGCATGTTTAAATGATATAGGTTTCTTATTTGTGCAATTTTACCTCAATTGACCTCATTTGGTGTAACTAAATCTTATAGAGTCAGTCTACTGAATCAAACATAAATCATCAGTCAAACCATGGTATGTAGCACCTGTATTGATTGAGATGACAACAAAACCTGGTACACCTGCCCTGGGCATCAAGTCATACGATCTTGTACTTCCTATTGTACTTTTAGTTGCTCAATTTGATCTACTTGTTTCTTATAATAATTTTTATTCTCATATTTAAATAGGTAAGTATGTGAATGGTACGGTGCTAGTAGTAGATGGGGGTTTTTGGTTGAGCCAGCCCCGATCCATCAAAAAGGAGGAAGTGAAGGCTCTCTCCCGGGTTGTAGAACAAAAGGTCAGAAAGACTAATGTAGGTGTCTCATCTAGCAAGCTCTGAAGTATTGGATTATCATTGTCTATTCAAATGGTTATTTTGAATCATAAATTGTATTATAATAATTTATGAGAGGTGCTAGTAACTATCTTTTGTTCATATGGAAATTTCCTCAACGCATGCTGCGATGGGGATTCCTAAATCAGAGATAATGTTCTGTGCTTTGTAGGGAGAAGGGAGAAGGTTATATTGGAAGTATATAATAAAGTATGCAACTAAAAAGGGATAGGTCTCCTTGACAATGTATTGCTCTCATTGACAATCGCTATAGTAAATCTCCAATTTTTAAAATCTGATATTAGGACCTTCAAAAAATATATATATATAAAAAAAATGATATTCAGGATCGATCAACTACACCATACGATATCTTTCATATAAGATGTTTTGCCTTTACAACAACCTTTTTCATTTAACAATCCATCGGGGATTGTCAACTGATTTTCAAATTGCAGTTAATTATATAGATACTAGTATAGTACCGTGTGTTGCAACGGAGTTATATTATAAAATTGAACATATAGATAAATAATAAATAGCAGTAAAAGATAGCATACACAATTCTTTTTTTTTCAGAATTATTTGCAATACTAATAATCCATGTATACTAAATTCGAAGAAGGAACAAGTAATTGTTTTATTTCTTCATTCAACATTGATGGTGAAAAACATATTTTTATTTATTTATATCAAACAAGTATTGGTTATTAAAACTAACTTAATAAACATGAACATAAATTATTGTCAAAATAAGATAAGTAAAACTATAGTAAATTTTATCATTTTCTTCATATTATTTTATTGCATTGCGAGATTTTCAATCAAGACCCCTTTAATATAACTTAATTTACTTACCAAGTGATATGGAAAGAGAGTTGATTCGCTTTTTGGAGGACTTAGTTTTTTCCATTATGCCGTAGGGATCTGTATAGAAACAAATAAAGATAAATAATAGTGGAAACAAATAAAAGTTTGATTCTATACAAAGAAGGCAAAATAAGAAAACATAAAAACTAATAAAAAGTCACTAAAAAGCAGTGTATTTAATTTTAATTGTAACATATTGTATGGTCATATGTGTGGTGAGTATATTTTTAACAAAATTTAGACTTTTACATGTAAAAAATATGTATTTAATCAAAAGAAGACAAATTATTTGATTGGAGGACAAAGATTAAATATGAAATTTCATCTTTCAATCTTGACTGTTGGCGGATCGGACATCTAACGTGCTTAATAATAGAATGAAAATACTATACATTGTTGTCCATTAATATGCCTAACGAATTGTATTCATTTTTGTGAGGATACGGCTGCTTCCTTTCCTCATTCCAATTTTACCTTACAAAATTTTGATGAATAAACAGACAAATATCTACAATGAATTGATCTATGCCTATACTCCTTATTCTATTGACTAGTGCAAGATTCAGAATTCAGAGTGCCTGTAACTAATTTCAAAATTTATATTATTGCGTCCAATTGTCATTGCCTCTTTCACGCAGTCTATATTTCAGTTTATCTCAGTTAATCTCTAATCACAAAGTCCGTGAGACGTGAAGCCATTATGATGAATCTTTCTAAGAGCACAAATCTTTTTTTTGATAGATTGATGGCAGCTATCAATCGTTCTAAGAGCACAAATCAAAATATGTTTGTGTGCATATGTGGCTTTTGACTAATATAATTTGTTGTTCTAATTGTACCAATGACTGATATAGCACAGCAGTGTGTTGTTCTGATTTGTTTAGTTAGATAAAAATTGGTTCAGTCACTCAATTTAATATATTGAAAATAATCTTTTACATTTTGAATATTATCGTAGTCATTACATTAGGAATTAGTTCTCTAACGGTCTTTTCATTCTTTTTTTCAATTTTTTTTTTCTGGATTATTGACGACATGAACGCGATGCAATTTTAGAACCGATCCATTTTTTAATTAAAAAATCACAAATTGCTTGTACAATGAAAATCATGAACTAATACATCTTACAGTTTCTTGCGTTGTACAGTGTCATTGTGCTAGGATACAATTCACTTAAAATAAGTTTATTGGCAAAAATTAGTTTTAGTTACTTAATTAACATTTTAATTGGAGCTTACGGAGAGATTCAACATTGTTAAAATTAACGGATGAGATCGGTTCCTACGATCTGAATTGAATAAAAAAAATTAGACCCGTTACCCGATCCACTGAATAATCGGGTCAAACGAATATAAATTCAATCAGTTGGGTAAGTTGATCAATTCTGATCGGATAAGAAATTGACACTGCTAATTTATCTTCGGGTAAGGCTAAGGTGCTATGGGTTGCATAGCGACCTACGGTGCTATGGTTCAATATTTGAGTTTTTAAAATTCAAATGGTCGATCCGAACCGTTCATCTTGTTCTCCATATTAATATATGTTGGAGACCAAATTTTACATTTTTTGAAATTTTTTTTACTATTTTTTTTAGATAGGTAGAAAATCAAATATCTGAATGGTGCAGAATTTTTTAGATCAACTGATTTTTTACCTATCTAAAAAAATAGTAAAAATTTTTCAAAAAATATAAAATTTGGTATCCATACACATATTAATATGGAGAACAAGATGAACGGTTTGAATTGACCGTTTGAATTTTGAAAACTCAAATATTGAACCATAGCACCATAGGTCTTTATGCAACCCATAGCACCTTAACCTTACCCTTAAACTTCTTCTATTATTTTTTTTGTAAGACTTGATAGACACCACTGAAGTGACACCGCTAATTTATCACTTTTAATTTGTGTCAATCAAATAATTGCAAGCTACTGTGTTACTTTCCATCCTAAACTAATTAATTAAGTTCTAACTTCACTATTTACATCAATAAATATTACATTAGATATATGAAAATTATGTTCATTCCAATGAAGAATTATTTAAAATAATGATTATGTAATTATTTTAAAGGTGAGGCTAACGCTGAAATCTTTTGAATTTATAAAATTAACATTTTAAATTTATAAATTGATTTTATACAAATTCAAGTGATAAAAAATGAACATTTACTTTCTACTAAATAAAATTAACAAATTTAACATATAAAAACTTCACTTATTTTTAACAAGTAGATTGATTTCAACAATTTGAATTAATTATTTAAAACTAATTAACAAATTTTAAACCTAAACTTACTAACCAATTTGATAAGCGTAAGTGCATATTAGCTTTATTCTATTTTAAGTCAGCCAAATTGATCCCCCTCATCATATAATTTATTTTTATTTGGATTAACGAATTACAAATAGATTAGAAGTTCTGGTTCATGATTTACAAAGATAAATCAAAATTCAGCAAAGGCAAATTCGAGATTAACGTTCCCCATTCAAACAATCGAAGGAATCCACTAATACAGATTACTTCGAACAGTCAGCAATTTGGTACTGGTAAAATCAGGCCGGATCCGGTCAACGAGACGTGCGAGTGCAAACTGAAGGATATTACCGTAACAGTTAGCAATTCAGTTTAAGTTGGTCTCAACTCTCAAGTTCTCACCTACCTTTATCTGGGAAAACACACGTGCACCGACGCGCACGCTCAGAGACGAACAATGGAGTCACCGTTCAAAGGGGATATTCTGAATGGGCAGGTAGCACTGGTAACAGGAGGCGGATCGGGGATATGCTTCGAGATCACCAGGCAGTTGGGTCTCCACGGTGCCTCCGTCGCCATCATGGGGCGGCGCCGTCAGGTCCTTGACGCCGCTGTCTCAGCTCTCACCAAAGAGGGTATAAAGGTCAGACGAAAGGCTTCTTACTGTTACATTTTTAATTTATGAGGCAGGTAAATATGCTAAAGAGAAGAACTAGGGTAGTGAGTAACGCTAGTGCCACGTGGGATTTCCAATTTTGCATCTAATTACTCTTTCTGGATAGAAGTAGAATGAATCAAAGGAAATGAAACATGGACGGATTGCCAATAGCTACCAAAACTTATCCATAATCCATCTTTTTAATATATAGTTGCTGGAACTTCCTTTTGCTGAAAAAAAGTTTAAAAGTATTGAAACATGAACTTTAGGCAATTGGTTTGGAGGGAGATGTACGCAAGCAAGAAGATGCCAGGAGAGTTTTAGAGGCAACTGTGGATCACTTCGGACGACTTGACATACTTATAAATGGAGCAGCTGGTAACTTCCTCGCATCGCCTGAGGATTTATCTCCTAAGGGCCTCCGTACAGGTAATGTGTCAATTATGTGTAGAATTTTCTGTGATGGAGGTACTGGTACGTATTAAGGAGATCTCATCTTCTGCTATCCATTTTGACTGAAATGGTTCTAAATTTATCCACCCATGTGCTGCCCCAGCTATACCAAGATTTACCTCCTAACCACGTGTCACACCAGTTCTCACAAGTCACATGTAGGGGTACACTGGTACAATTTTCCTCAGAAAAAAGTTGGGGCTTCTTCATTTCCCACTGTTCTCATGTCCTCCTTATTATAGAAAAGATTTGTCTTGTTAGGCCTCAATTCTATTAGCAAAAGATGATTTTGTCATATATGTTGCCACCAATGCACCTCTTCCCTACCACTTAAAACCATCTTCTTGAGTTTTCACACCTACGTCTTCTTTTCTTTCCTTTTTCCTCTCTATTTTCTCCGAAATTTTTAAAAATACCATAATAAAAAAAAAAAACCAAATAACCACGAAATCGTGAAAATTCGAAAAATACCCTAGCCGCATCCCCTAGATGCGGCCCCACTTTTTTTTTTTTTTTCCTCTTCCTTTTTCCTTCTCCCAAGCAGTTTTCTGTGGCACAAATTTGTTAGGGGATTTTTGAGAATGAATAGAATAGAATAAAAAAGAGGAGTGCAGTTTTGTCTTGTCTTCACGTGGAGTGCAATGCTTTGCCTGATGATAAAAAATAAAACCGGCCTACCTATTTCTTGGGAGAAGGAAAAAGGAAGAGGAAAAAAAAAAAAAGAGGGGCCGCATCCCCTAGATGCGGTCCTTAGAAAAGGGGTCCGTATCTAGGGGATGTGGCCGTGTCAAAATTCGAATTTTTCAGAATCAGTGGTTTTTTGGTTTATTTTGTTTTTGGATTATGGTATTTTTAAAAATTTCGGCTATTTTCTACTCCTTTTCCCAATTAGAAATTGACAGGAGACAATTTCAAATTTCAAATCCTTACTGGGTTTTATTTAGTCTTCTCGTGTGTTGGATTGTGATGTCAATATTCAATCTTGGTGTTTTTTTTAACAAGATTCAATTTATTACAGAAGTATTAAAATTAGAAGTTTTCAATTCTCATTAGATCCTAAAACCACAAAAGAAGAGAGAAAAACTATAGGCAGTGGAATTGGTTTAATTTTAGCAGCTAAGGGCTCTCAAATTATACTCAATGAATCAATAATTAGACTATGCCTAATCTAGATGTAAAATATGATTTGCAATTTAATAATCAAAAGGGAAAATAATTAGTGTGGAATATGTTTGGCGGTAATGAAGGGATATATAGTTTAATCTTAAGATGTTGATCATCATTTCCAATTAGTGAAAAAACTATGAAGATAGAGAATTAAGGTCAAAGAAGAGAGAATAGTTGAGAAAAGATTCTCTGCTCTCCCAACTTTTTTTTTTATTTTTCAGCTGGTTTCTCTCCCTTTATTAATTCAGAAATTGATGAACAAGGAAGCTCTAATTTTCTCTCCTCCCCAAAATAGTACATAATTAATGTGACAAGCTAGCGAGAATGGTTGTCTCACATGGGAGCTTCTGCAGAGGTCAATCAAGACTAGCTGGGCAGCCCGTGGGCAGCTTAGATTATCTCAGCTATTGAATCAAATAAACTGTGGATGTTTTACTGATGGTCAGGTACCTGGAAGGATATGAACCCACATATTGGTAGTGACCTGAATATTAAATTACCAAGCTGTATAGCATCAAAGGTGCATTTTGTTCTAAAAGCTTAACTAATCCTGTTTGACTGGTTAAGCCACAACTAAAAATTAGTAAAAACAAAGGAAATGGTTGACTGATCTAATTAACTGGTAAGGTTCACATAGACGACTGGTACTAGCTTATGCTATTACATAATGTCTTACATCTAGGTGAAATAGTACCTAATATGATACTGTAATATTTTAAGTGATATTGATAATGTTCTGAGAGCATGAGAAGTTTCAATAATCTTTTTTTTTTTCTTTTAATTTGATTGGTTTTGTTCAGTTGTGGATATTGATGCAATTGGTACATATACCATGAGTTATGAGGCACTGAAATATTTAAAGAAAGGTGGGCCCGGAAGAGATCCATTAAAGGGCGGCATCATTATTAATATAAGTGCAACTTTGCATTATAGTGCATCTTGGTACCAGCTTCATGTAGCTGCTGCTAAGGTTGATGTGTAGAACTTTTTACTAACACTTTTGCATTTTTAACCTTTAAAACTCCATATTAGTTTCCCTGTTTTTGTTGTGAAGGGATAATTCATGTGTATTCCTACAAAACTTGAAATGTCAAGTTCCACTTGCTAGAAAACATACAAAATGACTTGCATACCCTTAGACAACATGGAATCTAAAAATATTCTCAATATTGCTTGCTTCCCTGTTTATTTTATATACATAAAATCGCCACTGCTCCCTTATTGTTCAGTAATGCATTGACCATTAGGGGGTAATGGGGTGATTTTGAATAGTTCTGAAGCTATGAGGGTACAGGTGATACGTCCATGTCACAATCAATAATTGGCATCATTAAATGATAAAGTAATTGTGGAATATATATTGTATTTCTTTTTCTCATCTTTTATTTTCTATAAAAAAAATTAGGCTGCTGTAGATAGTATGACAAGAAACCTGGCACTTGAATGGGGCACGGATTATGACATACGGGTTAATGGTATTGCACCTGGTCCAATAGGGGACACACCTGGCATGAGAAAACTTGCACCAGAAGAAATGGGCCCCAAACTCCGGGAGGAAATGCCTCTTTACAAGCTGGGGGAAAAACTTGACATTGCCAATGCAGCTCTATATCTTGCTTCTGAAGCAGGTCTGAAACTGCTTTATAATTTTCATTCCAATCCGTGAACTACAACTTAATAACTGTCGTTCATGTTTAAATGATACAGGTTTCTTATTTATGCAATTATACCTCAATCAACCTCATTTGTGTAACTAAACCTTATAGACTTAGTCTACTCAATCAAAAGTAAATCATTGGCCAAATTGTTATATAGATGACAATGAAACCTGGTACACTTCTCATGATACTACCTAATTTGATCTACATCTGGCTTATAATAATTTTTATTTTTACATTTAAATAGGAAAGTACGTGAATGGTACGGTGATAGTAGTAGA
The DNA here is from genome assembly GCF_964058835.1 of Carex rostrata. Lineage (NCBI taxonomy): Eukaryota > Viridiplantae > Streptophyta > Magnoliopsida > Poales > Cyperaceae > Carex > Carex rostrata. The sequence goes on from NC_135935.1 coordinate 898,302, forward strand.
TGGGGGATTATGGTTGAGCCGGCCCCGATTTATCAAAAAAGAGGAAGTGAAGGCTCTCTCTCGAGTTATAGAGCAAAAGGTCAGAAAGACTAATGTAGGTGTCCCATCTAGCAAGCTCTGAAGCATTGAATTATTATTGTCTTTTCAAACCATTATTCTCAATCATAGATTGTGTTATAATTATTTATGAGAGATGCTAGTAAGTATTCTTTGTTTATATGAAAATTTCCTCAACGCATATGGCGATGCAGATTTCTACATCAGAGATAATGTTTTGTGCTTTGTAGGGAAAAAGGGTTATATTGGAAGTAAATAAAGCAAGCAAGTAAAAAGGGATAGGTCTCCTTGACAATCGCTTTAGAAAATCTCCTACTTTCAAATTCTGATATTCAGGATCGATCAGCACCATATGCTAGTATCGTGTAATAGTTTGAATCCTGCAATAGTTTTTCATTTAAGAATCCTTCGTGGATTATCAACTGATTCTCAAACCTAATATATGGTTCAAATATAAGCATGCAATGTATACAAACTACAAAACATTCATTCAGTCTATACATGATCTTGAATGCATCATAATTCACAAGCATGCAAACATTCCCATATTACAACCCCTTAATAGGTGTAAATTAAATTATATTGATAATAACTTTGAGGTAGTAATTTTAAAGCACAGATTGACGTTTTATTCAAAGAGATGAATAATACACCAAGATGTAATTTAAAGGAAACAGCTCCGTACTTGATCCCGATCTCACCAGTTCGCTTTGAATCGAGCGCCATCATGCGTGACTTCGCCTCTATGATCTGATTAACGGCGTCTGATCTTCAGTCAACATGACTGTGTTACTATCCTCCTTCAATGCAATTAGAAGAAATCATCAAACATGCTAGACAAGATCACTTAAATTAGAGAACAACCAATTTCTCTATATTTCCCATACCATCTCATTTGTACCAGACAAAGGGACACGATAAAAACCCTACAACCCAACAGTTGCATGGGTACTTTTTGTACCAGTACTGTATAAGTAACAAAATTGCCACAATTCTCTAAGTAGAACTTTGTGGAACACCTCGCAAGCACGGCCGAAATAATGCTCTAAGCGATATCTTCTAGCTTGATGATTATTACACTGAGAACAATCAAAGTATTTTGGAAGGATAGACAACTTTTGACAATTTTGAGGGGGCAGATTGTGCATCCTATACATCCCATTTCTCAAATAGATTAGAACATAGCTACCTCTCAATGTACTCAGATGCGCCATGTTTAAAATGTGTACCTCCTCCAGTCCAACCTTTTTTTTTTATCAATTGTTTAAAAACGAAAACATGAAAATAAGTAATTGAGTATGAGACCTAACTTTTTATTATTTTTAATCACTTTTTAAGAAATATAAAATAAGTAATTTTTTTTTTCATTTACGTATAAGGAAACTTATAACTTTATCAATTATAGAAACAATATATTTTTTTAAATGACATAACTTTCTAAATCAACAAAATATGCAATCTAGAAAATAATTAAATAATTGTACTACAAAATAATAATTTTTTTGTTCATCAACCTAACACATTTTTGACAAATAAATTAGTACACATATAACTTTAATTGAATAAGATTTATTAAATACAATGTGCTACTCTAAGATATGGAATTAATTTATACATAACTCGTTTAATTTCTTGTACAATTTTTTTCAATCAAAATGAAAAGGAAATTAAAAAGAATAGTTTTATTATTGTTATTACAAATTTTGTAGGACAAAATAATTTGTAATATCAAATCATGCTTTAAGCCATCAAATTCTTATCAAACAATAAGGAATAATTTAAGTCAAGGTATAACTTTAGATATTAACCAAATATAAATAATTTTGATCAACTTAAGTTGAAATAATCAAGTTAGGCCTTATTAACTTTAGTCGACAACCAAATATGACCATAGCCATTAATACTAAAATCTGGTCGATGATCACTATAAATAAAATTCTCTAAGCACAAAAAAGGAGAATTTTGTTTTTTGCGATAATACAAGAATAAGGATATAGAAAAAGGGAATAGTTTTACATGATATTGGCATCAACTCAACATAATTTTCCTAAAAAAAAAAAAAAAAACTCAACATAATAATTTCTTGAAAAGGGAAATAAAAAGGTATGGATTGTGTTCAGATATTGATTTGACTTTGACGATGTAAGGCCGGCCTGATTCCGTCGTCGTCGATGGTTGCATTCTGGATGAACTCTAAAATTGAACAAATAATAGACAAGGAAAAAAGATTAGCTAATTGTAGCTAGATGAAGCACTATATATATAACCTGCAGCTTTTTGCATGTTTAGTACTATATATATATATATATATATATATATTTTTGATGATGGAAATTTGAAAGATAGAGAGAGGGAAGCTTACGTTGCGTACACAAATACCATATCATGAGAGCTAAAATAAGAGGGACGGGTGAAAGGAATACTATTGTCCATATTAACAAAAATTTATGAGTCGGTACAAGAATAAATCTGATAATTATGTTGGAGATGATGAAGATCCACGTCCACAATAAGAGTTCACCTTGCTCTTTTCGAGTAGCATATGTCACGAGCCCATCTACTATAAGCAGAGCAACATATGAAGGAATCACCAGCAACAAAACATATATGTTTTTCAAATTATTATGTATCAACTTATCCAAAACAGGAACAAGTGCCAAAGTTATGAATAATAGAAGCCAGGCACAAAGTATATTGATATTCAGTTTTTTCAGCACAAACGGTGCCTCAGCATTTGGCGCTTCGACATGATGAGGAATATTCTCCACCCTGAGAGGATGTCATAACTAATTGTTAAGCGGATCAAGCTTTCTAAAGATTAATCTAATTGTGACTTGCAATTCTAGAATAAATTACCATGACTTACCTTATGGTGAAGTTGGAGCTGTCATAATAAATTACTTCCATGAGATATAACAAAATGCTTTGGAGGATGTACGAAATGAATTTGGACTAGCTTGGAAGAAATGAATTTATTTGTCATCCAATTTTCTAAATGAATTATTCGACCTGTTAATTTTAGTTCATGCTATTGTAGAGCATCTAAAAACGTCTTCAATAGTGCTATCTCAGAGCATCTAATAAAAACGTCTTCGCTATTAATAAGTGTATTTCAACAAAAGAAAATTATTGTTTTAAATAGTCTAGACCATCCAAGTCTTTTCCTCACGATTTATTATTTATAGCATTTTATTTTTCTCTCAAAAGAATATTGCGTTTTTTCTTCGAATATAGCATGGGCGGCTTAGCTAAGACCCGCTACATCATTTGTGTGGGAGTGGGATGGCACATTCAACTTTATGCGGCCATAAAATTTTAACATAGGGAGACCTATCTTAAATTTGTAGAATTAGTTTATTTCTACGGTACAAACAATTAATATTAGACGTCAAAATCAATTTAGCAACTTTTTAATATTTCAAAACACTTGTTACAAATACTTTATGGCATCATAGTTATCTTCAATCTTATTCTCATAATTATCAAATGAGATCCATGATGACATACTCTCGGGTTGTTTGTCGTGCAAGTATTTATATCTTGTCATGCAAATATTCATACGTTGTCGTGTAAGTATTCATATCTTGTTGAGCAAGTATTCATACCTCGTAATGCATTACCTGTGGGGACCGCTAATTAAGTGGGGGATCACTAACTACTTAGGTAACCACCTAATATTTGATATATTTTACAATTGTCACGTGTAAATATGGATGCATATGCGCGCAGGTGTTAATATATAATATATCAAGTATGAATACTTGCGCGGTGGACAACTCAAAAGTACTTCATCATGAATCTCATTTGAAAGAGAAAATTACGTAGAAAACGTCTGTGACTTTAGATTCGCAAAAAAATTCACAGATTGTCAGAAATATGGGCGACATTGAAGTAAGAAAAAAAACCATAAAATGTGTAAAAAATGAGTATGTGATAAGAAAGATTGTTTAAAGAAATACTTGATATCTTACATATGAATACTTACTATATTAGATGTTAATACTTGCGTGTATAAGTATACATATTTATGTGCATCAATTGTAAAGTTTTTCAAATATAAGTGGTCCCTCAGTTAATTAGCGGTCCCTCACATTATTAATGACTGATACACGTTTTCTTTTGTCTTTTTGTGCTGGAAGTTGTGATCCCCTCATATAATTAATGATTGAGAGATGGATGAGAGAAATAAACTGAATGATTGATGAATCCATATCCTCTGAGGTAACAGAATATTTGTATTTAGATTTGAATCGTCCGATTGGAATCCGGACCAATCCGATGATGAAATACACGAGATTTCTTTAATATTTGTGCATATATAATAAGATCACACGAGATAAAAACTCAAAAGTAAAAAAGGTACGGAAATTTAGACAATGATTGTTGCTTCTACTATAGCAAATTGAAAAATAAAATATATAGGGACTAGAGACGAAGGGTGGGAGTTAAAGCAACAGAGCGGATGCATCACAGGATGGATGCGGTTGCTCTCTGGCGTGACTTCTTTTTTTGTTTGTTTGGAATTGGGTTTGATTTAATGGACATCAAATTAAATTTGTATTTTTGAAATTCAATTCATGTCCGATCAAACAGAGAGATCTATAGTCTAGAAATGCGGAACCACTTCCCTAATATAAATTTTAATCTTATATATTTATTTATTTTTTTTCAAGTTTTTATACAGTCAAACCCTCCTTATAAATTATCACTTATGTAATTGTAATTTAGTGGTTTAAATTTTAGTCCCTGGCCCCTCCCTATTTTTTTTTAATTTGTATCCCTTTGGGGTGCAACTAGAAAATTGGACTGTCCTTTGATACAAATTTCAAAACAAATCTCAATATCTACAATATATAGTCACTGAATTTTTTGTAAATATTAAATAGTTCGATAGCTTGATTTCCAACCTTTATTAAAAGAAAAGAAAAAAATAGACACTAGATCTACGAGGAAATTATATGCATTCTAAAATTTATAGGTTTGTCTTGCGGTTAGAATCCTTTGTACAAACAACTTTAAAATTGATGCAGATCATCTGACGATTTAATGGCCCATCGGACCGAGCTCTGTGTCCACCCAGGTACCTGAGGAGCAATTTAAAAGAACGAACGGTCCAGATTAAGTCTATTCATATCAAACTCAATTCGGTAGCTGCTGTGACTATAGGGGACTGCTTTAAGATTTGTGCCAAGTCAAAAGAACGGTTCTGATTTTCAGTTTGCACCTCATCAGGTACCTCGAGTGATACCGGATTCCATCGGACCACCCCCATTCCCATCTTTTTTTTTCTTCGCTTGTCCCCATTCTGACAATAAAGAAACGATAAAATTGAGCCGGATTGAATTTGCTTTTCTAAGCAAGTGAACAATCAATTATAACAAATGATAAAGACAACGCTTCACATGTCAAACCGTTCTCACTGTTATAGCAAGACGCGGCAAAGAAATGAAGGAAATAATAACTTGAGAACATGATAAGATGCGAAAAAGGTCATGTGTGCAATATGGAAAGAAATACAACAAAAGTGCATGTATAGCATATAAAAAATAACTAACGAATGTCAAGATATATAGTAGCAGGGGCGGAACTAGGAAATTGAGATAGAGGGGGCTCGATGAATAAGCGTCATATAATTTTATTTTATGAAGGGGGCTAATAGTGATATTTTTGTAAAATTTAAAATTTTCAAGGTAAAAAATGCAAAATTTTCAAAGAATAGGGGAGCTTAGCCCCCTTTTCTTACCATGTAGTTCCGCCACTGTATAGTAGTGTTCAATAAACCAGTCTCAAATTGATTTCTCTATTCGTGTACCTGACTGGCTCTCGACAGGTCTTTCAAACTAAATCTCTACTTCACTTGCTAGCTAGTCATCCATGAACTGACAGGACCAAAATACTAAATGACAGTTAAGCAATTTTGACATTTATTTAAGATTTGAAGGGCTCATTTGCTAAAAATTTAGTTAGTTCTTGTTTGAGGAAAATTATTGTGTTTGAATCTAGATGTGTACAAGATATTTAACCGCTATTTTGAAGGAAGAAGATAATGGTCTCGGATCAAGTACATGCATTTAAATTAAATAGAGTAGAACTAGGGTGTTTTTAAATTCACCAAGTTTATTTGTATACTCAACTCTAAATTAATATATCGGATTGGCTTCAAATGATGAATCCGAACACTTGAAAGTCATCTATCTAACGAGTGATGCGTCTACTTGTGAAAATTAACAAAAAAATGATTTTTTTTGTATAGAGTCAAGTGGTAAAAAAAAAAGGTTCAAAAATATGAATTCATTAAAATTAATTTATAAATTAACTTTCTAATGACCACTTGAGTTTTTACTAAATTAATTCAAAAGTTTAAAATTTTTGTATGTAGATGCATCACTTGTGAAGTAAATGGGTTTCAACGGTTCGGATTAGTCATTTGAAGCCAATCCAATAGGTTTTAGAGTTGAGTTCACAAAGAGACTTGGTGAACTTAATTAAGAACATTCTAGTTTTACTCATTAATATTTATCTCACTAGTATATGCTCAAAATTATATTTTTCTGCATAATTTTTAATTTTTCTATTAATCCCTGACCCAATTATCAGTCACAAATACATTCAATCAGATTAAGTTACTAAAAACATATTCCTTCAATTTACTTGTAATCGACAAAAATGTTTTAAATAAATGGAGTAGGATAACATTAATTTAAACACTCAAACAATATCACAAACTAACTTAACGCACCAGCCATATGTTAATTCCATATGTAAGGCGTGTTAGAATTTTCCATATATGTAACTCATATAAACAACATATAACTGCTCAAAAGGATAATAAGCTATAGGGAAATAATGGTTACGTATAATAATCAGTTAATCACATAAATTGTGGCAATGCTTCTATGTGCGGTCAAATTTTTTTTCCCTCGACTAAAATCATCAAAAGCTCTAATATACTACTCCATTGTTAATTAATAAAAATTACGCATTAAAGGTTTTACTTATATAAATTTCCGTATTGCTAGATGCCTAGATGGGTAGTGCAAAAATTATACAAGTCCATTGTCTCTGACACAGGAGAACCAAATAATTCCCTTTGTTGGTGCAAGCGTAGGTGAAAAAGCAAGGTGTATGGTAATAAATATCTGACATGTTTTAAGGCAGAAAAAAAAAAATGGAAATGACATATTCTTTGACAAATCGAGGAAGTGTCAAGGCAGTCTGTACAGCTGTGCTGTAGTGTAAAACATTTCCAAAAATGGATAAACCCTTGCTTCTAGGTTTGAGCTAGGGTTTCCAAAGATAAGAAAAGGGTATGCAGAAGAGGGTCCCACACAAGTCAGGGGTTGTTATCTGTCCACCACTCTGTTTGCTCTCATTTTCACGCAGATGTACGAGGAAGAGATCACGGTACTTGAGATTTCTCTTTATTAAGGTCTCTCTCTCTCTCTCTCTCTCTCTCTCTCACACACACTTCTTCCATCTAGGTTCCAAGATAGAATAGCTACGCTCTGGTAAGTGATGACTCTCTCTCTCTCTCCTTCAGTGCATGCATTATATTGCTTTTTGTTCATATCTATTAGAACAATTCCAAAATAAAATCAACAATGATTATGTATATACCGTTTGCATTAACTTCTGATTTCTTGAAAAAATGGAAGCTCGGGGGATATTTATGGCTTTGATATTTTACTTTTTTACTTAACTTTCTGGCCTTTACCCCATATTTTAGTCCAAATTTCCAATACAGAGAAAATTCAGAAATAGTATGGTTATGTAGAATTTATACCTTTGGGCCATCTTAATTTGAAACAATATCCCAATTGTTTTCCTTCTGAATTTGTCAATTTTAGGTCTAATTGACATATACCTTCTAACTAAAGGTTGAATAATCAACAAATAATTATGTCAGTTGTTGTTGTATGAATGCTTTCAGGTAAAAATGGGAAGAGGGAAGATAGAAATAAAGAGGATTGAAAATACATCGAACCGCCAAGTCACTTTCTCCAAGCGGCGTAATGGCCTCTTGAAGAAGGCGAATGAGCTCGCTATACTTTGCGATGCTCAAGTGGGGGTCATTATCTTTTCTTGCACAGGAAAAATGTTTGAATTTTGTAGCTCCCCGCTGAAGTATGTACATCTAAATTATGTTTTCTCGTAACAGTTATTTTTATTGAAGGCGTACTTTCAGAATATATAGTTGGATACTGCTTCCTAGCATGTAAATATTGTTGAGTCTTTTCCTAAACTTATGTTCCTCTTTTTCCGTTTAATTTAAGCAATAAAGAAATTTTATTATACGTTGTTTGAGAAATAAAGGAATTTTAATTCATAGTTAAAAGCTCACTTTTTTTCCGAGCTCTCTTCTCTTTGTTCCTTGAGCTGATTTTAAGAAGTTGCCTCATTTTTTTTATTTAATTTTATTTTGAAAGCCCTTGTTAGAAGCCGCCAGGTTAATTTGATTTAATGACGTAAATAAAATAGGCTCGATACAACATCAGTCTCCTAATGGGATTGGTGTTGCTTCATTAATTGGGTATCTTGCAGCTTGTTTGTGATTTTCATGCATCTTTTTTTTGTCACATCTTTATAATACTGTGATTTATTTTGGTCAGTTTTTGCCTTGTGGCATCTCTCCACCTGAATTAAAAATAAAAAAATAGTTGCCTCTGTGTTGCAGCTGGTTCGCTGGCTACTTCTTCCAAATCTTATTATACCTCCTCCTTTTGAATCATATATATTTGCCATGTTATGTATTTCTTTCATTTTTTTTTATCAAGTAGCTAGTATCTAGTGTAATATTAGTTCTTTGAATGTATACTTTCTCACCTATTTTCTCATTGAAAGAAAATGAAAAATATGCAATAGCATTGAATATCTCTAGTTAATTTGTTCTTAGGCCTGCCTCTTCTTGTTGTATTGAATTTTAATGGATAGCATTCATGAATGAAGTGTGACAATTATCCATAAATTGACCCCAGAGAGGGGTTCAGAATATATCCATTTTAGGGTTTCATAATTTGCTTGCTGTCTTTGCTATGATTACTTTCAACTGCTACAGTCATGAACTGGCATGATTGCCTTTGACTTAACTTTTTTCGTTCCATTCATAGTATATTTTTACAGGAGGCTACTCTAACTATAGTATTATCTTAGAAAGATATATTTCTTATCTTACACTAATCTTACAGCATCTATATGTGACAGTAACAACAAAGTAATGAACCTAAACAATCTGGCTATATCTCCTGACTTCACAAATCAATTGAAATGAAAATTGTTATCCCATTCAAGTGAATTATTAAGAAATAGTTTTTCTTTGTCTACAATATTAATATATCCGAAATGTAAAATTCTTTAAAGAGAAGGTCATCAACTTGATTAGACCTTAATATTATTCATATACTTTTGAAGGCTTCCTAATTTTTCACTAACTTGATTATTCTCTTATTTCAGCTTGCGGTACCTCATTGACAAGTATCAGAAGCACGTGTCCGTGCAGGGTGAAGATTTTGGTGCTCGTCATGTATATAGTTTTTCTCTACATATATATCTCGAATCCTATATATCTCTCTTTGTTCATATTTCGATAGGGAATAGCAATTTATTTCTGTAGTGCTCCTAAGAAGCTAACACTTAAATAGCTGCTAAACCTTACTGAAACCCACAAAAGGTAAACCATACATCCATTTTAATGAAATTAACTTATAAGCCTCTTAATAGAGTGTTAACTGTTGACAGTAATAGTAAAGTTGTATATGAGTTACATATTGCATACTTAATTCCTAAGAAAATTATGCACAAACATCATGGTAATTTACTTCTATATATATGATATTATGGTATCAACTATATATAAAATTCTAACAACCAATGCCAATTTACTTCTCATGTGCTGAAAGAGGTAAAATTTTCACATCATTGAAAAGGAATATATACAGGTACCATGTTATATATACAATTAAAAACGAACATATTATACAACAACTTAAAAATCAGAGTATTAGTTAAAATCAGGAATATATACAGTAACACTCTAGAATGCATGTAATTATAGAAGAATTTATCATTAAAATTCAAAATACATGACATGATTGATATATTCTGTTTCAACATATGTTAGCAAATGATGTACGAGATAGCAAGAATGAAAGAAGAGAACGACAAGCTAGAGTTATTCATCCGGCAATATCTTGGCAAAGATTTGACATCCCTTACTTTAAATGATACAATTAACATTGAAAAACAATTGGAGTCCTCGATTGAGAAAGTTCGAAACAGAAAGGTCAATCTATCTCTTGCTTTTGTTACAACTGAAACTTGACCTTTACATTGCTTAAGTTTCCATTTCTTGTCTGGCTCCAAGCAATATATTACTGTAAAACTGCTCTCGGTGCCATTTTATTATCACACGGCCCCTTTTGAACTTGCTCACATTTTGTGTCAACTGTCAAAAGGAATATATATATTGTTGGTAACTTGGTATGATATACCTTGACTTGCCAGTACTATTCTTTTTCTTTTTCTTTTGCTTTTGTATAGCATCATGTGTGAATTTGTGATTTCAATATGGTTATCAGAAAATAGCTAGGATTGATTTATTGCTTACATGGAGGAGCTATATTTTCCATGCATTTTATAGTATATGTTGTACATAATTAACAATATATAGGGTGATTTGTTTACTATCTAAAGAAAAATATTGGTGAATTTTGTCCAATGTCATTGTTGCAGTAGTGCCCATCATTTACCTTTATTACCTACAAGTAAAGAAGGTACTCAAACATAGCAAGTTTTAACTGATTATATGTATTATGTGGCAGGAAGAATTGCTAAACCAGCAGCTGAGTAACCTCCGCCGCAAGGTGCAGATTTTCAACTAACTCATTTAATTTCTTCCTTGTGCACATATTACATGATATATTGCAATATAGCTGTTTAATTATATCTAACATATTACTGTTGTTCATATATCGCTTCTTGTACGGCCTTCACACAGGAGCATATCTTAGAAGATCAGAACAACTACTTGTACCGCATGGTATGTGCACAAACTTCTTATTTTCTTCAGAGTGCATGTATATATCATTTTACTGCATGCATTTTATGTTTATATAACGCTTGAAGATTGAAGGGGACGGTTCTGATATATTCTTGAAAATTGAAAAAAAAAATAGTTAGGAGAATTTAATTTTACTTTGGATTTATAACTTTTTTAAATCAAATGGTTGAAATATATAGAAGACCCAAAATTTCAATTAATATCTATCAGAGATATTGACTCCAACAAATAGTTGTTGCTAAACTAACTATCTGTTGGAGTCAATATCTCTGATAATATGATCCCATCTTAAGTTAATTTTTTTAAAGGGTGTAACTAGAACTGACATATATGAGACTATATATACAGTCTATACTTAAAAAAAAGGTAATATTTTGTGAGTTTGTGAATTACCAATTATAAAGATAACTGATTCAAGAAGAAATTTGGTCCAGCACTCTAGAATTAATTTCGAATGTGCTGAAGTACAAGTCCAAGAAACATGACATTGAATTTTTTTACACAATAGATGCCCAATGAGCAGCAGATGATGACAGTTGATCAAAAACCTGGTTCGTCGGCCATGATGGACCTTTTTGGAGATGTGTATCAGCAGGATGGTGCAAGCGATCAGTTTCCTGCGTATAGGCTGCAACCCATGCAGCCCAACTTACAGCAAGTCAGCTTCCTGAGCCACGGCCTCCAGCTCTAGTTCGTAAGTTTCTAATCTGTGTTGTACTTTTGATTAACTACCGAAATTTTGCAGCCAAGTAATTTACAAAACTGAAAGTAATAATAACGATTAAAAGTAGACAACTATAACAACTGCTGCTACTATATATACCACTACTATAGAATCTTGTAATCATATATACAATCTGCAATCTTGAAAATAATTAACTGGCCATGGTTAATTATTCTTACAAAAAGCAAGTCATATATATCCCATAGACGTACACCCTTTTCAACTTTGCCAAAATGGATAATTTCTCACTATTTTTAATTTGCTATTTGACATGACAACACTGATATTGTACTAATCAAAATTAAAAAAAATAATTTTAGATAGTGTCTTTTTATGATTTAGATGAGTTCTATATCAAAGTTGGTGCAATTAGAATAGATTGGTCATTTACTAAGTGAATTTAAGAATCTGACAGTTCAATTTTTCAACTAATGAACAAATAATTTTGTATACTATATATGCTAAATTTAATTAATACAGGAATTGTGGGCTTAGTACAGTGGCACAAGCCCTCTTGTCTCTCAGGTTTAATTCTCAAGTTAAGCATCTAAAAAATGCTAGGGTGTACGGCAGGGGGGGGGTGGTTAATAAAAAAAATTAATACAGGCCTATATATATTAATTAATGTGAACACAATATATAATTTTATTTTAGATTTCACTGAATTTTAAATCAGGTTGTCAAGCTTTGTTAATATATCATATATTTCGTAGGGGTATATACACTTTAATTGCTAATGATAAACTTGAAGATATAGTGGCAGTGCTATATATCTCTGATCTTTCGTTTGATCTTTTAATTACAGATTAATTGCTCAAGCAGAAACTCAGATAAATGAGTTAGTTTCATCCTGGGGTCACTCTTCTATCCTTAAATATATTTATGAGTGCTTTTGGATATATATATAATATTGTTGAGTACTTCTATTAACTCAAATAAATTTGTGTAGTTTGTGTGCTTTATGATTCGGACAAAGTACTTTTGGTTTTTAGTTGTCTATATAAATTAAGAGTAATAGCGTGTTGGGAAGTTATGCTTTTCTGTATGTTTAATCAGAATTCTTAGGGGCATTTGTGATTTGTATTTTTATTAATTTGAATATGGTGTTGAATTGTTTTCGCTAAATATGCACAAACAGCAGTTAATTTGATAAACTTATCATTGTTCTGTCATATGTTTTGGGACAACACCATTAATTAGTTGATCATTATAGAGTTGTGTTGGACAATAATTTCTAAATAGAATTAATTTTAACTAAAATTAATTATGTAGAACGCACCGCCAAATTATCAGAAACAGTTGCGCCAATTTGCTCCAACAAACAACTAGGCAAAGTGGAGAAACGCAGTAGTTGAGTTGCTCTATGCAACTGCCACTTTAATTTAATTAATCTGCTATTGTTAACTTATCTATTGTTCTTTAACAAAAAAAAGGTAGGAGATTATTGCGCCATGATGTCCATTTTTTTCATCATGGCCAACTTGCATTTTAATAATTATAATTAGAATTTTTAAATAATAATTTGGAACCGTTGATCTTATTTTGCATCACAACTATAAATAACGTGTTAATGTCATAAAAATGAAATATTTTCTAAATTATTGTAAAATATTAAGAGACTAAAAAAAATGGTTTGGTTAATTATGACTATTTGGTATATATGTTCATTTTTAGAATATCTCTCGTACAAAATAATTCTAAATTTATAATTTGTTACATAAATATATGCTCGTAGTGAAATTTTAATTTTCATGAATTTATTTTCATCAAATTGCAAAATGAGTAGGATGATGCCTAAATTAAACAAGAGCCTCAAAGTAGGGCTGGCAAAAATATTCGTAGTTCGTGATTCGATTTGAGTTTAAGTCGGATTTGATTCGAGTTAATTCGATTCGAAATTAGTTTGAACTGAAACGAACCAAATCAGGTTCGGTTCAAAATTAATTCAAACCAAATTCAAACTAGGTCTGGTTCAATCAAAATGGGTTCGCAAACTTTTACAGTTCGAATCTCATAATAACATCGGCCAATCATTTACTTGATGAAATTAGAATCCAAGATATAGAGTCATAATTTAACCTAGCCGACGCTCATTGGCTCTCAAAACACTCAGTTCTTGTACAATTACTTGTTTTACTGCATATTTCAATTCCTGTACTTAATTCTCTTTTTACGATTATTTGTTGTGATGTATTTTTTCATGAACTATTTTTCAACTTAAAAACACTTATTTCATACTTTGATGTCACACTGAAGCTCTTTTTTTAGTACTGTGTGGCAATTGTGAGAGTTAATGTAGCAGTTATTAGTCTTGCACTTGTCTATGCTCAGTTGGCAGGATTATAGCAGCTAACGACTAATAAACTAGTCCATAATCCATTAGTGTAAATTCGTGAAAGGTAAAAGAAAGCTGTGTGAATTGTTCCGCGAAAAGAAAATTAATGTATAAACTACCGATATAACTAGGGCTGCAAAAAAAAAAAAAAAATTAGTTTGTAATTTGATTCGACTTCGATTCGAAAAATATGTATTTCACAATTAATTTGATTCGAAACAAATTAAACCCAGTTCGGTTTGATTCGTTACCACCCCTACCTCAAAGTGAATTTGACACCTTATCCGTCGCCCGGGACAATTTTTTTTTTTATGAATTTTTTTTCCGGTTGGGTTTTACTTTAAATTAACCTCTGGAGTTAAGGAATTCTTTGTATGAATATACTAACCTTTGTTTGAGAAACAAAAGATGAATCATGTACATTTGTGGGATTGATATTGCCAATTGCGAATGGGAATATTGTAAGGTACCTATTCTCTAAATATGAGAATTGTTTCCCTTTAATAACAGGGGAATAAAAGGAGAATATTCAGTTGTTGTTCTTCTACCCAAAACTGGCTATAAATTGGCTTACTTTCCTTTTGTTCTAGTTACCAAGTTGCAGTGTGTTGGGAAAATTGATAAAACCCGAACTTGGTGTCTACTGCCAAATTGGTGATTGAGTCACTGATGAGTGATGAAGTATGCTCCCCTTTCTGGTATATATATATGTATATCATGTTGTTTAATTCTATAGACGTTAAATTAATGATTAATTAATCTCAGAATTATATCAAACCTCATACAGGCTATTTAAATTATGTAATGTATGTTTATAATTTATATTAAGAAAATTGGAAAGGATTTTGGAATTTTTTTTCTCTCTTAAGGAAAAGGAAGTCTTTTAAGAGATAAAAAAAAAATGGACAAAATCCAAACGAAAAATACCGTATGTCTGTGTCTTGTTCTGTCACAAGATGCTCAAGGAACCAAACAAGGTTTATTTAAGTAGTTTTATAAATATTCTGGAACCATCTAGATCTTTTCGAGATGAACATATATTTTAAAAGCAAAGGCTACGCTGCACACAAAAACAATAGTTTAAAAGAAAAATAATAATTAAGAGAAAATTTGAAATGCATTAATATTTGTGAGAAACAATAAGCTAGGGTCACGCCAAAGTTTAATTAGGAATGTGTTGGAAGCCAAAACTATGCAGAAAAGAAAAGAAAAGAAAAGAAAAATTGTCATCGGGTGGAGTTGAATTATACAGATGCTACGACAGCTACTACAAAATCAAATTTGGACAGATGCCCAATTTTCTCTTAAATAAAAGTCTCTGCCCATCTATTTTTAAGGAAAATGACAAGGTTACCCTCCCCTTGTGAACAGCGGAGATGTCCAGTGTACTTAGTAGACCACTTACTGTGAATTTAATAATCGGAGTGGGCCCGCATCGGAGTGTAGAAGTAGAACTGAAGATAGAGAGTATCAAGAGATCCCAAAATATATCACGGAATCGCAGGTGTCAGTTTTATCTTTCTGAGAAATGTTTGGTGTCTCCACTCTAGTCCCTCAGATGTTTCAATTAATCAGACTGGATATTCCTTTGTACTCAAAATGAGAAAATCGACTGTCAATGATTGAGATTTTATAATCACCTCTTGGAAAATTAAAATAACAACAACAAAAATGCATTTGACTTTATAAATCAAATCTTTTAAATTGATTTTTTATTGGGGTAATGTTCAGCATTTCTAAGATATAGTGAGGCTACGTAACTATGGATCAATATTTTTTTTTTTCAATCCAACTAGTTAATATGAACCGTTCAACATAATTTTCATATGAAAATATACTTGTAGATTAAATTTTATATTATTTAAAAAAATACTATTTTTTAGATAGATAGAAAAATACTATTTTGGAATGGTCAATAATTTTTAGATCAAGTGGATTTTTTAACTATCTAAAAGATTTGATAATTTTTAGATCAAACATTCTTATGTCAAAAATTAAAGCAATATATAAATAAGATCATGCTAGACATTTTCTTAGAAAAAAACTCAATATCTGATTATATATGGAGCATTAAAATATGGATCATCTGGGCATGATGTATATATATTCTTATATTAATTAATTCACAAGATTAAAATTTTCTACAGAAAAAATGTAATGAATAAATATTTAATTAATTTCGCAAATCACTTTCTTTTTAAGTAAGACAAATTTGTGAACTATCTAATACATATCCTTATTCCTTAAAAAGTGTGATATTTTTTTTTTTTGCTGACTTGATGTAATTCTAACTATTACTTCGATTATATTTAAATATGTACTACTTAATTATATATATTTAAGAATTATTTGCAAGCTAAATATTTATAGCATGTTTTAAATACCACAAAAATATATATTATTTTGAAAATCATTGATAATTTGACATTATAGATAATTATATAACATACAAAAGGAGGAAAAAAGAGATCACGTCTTCTCTCTCTTTAGTTTTTTTTCTATACTATTTGAGGTCATTCTAATATTATTAAAAAGTTATAGACGCCGTTTTAAAATCTATTCAAAATGAAGCTTAGTTTGCTCCTAGATGAGACACACATTTTAGAAATTGATTTAATTCGATCTAATTTAAATTGATCACACAAATATATATAATTAAAAAAATTCTATACTTATTGTTGGTTATTAATTTTTCAAAGATCAATTATACTAATTGTGAGGATAACCTGGCTAATTTACATGATCCAATGATTTACATCCGTTCATAAAAAATGATAATTTTGATTATTATAAAGATTATGATAAAAACTAAAAAAAAATAAGAAAGAATTTAAATATTTTTATGATGGGAGAAGTTAATGCGATTACCTCATCATGTGGATGAGTAGAAATTCATATGTAGATAGTTTGTTACTTTATTTTTAGCTGAAGATTAATCTTAATTGCTTAGTTGTTTGATCTAATATCAGAGAATAATTATGAGGATCATTAAAAAGTTGATTTGTCAATCATTATGGAATATAGATTTGTTACCATGATTTAAAACATAATAACTCTAGAAATAAAGCTCCTCTAAATATTGATGCATTCCAGCATCCACGTCAGCAAGAAGGTTTATTGTTCCTGCGGGATAAAATCGGCTGACTCATTGTATCCTTTACTTTTCTCGTATAAATCGTCCTGTGTCCTGTCCCAGCTCTCCATTTCGCCCCTCTCTCTCTCTCAATAACAGATCTTTGCTCGGATACTGAAATGGCATCAAGTATTCTCCGATCCAAGGCCTCTCAAAAGGTTATTTTTCTTCAATTTATTTTGAATTTCTAGTCCCATGATACCAGCTGTGGCTCATAATTACCGTTCACGTTCCCTCTTTCTCTTGAAGCACCACCCGGAGCTAATTACAATAAATTGTTCCTTCAAATTAGCACTGCGTTACAAACACTAACGTAATAGCTTGTTCGTGCTTTATAATTCGTTGTCTGATACGATAAAAATTAATTGTGTTTGTAATTTGATGATGATGATTAGGTTATATTTTTTTGTCAACTTTTTTTTTTCCACCAAGCTCATCTATTGTCTGTATTTCAGTATTTTGGACAGACCCAAAATATATTAAAAAATATCTATTATAGACTTCTCGAATTTTTCTTATGTTCCATTTATGTATTTCATAGGCTGGTAGTCTGGCAAGATACTTAGTGGGTGCAGCCTTCTCACAAAATGAGGCGATTAATTGTACTGGTACAATTATAAGGCATTTCAGTTCACAAACTTCTGTGCAACCCGAGACAGAAGAAAAAGGGTATACATGGATCTCTTTTATATTTTTTGTTGTATGGTTTTGTTTTATGTTTCTATAAATGTCTTGGGCATTGGATACTACTAGTCCTCTTTTGTCTAGCGGGGTTTCAGTGAACTTAGTGTTTTTGTATTGTTAATTTCTATTGTTCTACTATAAATAGGTTCAAAGGCCATGGCATGCTGGCACCATTTACTGCTGGATGGCAATCCAATGATTTGCATCCCTTAGTTATTGAGAAATCTCAGGTTATTTCCTTTTTGAAATGTAGTCAAAGATAAATAGTACCCTCTGATTATTTTTTTGAGTTTTAATTAATAGTGGTGTTCTTGTGATTTTCCAACACCTTCAGGGTATTTATGTATATGACAGAGAAGGGAATAAGTACCTTGATTCTCTTGCTGGATTATGGTGCACTGCTCTAGGTAAAATAGTAAAAAATAGTCAACCTTTACACTTTTTCAATTCAATTCCTCCATTTATCTATATATACTTTTTCAAGTAATAATATCAAAGTTTATCAGGTGGTAATGAACCTCGGCTGATCAAAGCTGCAACTGATCAGCTAAATACTCTTCCTTTTTACCACTCTTTCTGGAACCGTACCACAAAGCCCTCATTGGTAAGTTCAAATTATCTTTCTAACTCGCCTAAAAAATGCTGCTAAGCAAATAAACCAATAAATGAATACAACAATGAAGCTTCCAATAATGTGGTAATTGGTAACATACTGAAATGGTCTCTATCCAGAGCGATCCATAATGTTGACCCATGTGTATGTTTTGTCTCTTGTTAATTATTTGTTCACTTGTTAATTTTTTCAGGATTTAGCAAAGGAACTTTTAGACCTTTTCACGGCAAAAAAAATGAGTAAAGTTTTCTTCACCAACAGCGGCTCTGAAGCTAATGATTCTCAGGTTACTTGTGGCTTTTACTGGAATAATTCACATTCACCCTTTAAAACATCAAAAATATCATGTATATTACAGCCACTATCACTTGAATATCTTCTCTCCAAATTTCTTCAAAAGAAGGAATTCCCGAACTGCTTTCTCCTTCATCTGTCTAGATAAGAATGAGAAAAGGGAAGTTTGGATGTTTCTCGGATGAAATGGGAAAAGGAGGAACATTTATGATTTATTTTGGTGTTTTAGTGGAATAGTATCAGCTATGTTTTACACCATCATAATAAATGATTCATACTTGTGAAAAAATTCCAAGGTTGTTAGATTTTTTTGAAAAACAATGTAATTCTTTTTAGGTAAAACTTGTGTGGTACTACAACAATGCACTGGGGAGGCCAAATAAGAAGAAATTCATTGCCCGTTCAAAGGCGTAAGTGTTGTTCTTCAGGAAGTCTGGTTCCACTATCTACTGCAAACCTCATTTTTTGTACCAGCTCAAATATGCTGATTGTGACATCAAAATCACCAAGGGAATTGTGCAAAAGCTATAGCCAGTTTGATTTTCTTGTTTCTCCATTCTTCATTCTTTTTTCTTTTGGTCAAATTTGAGGTACCCTTCCTCTAGACGAGCAATAGTTTTGAATTGAACATCAACTTATATGTTACTGTTACAAGTGGTGGTTAAGTTTGGTGCTGGAAATTAGTTGCAGAGTTATGCATACTTTGTAGCATCTCTATGCATTAATGTGTTTATATATCGTTTGCATGAATTATCACAGATATCATGGATCAACTCTAATATCTGCCAGTCTCACTGGGTATGTGATACTTTTTCGTTTTGAGTAAAATCACCAGCTTGCATATGTTATTAGACTTAATTCTTACTTATTTGTTCATATTCAGGCTTCCAGCTTTACATCAGAAATTTGATCTCCCAGCCCCATTTGTATTACATACAGATTGCCCCCACTATTGGCGGTATCACCTTCCTGGTATGATAGTTGATATATACTTGCAAATAATTATTAGTGTAATATATGGGAAGATTTGCTTATGTGTTCCCCTGAAAGACCTCAAAATCATGCACATGCCTGCAGAAACATCTAAAATATTGCAAGTACTCTCTGAATGGAGCCAGGACTATGTTGATGTTTTGCTGTTTGATCCTGTCTTCTGTCTTTTTTATAAGAATATTTTAATGTAAGAAACATATTCATTGCAAATGACCTAGTAGCTCAAGTGTTAAGTTACTAGGATTGCCTCTATGTTCTAAGAGGTCATTGGTTCAAGCCCCTGTGGGCCTTCTTCATTCAATAAAAGATAAAGAAAAAGAATAAACATTCTCTATTACTGATGCTGGTGGCTAAGCTCTCTCTTAAGCAAAATAGAAAAGTAGCTCTTCAGATTTTTTTTTTAAATTGAAGAAAAAACTAATTGCTCCTCAATTCTACTGGACTTTGAGTTGCACGATATTTTTTGTAAATGATGATAGCTCATATATCTCTGAAAAGATGAAGAAAATAGGGAACATATGATTTTGTTTGTGTATTTTGCAGTAACAAACATGGTTTGCATAAAGTATATCATGCTATTTATATATTTTTTAAATTATTGAGGATTTACAGGGTTTTCATGAAAATTTTCTCCTAAAATTTAGGACCATTATTTACTGAACCAATAAAAGTGGACTTAATTTGATTAGGTGAAACTGAGGAAGAGTTTGCAACTCGATTAGCTAACAATTTGGAGAATCTTATCCTTAAGGAAGGGCCCGAGACTGTGAGTTTGATTACCAATGTTAATTTTATTTTTCTTGGGACATTTATGTAAAGGAGTTTTATTTGTCATTTTAAGGTGCAACTTTTGCACTGTTTTAGACATGTTAACTGATCGTTTTCTGTCAGTGGTTCACTTAATCAGAAATATCAGACCCAGACATCATTGTCTGAAAACATGGCAGCAAATTCCCTTCATTGTATTTGATTTCTTACTTGGCTCTGTTTTTGCAGATTGCAGCTTTTATTGCTGAGCCGGTTATGGGGGCTGGAGGTGTAATCCCTCCCCCAAAAAGTTATTTTGACAAGGTGAGGGAGTTCTCAAAATCCTATCTTCTTAAGCAGACTTTTTCAGTACTTAATTTTCTATTTTTATGTGAACTTGGGTTAATTCTTTGGAATATTTGGAATTCTGACCTTTACAGATACAAGCTGTGGTAAAGAAATACGATATTCTTTTCATTGCAGATGAGGTACAGATTTATCAATTTATCATTGTGGAATTTGGGTATCTACAGTATTGTTGTAATAATGTATTTTTAACTTCTTTTTTTCATTTTGCATTTTAGGTTATCACAGCATTTGGAAGGTTGGGCACAATGTTTGGCTGTGATAAATTTAATATTAAACCCGATCTTGTTTCTATAGCTAAAGTAAGCACAGTGTATTTTTTTTTTCTATATACGAGTAATATATTCTTTTTGTTGTTCATACCTATGTGTTCTTTTACATGTTTTAAACAGGCTCTTTCGTCCGCCTATGTGCCGATTGGTGCAACCCTAGTCAGCCCAGAAGTTTCTGATGTTATTTATTCTCAGAGCAATAAACTTGGTATAAGTTCTTTTCTGATGTTATCTATTTGTTTCAAGAAGCATGTAATCTCTTAAATCTATAGGACTGGTGTTTTTCTTTTGTAATTTTTCTCTTTGTATAGGTTCTTTTGCACACGGATTCACATACTCAGGACATCCTGTGTCCTGTGCTGTGGCTCTTGAAGCAATTAAGATTTACAAGTAAGCCCTATTAACTTGTCCATTTTTTTCTTCTTTTTTCCTTGGTAATTTCTTAAAAAATTTAAAATTTTCACCATATGTTAGGGAAAGAGATATTCCAGGGCACGTTAAAGAAGTCTCTGGAAGATTCCAGGAGGGATTAAAAGCCTTCTCAGATAGTCCAATTGTTGGAGAGGTACCTTTCTCTTGTTAAACTCTTCATTTTGTAACTTCTCAAATATGCCCTTCCATGCTATGTAGTCTGTATTTTAGTTCCGAGGCATAGTACATGAACTTGTACATGCAGTTACCCCATGCAATGACTACTCTTTGTGATTACATACAAATAGTATGTTCTAAAAGACATTTATTTATGTGTAATATATTCAGATTCGAGGTGATGGATTGGTGCTTGCTACAGAATTCACAAATAACAAATCCCCGACTGATCTATTTCCTCCTGAATGGGGTAAATCATTCACTTAAATTAAAATTTAGTTCTTTATATAATGTGGATGTTGAATGGATTAACCGATGGACATTATCTCAATAAAATTCAGGGGTGGGATCAATATTTGGAGCAGAATGCCAGAAGAGAGGGATGCTTGTTCGGGTTGCTGGTGACACAATCATGATGTCACCACCTCTTATCATTACACCCTCAGAAATTGACGAAGTAAGAATAACATGACTCTGTAATTATTGTAAATCATTTTGAAGAAATTACTGGTTTCTCTTAAATACTGACATCCTCTCTGTCTTTCTTTGTTAGTTGATTAGCATTTACGGAGATGCTCTCAAGAGTACAGAGGAAAAGGTGGCAGAGCTCAAGTCTAAGCAAAAGAGCAGTTAATTAAGGGGATCTCTTGTATTAGAGAATGTATATAGGGACTATTTATTCTCCTAATGCACAATAAATGCGCAAATTCAGTACTCTCTTCCAAGAATAAGCATTTTGCAATCTCCAACTACCGCAAAGAGTGTCCTGTTTATATCTTTCTACTAGAGCGACCTAAACTCCTTTGATGCTCCAAAAAAGTATGCACATTGTAATATTGTTAGTGCTGGTATAGATTATCTTTGGTGGAACACGTTGTCAATTTATCTTTGCTGGAGTAAATTATTGGAATAATTTGTGTTATTTATATGAATTTGGTTTAGTTTAAAAGTTTAATTCTCATGTTATTGATTTACACAAACTCTTTGGTACCCAAGTCCCGCCCAGAATATGGAAATTCTGGCCTATCTAAATTCTAAAGTGCAATATCTAAAATAACTTCCCTTGTGCATTATTATGATTTTTGGTTGACAATTTGAAACCTGGCCACGCGATTTTTAACAACATTCCACAGACAGTATCCTAGATAATTAATTTTCCACGGGCTGCGTTATTATGACCTAATGCTGAATCTAGAGATGGCAATCCAAGGGGTCCAGATTGGGTTTGGGTTGGGTTGGGCTGGGTCGGATCAAGTTAGTTTGACTTCTAAGAATTGCTATAGGCTCATCAGCAGTCAACTCAATCCGGTAATTTCTCTTTCTCAAATTTAATCCTATGATTTTATTGTCTGAAATTACGAAACTTAACCAGAGTACAATTTGGATCATGATATACATCTGTCATCTCCTATGACCATATTTAGGGCATCGCTTATTCTGTCGGCTTTCACTGGTAAAAATTTGAAACCTTCAGTATCACAAAAGAGAAGAAGATAATTATTTCTAGAATGTTATTCTTAAGATTAAGCTAACACCATACCTTTTCTTGTTATTTTCATTAGTAGACCATAAACTTTAAGCTAATATTTTGGTAAACTACGGTCAGGTTCCTGAGTCCTCACCGAATATCTTTGATTATTTAGGGACATGGAGAAGAAGAAAAAACAACAGTCCTTACTTTGTAATGGACCTAATTGTTACTGTGCGTCACATGCAGTTTCTGGTAAGGCTCTGAAAGATGCCTACGCAGTAGAGGTCAAAATTCTAGGGACAGTGCTGCTTATTCAAGTTTGAACATAGCCAATCAGGGCATTTTGTTTTTTCTAGTAAGGCTTGTAGCAGAGAGGAATAAAGGTTACGGAGCCGGACATCATTTGCTCCGGTTGTTGAAGGTTTTCATTTGGGTTGAATATTTATGCAAACGAAACCAAGCATCGTTTCCAAACTTCGTTTTTCATTCCAATCTCTTTTTATTTCAATATGCAATTGAACCTGACACGGTTCTAATATATTACAATTGTAGAATCCAAATGAACGGTAAAATATAGAACTTAAGTAGAGACCTTGAACAGTGTAATTCTGACAAGAAAATTCTTCATCTAATATAACTCGATAACCTTCTCTTTTTAGCTTTTATATTTTTCTGACGTAATAGAGCAGTCCATACGATTAACAAAGCTAAAATATCTCCTGTTGAAATTAACTCTTCTGAGATAGGCGCTGTATAATTTGGTTAGATCTGTTTGCAAGTATTCTAGTTTATCTAATTTCAGTACGAAGAACAAAGCATGTACATTCTCTCCCGTCAGACCATTGAATATTTTTAAGATTAGACGCATAAATAAAAACTGCAAGACGATACCTATAACATGAAATTTAGATGTTGAACTTAGAGATCCATCTTCTCATACTTGGCCAAATAGGCCGGGATACATAAGAACGTTACAATTAAATAAAGACATCGTTATATACATCAACATACATACTATATACATGTTACACACAAGGCACTTGAGTGTACTCTAACCAAGCCACACGTAAGAATTGGCCTACAAATTTACAATGGACGTCTTATTTTAAATATTACAATTAACCTCTCAGGCCACTGCTCCATCACTGACCTCTATTCCTCTGACCTGCACCTGTGCACCACAGTCTGTCTGTTGGACAGCCACAGTGACCTGGGCCCCATCAGATATGCCACTCATGCCATCACATGAAACAGACAGGGAACCCACCATGGCTACTAAAACATCACTGTCATTGCCATTACCGTTGTTTTGGGATAGTAATTGCCAGTCCTCCTTTACTGAGGTCACATGTATGTCAGTGTCTTTATTATGATCACCTACTTCAAATGCAGTTGGCAGAACTACAAAATCGTTTAATGGATTGTAAAACGGATCGGGTTCTCCCGCCTTTAGCCAGTGTTTTAGGATCCGAAACACATGTCTGTTGCATATTACGCCTCGGTGGTCAGCTGGGACCCCTATCCTTGCAAGTGCATTAAGGCCATCAGCCTGACAAATGCAAAAAAAAAAAAAAAAAAAAAAAAAGGAACAAGAAAATTTGTAATTAAAATAGGAAGAAAAAAAATGCTATACACAAACAGGGAGATCAACAACTATGCCAATCTACCTTAGCTGACTCAACTGGGACAGTTCCATCACCATTGACATTGATATATCTAGGCTGCAAACAACAAATAAAGAAATAGCTCAATAACAAGGAATCAGTCTATCAATCAAATGAGAAAGGGGATTTCTTGTAGTACTTTGGTCAATGGTACCTACCTCCATAAATAACAATTGCTTGAGATCTGAAACAGGATCATCTTGGCCTCCATAGCTGCATAAAAAATAGTTAGCATCATCAGAGGGAGAGGAGGAGAGAGAGATAGAAAGGGGGCGAGGGTGAGGGGAGAGATAAAGAGTACCAAACACTATGAGGTGTGTCACAACTAGTGCCATAAATATTGTAGAATCTCACTGAAGAAGGGAGCTTGGCATTAGACAAAAGCTCATGAGTTTTGTTTGCCCATTCCAAAATATCAGAATTAAGTGGCAAAGGGATGTGCAGCCCACCAAATTCAACCTGATATATTACATATTCACAACCGTTTTTGTATTTATACCCAGATTTTCTGAAAATGCACACACTTGCATATGGATATTTTTTTTTTTCACAATTCTTGGAATTATTTTAATGTCACTTGGCATTTTCTGAGGGAAAATCATGATTTCCCAATCAATGATATTTGAAAACACAGATTTTTAATTAATTCTTCAAGAAATTAATGATTTCACAGACAGTTCTTCATATTTTTTTCAGATATTTTGAATTTTAGCACAACCTAAGCCCGCAACAGAATTCTGCATGCATATATAACACTTTCTTTGTTTAAAAGTAAGATTAAACAAAAAATAAAACATGAAAACTAACCGCATTATTTGAAAGAGCTTTCATCATCAGCGGAAGGGATTTAGACGGATCATAAGATTCAAGTAAGATGCTAGATTTACCACTTTCATCATCTCTCTTCTCTGTCCACAGTTGCAAAAGAGGTGTATTTTCCCATTTGTAACTCGGGGCTGCCGTCAGTTCATATATAGATGGGCACTCCAACAACTAAATAAAGACAGCTTCAACAAATTAATTTCTTAATTAAAAACAAAAGGATTGCCCATATAATTGGAAAAAAAAATATACCAGTTGTTGCATGCTCCATTTGGAAATGAAAAAATAGGCTTCTAATCCTTCAACAAAAGAGCATCCATTCAATAGGCTTGATGTTATATACCCTGGTGCACCTGTACAAAGACATACCAAGAACCTTAAGAGGAAAAAATCTCTTTCCCAAGGGGAAGAGAAATAGAAAGATAGAGATAGATGGATAGACAGAGAGAGAGAGAGAGAGATTTTAATGATATACAATACTACCTTGAAATGGTGCTGCTATTGCAATCCAGGATTTCACATACTTCTCAAAAACCTTACAAAAAGTAATTTACTCAGTACCATGATAAGAAAAAATATAATAATATGTAGTATATAAAGTACACCTACTTACATCAGTATGTAAAGCCATGAAGCATTTGACTAGCAAACCGCCCATTGAATGTGTAACAACATTAATCTTCTTTCCACCGGAAGAGGTATATGCAAATTCTAATTTTGAAGCAAATCTGTCTAAAGTTTCTTGAAGTCTAAAATTTAAAACAAAACAACTAATGGAATCAATATGGCATACTAATAGTCTAATACCAGAAATAGAAAACAGTAATTCCTTGGCTAACTCAACATGACGTTTTCTTTTCCCGTAGGTGAGAGTGTGCCTATTTGTGTGTGTTAGGGCAGGTTGGGTTCAAATCTAAATTAGTGAAGCACATCAAAGAGTTATATTGCTCTACTCAATGTTATAAAATGGAGCACATTTCACCGTATACTTTTTTCCTTTGAGGAACAATTATATGGTATTTTTTAGTATGAAGCATTAGGTAAAAATAACAGCTATTATATAGGAACAACGTATTAAATTGTTGAAGCATTACCTGTTACTTTGGCGAAAATCATATCCAAAACCAAATAAGGTCTTTCCCTCTTGATAGCCCCATTGTATCATCTCCACTATCATGTCATGGTAATAGCACACTCCCTCACTTTCTATAATCTACAAATATATTTTGAAAAATGAATCAATTTTAAGAGAAATTGGGAAATATATATATATATATATATATCAACACATGAGTGCTCATCTATGCCAGGAACTGCAGTACAAATTTTCTGTACCATCTTGGAAGTTTAATACAGGTATATACCGGTAGTAGTGTAGTAACCAGATTTTTTATTGCCTTCTGAGCACAATTATAAGACTATGAGGAAATGTGTTAATTGATAACTAATACATAATTAAAGGCTAGTTATGCAACAAGGACAATTTGATGGTTGGAGACACAATTTGGACTTACTTGAAACTTTCATGAGGCAAAACCTTGTATACAGTTTCTAGTCATGTTTCTGACAGAACTGATACAGAACAAACCAATCGGCGGGTAATAGTAATTGATTTCCTGATTTAAGTAGAATCAGCTGTTTCTTTGTGGCTCTAAGCAGTTCCCTTGATGAGTAATGTTATAAATATAGTATGTTAGTTAGGGAAGGGTGTTTTGGATAACGATACCAACATATACCAATATAGAAATACTATGCTCTTTGGTCTGTTACAATTTTGATGTCATGTAGTGCCAGAATGATTGGTAAAATTTGGCATCTTAAAAGACTAATGGTTTCACATGATAACTGGTAAAATTGGACATTTATAACCCTGCCTGCAATAATCCCTTTATTCTTAATTGCAGCCAGATTTTCAAGGGGGTATGCAGTTTTTATTCTGAAGATTTTGGAATCTTCGGTTAATGCCAATGAGGCATCTGACAAAGCTGAGGTCGTGGTTAATTTCAGATAAGATGTCCCATACAGATTTGAGATAGTTGCTGGTAGCCGGGGGTCTTATACTAATGGGCATACTCCTCTGGGAAGAAGTTTTATTAGATGAGATGCTGCACAAAAGTGCTATACTCAGACAATGGTTAAAAAAGCTTGCATTGCAAATGCTCAATAAAAGAAAAGGGTGTGATGCAGGGTTTTTTTTTTTTTTTTTTTCTGATTTTGTATGTCTTTGTATGGTTACTAATTTTGATTTCTCAGAGGGTATAAGGATCAAGAAATGATGTAAGATAAGTTACTGCTACTGGAGAGATAGGATGGTTGCCGGCTTACAGCTGCTTAGGATGCTTTTACGAACTGATGCTCAGGGAGATTTGTAAGTAAAAGTTGAGGGCGTACAGAAGTAGATTAGGGATGTCTTTGGGTAATTGTAATGGGGTTTTAGTCTGTTTTGTACAGGATGGTTAGCGAAAATTTTGTTTTCAGCAATGAATCAAGTGGCAGCATTGCCACTTATTCAAAAAGAAACAAGAGGAACAAACCAGTAAAATTTCAGCCTAACTATTCAAATTAGAAAACATAAAGTATGTACCATATCCGGATCAAGTACGTCAATGGCATACAGCCCATGTCTATCCTCTGGCACTTCAATTTTAATTTTTTCATCGACTGATATAGTTTTTCCTGCGCCAAGCACACAAATGAAAATAAATTTTGTTAATTGTCTCAAGAAAAATGGAAACTAACACTTCTTTCTAAATCAGAATTCGTTCCAATTTGTCAAAGCCCAAAATTTTGAAAATAGTCACATTGTCCACTTCCAATTGAACTTCGAAGATTTGGTTTGGTTTAAAGGAATAAGCTAAGTATAATTAGACAGAAAGGCATAAAATGCTACCAGAGGAGGGATCAAAGCGGGGCCAAAGTTTAGTCCGAAATTCATGATCCGCACCCAAAATCCGAACCCAGACCCGCTCAGTCTTTCCATTTTCATCGATTGCATTGAGCATCGACCCGCCGATACCGGGTACCAGGAGAACCGGGTCAAGATTCGGATTTGCCGCATTTTCTTCGTGTTTTCTAGAAGCTCGAACCCACAGCTCGATAGATCGGATTAGCTCATCTAGAACAGCCATTAATGGGTGAAACTGAAATCTGAGGTTCCGTGAAGGAGGAGAATGGCGAAGTCAGAAGAAGAGATTTTGCAATGCCCACAGGGCCTGTTCGGTAAGGGGAGGAATAACAAAGGAATAGAGGAATTATGGAATTAAGAATGAGCACTCTTCTTGTCTATTCCAAGTATGTTCGGCACTTTAGCAATTAGAATAGTAGCACTGCTCTTCATTAAAATATAATAATTATAGGAAATGACTCTTATAACCTTGTTGAATTTAATGCTGCGCCATACATTGTTGATTTTATATTGCGCCATACATTGTTGAATTTAATACTGCACCATACTATACACTTTCAACAAATAAAAAATAGAGAGTTTATAACACTGCTATAAATAAAATTCTCTAGTAAAAAATACAATATAATCATGCAATTCTCATTAAACAGTAAACCATGATAACATTAAACATTAAGCAACAATAAATTTAATCCAAATAAATATTAAACAATAAACTAAAATAGTATAATATATCTCAAAATAGCAATAAAAAAAATAAATTGTTGAACAACACTAGTATTATTAACGATAGTTTTGGTTCGCTACATACCGGATACACCGTAACAGTGGCATCACATGCATCACATAAGCACAGATGCCGACACAGAAAAATCAATCTGGTCGTTTCCTTCCAGCACAATAGACACGCAAATGGGCCTAATGGCGAATCATCCCGACACGTCGACTGGAACTCATCGGTATCAGCCATTCCCTCTTCTAACACATTCTTGTCATATCCATTTTTGAGAGCATGTTCCCTTTTGGTGTGTAACTTGCTTACAATCGACTCATTGTTTCTGGCAATGCTGATCCATTTTCAGTTCTTGGCACTTAATCGACTGAGTCTTTGATCCAATTCAGCATTTCGCCTTGTTGACACCTCGAGTTCAGCTTCTTTTTTAACCATCCACTGCATT
The DNA here is from genome assembly GCF_964058835.1 of Carex rostrata. Lineage (NCBI taxonomy): Eukaryota > Viridiplantae > Streptophyta > Magnoliopsida > Poales > Cyperaceae > Carex > Carex rostrata. Next base: position 928,204 of record NC_135935.1, read on the forward strand.
GTAGGACCCTTCGCAATATTTGACATGATGGCCTGCTGGAACGCCTTGCTCTCTTCTTCAATAAAATCAGTAAATAAAATCATCACCAGAAATACAACATAAATTTTAATTTTAAAAACATATGCTCTTTAATAATGAAATATGTGTTCTTTAATATATTCATCCATCAATTCATTATTGAATAGCTTAGGCACAACCCATCAGCTCATGAGGGACAATTTGGGTATCCCTGATAACCTCCCTTGTGATTTTTGGGTATAATAAAGTAGAGATCCAAATTTGATATTCTTAGTATCAAAATTCTCAAGACACTGAGATCTGTAACTATGATTTATTTCATATTTTTCTGGGCTTTCTAACTAGGTTGAATTTGGGGTATTGTACACGGCAGTTTGTGTACCTGGTTGGTACTGTACCAGTTTTTTTTTTTTAGAATCTGAACTTTGAATCTTCACTATAAATGGTAGAAAAATCCAAAAAATGCAAGGTTTGTTCCTATGCACTCATGAAGATGTCCTCTATTATAGTGTAAAGAAGTTTGGCTAAATTCATTATCTAGATACCTTTTTATTTTTGGTTTGTAACAAGTGCTGGTTTTGGAGTTTGTTGGTACCAGTTTGGCTGAAAAGAATGAATTGGAAGTAAATGATGCATTATAGCAATTGGATCTAGATTACCGGGTCACTGGTACGAGTCCTAGGATGATGGTATTGTCACTAGTACGAGTCATAGAAGATTATGCATTCTAATCTTACCTCACTCTTTCAGTACCCACCAAATTAAGACAACAACAAAAGAAATAAAAAGGCAAAATGTTTCTAGGAAAGCCTCACTCATAACAGGTGTGTAACATGCATAACAGTATAGCTATTAATAGTTCTCCCGTTCCTGTTTTCAAGTGGACCAAGAAAATTATAATGATTAATTGATCAATTTTAAAAGACCTTACCACAACAAATTTCAACTCTTGTGTGCTGATTTATAGTAGAAGCTCTGTTGATTCGAAGAACTACAAAGAGGAAACAAGTAAAACAAATTTCAACAAAATTAGAAATTTATTAGAAGTAAGAAAGCAATATACGGCTCAGTTAATTATAAGAGGTGGTACAAAAGAAGGAGACAACGTATTTGTTAGAGAAGCCAAGAGGTATTGAGACGAGGAGGAGGAGAGAGACGGCATTACGGAGCTCATTTAAAAGGTAAAAATCCAATATGTGGTTTCCCGACCTTTGATTCGTTCTTCTCTCGAAGTATTGCCGGAGATCGGACAAACATTCGGCGGAGGAGACTCTTTTCTCTGGAAACGTGCAGAGGAGGAGGGTTGTGAATAGAAAATTGAAGGATATGCCACATCAGCGTGAATGAGGGTAAAAAAGTCTCAACCTATTCTCTATTCCGTCGAAAAATCTAATTCCAGCCCCTCCCTGGAATTGAAAGTTAAGGGAAATACTCTATTCTATATTCTCTAATCTAGCTAATTCTAGATCTGTTCGGCAGGAATAGAGACCTAATTCCCTTCAATTCCTCTATTCTGCACCAGCCGAACAGGCCCACAAGGAAAATGAATAATTGACAAGGACAATCTGTAATAAACAAAAGTTTCAGGGATAATGGGAAAAAGACTTTGTACACCACTTGCGTATACAACTTTTTACGTTGATGCACTGAGAGAAAATTTAGACGTCCGCGTTAACGGACGTTTATTAAAAAAAAAAAAAAAACTCAACGTCCTAATTAGTAATTAGTCTAACAAAATTTCCGGCGATTTTTATTAATATCCCTAAAACAAATCAAAATTTTAAAAATGCCCCTGCTCCCAATTTTTTTTTAAAAATGCCCTGACCGCCTGGGCTTCGGGCGGCCCAAAAAAGCCTGTGAGGCGCCACCCCCTGGGGCGGCCCAAAGCACAAGTGAGGCGCCACACAGCAGGGCGCCTCATGGGTGTGTGTGTTTTTTTTTTTTTTTTTTTTATAGAGAAATGTTAGTATTTTGATTTGAATAATTTTGTGAAGAAAAACGGATTAAAATTCATAATAAATCCAGGAATTTAAAATTCAAATACATTACTAAATAATACAGTACCGTCGAGTCCATAGAATAAGGTAACATAAAATTCATACAGCAACAACCAGTTCAAATATCAATTATACAAACCGTTACAGTTAAAACATAAAATACTACAACAACATACAATTGGGGTCTAAGCCTTACGAGACGAGGAGCTTGCTCCCTTTTTTTCCTCAGCCCGACGGACGCACGCAGGACACTCCCACGTAGTGAGACGAGCGTCGTTCAGCAGATCTGCATGCGGGTCCATGCAATTGGGATGAACAGCTTTGCCACATTTATAACAGAAGAACATATCCACCATATCTCTGTTCAGCTCACATAAGCAGCACTGTCCCCATCCAGGTGGAGGGACCCTGTCCACCCAGCCTTCCATCAGCATTTTTCTAATTGATGGATCAAGAGTACTCAGAAATTCTTCATTATTTTTGGGTGAAAACAATCTTTCCAAATTCTTCATCGCGTAGGCTTCAGCCGTCCAAAAATTATTAATGAGTGCTCTTTTTGCTTCGCGTTCGGTTTTAGTTCTTCCTCTATTTTTTCCAACTTTGGGTGCCATTATAACTAGGGTTTCAAGTGACAGCAATTGATTAGGAAGGCTAATTATGTGCGTAATTAAATACTAATTGTACAGTAATCAACGGCTAATTAGAAAATAATTAGAAAATATATAAAATAATTGAAATAAATATTTTAAAAATAATTAAAAGAAATATTTAAAAAATAATTACAAAAAATATTTAAAAAATTATTAAAAAATTATTTAAATTACCTGTGGCTGTAGTCGCCCAGAAAATCGCCCGAAATCGCCTTGAGCGCTTTCTCCCTTCTTTCTGCCTTTGAGGTGGAAGGTAGACTGATGTTGGAGTGAGAAGAGAGAGAGAGAAAAAACGAATAAATAGGCATCCCTAGTGGACCGCTCGTGGCCTAGGCGGTCAGGACCCTAGCAAACCGCCCCTGTCACAGGCGGTTTGCTGGGAGTGTGGGTCGCAAATAGTGAAGAAATTGTAATTACTTGAATATAATTTCTTAGTTTGAATGTAATTACTTGAAGTATACATGTGCTGCTTTTAATTATATTGTTGAACTTTAATTGTATTGTTGAACTTTAATTGTATTGTTGAACTGTGTTATAATAATGAAATGTAAAGTGCAAACAACATAATACCAACATGAACATAAAATAAAAAAACGTAATGTCAACATAATACAGCAGTCCCATAGTCAAAATACTACAGTCAGAAATATATCACAATAAACAAAAACTCTACAATCATCATCTTCGTCTCCTTCCGGATAGAGACAACCTAGGAGCCGCTACGCCCTTGCCATGCCTGTGCGGCTGCACGCGCCTCTGCGGACTCACATCTCGGAGTGCATCCTCTCCCAAATCCTCCTCATCGTCCCCCATATCCTCATCCTCGTCCCCCGTATACATGTGCTGCGTACCTGTCCTGGCTGCCCGTGGATCAAATCCAGCAGCTGACTCTGCATTGGCGGGCTGTGTACGCAGCTCCCATGGATCTTGCTCCCAGCTTGCAGAATACGTGGAAGGAGGCGGTGCGCCAAATAATGCAGAGACAAAGCCATCTGCAGTCTGAGATGAACTCCCACCAGCCTCAAAGTCATGCTCCATCTCCACTCCATATCGTGGTCTAAGCCAAACTGTCGGGATACCCGATCGGGGTAATGGTACTCCACGATCCAGAAACAGACGACCGGTCCCCGATAATACCATAGATGTGTCTGCTCTAATGTCAGCGGGCTCAGCCATCTGCGCTGATACCATGCACGATACGGAAACCAATCGATATTCCCATCTCGGAGCATCTGGAGCTGACCCCGGACATAAGAAATCCCCCTGCCCCTCTCTTCATGATCGTGATGACTGCCCCATATGGCGGCGTATGCGGGGCATCTAGCTGGCTCAGGGCCTCCCCAATCGGGATGCGGCAATGGTATGACTGGCCGGTTTATGGGCAGATGTGACCACGACCAATGCTGAAGCAGAAGCAGTGGTCCAAAGAGCTTTTTATTCTTGACCTGAAAATTTAACTTACAATTCAATCTGGGTGCTTCTTATCCATCCTTCAATAACAACGTATATTAATACAGACTTACCAGACAAGCATGACAGAGGCCTCTGTATAAGTGGGCGAGGACAGCTCCACCCCAGTTCCATCTTGATTCTTTCTCCAGGTCCCTCAGCAGGGAGAGGTACATCATCGGAACCGCGTCACCGCTGGAATCCTCGAACATGACAGCACCGCACAAATCCAGCACATATGCTCTAGTATACCTGCAATATAAAATAATCAATGTAAATAATTGAGACGGTTGAGCAACTACTAAGTTAATTTAAAGAGTGTAATAGTACCTCCTGACCGCCTCAATGTCATCAGTATCAACATCTATCTGATTATGGAAGAAGTGAGACCGGAGTGCCTTTAGAGAAATGCAGTACCCGGAATAACGAAACTCCTCCTCCTCCCCCTTCTTCTTCTTATATTTCTTCTGCAGAGTCTTCGGATCACACCCTAACAACTCCGGTATCATCCTCTGCAGCTCTGGATGGTCTGAGATGCCGCCTATGGGGTCACCATCGATACGTAAACCCCATAAGGCGCTCACATCACCAAGGGTGACTGTCATCTCCCCGACCGGGAGATGAAATGTATGAGTCTCAGGTCGCCATCTCTCCGGTAGACCCTGCATCAGAGACACATCGATCCTACTCTGCGGCATGGTGGCAAGCTGATACAAGCCGAGGTTCAAGATGTATATAATCCAAAAATAATTGTATGTAAATAAATTGCATTTATATGATGTTCAAAAATATACAATTAATTTTGTTGCATGCATATGCATTTGCATGTATATACAATTAATTTACACTTTGCATGTAAGTAAATTGCATGCATACGCATTTTTTTTTTACAAAAATTAATTTTGTTGAAAATAAATAAACTTTACAAAAAAAAATGCATATACAATTCTGGGTTTATTTTTTGGGTGTATATGCAATTTGTTTACAAAATTAATTTTGCATGTACATGCATTTTTTTTGGTAAACAAATGCATGCAATTTACTTACAATAAAAAAAATGAGATATAGATGCAATTTACTTACAATAAAAAAATATATATATCATTTTTAAACAAATATTGATATACTTCAAAATAATTAGTTTTACTTCAAATCTTTTATATTCATATATACATGTTTTTTATAAACTATCACAAAAATAATTTTCAAAAAATAAATATGCATATTTTTAAATCATAAACCCTAAATTGAAGTGTAAACCCTAAATTTGTAAGTAATTCACAATTGACAACCATAAACCCTAAATTTAACTATAAACCCTAAATTTAAAAAAAAATTCACAATTCACAACTACAAACCCTAAATTCAACCATATGTCATTCAAGCAATTTTACCATAAATCATAATCCTAAATTCGAGCAATTGCACCAATTCAAGCAATTCAAGCATCCAATTCAAGCAATCAAGCAATTCAACCATCTAATTCAAGCAATCAAGCAATTCAAGCAATCAAGCAATTCAATCATCTAATTCAACCATCCAATCGAACCAATTCGACCAATTCAATCAATTCAACTAATTACTAACATTTCACCCTAAACATCGAATCAAACAAAACCGAATCACATTACATCATTTAATCACATTTAACCGAAACCCTAAACCCTAATCAAATCGAAAAAAAGAAAACTCACTTGTTCGATCGAGAGAGAAGCGAATCGAGGCGCGAGGCAGAGAGGGGTCGGCTCGGAACGGCTTCTTTCTTCTTCTTTCTTCTCTTTTTTTCTCTTTTTTTCCTCTTTTTTTCGGCAGAAACAATGGGGGAGAGAGAGGAGGGGCGGCTCAGATGGGGGGGTTATAGATGGGCAGTGGGGCGCCAAATGGGGGGGCGCCTCACTTGGCTTATGGGGCGCCAGATGGGGGGGCGCCTCACTGGTGTTGTGGGCCGCCATTTGGGCCGGCGCCTCACAGGTTTTTTTGGGCCGCCCGAAGCCCAGGCGGTCAGGGCATTTTTAAAAAAAAATTGGGAGCAGGGACATTTTTAAAATTTTGATTTGTTTTAGGGATATTAATAAAAATAGCCGCAAAATTTCTATTTACAATAAAAACAAGAACTTACGTTTAAACGAAATTGCTAATACTAGAAACTTTTCCACGCAATATGTGGCAGAAGCCACCGATTTTTATGAAAAGAAGTCAAATCTTAGAACCAACCCTAAGCATATGAGTTATGATAATGTGCTATCGGCTTGATATGTAGATTTTACTTTACCATTCGGATATGAGAAGGTAAATTTAATTTGACATGCTAACTAACATTAGTACATTACTGTAACTAATTTACTTTGTATACGTTTGTAAAATTTGGTTGCTCTTGCCACGTTATTTTTTTTGAAAGAGAAATTTGAGAGTCACGCTCCCAGATTCCATTCATCGACACCAGTGGTGTCATAAAAGTTACAACTAAAGTTTAAATGAAAAATAAAGAAGTTGAAAATAAATTACAAAACGTGAATTTAAAATTGAGCATTTATTTGCACTATTAGCAAATATCCAGAGAAACTCAGCGGATCAATGTACTGGCGCCCTTTCCCTGTTTCTTCTTTAATGTTGTGCTATGCCTGTTCACCCAGCTGACTACCGTGAAACCAGTTTTGGAATTCATCCTTAACTGTTCTTGCCAACATCATTGGCGACTTCCTTTCTTCTGCGAAAATCTGTTTGCATCTCTCTCTCCAAATTACAAAGCACAATGTTACTTGAAATTCCCTTTGTTTCTTATTTCCTTCCTCAATTATGACATTTTTGTAATCCCCTCTTATGAACTTGTCATCCCATTGCACTTGTTGGACCAGTTGCATTGTTTGCTGCCTAACTCTATGAGTATACTGACAGTTTGTGAAGAGGTGCATCACTGTTTCTGCTTGACTTTTGCACAATATGCACCTATTGACCATGGTCCATCCTCTTTTCACCAAATTATCTACGGTAAGAATCTTGTTACTTAACATTAACCAGATAAATACCATTACCCTTGTAGGTCCTTTAATCTTCTAGATTCTTGATTTTTCTGTCAGTATCGTGGGTGTTGACTGCATGGCATAATAGAACGATTTGACCGTGTACTGCCCCTCCCTTGTCCATTTCCATTTTGGCACATCTCGGTCCTCTTGCCATTGAAAGTTCCGGCTCTCTAGCTGCACTATTAGTTTCTGGTGCTCCTCTTGCACTATCTCTGACATGCCATGCACATTCAAATTCCATACTTGTTGCTGCATTGCCTGCCTCACCGATATATCCTTTTGTGTGACACACTCATATAAGTTGGGGTAACTGTTTCTGAGTGCTGTATCCATCCAGATGTCACTCCAGAAACTTATAGAGTGCCCTTGACCCAGGTTATACATAACTGAGATTCTGAAAAAGTCCCCCCATTTTCTTGAGGCTTCTCCAAAAGTGAGTTGATGCTGTGTTATCCCATGGCTTCATTGCCCTATTTGTCAGATTTATTATCTGCATCCATGCCGGCTGATGAGTAGAGATCCATCCCCACATGACTTTAGCCAGGAGTGCCTGATTAAAAGTATATAAGTTTCTTACCCCTAAGCCTCCCATTTCTTTTGTAGTGATGACCTTTTCCCAAGAGACCAGGCTCATGTATTTTGCTTCCAGTTCTTTATGGCCATGCCATAGAAATTTCCTCCTTATCCTATCTATCTTTTGTATGACCCATTTTGGCAATAAGAAAGTTTGCATCATGTAAACTGGCATGGCTGTCAATGTGGCATTTAGCAGCGTGGCTCTTCCTCCAATTGATAACATAGATGCCTTCCATGTTGTCATTTCTGTATCAGTGGCATGTACTGAGCTCTTGTCAGTTTCTTATTAGATAGTGGCATCCCCAGGTATTGCATGGGGAACTTTGCTTTACTACATCCCATAATCCGGGCTAGCTGTGCTATTTGCTCTTCATCCATACATGTTACCAAGAATTCAGACTTGTGCAAATTGACATTTAATCCTGTATTATAGCCCTGCAAAGATTTTGAGCACTATTTTGAGGAATTCCAATTGCTGCTGTGTTGGTTGTACCATGAATAGGGTATCATCCGCAAATAGTAGGCATGATTGACAATTTGGGAATGGTAGCTTTAACAGTTCCATTTGAGCTAGCTTAGTAGTCCATCTTGCTAGGAAATCCATGGCCAATATGAACAAATGTGGTGAGATTGGGTCACCTTGTCTCAGCCCCCTTCTTAGTATTATCTTTTTCCCTGCTACTGAATTTAGCAACACTTTGGATTGTCCGTTTAGTACTGCCCCTTCCACCCAACCAATCCATCTTGCTGAAAATCCCCACACTTGCATAATTTGCACTAGAAATTGCCATGAAAGGGTATCAAAAGCTTTGTATATGTCTGCTTTGAATAACCCTATCTGCGTTTTTTGCCTTGTGGCCATTGTGACCACCTCCTGAGCATACAGGAAACCTTCATTAATGTGTCTTCCCTGCATGAATCCTGTCTGGTTTGGCAAAATCAGGTCCTGCATAATGCCTTTCAGTCTATTGGCCATTAACTTAGCTCTTGCCACGTTATTGCAATACTACTATTTGGTTGCTCTTGAATTTAGTCAATTTTATATTTTTAAGTGGATCAAACACTGAGTTCTTAAGAGTTAAGACATTTGTTAACATGTGTCATTATCGAAATATATTTTTAGTAAAAAATACATAATTGTCAATAGTTGTTTTATACTGAAACAGATAAATGTGGGCCCCGAAATAGACAAATTTGCCTTCAATAATAATTGAGTGAGCATTATAAAAAAAATTAAATTTACACCTTAGAAAAGTTGAATGGGTGGTGTCACGTAATTATCAAGCCCGTTTACAAATATTAATTAAAGATGCGGACAATTTTTAATAATTATTTGTCATTTTTTTTTTAATTTCCATCAAAATAATCACCATTGCATAGCAAAGTTTTAGATATATGTAAACTAATAATAATACAAAGTAAAATCTGGTAGTTTTATTTATTCAAATATTGAACTTTTTGTTATTAAACTGCATCCATTTATTAAAAAAAAATTGAAGGAAAACCGTTTTTTTCATATAAAAAAAAAAAAAAAAAATCAGATATGGTGTGGAAACAGAAAACGGCAAGTACCACGCAATACATGTGGATGAGGGCATCCAACGTGAAAGCGATATATATTCAAGGGGATGATTGTTTTGAATTTTTTTCATAAACCATAATTAAAAAAAAAATATGAACCAATATGATTACTTTTTTTTTTACAAAAACTATAAGAAATGTCATTTCGGTCCGAATTTTTTTTTTTTCGAAACTGGAATGACAATTCAGTCTGAAATATTTTTACAAGTTTTACAACATTTTTTTTTTAAATCTGTGAAAATGATTTGGACCGAAATAGGAATTTGGTTTCAAAAAAAAATACTTCAAACAAAAATAGCATCTCGGTTCTTATAGTTTTTTTGTGAAAATCAAAACAATCGAGTTGATTTTTTAAAATTTATTTTTTTATTTATGTTTTCTAAAAAAAAATTCGATTGTTTTCGTCGAAAAAGCCCCTAGAAACTAGTCCAATAATCCAATTTACCATTAATGCGAATATGACGTGCTTTTAAAAAAAAAAAAAAAATTAAAGACGTGTCCTTTTCTCCGGGACGGAGTGCGTATCCTCAAATGTCTCATATTTTGTATGACCGACGTGTCCGGTGCCTATTCGGGGATAGCGCAGTGACCAGTATTATTTTAGCTTTGAGATTCGTGCAGAATGTATTTGAACAGTTGATATTTTCCATAAAATCACGCAAAATATGAGATATCTCAGAGGATTCGAATTCGGACATCACCATCTCTGACCTAAACATTTGCTTTAGACTCGTGTTATCACATCATTTGTGAAAATCTTATTTAAAAAAGTTGAATATGTATGATTTTTTTTCCAAAGATTTATACAAAATTCATATTTATCCAGATCTTTTAATAAAATTCGCACAACATCTTGTTTTAAAAAGTTGAATATGTATGATTTTTTTTCAAAGAATTATACAAAATTCATATTTATTCAGGAGAAGGGTTCAAATGCCTCCATTTTTTGTGTCTCCATTATGTCTCTATTTTTAAAAACTTAAATAGTTTCAAATCTAAAACTTAAAAGTCAAAATAAAACCTTTGGATGCGATCTACATCATTTTATTTATGCACGTGTAAAAAATTATAAGATTCTAACTTTATTTTGGTTGTCATCAAGAACTTGTAAAAAATATACTAATGTGGATAATTTAGAGACGTTGATTTTTCAACTTATTGATTCACATAAAAATAAAATTGAAATATAATATTTTTTTATGAGCACATAGAGAAAATAACATAGATCATATCCAACGGTTTTATTTTGACTTTTAAGTTTTAAATTTTGAATTATTAAAGTTTTTAAAAATAAAAATATGATGGGGACACAAAAAATAGAGACATTTGAATCCTCCTCTTTATCCATATTTTTTAATAAAATTCGCACACGATGCCCCCACATTATTAGCAGCCTAGCAGGCGAGTTTTTGTGTGGCCATGCCATAGATAAACAAATAGAGAACAAAACTACCTCCACGATAAAAAATTTAATATAATATAATTTCATTTTTTTTTTAATCCTTCCAAACGCTTTTTCATTCGATGATTTACTTATTTCTTTTTATTCTTCCTTTGCGATCTTTTAGTTCATCTGTTTTTTATTGAATATAAAATCACACAAAGAATGGTAATTGGTAAAGTTGTGGGGTTTGATGATTGATAAATTTGTAAATAAATAAATAATGACCGACAGGTGTCTCACATATATTTTGCACTAAATCTTGTTGTTTTTGAAATATAACTTTTCACCTTTTATAAAATAATAAGTTTGTAATTAACAAATTTTACAATTCATTTACAACAAAGAATGATGTCAACTTGTGAAATTGGTCAATGGTAATCTATATCATAAATTCATAACCATCCTTATTCTATTTTTCGAAATCATTCTATAATTGCTAAGGTTTTGAATTTTGAAAATTATTCTATAATTAGAGTGGGTACAAAGACATCTCGGTAAATTGGTTGTTCGTATTATCAAAAACATGTCTTAGAAATTGTAAATGAAATTTTGCCCCATTTAAGTTTTCAATTAGGTCCAAAATATATCTCCAATCATCAAATTATTCTTGTTGCATAACTAAATTACGTATTAGCCCTTAACTAGCACATTTTTAATAGTTAATTATTCTTGTTGCATAATTAAATTTTGCCTGAAAATTCTGGCTTCCCCACTGACCGAGTTAAATCAGCTCTTATTAAATCTCATCCGAGCGGTTGGACTTGGGTGCCTATTTATAGAAGGTTCGTTTTGAGATTTGTGCCAAGTTAAAACAGACGACTCAAATCTAATTGTACTCGGCCATGTAATTGCACTGGATACAATTACGATTACGATTCCGGAGGAGGGACCTCTGCCGAGTGCGTGTCCTCTGAGATCTCAACTTTTGCGTGACCGACGTGTCCGGTGCCTATTCGGAGGTGATGTGGGGTCAGTATTATGTTTGCTTTGATGGAATTTCTATAAAGTCACGCAAAGTTTGAGATATCTCAGATGATACGAATTCACCTCTGCCTGGGTTTAGACTAGGGGTGCACAAAAACTCATGACTCGAGACTCAGTTCAGAATCAATTCGGATTCAATTCACTAATAACTCGAGTTGAAATTAACTCGAGTCAAAACTGACTCGAGTTTACTGAACGGTTGATTTATGAGTGGAATTCAAGTTACTTCTAACTCGGTTGACTTACACCAAACTATAATCCATATATTCTTAATTTTTGCGTCCCCAAACTTTCTATACATGTTTCCCACAATCTATTATATTGTTGCTTGAAACTAAAAAAAAAAATCACTGCTTCTCAAACAACTAAACCCAGGGCGGATCTACTGTAGCACCGGGGGGGGGGGGGGGGGGGGGGGGGGGGGGGGGGGGGGGGAGAGCAGCTCCCCCTGGATATTGAGTTTTAGTGGTGATCTATTGGTACCGATTGACTTTGCCCCTCTCTGGAAATGTTTTTACCCCCCCTCTGGATGTTTGATTTGTAATTCGGGTTAAATTTAGTGTTAAAATCAAAATAATTTTATTGAATTATGATTAGTAATATTAATTATAAGTTTTATGGGATCAGAAATTATAAGTCATGGTATTGGAAAATATAAGTCAAAACATTATTTTTTTTATCGATTACCCAATTAGTTAATGGGTTTAAATCCAATAATCTACCCGATTCGATATTTTTTAGCCCCCCCCCCCCCCCCCCCCCCCCCCGAAAAACCTGAGTCCACACCTAACTAAACCTTATATGTTTGATAATTTTTAATTATATACTATTTTGATATTTTCGTAATTTTTAATTATGCATTGGCTATTGTCTCGTTATGTAATGTCTTTAATTATATATTATTTTGGTGAACAATGTAATTAGATTGTCTCACTATGTAGAGTTAGGCTGGGGTGCTATGGATAGCATAGAGGCCTCTATGCTACGGCTCAATATTCGAGTTTTCATAATCTAAACGGTCGATCCGAACCGTTCATCTTATTCTCCATATTAATATCTGCTTGGAGACCAAATTTTACATTTTTCTGAATATTTTTACTATTTATTAAGTATTTTACAAAATTGTTGATCCAACGGTGGCTGCACAAAACAGTAAAACCGTTGGATTAGCGATTTTCAAAGCGGCTTAATAAATAGTAAAAAAATTCAGAAAATTATAAAATTTGGTCTCCAAGCAGATATTAATATGGAGAATAAGATGAACGGTTCGGATCGACCGTTTGGATTTTGAAAACTCGAATATTGAGCCGTAGCATAGAGGCCACTATGCTATCCATAGCACCCCAGCCTAACTCCACTATGTAATACATTATGAGTCATGAGTCAACTCGACTCGTCTCGACTCGAGTTGCTCACGAGTTGAATCCAAATTAAAGTTTTTGACTCAGAATTGAATTAGCAACTCAGACTCAACTCGGCTCATAAATTCGCAAGTTGAATCCAAGTTGTCCTCAACTCGGCTCATGAGCGGTTGTAGTTTAGACAGCTGGACTCGTCAGCATCATTAAGGACTTGTATAAGGACTTGTAGAAATTCAGCATAGTTGTGTTTTTGAGAAACTTAGCTTAGTTACTTGAACATTTGATTTTAATAAAAATCGGTGAGATTTATCCCACTGTTACCACACAAAAAAAGAGTATAAACGTCAAGTTCAAATTTATCAACGCCAACTTCAACTTGTAGTAAATTGAACCATCTTTACACGTACTGGTCGGAGCCATTCAATCCATCAACATTTGATTTTAATAAAAAAAAAAAGTACAACGTCAAGTTCAAAATTACCCGTACTGGTCAATCCATATCAAGATGTGCGCAGATAGTTTTATAATTCATGCAAATCAATTGTACACAAATTTTAATGCTGATCGAATATCTTTTTGACCGATCCCCACCATCTTTTAATCAGCATGCTCTAGTCGATATGTGATAGGAGGGAAGCTGAGGTTATATCAGATCTCTCGTCTAATTCGCATAAAACAATATGTGAAAATTCAACTCATGGAAACCCTCAAATTGAACGTATGAAACTTATATGGCATATTTACCTTGGAAGGGGCCAAATTGAAGATTAAAAAATAGGAAGCAAATAATATCTCGACGCAATTTGACAACTATACCCTGCATATCCTCTACATGAAATCAATTACAGGCTTACCGCATGCAAAAATTTGCAGGGCATGACACCCTCTATTCTAACACTTGTCCCTGAATAAGAAAACATTTCAAAATGGGTAATGACAAGTAGAATCATCGAAATAATAAAATGTCTCTCCATAAACTGTTTTACCTACGTCTAAACTGTTTTTCCTCATCACTTATCCAAATCTATATCAACTTTTGAGTCACGCCGCTGCCTCTTGGGTACTCTATCACCCAAATGGAGTGACACTGAGAGATCCTCATCGGACAAGTTGTTATTTGCCTCCAAATTAGCAGCTGCTTCTTCGCTATGCCGTACCGGGGACAAGAAGTTGGAGATAAATTGATGTTCCTCCACTGCCTTATTGTTATTAGTCTCCACTGTTTCTACACGAAACTCAGGCTCATGATTAGGTGGCAATTGCTCAATGTTTATGTCAAGTGGCTCATAAATCTCACCGACTCGTTCTTCTGGCATGCCAGGGCCCACTGGAGAGGATTCACCAATTATAGAATTGGCAGCTCCAGCAAGCAAACTTTTTTGTTCCTCCACCGCAGCTTCAGTTAAAAAACAATAACATTATTGAAAATATTAGTTTGTTGTGAATGAGAAAAATACCACTCAAACACCTGATAAAAGTTTGGAATCAGCCAATACATAATGATTCTGTTGCAATAGCATTGAAAAAATTTATCACATTCACAAAATAACACCCAAAGTTTTTAGGGGTTCAAAAATAAAAACTGACACCAAAGGGCAGTGAACAAAGATTCCGACAAAATCTACAATGTAGCTTCTAAATGTTCACAAGTTCACTTCTTTTCTAAGCACAAATTTGGGTGTGTTCGGCAACCATATGGAGCTTAAATTTTAAGCTGCACTAAGAAGCACTTGTTCGGCAATAAAGTTAAAAAGTAACTTTCTTAAGAAAGCTTTAAGCTTGGCAAAATGCTTAAGCCATGTGAAACCATGGCTTAAAAACATGGGCAAGCTTAAGAAAGGTGGGCAAAAGGTGCACTAAGGATGTGGCATTAAGCTTGATAAAGGAGCAACCATTCAGTGAGCTTAAGACTCCTTAGAGCACTAAGGAGCTCTAAGCCATGGTTACCGAACACTACCAAAATGAACACACATCAAATCAAGCTTATCAGTTCCACGTTTATTTAAACTAGTCAGGAAGGAATTCATTTCGCATGAAAATACTTAAGGGCAGTTTAATATGTAGGACTTAACATCTGCTTTAGTGGTTGGGTGTCATTTGCAAATTCCAAAATGTGTTGAAAAACACAAAAAAAAAAAATAGAAGCAGCACAAACATGCAATCCTTCAATAGTAATTTTGCAACTTTTATTAGTTTAGCTGATGTTGCAACAGCCCAAAAAAAACTATGGTTGGTTGATTGCAACTATCACAGAGTTATAATTTTTCCCTCATCATTAGATTTGAGAGATGTTGAATCTTATGTAGTGAAAAAAAATAGGATATTGTGTATAATTCCAAATAATAAAAGAAACCTCGAAATCCTTCATTAGTAGTTACAATATTGAGCTCCAATCGGTCGAGAAGCCGCCCCAAATCAACTCCACTCGTCCAATTCTCAGGCCCATGATCGCCCTTCAACTTCAACCTCCCCCTATTAGCGGTGCCGCCCCAAATAATCCCAATTGGCCTCGGTGGTTCCCCATTTTGACCAGTCAAAATTATCAGGCTGCCACTATCCCCCTCCAAGTCGAATGTCTGTTGATTCTCTCCGACAACCAACAAATCGGTGAAGAAACAAATACTTTTTTCATCATTATATTCCAGTGCATATGCCATGATGGTACCAGTAGTAAGACCAGAGCTACGGCCCACCTTCGATACTTGGCAGCCAATCACTGAGCTGATTGGGGACTGGAGGTCGATTACTTTTACGTCACCAATTTCACCCACGCCTTTTACATGGGTGGTTATGGCCGAGAGGTCAAAGTCATCAGAAAAGGGGATAAAGGCGCCATCAGCTCGCACAAATGTCTCTACATATGCATCGCAAGATGCGAAGAGATGTTTGGGATTCAAAATAATTACAACAACACAAAGCACAAGGATCGAGAGTAAAAAGAGCAAATGATTTTGTGCAGGAAATTATGCATGCCAGTATGGCTTCTGCGATTGAGCACCAATTTTTCTCCAATACAAGACATCTATTTACACATCATACCTTTATTACCTTTTTAAGGTTTTAGCGGTTTCTTGGCCAGTCTTGCTTCTCATGTACCGGTCAGGACTGGCACAGGTACAATTGGTAGATGCTTGATTTCTAACTTCTTCTTATCTCAAGGGTTATACATTTGTTTGCTAAAAAACAGTACCGATAGGTGACCAGTGCTGGTATAAACCAGTCGGTTCCGGTCCGCTCCAGTATGGTTATGCAAGATTACTAAATTCATGACAGGTGAACAAAAAAAAATACAAAGAAATGAATGTACCTGGGTTAGTACCGGCAAAGATGCCATACCAAACATCATCAGTGATGAAGGAGGTGGCCCTCTCCACCGCACCAAGATATACACCAGGTCCAAGGTTAGGCGGTAACGGGTGGTACATTTTTTGGTTTGGGTAGTCTAGATCCACTGCCACGTGGCGATTTGTCAAAAATCCAACCTGTTTGTTTCCCGTTCGCCTCTTTACTATTGCTCCTAGTGTGCCATATGTCTCTTGACTTGCCACCTGGACATTGTTCGAAGATATATTTCTTTTTTTTAATAAGAAGAAAAGCTTACATCTCCACAACAGTGTTGACAGGATACCTTACACCTGACGGGTTCAGCGAAATAGCACATAAGCCCTCAAATATAGAAACTAATTTGGTCATTACCTCAGTACTGACATATCCTAGATTTACTACCCGTACTTTACCCAGTAGTAACTAGCTTGCACTGGTCAGTACCAAACAAATGTTAGAAGATCAGGTCAGTAATAGAATTCTGGCTAGTTTCAACAAATCACTGTAGTTAATCCTTAAAATAAAAATATCTGTAAAGAAAAATTGATTTGATAATCCCTTTGTACCTGAGATCCAGGACCAATGCAAGGATCACTACCACGCAACCCATCAAGTAAATCATCATACAATTGTTCTTTAGGTGTTGCTGCTGGTACACCATAATACGAAAATTCCACCACATCTACATCACACCACACTCCCCCTGGTCCCTGATAAATGTACACATAAATCAAAAAGAATTAGAATACCTCTAATATGAGATTAGCTAGTATGCAACAACAATGATAAGTTGAAATTTGAAAAATATGAACCAAAGAAAAATAGCTTGTTTCAGCAGCCGTTGGTTATTAGTGGGCTTTCTGCATCTTTTGTTGTTTTTGTTTATAGTAACTATTAAGAATAGGGTAAAAATAGCCTTAAATACTTTATTAGCCCCAACACTATGTTGCAAAGGATACAGATATGGACAAGGATATGACAAGGCATTTTTTCAAAACTTAGGCTATGGTGTGCCTACATATTATTAATCTGATTATTCTTTTACCTAAGAAAGAGTGAGTCTATGGTACTATGCATATCACGGATTGTTACCATGCTATGGCTCTATATTCGAGTTTTCAAATCCTAACGGTCGATCCGAACCGTTCATCTTGTTCTCCATATTAATATGTGTTTGGAGACCAAATTTTACATTTTTTGAATTTTTTTTACTATTTTTTTAGATTTATTGAAAATCACTGTTTTTGGATGGTCCAGAATTTTCAGATCAAGTGATTTTCTAAATATCTAAAAAAATAGTAAAAAAATTTCAAAAAATGTAAAATTTGGTCTCCAAACACATATTAATATGGAGAACAAGATGAACGGTTCGGATCGACCGCTAGGATTTGAAAACTCGAATATAGAGCCGTAGCACGGTAACAATCCGTGATATGCATAGTACCATAGACTCACTCCCTAAGAAAACTACTTTTCTTACAAAATGTAAAAGTTGTCTAAGAAAGAAAGTGCACATTATATAATTTTTTTTTTAATTCAATGGTTTATTTTAAAGTGGTAGTCCAAAAATTTGCTATTTTATATAATAAACACTTCTCCATATCTATTAAATGATTAATCAGGTAAAGGAATGCATGGAGAAAGGACATAATTCTACAAGGGGTGTATTGTAAATGTTTTGAACATGAGCTGGCGCAACAGCTACTATTTTTTTTTTTGGAGCCAATCCCCTCTCTATAATTCAAGGCATCGGCACTGATAAAGGCACACCCAACTGTGGGCACTTCGGCGAACCTGCTATATGTAGCCATTTGTGTGAAGATATGCATATCAGATCGTATCTTTAACTGTATCCGGTTAAAATTAAATATTAAAATAGTTGGATACGACATCTGGCGTATCTAATATGTCTCATACGTGTATCTATACTGGATACATGTCAGAACATGCATGCCAGAAAAAAATAAAAACAATGGTAAATACCTCCAGCGCAGCAGGAAGACATTGGCTCTTGGTTAGCCACTTTTTGTGGACCTTTCTGGCAACAAAAACAAGAATAGCAGGTATATTTGTAAGTGTGCCCTTCCTGATTCGGAAACCCACAGCTGTCCCCAAACTGTACCGCCTTAAGATCTTGCTATGAAATGCTCTTATTGTCATCAAATCAAGCAATGTCATTGCCTGTCCAACAAAACAGGGCATGCCATCAGAGAAGGTGAAACACAATTTGGAGCCATTTTAAAGACCCGTGGGAAGGGCAGACATTTGCAATTGGTGACCAAGATGGCAAAAATTGAAAGTTCAGGAGCCTGTACGGTTCTTTTGGCATGTTGTAGGGCGGATAACCTGAATTCTATCTACTTAAATGAACTCCCATAATTAATATTGTATACACCCTAGATTAATCTGGAATTGGGATGGCAAAAGTATGAAATTACCATTGAAGTTGAAGCTAAATTATATGCACTTAATATATATTTTGACAGTCGCTCAAAGACTTAAACAATTAATTACCCGGGCATTTTATTTATGTTTCACTGTACATATAAATCACAAATGGATAGTACAATATACTTCTATATCATACTGGATATCCAAATATGTAAATGCACACGGAGAATGTAGAATACCATGGCTAATAGTAATTATATTAACAAATGTAAGGCTGTACCTGTTGACCTTTGGGCAGGCAGCCCAAGTGCACTGGCAAGACTCCCTTTTGGAGGTTACCAAAGTAATTTGCACGCCCCTCAGCGGCCCCATGTGAAAGGGTCGAGGTGGGCCATGAGAAATAAGCAGCACTACTCTCTGACAGTTGTCCCCCTGACGCGACAGGCTGGAGGGATGATGATGCAGGGCCCATATATAGGTGGTGATGGTGGTGGTGGTGATGATGGTTGTGGTTGTTGTTTTTGGAGTTGGAGTTGGAGTTTCCCTCCATATCTAAAACCGACTCTTCTGATTGAACAGAGTACCTGTCATCGGACTGCCTCATGATGTGAAATATATTTTATTTTACCGCCATCGCGGATCTGAATTGACCTATACAAGGAGAACAAACAAATTAATATGTTTTAAAAATACTGATGATTACCTCAAAAGTTCTAAAAAAATATATAACTTTTTTTGACCCAACAGTGTGCCATGTTGTTCTTCTTCAGGGCTGATTTTTTATTTTTCCAAAATGTAAAAAAGCTTCAGGTGAAAGGAAATGACCAACCTTCTGACTGCCTCTTCAGGTGCATTGAGTCCTACTTGTTGACGATTGATTTGACTTGAACTGTACAAGACAAAATTAAAAAAATAAAGAAAATACTTATAGTTACAATTGTGATGACCAACACATTTGATGATTAAAAATGTAAGGTGAACAACATTAGTATCATAAATGAGTTGGTCAGAGTATAATATCTTCAATTTATACTACAGCAGCGCGAAAATGATTGGTAAAATGAATGTGCTGAGCTCCTAAGCAGCTCTAACCACCTCATCATGCAGAACTTAAATGTTTCTTCTTCTTTTTTGGTTCAAAACTACCTATATAATGCTAATTAATATAACAGTGATAAGTGACCAATACATTCAAAAGCTTGGTAGGTCTTTAAGATTTTCAAACAAAAGCTCATGGAAACCAGCATTTAGTTAAAATGAGTCGAGTATGGCGCTATGCCACTATGGTATGTAAAACTGCAAATTTTGCTCTTTTTACTTCGAATAAAATAAGGAGATTTAACAAGCATGGCAAACATCTATAAGAAGAAATACAGAGAGCATATTACGTATCAAGTATACTAAATTTAACAATGGATAAGACTAAAACAAAAGATTTATTCGGAGAATCATTTTTTCATAAAAGAGGTGAGTTGCATGGATATTCTGCTCCTCACCTTTGCATAATAAAAAGCAGAATATTCTTCCAAGATATGCAAATTCTGACATTAATAATAAAGGGAGGAAAAAGTGCAAACACATATACAGGAAGAAAGAACAGAACTTTTAGGTTTCTGACAAACTGTCCAGCTCGCGCCATGGTCCTCTGTTAGTACAAAAATAATAGGAGTGTTTCACATATTGTCGTGCTTTTAAATGTATCTTCGAATAAAACTAAGCTATCAGATTTGTTATTAGTCTTAAGAGTTTACCATACAAAAAGATTCTCCCAAAGTCTTTATTTCTAAGGGTGTAGCAAGTAACGAATTAGTTTTAAGCATCTGAAAAGGAAGTGACGAACTAGTAACGAACTAGTGCTTTATTTCTAAGCACTAGTTCTAAGTCTTTATTTCTCCCATAGTCTTTATATCTAAGCACAAGTAACGAACTAGTGCTTTGAGTATCAATTGGTAATAAACAAATTTTTGACAATAAATATAAAAAAGTTTATCATCTGAAAAAAGAAGTGACTGAAACTCTTTATTGTAATAATAATAAACCGAAATTTCAAATGTACAGATGCTGTTGGTGTATACTCATCAAGCTTTTAGGCATGGTATAACAAGGTAACATGTAGAACTTAAATAAAAAAATCTACTAAACACTGCTGCCCAATTTTGCATTTAAACCTTGCTTGTCACCCCAGAAATGCAATTTCTGCATAGTTGACTAGAGAAGATTGAGAACAGGTAGCACAAAAAGGCTAAAACTAAACATTCTGGTGACAAATACCCAAATTTGTGTACCTAATTAGGAAAATCGAAGAGAAGAAAGAAATAGAGATCAAGCTAACACAAAGAGGGTTTGGTAAGCATAAAACCCTACCAAAGGTTGTACCTTTTGCTAATTAAACCAGACGGGTTTGAATTTTTTTTATTACGGATTTAATAACTCGAAACCAATTGAAGTAACAAGGAGAGGCAGCACTCGAAACTTACCCCAAAATCATTGGCAATGGCTAGAGCAGAGACTAGCTGGTAGTACCTTAACCATGTTGTGTCTGCAAGAGATCTCTGTGAAAGGATTTAGGGTTCAGAGAGAGAGAGAAGGCAACTTGACCAAATTGGAGCAGGAATCTTTCACTGTAGTGAGAGAGCAACACAGGCTGCTGACAACTTGCACGGACAGAGAGAAAGGCCGAAATTTTTATTAATGGGAAATATTGCGTTTTATCCAGATATCGGAAAATCGTTATGGTATGATTTATCACGGTTAGAGTTAGCATTTAATTAACAAGATTAATTATTTTAATTAAATCATAAAAAAAAACAGAAAAAAAAACTATCTGTGATAAATTGGAACGGCCAAAAGGAAAAAAGAAAAAATCTCTGTCCGTGATAAACAGTAACGGTCAGGCGCAAAAATAAATAAAAAATCTTTTTTTTTCACCTCTGACCGTGATGGACAATCACAGCAAGCCCTTTTTTTTTCTTCTTTCTTTCTGCCTCTGGCCGTGATAGATAGTAACGGCTAGGGTTTTTTTTTCCGATTTTTTTCTTGCGCGGTTCAGTTAGAATGGATGATGATTAATTAAGTATTAATGCTAGCCATGATAAGTCATAACAGCCAGAGGCCGTGATAAACCATAACGGTTTTCCTATATCTCGATAAAACGCAAAAGCGTTCTCTAATCTCGATATTTATTTAATATATTTTCTATTAATAAAAATTTCACGAGAGAAAGGGGATCGAAAATATTAGAGAGATAAAAATATAGTTTTTTTTTCTCTAGTGAAAATGCCCGGGGATAAATTGTCAGGTCCTGTTCGGCAGTAACTCAAAGAGTTAATGTGTGGGAAAAAAAAAATTCACTCAGACTGAATTTTTTTTTTCCACGTGAACAATAACTTTTAGTTCAAAATATTTGCAGCTCATTTCCTTTCTCAATTCCAAAGGTTCTGCTGAACAGAGCCCAGGGGGAACTGGAACTGGAAAGAGATGGGAATGACTGTTTGCTTCTTCTCCAACAAAAAATAAAAAAGGAAAAGAAAGATTGTTTGTGGGGCAAATTTTACTTCTCCAACCAAATATTAAAGATGTATTTTGATCAGATAATTTTTATTAGAGATAGTTTGATCATATATTTTTTATTAGAGAGTTGATATATCAATGTCACTCTTGCTATCCTATCATTTTTAATGTTCAGATTATTAGTTGGATGTGTTTATTTAAATGAATTAGTTAGCTTAATTGTTTTTAAAGTACCGCCAAATTGTTAAGGAAGGTGTCAAAAATAAAATAAAAAACATTACAGTGAAGAATTATTAAGCCAACTTTAAATGGATAGAATGGTAATCGATATTTTAATGTTCACATTATACTGAGTTTATGCAAATTAATATTCATGTTAATGGTTCCGATTCGTAAATGGATATTTTTTTTGAAGGTAGGTGGTGAAGTACCACCAACAAATATATTAATAAGAAAAGTTATTTACATTGGACGAATTAGTCCATCTTACATTAAAAAAATAAAACACTCAACTATCGAAAATAGCCTGCAGTAAATTACAGTGTAAACTCCCATATCCACTCACCGCACCTGGCGGACGCCTATCCCAAGAGTTCCCAAAACATAATTTCGATTGTTATAACATTAATTAATAAATGCACCGGCTTACTCTTATTGAAAAAAAATCTTCTATTTCTTTCACGTCACAGAGCTCAAGCTCGAGCGTTGAATCGAGTATTGAATAACAAAAAATAACAACGAGAGGTTAAAAACAAAAAGAATACAGATCACAAACCGCGTTGAATCGGACAAAATGTAACAAAAAGAAGTCAGATTCTATGAATTATTCACACACAAAAAAAAACCAACCACTAAACAATAAATCATTGGACATAATTTATTGTTTGATTATAGTGATTATCCTACCAAACAATAAATTTTGGAGAAATGCAGTGTCGTGTGTCAAAGTCAAAAGATTCCGTTACCAAATTGTTTAGATGAACGCTATGTTTTTGGATTAATGATAAATAAACATAATAGAATGTCACATAAAAAGAGTAAGGTTATGATACTATGCATAGCGCGCGGATATATGCACTTTTAAATTGAATTTTATATTTATTAGAAATTTTTTTGGATGATCAGGAATTTTCAGATTTAGTGATTTTCTACCTATTTATATAAATAGTAAAATATTTTTAAAAGATGTAAAATTTAGTTTGTAAACACATATTCACATAGAGACTACGTTGAATGGTTCAGATCTGTTAGAATTTTTAAATTAAAAATTTGATTTCGTAGTACGAGCCAATGTACAGTACGCACAGTACCATAGTTAGGGGTGTTCAAACTCTTCGGTTTGTTCAGCATTCAACTGAACTGAAATTTTTTGGTTTAAATGGAATGGTTCAGTTGAGTTTTTTAATTATTTTGGTTTAAATGGATTAGTTCAGGTTAGACTTTTGAAAATCATCTAAACTGAACTGACCGAATTATTGGTTGAAGTATAGTTTATATTTTGTCTGGTTCAATCACCACTTCCTTTGTTTCATTTTTGTTTAAATATTTAAGAATATTTACATATTTTGTATAGAATTGAACATTTTGTGTGTGAAAATGTATAGTTTTTGTTGATAATGTTACCAGTAAGTACTTCAGTTTGAATCAAATAAATCAAAATTTAATTTGATTTGTTTGATTCAGTTCTTAATTGGTTGATAAGTTTAATCAATTCCGTTTATGCTTTAAAATAAAAAATATATATATTAGTTTAACTATTTTATTTCAGTTTCAACTGATCGAACTAATCGTTTGAATACACCTAACCATAGTAGGGCTGGGCAAAAAAGCTCGAACTCGTAACTCGCTCATTTACAGCTCGTTTAACTCGACTCATTTACAGCTCAGCTCATTTACAACTCGAGTTGGCCAACTCATTTAATAAATGAGCCGAGTTCGAGTTGGCCCCAACTCGCTCATTTATAACTCGAGTTGCAAATTATTGGTCACAATAAATTCCAAAATAATCAAACCCGAATCTCTAGACTGTTATTTGTGCTTTGAGATTCGTGCAAAATATGTTTGAACTTGTGTTGTAATACTATCACTGGTTAAACGAGTTATAAACGAGTTGTGAGCCAACTCGAGTTGATAACGAGCTGAGTTTGAACTTGTGTTGTAATACTATCACTGGTTAAACGAGTTGTGAGCCAACTCGAGTTGATAATGAGCCGAGTTCGAGTTGGCTCTACAACTCGTTATTACCATCTCAACTCGAGTTGGCTCGCTCGTTTATTAAACGAGCCGAGTTCGAGTTGGAGGTAACTCGCTCAAACTCGGCTCATTTACAGCCCTAAACCATAGCCTCACTCCATATCAAAATATATTTTTAGTAGTGTTATCTCATGACCACTGAATTTTTACATAGGTCCCGTCCGTCGTGGAATTTAGAAACTATAAATTGGATCATAGAATGGCATTAATACAAACTCGTATTGTATGATGATAACATAAGGGGGTGATTCAATTATTCCAATTTTAACATCTCCACTGTGATCTAATTATAATTCTTTTGTAACTTAAAATTTCAAATCCAAATATCAAATAATAGTTAGAACCCATGTCTTACATGTTACAATATCCATATCAGATTTATATGTGTATATAAATATTCGATATTTTTTAATTTGAGTGAAGCTACGGTGCTTTACAATGTAAATTGACCTAGTGTGTTTTGATACAACAGGTGTTAAATTTGTATCAATATTCGTGCTGGATAAATTAAAATCGAAACATATCTAGCAATTATTACATCGAAACATGCTATATTAGAAAACCAGTAATTAATCTAGTAATAAAGATAATAATTTTCATATAAAAAGTTGCAGGTTTGAAGTTTAATTAGAGAGTTTCTAGCTAATATTTAAGCCAACAAGTTTAATTTCAACTTTTACTAAAAAAAAAACTCATAATATAAAAGTTATTTGATGATAACAAAAATATCAACTTTCTTTGAAAACTAACGTACAAGAAAAAGAAAGGATATCTAATCTTTTACTTTTCACAAAAAATACAATATTTCGAGGAGGTATCAAATGTCTTTTATCTTTTGTGTTTTTTTTATCATGCCTTTATTTTAAAACTTTAATAATTTTAAATTTTAAATTTAAATGTCAAAATAAAACGGTAAATACAATCTACATTATTTTATCTATTTTATGCATGTATAAAAGATTATGACATTTCAACTTTATTCTGTTTATTATCAAGAACTTGTAAAAATACAATAATAATATTGATATTTTTTTACGTTGATTTTTTAACTTGTTGATTTAAATAAAAATAAAACCCAAAAGTGATAACTTTTATGTGCATATAGAAAAAAAATAATATAGATCACATCAAACGGTTTTATTTTGACATTTAAGTTTTAAACTTTCGAGTTATTAAAATTTTAAAAATAAAAATACAAAAATATAGATATTTTAATCATCATCTACTTAATAATTAATAGAAGATTGAACTCCTGAAGGATGTATTCATTTATCACGGGATTACATAGGATGAGATTTGACAGAGATGGAAACTCACTTTTAAAAAAATGGGAACCCACGGGAATGATTATGGGAACGTGTTAAATTGAGTGCTCGATTGTACTATGGAATTAATTGTGGGAAGTCTTGATTTATTTTAAAAAAAGATATTTCTATTTAAATTTTATCACATATTTGAAATAAGTTAAAATTTGTAAAATAATAAACTAATAATGTGTTGTTGTAAATTTTCTCATATTTTAAATTTTAATAATTTGTAAAAAGACATGAGAAGTAATTTGTAAACATATATTATGTCCGAATCAGACCATTGTTTAATTATAAAATCATACATTAATTATATGAGAGTTGTTTACATAATATAACATTACATAAGAGAGGATCCGGATCTTGGACCTTAGCCCCACAATAAAAATAAAATAAGAAGAGAGTTGTTTATATATAATATTTCTTATGTGTTAGTTATATACATGTGGAGAGAGAAGAGAACAAAAAAAAATTACAAATCTACCCACGTTGAGGGAGGGAGGGAAGTGAGAGAATGTTGGAAATAAATAATCTTATTTTTTTTCCCCTTGATTTTGATCTGTTGGAGACAATTTTAGGTCCTATTCGGTTTCCAATTGAGAATGAAAATGGACACAAAAATTGAACTGAAAAGCACTGTTTCTGTGAGAAAAATAAAATTTAATTGAATTTTTTTTTTTTTGTTTTTTTACGAAAACTGTAACGCAGCTAAACAAGACCTCAAGACCTTAGAGAAAGAAGATGGAAACTCAAATGGGAAAATTTTGGCATGCAGAAGTCAGAACGGTCTTCGGAAAAAAAAAATAGAAAAATCCAAAATTCTTTTAAATTCCATAGAAAAAGATGCAGCCGAACAGGCGCACGAAGAGAGAGCAATTAATGAAATAGTAATAATTGCAGCGTAAATGGGCAATCATGTAAAAGCAAAATCTCTAGTTCTCTACACTAGCGCATGTGAGAGAATGGGACCCATTCATTATTTTTACTTTCCAGACTCGTAACAGAAATTTCAACCTTTGAATAGTCTCACAAGTTCTGGAGAAAGCGGAGCTGCGGAAACCGGTAAAGGTCATCCTTTTCGCGATATAAATGATCCTTCGGCCTTCGCCTTGGAGGCTTGGACAAGCGGCAGCCGGGAGACCACACATGCATTGGATGATGTGATATCTAATCATATCTACTAGTTATAAGAAATAAAATTATATCAAATGTCTTATTTTATACGTTCGTATATACCAGTTGGGGCTACAAACGAATCAAACTTGTTCCAGTTTGAGTTTGAGTTTGAGTTTGAATTTGATTTAATTAATTTCGAATTTAATTAATTATGAACTATAAATTTTTGAAATCGAAGTCAATTGAATTACAAAAATATAATTTTTTTTTTTGCAGCTCTAGTTATATCAGTAGTTTATGCATTAGTTTCTCAGCGCAGAACAAAATTCACACGGTTTCATTTTATCTTTCACGAATTCATATTGATGGATTATGGGCCAGCTCAAGATTCCCTTACCTTTTATGCTGCTAGATTGATTAAAGCCACGACATGGACCTAGTCAAATGGAACTTATTCCATTGTTAATTTGTTACGATGCTAAAACATTTTCCTATTATAAGTTACCCATCAGAATTGCAAAAAAACGTCGTTTAGTGCCTCAAAAATTCAGTTTAAGTTTTCTATCAATAGTAGGCACATAAAGACCAGTATTTTGTTTAGTATAATTTAGGTTTTTATAGTGTAATTATTAATTGTAGAATTTTTAGTCTGCATGCAGAGTAATTTAGCTTTTTGCATGTAGTATAAATTAATTGTTAAATGATTTAATTTTTTAGTGGAATTTAAGTTTATGTAGTATAATTATTAATTGTAGAATTTTTTGTTTGCATGTAGAGTAATTTAGCTTTTTGCATGTAGTATAAATTAATTATTGAATGATTTAACTTTTTAGTGGAATTTAAGTTCATGTAGTATAATTATTAATTGTATAATTTTTTAGTTTGCATGTAGAGTAATTTAGTTTTTTGCATGTAGTATAAATCAATTGTTGGAATGATTTAATTTTTTTAGTGTAATTGTAGAATAATGTAGAGTAATATAATGAATGTTAATATTTAATTGGGTTTGCATGTTAATATTTAATTGGATTTGCAAGTTAATATTTTTTTGGAGGGAGAAAAAGGGTATTTTAAAAAAAAAAAAATATGGAGATCGAGTAGCCTATTCGGTCTCCCATTTGTGAGATTTTCTGTGGCCCCATTCACGAAAAGCTGGAAATAACAGGGAGATCGAATTTCCAATACGGTCCAGAAAAAAGTAAACTTTGGAAACCGAATTGGAGATTCGATCCTTATGATTTTTGAAAAAAAAAAAATCATGCTGCTTTGCTAAAATTAATTTAATTAATTATGATTTATAGAAAAAATTCTAACCTGACATGAATGCTTAAATGGGCTACTTTAAAAGTCGAAATTATAACATTTACAAATTAATTTAATTAATTATGATTTATAAAAAAAATTCTAACCTGACATGAATGCTTAAATGGGCTACTTTAAAAGTCGAAATTATAACATTTACATTATTTTTAGTCGTTGATAGGGAGGCGGAGGCCGGCAGCACGTTGAGGTGTCCAAAGGCCGAAAGGGTCAAAGGGACAACGTGGCATCGTACATACGGGAAGTGGAGGCTGACAACCATTCGACGTGTCTTGCAGAATAGACATACAAACTTCTTTTTTTCATTGCATCTTTTCCTTTCCTTTTCTTCGGTGTGTGCAGTACTGCAGTGTTGCCACTCGCCACTTCCCACCGAATGCGTATCCTCTGCATTAACTCAAAAAGAAATCTTTTGAGTTAATGAATCTTAACCGTCTGATTTGAAACGGAGTCAATCCGGCCACTGCTTATGATATAGGGTCCCTTTAATATTGGTGCGGATCTAGTCTACACGAATCTTAAATCAGATCAGATGTTCAGGATTCATTAACTCAAAAGATTCCCTTTTGAGTTAATGCAGAGGATACGAATTTCTTGCGACCTACCACGCAAAATTGGATTTCGATAAGGAATCTTTAGAGACGAATCCAATATATTCCAAAAGAACCGCACAAGATAATAAAGCATTCTCGCCTCGAAGTCACATTCTCTCCGTTATCTGAGAAGGACATCTTTGACTATTAGTAGATCAGGACCGTTCTTTTTAACTAAACAAGAATCTTAAAGCCCAATAATACTGTGCCCCTACGCTAGCTCGAATCCTAAAATCTCAAACCGTAAATCCTCAACAGTACCTGGGAGGATACGAATCCACTGGCCTCTGGGTAGTAAAAAATAAAATAAAAAATGAATCCGAATCCTCCAGGTACCTGACTCAAAGACCAAAGTAAATCGAGACGGACAACTCAGATTAACCCAAAACAGTGCCTATTCAAGAATCAAGATGACGCAGGAGCCAGTATTAATTGTCCTTTGAGATTCGTGTCACGTTAAAAGAACAATCCTGGACCATCCGTTTTCAATTTTCTCGAGTCAGGTAACTGGGGACGGGGGTGATCCGAATTCCAGAAAAATGGAGGAAAAATACATTTTGTAGCAACTTCTTAGTGCTATAGAGATATCACGTCATAAATGCGACACATGCACGCACTGGAATTTTTTTTATAAACCATAATTAGAAATATTATTTTTACCAAACCAACGTGATTATTTTTTAATTTTTTTTACAAAAACCACAAAGATTGAACAGCCAATTCGGTCCCCACTTATTTAACATATTTTCGTGAAAAACAGTGTGGCCGTTGGTGTAATATATGAGACTGAGATGCCATTTTGGTCCAGTGTTTTTTCAGCTGGGACTGAATTGGCATTTCGGTCCTATGTTTTTTGTTTTTTGTTTTTTTTGTAAATACCCTTCTTTTATAATTGCCATGGACGTAGTGCATAATCAGGCTGGAACTATAATTGCCATGCAAAAAAAGTTTAACCAAAAATTTAATTAGTAAATTTAAATTCAAACCGATATTAAACAAATACCCTCATATTCGCCATGTATAATTTGTGTTGTTCTTGAGGCAACTGCAATAAAAGTCCCGACATTTTTATTAATATCCAACTTATTAATTTAACCATAAATGTAACCATAATTCATTGAAAACATCATAAATGTAACCATAATTCATTGAAAACATCAATAAAAATACAAAATACTTTATAACTACATTTTAGAAGATTTGCATACATAATTCTTGATATATTTCTTTGAATTTTGAAAAATAAAATAATTATCGTGTAAATGATATATATTGAACAATCATAGATATTTTTAATGATCTTTGAATAATAAATGAAACCATAATCCATTAAAAAATAAACAAACTCACACAATAAATAGTTCATACATTTAAAAATAATTATATGGGCAATTCTTGAATAATTTCTTAGATTTTTGAAAAAAACTAATACTAGTCTACCGATGATAAAAAAACTTCAACTGGATTTTTGAAGCATTAAATGACGTTTTTTTGCAATTTTGATTTCGTTGGGTGCCCGAGAATGATTCCATCGGGTGGCTGGGGATGATCCCTGGGGCAACGTCCTGACCGTCTCATCCCCCTTTCCGAATTGGAGTCATACGCGCAAATCTGACTTTTTTAGCCAAAGTTATGACAGTTTTTTTTTTTTAAATGATACTTCCGTACAAAAACACCGATAACGCAATGATGCTTTATGCCCGGCTTATCGACGGCAAAAGTGCATCGATGTTTCATTGTCAAAACATCGGTGACGCACCCATGCTTTCTAAACGGGCCATAACTTTATTATTGTCAAAACATCAATGACGTCAAAGGTTCTAAGGGTAGTTCATCATCATAAGGGCAATTCAATCCCTTGTGGTTTCTGATTTTTTATAGCCGCGTGTTGAAAAAATTGTGAAATCAATGGAGACCGAATTGGCTTTTCAGTAAAAAAAAAAATTGCAGACCGAAATCATAATGGTTTTTATATAAAAAAATGTTGGTTCGGTAAAAATGAATTTTGTAATTATGGTTTATAAAAAAAATTCCAGGCACTGTCGCTGCATAATTTTAACCCTATATGTATATTATTTTCGGTTGCATAGTTTTATTATTAACAATGACACGGGAATCTCAAATGATTGGAAAGAATAAAAAGAAGCCATCTCAACAGTGGCGAAGCATCTCATAGAAAATAAATATTCATGTCCCATTCCAACATGCTATTGACAGTAACAAGCAATCAATTAATCACAAGTGTGCTAAATTTTACAAATTCATGATGTCCCCTTCCAACATGCTAAACAAGAAACAATTTCCAATAAAACCAAGCTACAATCAACTCAGCACAAGTGTGCTAATTTTCACAAATTAACTAAAAAACATCCCAAATCAACATAAAAATGAAGGGTAGGAATAGCTCAAAAAGAAAAATTCCCACCAAAAGAGTAAACAGGACAAAGAATTACAATCATATAATCCATCATCTATAAAACTTCAACAAAAACCAAAGTTATATTAATGGATTTATTTTACGCTAGGGCTCTGAAACTTGAGACATCAACTAAACAGAAATACTGGATCGGATCTTAGTATTTCTTTCCGAGAAATATACCAATAATAATGGAGATAGCTGCAACTGCAATTATGAATCGGAAAGCCATAATTCCAGAAGGTTCTTTAGGTGCTTGAAGTGCTTGATTTGTAGCAACTGTTTGTTCAATGCTACCCACATCCCGTGATCTCATCTCTACTTGTTCAGTTGCCTGAAATGGAAACAAGAGTGTTATTTTATTGCATAACTCGGAGCCCAAGCGAGGCATCAAAATACTGGCACTTGTATCGCAAGTCCATTACCAAATATAAAAAACAGTTGCGAAGTACATGCTAAAAAAAAAAACCAAATGGCAGTAGAGAAAAGTTGGATTAAGGTTTTACCAGAAAAAGCCAGCACAATACCTTAAGTACCTCTTTGTGCTGGTTCATTGTTCAAAACAGAATAAAGATTATCTATTTATTTATTTATTATTACTATTATTATCATTATAGTTTTTCACTTTTAAGAAAAGAAGGCACTAAATAGAACTAAAACGGTCGCATGATTAGCAGACATCCAGTGGGGACCAAATTTAGAATATAAATATTTCAAAAAAGAATTCTGAATTTCTTGTCCCGTCTGGCCCACATGTGCATTAAATGAAAGGAATAGGGATTGCTTGCCTGAGACTGTAGGTTCTGCTCAAGTTCTAGAATCTTCTTCTCCATATCAGAAATTTGATTCTGTTTATGCCTCAATTCTTCCAGCTCAAAATCCTACAAAATCGGATATTATTAAGTCAAACTTAAATAATGATCAGAATGGTGAGTACTACATGAAACAATTGGGGGTACAAATTTTAGTAAAAAAGAAAATATATTCCTTCACTAGCCATACCCACATTTATAGGTTATTTGAAAATAAGTCAAGCCGATACTTGAGTAAAAAAAGACAATTGTCTTCTCTTATGAAAAATGCTTTGCTAATTAAGCGCCAGCCACACCCCCCCTCCCACACACACAACATTTTCTCTATTAGCAGTTCAGCTCAACCAAATCAATTTACAACAAGGCAGAAATTGTAGTGAGATACTATTGTTGAGGAAGGATCCAATGACAATAGATTTGATTTGACGATGGCCATACATAAATATTAATTTCATAATCCATCGCATGAAATGCATTATATTGTACATCCATTGCTCAAATGAAAAAAAATGAAAGATATGGCTAAGAACCACCTGTGAACTTGTTTTTTGACTATCAAATTTTCTTGAGCAATGTTGCAATATTCACATAAAATAAAACATGTCAAAGGCAAAAACAATATTGAAGTACAAATGACTAAATCACCCATAGTGTTTTTTTTATTGATTCTACTAAATCTATCCATTGCAAGTTCAAACTTTTATTCCAGAATCAAAATCCCAAATCCTGCAAGACTTAGGTTAGTTTTCATTTCAAGTTTAGCACGTATATAAAAAGCTGATCAGTGTTAGGATAATAAACTCACTACTTAAGAAAGTAAACCTTTTCATTACACAGCCTATCCTATCGGTGTTCTCAAGCATCTAAACAAGAATCTGTCCGCAAAACAGACTTGGGAAATGTTGGTTCTATTTGGAAACTCAGCTCAATAATGAAATTTAAAAGAATGAAAACTAGCATGAAATAACCTTCTCTTTATGTTGTTTGTCGGCCTTTTGTAACTGCTCTTTAAGGGACTCAATTTGTTGTTCAAGAACAGATAGAGAATCTTTCTTAGACGTCTCCCATTCTATCTCCCTCATTGAAGCTTCTTCCTCCTGTAGACAAATGGTTTTGAAAAATAAATGAAAAGAGAACCAAACCACATATGCCAGGGATATAATTCTCTCTTCTCTATTTTTGAAACAAGCAACCAAAATCTGCCAGCTTTATTTAAAAAAAACTAAAATAGATTACAAACCACCAGTAACATCATATGGAAAGCAACAGCTTTGACACCAACTAAAGAGGGGGGGGGGGGGAGGGGGATACAATCCTTTTACACAAATAGATTACAAACCACCAGTAACATCATACGGAAAGAAACAGCCATTGCAAAACACAAATATTTAACAGCCCAAAGCAGAATAAAACTTAATTAGGTGCAACTGGTACTCGAACATGAAAATGTATACTAGGCGAAAGTACTAACCATTTCTTTGGAGGTGCTCTTAGATAGAGAGTGAGTGATACATCATAAGTAATTTGGTCATATTATGGAAAAAGTAATCACAAAGAGAGGAATGCGGATTTCTGATGTTTTGTTGCAACATGTTTTTAAGATAGCAATTTTATAGAAATGGACCATACAAAAAGCAAAGCAATGTTCCTAAATTTTTTTATACAAGTAAAAGAAGTAGACCTTTTGTTTGATGGCTTCATTAGCAAGATCAAGCATCGGTTTAATTTCAGCTAACTGAGAAACTAAAGTTTCCTTTTCAAGAAGTATGCTGTCATGCTCCTTCAGCTGGGTTGTCAGTACCTCGTCCTTTTCAGCAGTTGTAATTTGCATACTTTTAATCTAAAAATTAATCAAAAGAAGCAGTGAGCACCCTAGAATTAAAATATAAATTATCTAGACTGAAAAAGGTAAATGAAACCAAGGGGTAAGTCCCTGTATGTGCTGCTTGAAAGCTTCAACACACATATATCTCAGGAAAATGAACAAGAGCATCAGCTGTATGTACCCTTACAAAGATGGGGAATATCCTCATTTATTTAAGAATGCCCAAGTGGTGCTATTTTACGATTGCTAAAGGACAGATGAGAAGCTAAGAGTGATAGCAGTGGCATTTCTTGTGACTTTAGGTGTATACAAGATATCGATAATGTACAAGGATACATATAAGGATATGATGAATATTTCTCAATCCGCAACAGGTCATTTGCAAAGTTGATTAAATGATGCAAAGTACATACTCAAGAGCACCTTTTCTCATGTATGCTGGAAAATATTCCCTGCTCCCCCACAATGTGCGCCCCCCATGACAACAACACACACACACACGAGGGCGCACACACAATGTTTTCGAAAGGGACAAATCACAGAATTACTTTGAAGATATGTGAATTCAAGAGTGGATGCACATCACGAATGTTTCTAGTGTCTTCTGCATTGAACTTCTTTTTCACAGAACACAAAATAAAATATTGGATAAAATTACCTCTTCCATGTATTTTTGCTCAGATAAAGTGTGCTGTCTCTGAAGCTTAGAGACGTGTAGTTCTGTCTCTGATCTTTGTACATTCACCTCTTCATTCAATTTCTCAATTGCTTGTTCAAGCTCTTCTTTTGTCTTTTCATACTTCCTAACCAGCTCTTCATTCTCTCCTTTGTAATGCTCCACCTGGAAAAAAAAAGTTAAGTGGCAAGCTGACATTATTAGATAAAGTGGAAATGATTTTGATCCCAGAGAAAGGAATCGCCCAAGCATCATTATTTGTTAACTTGTTTGACATTTCATGGCCCGCCATAGATAAACTTCTTTATATAATGTATCTTTCCTGGTCCATTTTATAGATAAACTTTGGGCATCTTTGAACAAAGTGTCAAAACAAGGTTAACAATGGATATCCATCATGTGTGATATTACAGTAATTTTCATAGAATACTAACTGACTAAAGAAAAAAAAAAGGGAAATATGAACTGACCTGAGAATCGAGATCTCCAGATCTCTCAATCAACTCCTCTTTCTCTGCCATAACTGCACCAAAGGCCGTCTCCAGTTCGCCGAGCTTCTTCTTACACTCCTGTAACTCCTCTGACAAACTATTGTTGACACCCTTCAGATCTTCATTCTTTTCCAAATGGTTTCTCGTCTCCACCTCAAGCACTATGATTTTTTCATTTAAGCCCTTCGTCTCAAATTCTCTCTCATTCAGACCCCTCTCATGACTTTCTAGAGTCACATGAAGTTCACTTAACTTCTTCTCATGCAAATCCAGTTCCTCTCTCAATTGGGTATTTGTTGCCGCCAAAATCTCGATTTGGGACAAATTAGCCTCCAATTCGGCCTTCAACGACTCAACCTTTTCCTCCAGGTGTGTGCACTCCACTTCCTTGCAAGTCAAGTTATCCCCCACTTGTTGTAGTTTCTCTTGTGAATCCTTCACGAGAGACTCATACAAACCCTCCAAGTCATGTTTTTTTGAGCTAATATCCTCTAAGGTCCTTCCTTTATGCTCTAGTTCCTCTTTCAGACCCTTTTTCTCTTCACTCACCTGAGATAACATATCCTGGTATGATAATAGCTCTTGCTCAATGTCTTGCAACTGTAATTCCAACTCTGCAATTCGCTTCTCTGCAATTTCTATATGAGATCGGTATGAGTGGAGAGAACCTTCTAAATGGAGGTTCTTCTCTTGCACTGACTGGCCCCACAACTGGTACTCTGAAAATTTTGCCGAGAGTTTCTCCACCTCTGATTCTGACTCAGTTGCTCGAAAGAGAGCTTCATGATAGGACGCCTCCAGTTCCTTGATTTTATTCTCATACTCATGCAACCTGCTTTCCGATGCCATAAGCTCCTCTTTTAAATGTGTGATTTCTCTTTCAGCATTTTCCAATTTTGCTACTGATTCGCTCAGCTCGAGATCCCTTTTTTCATGCGACTCCTTGAGAGAACTTAAGTGCAGATCCAGTTTGTCCTTCTCTGCAACCTTCTCAGTTAGTGCACTTACGGTACTTTCCAAACTTGCCTTTTCTTCACTAACCTGACATAAAGCCAACTCTAAGTCTGCAATTTTCTGATCTGCTATTTCCTGTGCTGACTGTGCTGACAAATGATGCTCAGCGAGATTTTTAGAAAGGCCCTCCAGTTCCTTCTCCAATTGTGAAACCATAGATTTGGATGAAAGGAGAGAGGATTCCAGCTCTCTTGCCTCTTCCTGATAATTATGCAACTGCTTTTGCATTAGCTCTATCTCCTGCTCTCTCTTTATCGCTAGAGATTTTGCTTCTTGAATTTGCTCCTTCAACTCACATATCTCTCTCTCTGCAATTTCCAATTTTGCCCCTGCTGCCTCTCTCTCACTAGAAATTAGGGTTTCAAACTCAATGCTTCTCTGGCCATGCGTCTCCTCAAGAGATTTTGCATGCAACTCAAGCTGTTCTCTATGCGATAATGCCTCTGAGAGGAGAGATGTTGTTTTTACATGATCATCCTCCTTTTCAGACAATTTTGCATCTAGCCCCTTTTTTTCTTCGTTTAATTTGTTCAACTCCTCAATTAACCCAGTGACCTCAGTTTCAAGCCTCCCATTTTCTTCTGTAATTCGGCTCACAGTTTCTTGCCACTCCTTTTCCTTCTCAGCGAGATTTTGCAGAGACATTTCAAGCTCAGAAATCCTAGAGATAGATTTTTCAAGTGACTCTTCAAGAATTGTGCTGTTTTGTTGTACCGACTGGGCCCAGGTTTGGTTCTCAGCAAGTTTATCAGAAAGGTCTCCCAACTGTTGCTCTAATTGTGAAACCTTGGATTGTGACACATCAAGGGATGCCTCCAGCTCTTGAATTTTACCCTCATACCCCTCGAGCTTGCCTTGAGATGTCACATGTTCTCTCTCAGCTGACTCAAGTTTCAACTCAGTTTCTCGAACTATGGCCTTAAGAACCTCTTCATTTGAATTTAATGCCTGCACCAGCTCCTCAAGCTCAGCTACTCTCTGTGCTGCAGTCTCAGCAGCTGTTTTTGACTCCCCGTGTTGTTCAGTAAGTGATCCCATCTGAAACTCGAGTTCCTCTTTATGGGAAAGTGCCTCCGAGAGAAGAGACCTAGTGTTGGTATGGTGTTCCCTTTCTTGGGTTAAGTTGTCCTCCAAATGACCATGGATCTCCTCTTTTTGGGATAATTCTAATTTTAGGCCATTGTTTGTGCTCTCTAGGGTTTCATTCTCTCCTTTTAAATCCAAAAGTTGTCTCTCCAGTTCCACAATGTTCTCACTTAAATTATCTTCTTTGGATTTATAGAGAGTGATTTCTTTAGTGAGCCCCTCGACGGTGATCACATGTTCTCTCTCAGCTGACTCAAGTTTCAACTCAGTTTCTCGAACTATGGCCTTAAGAACCTCTTCATTTGAATTTAATGCCTGCACCAGCTCCTCAAGCTCAGCTACTCTCTGTGCTGCAGTCTCAGCAGCTGCTTTTGACTCCCCATGTTGTTCAGTAAGTGATCCCATCTGAAACTCGAGTTCCTCTTTATGGGAAAGTGCCTCTGAGAGAAGAGATCTAGTGTTGGTATGGTGTTCTCTTTCTTGGGTCAAGTTATCCTCTAAATGACCATGGATCTCCTCTTTTTGGGATAATTCCAATTTTAGGCCATTGATTGTGCTCTCTAGGGTTTCATTCTTCCCTTTTAAATCCAAAAGTTGTCTCTCCAGTTCCGCAATGTTCTCACTTAAATTGTCTTCTTTCGATTTATAGAGAGTGATTTCTTTACTGAGCCCCTCGATGGTGATATCCTTTTCAATGACTTTTTCATTCAAATTTGCAGACTCAAATTTGGAGACCTCTAAGGCCCCTTTAATCGACTCGAGCTCTGACAGGGTTGTTTTGAGAGACTCTTCAATTTGTTCTCTCTCTATGACCTTACCATGAAATTCTGAAACTTGGCTGTCCAGTTCTTTCAGACTTGAATTTGCCACTTCAAGCATCCTCTCCAATTCAGACACCTTCTTCGCCTCTTCCTCTGCCTTCTTCATTGAGTTCTCGTGCTCAGTTTGTGTTGCATTAAACAACTCCTTCACCTCATGTAACTCAGCCTCCTTCTTTTCTAGGGTATTCAAGGCCTCCTTTAAAGACTCGGCATTTAGGTTGTGTTTGGTTTCAGACTCTATTATCTGGTTTCTGAGTGTGTTTCTCTCTGATTCGAGTTCTTCGATTAACTTTGCCAATTTCTCCTGTTCATCATTTTCTGTTACTGACAGTGGAATTGCAGTAGATGGAATGGTGGACATTTCTCTGCTTTGGTCAATGAGCTCCTTGT
Organism: Carex rostrata; assembly: GCF_964058835.1. Lineage (NCBI taxonomy): Eukaryota > Viridiplantae > Streptophyta > Magnoliopsida > Poales > Cyperaceae > Carex > Carex rostrata. The sequence continues at coordinate 966,632 of NC_135935.1, forward strand.
CCACCTTTATAAATTCATCATCTTCTTCTTTGCATTTTGAATCACCATTGCTTAAAGCTGGCTTTTCCTCTACCTCCACCTGAGATTAAAATCTTCAATGTGTTATAAGTTTTTTATAAGAAACATTTTACCTACAAAAAGAAACAAGTAGGGTTCTGAAACTGGATCATTTTTTCACTAACATAACCTTTTTGGAGTGTCACATGATTGCTAGGTATTAATGTAAGTGGCTCCCCCAACTAGGTACTAATGTAAGTAGCTAGAAGAAATAACATCCATATTGTAATTTTTATTCAAATACATGCAGTTAGTGGACCTGAGTTTGGTCTGAAACAGTATGATAATGGCACCGTCCAACTGTAAAATTAACCACATCTAAGGTTTCTTAAGTAAGAAAAAGTATATTAAAAGTAGCTAGGAGAAATAACATCCATATTGTAATTTGTTTTCAAATACATGCAGTTAGTGGACCTGAGTTTGGCCTGAAAGAGTATGATAATGGCACCATCCAACTGCAAAATTAACCACATCTAAGGTTTCTTAAGAAGAAAACATATATTAAAACTTGATGTTTATTTTGTGCTTATTCTGTTTCATGAAATAAGAATTGCAGTATGGTATATATCACAAAGAATTTACAAAAAAAAAATGATTTAAGTTTAAAAGTGGCATCACCAGAGGCTTGTCAGATGCCTTGGAATTGGCCTCACCAGCGCTCGTCAGTATTACTTCCTCCATTTTGATTCACAAAATAAAAGACACTCTGAAAAATTAAATTTACAAATAAGGTCAAGCTGAAATTAACAATTACTATTTGCTGCAGCAGATTTAAGCACAACCGACAATATATAGATGAGTTCTACAGATGCTGGATCAACAAATGAACAGAAAATTACAAACTTCCACTGACTTGCCCTCAAATTTAACAAATTGTAAAAGCATATACGTATTAGAAACCTCTGACCTACAATAGTTCATAAATAAATCTCGTATAAAAGGGTAGATTTTACCTACCCCTAAAATTATTAAATTAAACTTCAACATAAATCTTAAACCTATAATTGATGATATGAAAAAAATCTAAGTCAATACCTAAAAGAAGTAACTTAAGCAAACTAAACATAAGTATACGTGATTGATGAAAGTTGCAAACTGATCAACTTTACCCATCAAACAGATACCAGTAACTATAATTTAACCAAAAATCAGTTCAAGGCTTCAATCTACTAAATTTTAGTATAATTTATTGTTTACAGCTGACATCAGGATCAGCCATCTCTACCCTACATATATCCTTGTCAGCTAATCACCTATTTATTTTAAATTTCCAAATAGTTGCGCCGTTGTTAGCTAATGCATAGAGAATAACAAAGTTAAATACAACGTTTCCTGTCCAATCAAGAGATCGACAAGAAAAACAGTTAATATACATGCATCGATCAAATTGGAGGAAAAAAAATGATATAATCAGTCCGATCGCCCATGGCTCGACTAAAAAACATGATCGAATTACTACGAAAAGATTAGAGAAAAGTATAAAACACATATCTTTTCTAGAATGACGGCGCTGGAAAAGAAGTAACAAGCACAAGAGTGATTCATTTAAACAAACGATCAACGATAAGTGAATAAACAAATCAGAGAAATAATAGCTCAAATCGAAACCTCACCTTCAGATCAATAACACCCTCAGTTCTATTGGTTTTCTCTAGTGACTAGTGGTATTCTTGTTTGAAACAAAATAGAGAAATAGGTAGGAGGGAATCTCCACTTTATACTACACTGTCCGTCCGAGTAGGTGTGAACAGCACTGAATTTAGATGAACGTGGTCCACCATTAGTTTCCAGACAAAAGACATTGGTTCGAGCTGACTACGAAAATGGCTGTTATTTACACAATAATTGTAATGGAATAGGTTCACATGTCAGTTTGTATATCGTATATGGGTCCGGACGAGCTGGAGCTGATGCATAAAAAAAAACGGCACTTTGAAGCTCTCCAGTTGAGTAAATCGTAGATTCTAAGTCATAGTCTTGGTTCGATCAAGACCATTCAACTGACAAGATGAGAGCTCTGATAAAGATTAAAAAAAAAGAGGTCATGTGCAGTTTCCATGAGGAATGGAGAAAAGCAGTCCGAAAATAAAATGGAAATTGGCGATTACCAAACCAAAGGCGGAACAAACGCTCTCGGTGGGCTAAAGGTGAGGTTACCGAGTGCGGAAAGACCTGTATTTTGGCTCTCCAGTAATTAATTTCCGGTTTTACCCCTCCGTTGTCCCTTCATGGAATTTTCCTTTTTGCTCGTAGAACCCTATCAAACTGTAATTTTTAGCGTATTTGCTTCAGATAGTTACCCCTTTTACTGTTTCTTGAAGATCATGATATTGACATCCGCAATCAGGAAATATCCAAAAATTGGATTGCTCATTTACTCTTATCGATAATCATACGTCACAACATTACTTTTGGGCAACACAATTATCTCAAGTGGACTCCATAAGATCATTGTACGATAATTCTTTTTGGTGAGGAATTAATATTAATTGAGAATAATTAAAATGTAAGATATAAAAAGTTTTGAATACCAAGATTTTCTTAAGAAAATGCATCTTTATAAATGCTTATAAAGTTCTGGATTTTTATATGTTAAATGTGAAATTTCAATTAAACATTTAAAAAAATATTAATCAATTTTCAAGGAAGTGCCAGAATTTGAAAGTTTGTTCCTAACCAATTTTTCGGAAAAAAAAATGATTAAATCGTGGTTCTTGAAGGGTCCTTTTATATTACATTTCATGAACATACTTTCAGATGAGAACAGTTAGATAGGTCATAATTTTAAACCACGGTCTTTGGATGCTTAAACTTTCGAATTACCACCCTCAGATTTTTCTTCTTTACTTTTTTTCTCAACTTAATATGTGTATGGGTCAGTATTTCAAGTTCTAATATTTATAAATTTAATTCCTTAATATTTTATGTAAATCTACTTTGAAAATTTGTATTACTGAGTAAAATAATATAGTTCTAGATTTTTTTCACTTTTTAAACATAAATAAATTATATATATGTAGTAACCAACTAGTGTTGATATCGTTATGACATAAAAGTACAGTACCTAGAAAACTAGAAAAGCCTTCTATTTTATTATCATAATATTGTTGAAATTTAAAATGTATAAAGACAAAATTGTAATTTTTAAAAGAAAAAAGTTTTGTTTGTCTAATTCTTTTTATTTAATAGGGTCAAATTCGTCATTTATCAATGCAGGCGTCACCTTTCTCTGCTTCTTATACCAGTTTACTGCTGCCCACTTCACCTCTTGCCCAGAAAACAAAAATTAGGTCCTTCTCTGTATTCTGTTTTATATTTCCGGACAGCGGAATTTGAAAGTGGGGCCCGGGTGATGGAGAAAGAAGATGGTTGCTTTTTGGTCTGCGGAAGTGGGACCCAACAAGGGACCGGCCAAACCGACCAAAGCAAGCCTTTGCGAGACGGTTTTGATCCTCTCCAGTTTAATCAGACGCAGTCGTCTTAACTGCGAGACGGTTTTGATCCTCTCCAGTATTTAGGGAAGGTAATTCAAAATATCAAAATAATAAAGAATAAAGAAACTAGGACTCCGAATATTTACCATTATATATTTATATTTCTAATAGTTCGCCATAAAATTAAGATATTCATTACGAAAGTCGAAAAGGAACAATTTATTATTTATTAGTCACAACTTCAACTTATGCAAATCAATCATATGAAATTTGTATGTTATAATATACGGATGTTAATTTTGTAATATTTCAAATATTTCATTCTAAAGTATATAGAAAGCCACATATAAACACATTTAAAAAAAAAAAAAAAAGTGAGGTATGTTGATCCCCATTTGTTTTTAATAACTCCACTTCTGATTAACGCAATATGTAATGAGAATAATCGTTTTTAGAAATGTACTAAAAAAAATGAGAAACATTTTTTTTTATTTTTAGATGACTTTAAAAGATACATATATACATTTTTTACGGTCTATAAATAAATTCTTGCAATCAAAACATAAAGTTTTCGAACAAATTGTACTCGTAAGAAATTCTCACGATGGAAAAAGTTTTTAGAAAATAAATTACCTGGAACAAATTCTTGCGACCAAAATGATTTATTATTTAAAATAGAATTATTTATTTATCCATTTATTATGAGTTTTCAATTTTGGAAAACATAATGCAGAGTTATCAATACTCGAACAACGCAATTTTGTGCTATTAGTAAAAAGATAATCTAAATTATTATTTATTCTTCTAAGTTATGGTTGAAATCTAAGTGGTGAATCATGAAAGAGATGCTCGGATCATTATTAGGAAAAGTCCTTTTTTTTGTAAATATAGGAAAAGTCAATATTAATTGAAAATACTAAAAATCAAGTTGGAATTAGAAAGGTTTGTGAGAAAATCACCATCTTACCTATTCTATTCAGCGAGATTAAAAAAAAAATAAACATTTTTTTGCATTGCTATACTCTTTTTAAGACATTGTGCAAGAGTTTACAATGCATCTAACATGAAAGAACGCACTTGATAAATTTACCCACTTTGATGTTGTTAGAGGTGGAGCCAACTTGTTGAACTATGAGGTCAAACACATATATTAATTAATTATATAATTTTTTTTTATGTGAAGAATGAGAATCAATTGTACAATAACATAATATAACATAACATCTTACTCTTAAGTATATAGAAAATAATACATAAAAATAATTAGAAAAAAAAATGACAGTGGGATCAATTGACCCATTGCTTGCACTTAACTATATATCTCTCTTGATTTCTTTATTATTGTTTCAAATGATAGTTTGTGAGAATTCATAAAGAAATTCGTTCATTTTTCTTCAGTCACATTTTTCATTACAAGAGCCTTCGAAAGGGATATTATGATCACAGCTATATTACATTATTGCATTTGAAGAAGGTATCGAAATTCGAAAGGCTCGCAAATCTTTCATCATATATATAGTGTCCCCTAAATTCTAAACTACGTGAAACTTTTTAAAATTCATTCCAACAACATACATACCACTTAAACTACTAATTAAATTCATAATATTCTCTATCTTGTAAACAACCGCTACAAGATTTAATGCCAAATTTTCCATCTGATATTCATGTTACCCGGATCCTATGACAGTTACAATTTTTTTTTCCTTCAATTATTAAATTTTGTTTTATGCTAATGAGACGACCCTAGCGTACGTGCCATATGTACGCATAACATTTTAGAGAAAAAGTTTATGTCCATCATGTTTTGTTCACCATCTGTCCACAGTCTTGTCTAAAACTACTTTCTAATGTTTTTTAACTGTTGAACTCTAACTTTCTTCCTTTTATAAATCGTCTCTCCATTTTTTTCAAAATAAATTACCGATCTTTTCCAAAACAAAAACTGGCTAGATCTGATCTCTCTGCTCCCTCCGCCTTACTCTCTCTCATTTCCTCTCCTCCCAACTCCGCTGAAGTGGTGAGAGACATACTCAAAGGCAATCAAAGAGAAGGATCTCCACTGACGGCCTTCCCTCGATGGCCTCCTCTCCGACGGGTCTCCACCGACGACCTCCTCTCCGACGGGTCTCTACCGACGGCCTTCTCTCCGATGGCCTCCCCTCGACGGCCTCCTCTCTGACGGGTCTCGCCTCCACCTCTCGCTTGATCTATCTAACACGATTGAGATAGAACCGGCGGTGATCACATCTGACCTGATTTCTCGCGAAGATGTATTGATTTCTCGCAACCTGCACCGACGGTATTGGTGCATATTGAAATGTTTTCATATTGTACTGTTAGTTTTGTGAAATTGTACATTTTGCAATATGTTATAAAAGTTTCTGGATGTTTGAAAATTTGAATGACATTTTTTATAAGATTTGTTATTTAAGTTATAACATTGAATGATGAATTTTATAGGATTGGTGCAAGTGAAATGACAGATTTTTTGTGTGGTGAACAGATTTTTGTTGAACAGATGATGGATGTATGTATAGATTTAGAAATTTTACAGTATACATGGTATTATTTTATGGTTTATATTTTGTAATTTTACAGTATATATGATTCTTTGCAGGTTGTAGTTTAAGCTGAAATGTAGTATTTTTTACATTTTATCTTACATTATACATGATATTATTTTATGGTTTAGATTTAGAAATTTTACAGTATACAAGATTCAATTGAAAATTTACAGTATTATTTGAAAATTTTTACAATATACAAGATTCAATTGAAAATTTTACTATATATAAGATTCAATTTTATAGTATACAAGATTCAATTTTACATTATACAAGATTCAATCGAAAATTTTACTGTATACAAGATTCAATTTTACAGTATATAAGATTCAACCGAGTGCAGACGCTAATAACTAACTCTAACTACCAATAACCGCTAATAACTAACTCTAACTGTCAATAACTTCCTATAACTGCAATTTCCGAAAGAACAGTTTGAAAGTACATTTTTTTTCTCGTTGCAATATTTTTCTAACTATTATGGGCCCACTTCAAATAGTTGTTGGATGTTTTGTGATTAACTGATATATTTTATATGATATATTGTATAATTATACAACATGTAGAAGTAATTTTACATTATTCGCGCAAGTCAAAGCTGTGGACAAATGGTGCTGTGGACAATTAGACACTTCCATACTCATGTTTAAATGCACAGTCAGAGACAGAGGTAAGAAGAACTAATGGAGTCAATCGACTCCATTCATTTTTTTTTTTTTGTATTTATACATGATTTTGTATGTAATTGAGAGTAAAACGCCACGTTACGGTAAAATTAATTCTCAATACACGAAAATTTTATATGATTGATCCTCATATATTTTTAACCCTAATAATTTGAAAGTCTGACTCCGTCCCAGTGCACAGCTGTTATTGATTCATTAGTCCGTCTGGTTGCATCCATGCATAAAAAAAAATTACTGGATGTCTCCATTTTTTTTTGAAACGGCAAACACCGGCAGTAGAGGAGGCATCGCTGACGCAATCCTGCCAACCCAATTGTGTGCCGTCTTCACCCACTTCTCCTTTATTATTTGCCTCCTTTTGGGTTCTTTTAATTTTCACCCAATTCAAATTGAAGCATTCAATTGACAGCTCACTTTCTATTCGTTATTTTTGGTTTTGGAAATTTGAGCACCGGTGGCGGGTCTTACTCACACCTCCCTGTTTGACCGTCTGGTAGCATAGTATTAGAATTTAGAAATATTCCATTTTCATTGGCTTGAAAAACACTTTTCATCTTTGAAAATTTGAACGTTTCAAATAACAGGCTTGAATAGATATCGACCCGTTGAGTGAATGGATGTCATTCGATTCACTTAAATGCTTTGTTACAGTGTTTGGTGAGCTTAACTCTAAGACCCATCAAATCGATTTCAAATGATGAATCCGAACCATTGAAATCTGCCTACCTTACGAGTGATGCGTCTACATGTGAAAATTTTAAATATTCGAATTAATTTAGTATAAAGTCAAGCGGTCAAAAAACGTTCAAAAAATGAATGCACTAAAATTAATCTATTAACCTTCTAATTTTGACCAATTTACTTTATACTAAATTAATTCGAATGTTTAAAATTTTCACATGTAGATGCATCACTCGTAAGATAGGCGGGTTCCAACGGTTTGGATTCGTCATTTGAAACCGATTTAATGAATTCTGGAGTTAAGCTCACCAAACACTTTGGTGAGCTTAAGAACACCCTAGTTCTACTCCAAGTATGTATATATATACTAGTATCATGCCCGTGCGTTGCAACGGGGACATATTATAAGAAAAATATATATGTTTATAAAAAAATATTTATCAATGAAAATAATAATTATCCAAAAATTAAGAGACATGTTAATAGATAATTTATATGATTTTATATTTTTAATTAACTTGAATAGTGATATCTAATAATAATTTGATGATGTGATGATTCTTTATTTTTAAGTATCAATGATATCAAATAATAGCTTGATTAGAATCTAATATCAAACATCGTACAACAATTCAGTATCGACATATAATATGATATAAAAAAATATAAATAAAAAATGTTATCGTGTGTATATATAGAATATATATACACACACACATTATAAGAGAAATACACACACGTTCCAATTTATATTCTTTTTTGTTTTTAATTTATATTCTTCTTCTTCTTTGTTTCCAAATTGCCCATAACAATATGTTCTAAATTGCCCATAACAATATGTTCTAAATTGCCCATAACAATATGTATAGAAATAAAAAAAGAGAAATAAGAAAAAAAATTTGATTTCCATTATGATCCGTATGAAAACGAAGAAGAAGTAAGGAAACAAAGAAATAAGAAAATGAAAGGTGGAGTCTGCCCAATTGAAGAGAAGAAACATGAAAACAAAAAAAAATAAGGAAACAGATAAATATATTACTAAATTTCATAGTATATTTAATTTTAATTGTAACGTATCATGTGGCAGCACATCTGGTGAGTATGTTTTTAACCAAATTTAGATTTATATACATAAAACATATGCATTTAATTAAAAGAAGACATATTATGTAATTGGAGGGCTGAGATTAAATATGAAGTTTCATATTTCAATCGTAGCTGTTGGCGGATCGGACACCCAACGTGCTTAATAATGAAATGGAGATATACTCTCCTTGTATTTTCCAAACTAGTCCTACTTATTTGAAGCTCATTAGAAAGTAGAAGAAACTAAAAAAATAAAAAATATATTATTCTAGCATAGCTGGAAAACATGACAATGTTTTTGGACAGAAACCGCCTCAGAAGCGACAATTTATGGTCCACAAATTGTAATGATCTAGGACTAGTAGCCAATTGGCAAGTAATATAGTTTATTATCTATTGATCTGGACAGCAGCCCCTGTCGTACAAATAAACATAGTTTTCTGTTTATTGGATCTTAAATCTTGGCTCTATCATCTATGCCTCTGTCTTCCCTACTAAATGCTGACAATGAATGAAAGCGGGCGCACATCTCAATACGATCCACTGTCGTCTGCTTGTTGACTGAAAATCTTAAAGAAAATAATTTTATAACAAATGTGAGGATGAAATTGCAAATATCGCAGGACCCTTCGCCTTGCGCTTTTGGGGTGTAAAGCAAAAGTGTGCTCCAGCGTTGTGTTATGGGGCTTCATAGCTGTCAAACGAGGCCCGTAAAAGTAAATATATCCTTTCCAAATGGGCCCCTGAAAGAAATACGTTCATTCCTTTAATTTCTCTCCTCAAATGCTGAGCAGCGACCAGCGAGCACTTGGCAGTAGGCAATAGCATTATTTTTAAAATTTTTTTTTTTTTTTGAGGAAGGGCAATAGCATTAATTAGGGCTTGTTCCATTGATGAGGTTCCTATGGATTTTAAAAGGTAAAATGGACATTTTTTCTTTGAGAGTGTTCGACACATAGTTATATTTTATAATTCAATTCTCAAAAAGTTACTTTTTTCTTTTTTTTTCCTTTCAATGGTGAATACTTATGGGAAAAAAAATTTGGTCACAAGTCTGGTTATTTTTTTTCTGAATTGATGGAGCTGCTAAGTTGCGTCATTAATTTTATTAAATTTACCATTCAAATTGAACCACTGTTTAAGAAACAAATTTAATCAAAATTCTAAGCCCTAGCCGAGCACAATTATGTAAACAAAGCCTCAATTTAAATCAATTTTGTATCAGCTAATATCATCTGGGCATTAATTTATGTCTCAATTGAGACTCCAATCAGATTTTTAGACAAAATAAAATAAAAGAGCCAAATAATCAAAATAAAACAATAATTAAGCTTATTAAATTTATTAATTTGACAATTTTCACAATTTCTTAAATTGTGATTAAGCTAATAGTTTAAAATACATTAATACAAGAATTAAAACACAAAACTAAATATAACTTCAAATAGCATTGCAATAGTACAATAGTAATTGATAAAACACAAAACTAAAAATAATTAAACAAAATAAAATTTAAAAGTACAAGAAATTTCAATTAAATAAAACTTCCTAACAACTTTCTCATGCATTTGCCGAACACCTATATTCTAAATTTTTTTACGAGTTAAATTGACTTTGATTTTGACAAATTAAAATTCCCATTCTCATATTAAAATTTTTTATTCCCACAAAATTTTCATGTTACCGAACAGGTTGCCTCTGTGGTATTTCCCTCACCACAAGTAACTTTTTTCTTTTTTTAATAAAATACTACAGTTACAATAAAAGGCAACCATACTAGGCTACTAGCACAACTCTTAAGAGGAAGATTTTTATATTATATTTGAAATCTTCTAAAATGTACATCGACAAAGATATTATAGCATATTCCAGACTCGTCAATTTCGAATTTGTAAGCAAAATTCATGTTCTTTAGAAAATGCCAATAAAAAATAAACCTTTTCAATTGATTTTTGAGTCTATTTTGAGATAAAGACGAGTCCAACTTTCGAATTTTAAATATCTATGAAAAATTTTCAATTGAGTTTTGAATTCATGACCTTCTACAAAAAAAACATTATCTTAACGGGTAGATCAAAGATTGATTCTCAATTTGAAAAATGTTACTTTCATCGGATCCTTGATTCTATTTGATTAATTCCCACAATTTATCTATATATTCGATTTTAAACAAATAATCACAGGCAGCATAATTATATGTTCATAACATTCCATTTTAAATGTCATAAGACTTCTCAGTAAAATAAAATAGATGCTATTTTAAAAAAAATATAAATATTATTTTTATATTGGTTCTCATTTTCTATTCACTCGTGGGATCCGGACAATTCAGGGGAACCACGACGGCTCCTCTCTTTTCGAGAATCCATACACCCCTTATCACCGTATGCGACTGTAACTCTGATTGTTTGATTATAGACAATTCTACAATCTCTTCTTTAAAATTATGATTTATGGATATATTCTGATTACCAGGAGAAATGGTCAATTTTAATTTTAACTACTGCAAAAATAAGAATTTTAAATTTGAAAATTAATCTTTGATCTAGTGAACAAGAGTGGATTTAAGGCTTAGCCACCACTTCTAATTAACTTTTGAGAGATGCAATAGTTTGATTGGAAGATGTTTTGCTAATCACAGAGACAAAATATATGCTCATTAAAGGCCTGAAGATCTCTCTTATTATTTGTTTAATAAAATGTAATAGTTGTTATTCGGTAATTACAGAAGAAATTAGTAACATTAAAAAGGTTCAAGAAATAAAAAAAGAAACGTAACAACAGAGCTTAAAATACAGAGTAGATGCACGGTTTCTGCAGACTAGGCCTCAGCCCTCAGCGAATTAAGGGCTCAATCATGGGCTATGATATGAGTACTATGAGGTCCGAATCTGAAAATTAAGATATAACAAAAGTTTATTCATCTGTACAAAAATTTTCTTTATAAATAGATGAGGGTTCCAAATTTCCAATGCCTTTATTTTTTGTGATGAAAGTTTACAAGAAAATAACACTGATAATGTAATACATCAACAAGGACACACAACCATCCAAGGGATCTCTAAGAGATATATGAACATTAATAAAACGCAAAAATAAAAACACAAAATAACATCGAGAAAACACTGTAACAACATTGTAAATACTTTCTTTATCAATATATCTGTTAGTGGCATTTTCCACTAACGCTGAAAAAAAAAACAAAAAAAAAACACAAAAAACACAAAACAACCAGATACGATAATTGATAAATGCAGGTAACAAGGGCAACTCTTGTAGTCAAGCCTTAGGAGCACATGTCAGACAGGTGTTCCAGGCAGCAACAATACTTTTTTTTTTTTTTTTTTTTTTTGAGGCTGCGAAGTTATGAGGGGGAATCGAATTCTCGACCTTTGGGTACAACAACTCTAAGATATTTTTCTAGCCAGTTGATAATCCGTTGCTTTCTGAGTGGCAACAACACTCAATTGCACTCCTGCATCACATTAGAAATCACAAATTTGGGACAACAAAATCAGAAAATCATTAATATATATTCAAGAAAACACATTTATAAAGAAGACATCAAATCATTTACCAAGGGTTTGCAAACAACAAATCAAGTACATTTGATGAAACCATCACTACACTGGTACTACCGTACCATAGTAAATTAATCATTCTATTTTGATACTATGCATTGCTTAAGAGGTTAAGTGGGCATAGTGTGCCTTTTGTTTTATTTATTACACATTTTTAAGAAAAAATAGCAGTTTGGAGACCATTTATTTACTGCTTGTTAAAGAAAAAAAGGTGTAATGAATAAAACAAAAGGCACACTATGCAGTGATTTACCGCAACAAAAAGACCATTTATTTACTGCTAGTTTGATAAATTTGGAGATTTGTTAATGGAGTGTTTGAGAATTGATATTTGCAGTGATTTGATAATTCTGAAGATTTTGACAAATTAGTGTTTTGAGATGAGGGAGATGATCCGTGAATATACTAAAATTCGATTGTTAATTGTTAATTCTTTTTGTTGAACTGAGGTCTAAGTTTGGCATCAGACAGAAGTTTGAGTAGCCAGTGTATGCACCAAGTCATGTGGGTAGATTCTTTTGGACCACACTAAGATCATTTTTGGATTTAGTCGAGTCAATTCAGACCGAAGATCAAACATATACACATTTTGGCCAAGATTTTTAGATAATTCCAATTGTTGATAATTTGGTTAATTGATAGATTTTTGTTTGGTGATTTAGATAATTGGACAATTACGGTGACATAGTGTTTCAGTTGATAATATTTGTGTGTCATCGTGATTGTTTTGCACCGGTACACAAAGTCCACATCAGGCGACCGCTTTTCGCACCAGTACATAGTGTGTATCAAGTGATTATTCTCACACCGATACATATATAAGAGTGTATATCTGGCAAGTGGTTTTCATATTTCAGATCATTTTTTTTTTGTAATTGTGTTGTTGAAATTCTCACATTAGTGGCTTCGTAATCCCAATTTAGTAATTTTGGTGTTTGGATATTTGAGAGTTTTGTACTTTGACATATGCAAATGATGACTATTATCGTTGATTATAAGAGGGATTGAATGATAATAATTTTGGAGAGAATGAATAGAAGTGCTCTTTTGTGAGTTTGGACTATTCAAGAAATTGTCATGCTTTAAAGATGACATAAGATACATCCATTTCTGACTATGTAGTGCTTTTTAATGATGTGAAGAATATCTAAATTTAGGTGGACAATAGGAATATTGACATGATTTTTGCTAGGTTTCTTGACTAAGTTGAATACATAGTTTAAGGATATCAGGCTACATAACAGGTATTACGTACCCTTAATGATATAAAAAGTAATTTGTTGGTTAGTTAGATATCGACAATGACTTGACATGCAAGAGTAATTATCGAGATATTCTAGATGAGATTTCAGTTTGAGGTGGAGTGTGCTTCTTATCTCACTATATTTTTCTGTTATGTCTTGAGTATGTTGTTAGTTTATGTTTATGTTTATGTTTGTTTTATATGCAATTTAGTTAAAGGTGAAGATTGTCATGTTTCTCACTGTTGAGCAGGGGCGGAACTAGAAAATTTAAATAGGGGAGGCTAATCTATAAAATGTAATATATGAAAAAAACAAAAAAAAAATGTGGCTAGTGGGAATTGAATCCATGAACTCACACATAACAACCAGAACTCAAACCACTAGACTACCAACAAACATTTGTTATTTTATGAGGGGTGCTAGAATATATAAAAGTTCTAAAAACTCAAAAGTTTAACTAAAGTTTAATATACATAATTAAGAATTTTAAAATCATGGGGTGGCTTAGCACCCCCTGATCAATACATAAATCCGCCCCTGCTGTTGAGTTGTGTATCTTTAATTATTTTTATAATAAAAATTAGATTAAAAAAAAATAAGTTCACCCTCTAATGTGTCTCATCCATCCTCTTTTTTTTTTTTCTCAAACCCTTAAAAGCCTCACAGAAGAAATAAAATGACACAACTAGGGGTGTAAATGGGTACGATATGGGTAGGATGGAACTATTTTCACATTCATACCTACTAAGAATTGACCTTATCCATACCCTACTCATACCCGTTAAGAATTTGCCTTGCCTTACCCTACCCATACCCGTTAAGATTAGCGGGTAACGAAACGGTAGTGAGCGAATAACGAATAATATAAATATAATAATTTTATTAATTTTTCAAGTAAACCATCAAAATTTATCATGTCATACATATGCAATCACAATTACTAATATAAAATTAAAATATAAATATGCAATTAATTCTAAGTAATAGTTTTTTATTAAGCAAAAAAAAATCAAAATCACAAATATCTATTCTAACAAATTCAATTCCTTAACTAAATAATAAAACATTAAAAATAAAAAAGTAAAATGTTTAGCATAATATTCTTCTTATGATATAATTTATTTTATATAATCATCCGTTACCCAACGGGTACGAAATGACCTTTATCCGTACCCATACCCGTTTATCTAACGAAAAAAAAAATCCTTACCCATGTCCATACCCAATAAGTTAACGAAAAAAAAAATCTTACCCATACCTGTCTTATCGAATACGATACGAATAGGATAAACGGGTGTCATTGACACCCTAGACACAACAACAACAAAAATGAGCACAGAAGAAACTTGAATGAAAAAAAAAGAACACTAAAATTGAACATACCAAAAGCAATCCCAACAGCCACCCCCACGGCTAGTGGTCTTAGTAGGAACTTGTTGAGCATAAACAGTATCTTTTGTTGGATAACCGACCGGAGGCGGTGCAGCGTAGGCTGAAGTGTGCATAGCTTGGACTGGATAACTCTGCGCCAATGGAGAGTTTGTACTTCGTGTTGGTGGTGCAAAAACTGTACATAAATTAAAATAGTTAGTTCAGCAGGAACATAAGAAAAGTGCAGATAGTTTCGAAGATGAAATTTTTGTTGTTTTAATTTGTGAATACATCTGATCTGAAGACTTTCTCCATAAGAATACTTCAAATTAAAATCTATACCACAAATTTATGACAAATTCACAAGATTTGTTTCTTTTCATTTCTTTTGTTAATTTTCAAGGTAAGTTTACTGTGAAGTCAATTTTCAATTGTAAAATAGTACAATTCTGAAAATTGTTGAAAAAGCCAGTCAAGGATTTAACGAAGAAATACTAAAGAAAAAATAATAATATTAAGACTACATAGGCGAAGTTCTACAAAAATATAAATAAAAACATTTTCTAGTTTTCTGGAATTGGAGAAAAAAACAGCTAATGATTCAAGAAACAAAAAAAATAAATAAATTAATGTGTTTCTTGGGGGACAATGTAGCCAGCCAAATATTACTCCTATTCTACTGAAACAGGGAAGACATTTATTGGGATAACAAACAAAGGCTTAGTAGAGATGATCATTAAGGATAAATCTAGATAAACAGTACGCAGTTATGCACCGAGGTATCCCAAAAAGAGTACCTGGAGGAGTTTGGTGCTGATTGTAGTTGCTCATACTGTTGAATGTTAATTGATACAAGAAGCGCTGTTATTGGACGGAGAGGAGAGAAGAAAGTGGTTAGAAACAATTGATGGAGATGAGGTAATCCTACTTGTCTCCAAATTTATAGGCAAATATTTGCAAAATGATAAGTATGCATGCGGCCATTTTTATTAAAACCCTAAAAAAAAGGTTTTTACAAATCTGCCTCCGCTTTCGAATTTTTATTAAAATTGCCCCGATTGCTTGGCCCACGGGCGGCCCACCCTCCCTAGCAGACCGCCTAGGCCGCCTAGGGTCCGGGTGGTCCTCTTTTTTTTTTTTTTTTTTAGAGATTTTAATATTTTGATTTAAATAATCTTATGAAGAAATTTTTTTCTTGTTTAGAGTATATGCCAAAAAAATAAGACATTTGATATATTTATGTAGTAATGTCGTAACTCTTTATAACTTTGATTTGGTTTGTCAGTTAGATATCACAAGTTTACAGATAACACTAATTAAAGACTTGGTCTTGATTCAAAAATTTTCAAGCTCTGACAGCTTGTTGATATTCTTCTCTTTATTTCTGATACTAAAACAATAGTTTAGAGTTACTAAAATATGAACAAACCTCAAATTAGATCTCTGGCTATGCACAAAGTACCATAGACTGACCTCTGATATGGTACCAAGTCCAAACTCAGCAGTTAAGCACAAAGCAAATGCCACTGGTATAGTGCAATGTACTAAAAATATCAAATTTGATATCTTCTGGTAAATCAACAAGTCTGAACTGATACAGGGACCAAACTAAAAAAGTGATTATACTAGTATGTAGAGCATTAAAAAATACACAGAATTAATACAAATTTCAATTTATTTGAATTTTTCTACAATTAGTTATGAATTTTCAAAGTTCAACTTTTGAAATTTTTTTAAACAGCCATAACTTTGGCTAGGAAAGTCAGATTTGCGCGTATGACCACTTTTCAGAAAGGGGAGAAGAGACAGATCCAAATATCGCCTCGAGGATCACCCCTGAGCATTTGAAGCATCATAATTAAAAAAATATCGTTTAGTGCCTCAAAAATTCAGTTTAAGTTTTCGTTTAACAATAGACATACAATGATCGATATTTTGTTTAGTTAAAAGCCTAAGAGATTATTTAAGAATTATTCATATAATTATTTTAAAATGTATTTACTATTGAGTGAGTCTATGGTACTATGCATATTACGATTTGGCACCATGCTACGGCTCTATATTCGAGTTTTCAAATTCTAACGGTCGATCCGAACCGTTCATCTTGTTCTCCATATTAATATGTGTTTGGAGACCAAATTTTACATTTTTTGAAATTTTTTTACTATTTTTTTAGATTTATTGAAAATCACTGTTTTTGGATGGTCCAGAATTTTCAAATCAAGTGATGTTCTAAATATCTAAAAAAATAGTAAAAAAATTTCAAAAAACGTAAAATTTGGTCTCCAAACACATATTAATATGGAGAACAAGATGAACGGTTCGGATCGACCGTTAGGATTTGAAAACTCGAATATAGAGCCGTAGCACGCTAACAACCTGTGATATGCATAGTACCATAGACTCACTCTTTACTATTTATTGTGTTAATTTGCCTATCTCCGAGCAAATGGTATATGCTGACAATAATCAAATAATCCAATTATTCTCTAAAAAAAAAAGAAGGAGTTGACATCATTGAGGCAGTCTAACTATATTTCCTTGTGTATATTTGAATAAAATAAATTATTAAGAATCAAGGCCAAGTCCTTAATTAGTGTTATATTTAGACTTGTGATAACTTGAAGACAAATCAAATCAAAGTTATAAAGAGTTATGACATCACTCCATAAATATATCAAATGTCTTATTTTTTGACATACAATATAAACAAGAAAACTTCATTAAATTATTTAAATCAAAATATTAAGAGATCTATAAAAAAAAGGGGGGGGGGGGACTGCCTGGACCCCAGGCGATCTGGTCTCTAGTGGACCTCCTTTGGCCCGGGCGGTCTGCTAGGGAGGGTGGGCCAAGCGGTCAGGGCAATTTAAAAAAAAACCCAAATGCGGGGTAGATCTGTAAATTTTTTTTTTTAGGGTTTTAATAAAAATGGCCGAGTATGCATGTGTGTGTGCATATATATATAGAGTTGCACTTGACAGTTTGTCAAGTTTTCAAGAGAGAGAGAGAGAGAGTTAGGCTATTGTGCTTCAAGAAGTAAAGTGTTGTTACACCAAAAAGGTATAGTACTAAGTTTCAGTACAATTAGATGTACCTTTTATCTCTAAATACACTTTTGGTTCAGATTGCAAGTATACAATCCTACCGCGTAGTATATTATCGGGTATCGATCCGCAGAGAGTATGGTTAAAAACTAGGTTTAAACTTTGTGAATTAATTTCAGAAAAAGTAAAAAAGTAAAGTACAATAAAGTAAATGGGGGGTTTGTTCTAATTAAATATAAATTTGGGTTCAATACCCGAATTGGAGGAATTTAAAACAATTAAAGTAAATAAATGAAATAAAGATTGGTTTGCTTTCTAGTTTGAGAAGATCTAGGAGCATTCGGTCTACAATCTCTTGCTAATTCTATCTATTCGGTATTTGTTTGAGTTCATGTATGATTTAACGAGATTTCTAACCTAATGTATCATTAAGAGTCACTTTCGTGAATTAATGACGTGTCTAAGAAATTTGGACTTCACGATTAGGTCCTTCACCCTAGCTACCTAGACCCATTGAGCTCTTGTTAGTCTCTCCTCTCCTCAAATATTGGTACTTCACAATTAAGTCCATCATACCAATACCCGATTCGATTTGAGATGTCCTAATTAGGGTTTGGCTTCACGGTTAGGTCCTTCACCAAGTTCCTAACCTTAATTTCTATAGTTCCGGCTTAGATTACAAATTGGTTAGATCATAATCCAAACCTAGGGTATTTGCATTCATAATTTGGTACTATCCTATTGATCCTAGTCAATTTTGGTTCTTTCGAATCCAAAACGGGATAACTACAATTCAAATACTAATTATGTAATTAATACAAATGATAAAATCACATAAATTAACATCAAATCCCATAAAAATAATCATAATAAAAATAAATAACCGAATAAGATATAATTAAACAAGTTCATGCATTGACCTAAAATCCTAGAGAGAGATCTACTCCCTCATGGAGAGATCCATTACAAAAATTGGCAAAAATAAGAAGAAATGAAATCAAGAAATGATTACACCCTTTATTGAATCAAGAACCTCAAACTTGCCGAAATCTTGCTTGGACCTTCTTCTCCTTCCTAGAAAAGCTTCAGGAACTCCAGAAATTACCGCAGATTTATCGTTATATTTGATGAAAATGGACATGCACTAGGGAGAGAGAGATGAGAATGGATGATCCTTGAATGAGAAATCAACTCCTCCATTTATACCCAAGGACTATGCCCAATTAAGAAGCTTAGTTGTGAGGTGAGTGGGTGCTATATTCTGATTATTTCCCAGGTTGCCTTGTCCATATTTAGTTGTAAAACACTTCCATGAAGCGCCAAAAATAGAAACCGTATTGAAAACGTGTAAATCTGGCTTTCTGCGGCTCTAGTGCGTCCGCACTGGTGGTGAGTGCGGGTGGCTGACCCGCACTGGATTATGAGTTTCCATATTTAACTTGGAAAAATCCTGCGAAATCTCCTTAGTGCGTCCGCACTGGATATGGATGCCGGTGGCTGACCCGTACTGGTGAAATTTCTGTGTTGTTCTGAAGCTTGAAGAAAATCGGCTGTGTTGAGTGCGGATGGTTGACCTGCACTAGTGACTGAGTGCGGACGCATTACGCTCAGGAAAAATTCTTGGGTTTGCTGTGATGTTGCAAATGCGGCTAAGTGCTGAGTGCGTCCGCACTGGCTTCAGTGCGTCCGCACTAGAGGTCATTTTCTTCAGTTTTTCACCTTTTCCTGCATTTAAAGTCAAACAACCGCAGTAACTTGATTCTAGGTATATTTTAATCAATTCTTATTTAAAATACATGATATTTGGTGTTAGAATTTGCCAAATTCTAGATTGAATGTGAATATAATTTATGCTTATCAAGTGTATGTTTCACTTCACGATTGGTTTTGTACTCCAAATCATGTTCTACATTATTTTCTCTGTTTTCAAAGTTCCAACAGGTCAACATGATTTTCATATTAAAATGTTATTGGAGATCAGATTTTATATTTTTACTGTTTTTTATATAGGTACTAAATTATTATTTTGGATGGTCCAAAATCTTCAAAAAGCAGTGATTTTGTATCTATCTAAAAATAGTAAAAATATTCGAAACAAATATAAAATTTGGTCTCCAAGCATATTTTAATATGAAGATCATGTTGACCAGTTTGGATCGACTGTTTACACTTTGAAAATGGAGAAAAGGTTGTAAAGTGTGTGTGTGTTGGAGTAAAAATGTCTCTATTGTTCTCGCGTTCTAATCATATCTTACATCTTTTTATTTTATTTTGAAAGTCTAAAAAATCGATCCAAATCATTCAACATGATGTCTATATTAAAATCGATGTTCTAAATAGCGCGCTATAGCATTTTTGGACCTAAACGCTAAGCTATAGCATTAAAACACGCTATTTGAGCTACAGATGCTATAGCGGTAATAGCGGTCCGCTATAGCGCATAGTGTGTAGCGCAAATAGTGCGCGTTATGCAACATGAGCTTTTTTTTTTCCAATTTATATGGGCTTTAAAATAAATAGATGTTGAAGATATTATTTAATTTTGATGAATATTACATCATATCAAATTCAAGTTCGCTATAATAAATTTTTCATTTTGTCCTTGTTTTTTTTTAACTGATGATAAATCAAATAAATAATTGGTAAATTATGGAAATTTTAGGTACTAACAAGAATTTTTTCAAGGATCATCTGTTTATTTTACTAGAAGTATGAATTTTTTTTCTTTCAATTTCTAGGTTATTTTGAAATTTAAATAGAAAAAAGATAAATTATGTTATGATGTTGAAGATATTTTGAATAGAAAAAAATCAATAGTTTATGATATTAGTATTATTATGGATATTTTGAGTCGCAATTTGGACTTTGTATTGGTTCAATATGAATATTATAATTTTTAATCAATTTGGTATTATTTATTGTTTTATGAGACTAGATAATGTTGATATTTAGTACAAATATATAATATAATTTTTATAAAAATAAAAAAACGCTATGTGGCATAGCTTTCGCTATAGCGACGCTATTCACTATAGCTTATTTTGAAGGCTCCCCGCTATGACGCGATAAACGCTATTTAGAACCTTGATTAAAATGTACTTGGAGACCAAATTTTTGATTTTTTTGATTTTTTTACTAACTTTTTGATAGATATAAATCATTATATTTGAATGGTATAATATCTTCTTAAAAACAGTAATTATATACCTATCTAAAAAATTAGTAATATTTTTTTAAATAATATAAAATTTAATCTCTAAGCATATTTTAATATGGAGATCATATTAAGCAATTTAAATTAATTGTTTGAACTTTGAAAACGAAAATAAGAATGTGAAATATAATAAGAACTAAATACAAAAACCATGAAGTACTTTAACTCCACTCATCTTCATATATGTTTTTATATGGATGAGCATATATGCTATTTTGAACGTGATTTCAACAAACATTATTTTGCAATAAAGGAAGAAACACAAAATTACAATACAGTGAGATTCTTGATGACAAGTTTGCACTTTACAACATCACACTTGACATTTTCTAAACATTATTTTGCAAAAAAGTAAGAAACTCAGAATTTATTTTGCAATAAAGTAAAGGCTCTTGATGATAAGTTTGCACTTACAACACTATACTCGACATTTTCTAAACACATTTTGTTAGAAAAATAGTAACTAAAGAGCTAGTTTTAAATCTGAATTTTGATCACTAAATAAATAACAATTATGTTAAAAAATATAATCAATAATATAATTAAAATAGTACTACCTGGAGCTGCAAAATACGGACCTAAGTCAACTTCTCGTCCTAAGTGCAAGAATAATCGATTAAGACTGCCTCAAGTTACGCCGATATTCCTCCGCCTGTGGGCGCAACTTTGGTAGAGGTTGATGTAGCTTCTTTCAACAATGATGGCAGAATAATATGTTTTCTATAAAGAAAATATTTATTTGTGAGAGAATAAAAATTGAGTTTTTTTTATGAATTATAGAGCTAAGAGGAAGAGGAAGAGCACCGACATTTTTATTTTTATCTATTTTTAAAAATATTTTATTAAAAATAACCAGGGTTTAGCCAAAATTTTAAAAATACCCAAATCATGAAAAAAATACATGGTCCTGAATTTTAATTTGGAACCGTGGAAAAAATTCATGGTCCGGAATTTTAATTCGGAACCATGGAAAAAATTCACGGTCCGGGGGTATAAATAGGCCACAACAACATTTTTAATTTTTTTTTAATTTTTTGTATTGAAATATTAGAATGTTGAATATATTTCTTTGAAAATAGATGAAATACAATATAACTTAATTTATTAGAAAGACTGCAACAAGTAACTCGGATCAACATTTTTCAGGCCGGATTTTTTGCAGATTTTTCAGTTAGTCATTTGGCATTCTCATTTGGTTGTGAATTACTATCTTGGGTATTGTAGTAATTTGGGGAGCTAGAGGATGCAGAGTTGTATGCGTTTTGGGTTATAGGTTTTTGAGTTTGAGCATAGAGGAAAGTGAGTTTGGCCATGAGCTTAAGATCCTCAATTTGTCGAAGTTTTTCTTCACAGCTCCTAAGATGAGCAAACAGTTTCTCTAGTGTGAAGAGTTGTATCCCTGAGAGCACTTCTAGTGCACTCCCCATTGATTTCCATTCCGGTTTCCTAAGCATAACTCGTAAGTTCGATAAATAATGATTTTCTAAGTTCGATAAACTCATTTTGAATTTATAAAAGCCTATTATAGGTATCTTCTACATACCATTCTCTACATTAAAAGTTTCAAATTTTGTTTCTAGTCCTGCTAATTTGGTTTGTTTAATTTGATCATTACCCTCATATTGTGTACAAGAGCATCCCACATTTCTTTAGTATTTTTTGTATTCGAAAACACAATCCAAATTGATTCATGCACATCACCTATAATAGCATTCATAACAGTGTCATCTACCTTGTTAGCAAGTTTGGACTTTGTGGTAATTATGTTGGTGGTTGTGTTATAAGCCAATATGAAAGCCTTTTCTACAGCTTCCCACACATTAATTAAGTTCAAGTAGTTGATCATCAACTTTTTCCAATAGCTAAAGTTTTTGGTCGATGAAGTAAACATTGGAGGTTCTTTAACATATTTTTGTATATGATGTGCCATTTATAGGATCTAATAATAATAATCAAATTAAGTGTATCTTTTCATAGCTACATTCTTGATAAGTATTGAAGTTGTTCATTCATCCTTGATGCATGTATCATATTCTTTATACTAATGAACATGCACAATATCTCAAAACAAGAAAACTGTAAAATTCAATTAATATATATTTTGCAAATCTAGTCAAACAAACAAATGGATTGTGGTCCAATCCAACAATTTTGCCACTAGAACACCCAATATTTCATAACTGAACGGATCTTACTGTTTCTATTTGTTCATTTTCATTTGTTTCAAATGGAAACTTGGATCCTTAAGAGTTTACCAATATTTAAGAAGCTTACAATACTCCAACATCGAAATTGTGTAAGTTTTTTTTTTTTTTTTTTTTCTTTTCAAAAAGTACTAATTTTCTCACCCTAGTATTTTTTAGTTGCATTGTCAATGAAAGATCTCCTTAGTTTTTTATTGGTTATTGGTTGTATGAATGTTATGTGCATTACTTATGCCTTAGTGATTATCCAAACCAATGAATCTCGCTAGTTGGAGCATCTCCAAAAAGAAATGTCTAGATGGTTGAGATCAAGTAATGGAAATTTTAACCGACGTATGCTTACTACAAGTGAAGAGTGAAATTTTAGAACATGTACAGTGATCTCGTTCAATATTTTTAATCGACGTATTGAGCATGCATGCGTAAAAGTTTGTGTCATCGAGCTTTATCAAATTGAATTGGGCAATTATATAATTGTATGTTGGCAATTACATTAACACTCCTTTGATGGGGCCTTGCATTATACAACTATACTAGTTCAATTGGATACAACATTTTTGTATATGTATATTGAATTTGAAATATTATTTTTTGTTTGTTGCATGTTAAATATGGATTGTTTATTGTTTGTTATGAATATTGAATATTTATTGAAAGCCAATATGGATGTCTAATATTGTATGTTTAATGGCTAGTAAATATGGGTGCTAGCCACTTGTAAATCATTACATAAAAAAAATTATAACATACATGGTGCTAAACAACAAACTGTGTATTGTTTCAAAAGATACATGGATGCCTTGTAGAAATCGTATATATAATGCTTGTTATTTGTACACGGTTAGTTCGATTGTGTAAAAATCACCATTTTCAACACCTTTTTTTTTTTTAATCTGACACAGCCTGTTTATATTAACCATATATGTTATTCCTATATAGACACGGTTCGTAAACTATATACAAAGTACCTCTTATTCATACATAACGCTCGCTGACATGGTCGTGTAACCGTGTATTATTAGCTTTTCAAACTGTGCATGGTCGCGTTTTTCTATACTAGTGATATATATCTCTGCACGTATGGCACATCAGAAATGAATGAATATGAATAATTGTTAGTGTGGCTATCATACATATGAGGAGGGATCTAATTACATCTTTTCTTGGTGACACCAAATTATACTCTCGATTTTGAAAGTTTTCAAAGTTCAAATTGTCGATCCAAACTGTTCAATATAATGAATATATTAAAATGTGCTTGCAGATCAAATTTAACATTTTTTTGGAAATTTTTTCCTATTTATTAAGTATTTGACAAAATCGTTATATTTAGACCATTGAATTTTTATACTCATCTTAATAAATAGTAAAAAATTCAAAAAAAAATATAAAATTTGATTTGCAAGTACATTTTAACATATCCATTATATTGAACGGTTATGATCGACTGTTTAAAATTTTAAAATATAAAATATAATTCCGTGCCATAAAAAATGATATAATTGAATCCCTCCTCCACATATATATAATTGCATTAATTATATATTCATTGACTTGGCATCTCGCGTCAATGTACTCATTGCAATAGGAGCAAGGCACTACCATGAAATATCCAGAAGAGAAAGTTCCATTTGGGAGTACATTGTAGACCACAATTTATTCAGACGGCTCCCTTTCGTAATTAAATTACGTACAGATGAATCTATAAGACATGTTCAAGACCATCTCATTTTCATTGAATTTCTTTTGCAATTATGCACAGAAAATGACAAAGTGACAATTATGTCCGGATATGGAATGTGTGCTTCTCAATGCCTGAAGCCATCTGACTAGACGGAGAATTTTTTATCTATCGAAATTATTAAAATAAAAATAAGAAATAGAAATAGAAGAAGTTCTCCACTTGTAACATTCATAAAAAAATCAGAGAAATTAGTTCCGATCCATAATATGGATCAGAAATGATGATAACAATCCAAAACTCCGTTTCTCTCTTTTCTCCTTTTTTTTTTTTTTTCTCTATTTGTCCAGTAAAAGAAATGAGATGCCCCCCACCTCTTTACTATATCTAATCTATGAATAAAGATGGTGGCCTCCTTATTAACTTTTCTCACTATCATTCTACATCGATTGCTTATAAAATAATAAGGCGGGACCCGTACTAATTGGAGATGAAGAATAAAGGCGTACTCACTGGAGCATGGGACCCATATATTTGCAGCATGTAATGAAATATACTAGAGAAGAAAAAAAAACCAATTTTTTTTTATCGGAAGTAATGTCTACAATCTTTAATTTTATGGTGTAATAAGCAGGATATTCTTTCTATTTTTCTCTTTAGTTTTAATAATTTTTATGGTTAAAAAAATTCTCCGTGTGACGTTATAGAACTAGAAAATGAAACCAATGAAAGAAAACAAGAATAGCAAGGGTTACACCAAGTTAATTTTTAAAGGAGCAATTAAGCTTAATAAGCACGGTATATATATATGGCCAAAACTATTAGCTAACTTACTAAGAACAGTTTAGATTTGATATAAGGGTTTCTAGACTCAACTGCACAAAGTTCCTTTCATAAAACTCCTTTATGAATCACACAATATTAGTTTTTCTTGTTTCTGTTGAATTATTTTCATTCCAAACTTGCACAAATAATAGATGGTGTCTTGTGCTTCCTTGTCAGAATTGAAATGGGGATTTTATCATGTCATTTCATTAGTTAATCCTTCAAAGACCTACATGGTATTTACTTTACCTTTTTCTCTCTGAAAGTACAAAAAATTTAATATAAATGAATCCGGCTAGTATGTCATTTGTGTCATATGACACAAATTACAAAATTGATTGGATAGACTTCAAACGATTAGTCCAAACCATGCATTCAAACTGATTTACTTTATGAGTGATGCATTTAAATGCAATTTTTTTTTTATATTTTACAATTAGTTTAGTATCAAATCAAGTGGTCAAAAATGTTGAAAAATGAATGCATTAAAATTAACTTAAAAACTCACACATTTGACCGCTTGACTTGATACTAAATAAATTCGAAATATTATAAATTTAGCATGTAAATGCGCAAATAATGAAATAGATTGGTTTGACCGGTTTGGATTCATCATTTGAAGTCGATTTGATAGGTTTTGGAGTTCGTGTTATATAGACTGAAATGACACTGATGACATTGGTGTCATATGACACCAATTACAAAATTAATTGGATATATTTCAAACGACTAATCCAAACTGTTCAAACTGAATTACTTTATGAGTGATATTCCAAACCCCAATATTACTTTTATTTATAGAGAGCCGATCAAAATGAAGTGATTTGGTATAGACCGTTATAACGGTCGGCCAACTTATGGCGTATTTGGACAATGTTACTAGATGGACCGTTGTAACGGTCCCATCACGGTTGATCGCTGGAGTTTTTGGGGGTGCCAACCAACTTTTACCGTTATGAGACCGTTACCCCTGATTTTATCTCTGCTGCAACGAATTAATTGACTGTTGCAACAATCACTAGACCGTTACAACGGTAAACCTTACTCAGGCCAATCTCAAGCTTATTTTACCAATTTTACAAATATTTATTCCTAATCTTGAGATGATGCTTCTGCTGTCCAATGCCCAGTGCTTCATGACTACATCCTTGATAAGTATTGAAGTTGTTCATTCATCCTTAATGTAAGTATCATATTCTCTATAGTGATGAACCTGCACAATATCTCAAGACAAGAAAACTGTAAAATTCAATTAATATATGTTTTGCAAATCTAGTCAAACAAACAAATGGACTGTGGTCCAATCCAATAGTTTTTCCGCTAGAACACCCAATATTTCAGAACTGAACAGATCTCACTGTTTCTATTTGTTCATTTTTATTTTTTGCAAATGGAAACTTGGATCCTGAAGAGTTCGCCAATGTTTAAGAAGCTTACATTACTTTAACATCGAAACCGTGTAAGTTTTTTTTTTCCAGAAAGTACTAATTTTCTCACCCTAGTATTTTTTAATTGAATATGAATAATTGCTGATGTGGCTATCACATGTATGGCACATCAGAAATGAATGAATATGAATAATTGTTGGTGTGGCTATCATATATATGAGGAGGGATCTAATTACATCTTTTTTTGGTGACACCGAATTATACTCTCGATTTTTAAAGTTTTCAAAGTTCAAATAGTCAATCCAAACCGTTCAACATAATAATTACATTAAAATGTGCTTGCAGATCAAATTTAACATTTTTTGGAATTTTTTTTACTATTTATTAAGTATTTGACAAAATCGCTATATTGAATTTTTGTAATCATCTTAATAAATAGTAAAAAATTCAAAAAAAATATAAAATTTGATTTGCAAGTACATTTTAATATATCTATCATATTGAACGGTTAAAATCGACTGTTTGAATTTTAAAAATATAAAATATAATTTGATGTCATAAAAAATAAAAAATAATGTAATTGAATTCCTCCACCACATATATATAATTGCATTAATTATATATTCATTGACCTGACATCTCGCGTCAACGTACTCATTGCAATAGGACCAGGTCACTACCATGAAATATGCAGAAGAGAAAATTCCATTTGGGAGTACATTATAGACCACAATTTATTCAGACGGCTCCCTTTCGTAAATTACGTACAGATTAATCTATAAAGACATGTTCAAAACCATCCCATTTTCATTTAATTTAACTTTTGCAATTATGCACAGAAGATGAGAAATTGACAAAGTTACAATTTTGTCCGGATATGTGGAATGTGTACTTGTCAATGCCGGAGTACAGATTAATCTATAAACACATGATCAAAACCTTCTCATTTTCATTTAATTTGACTTTTGCAATTATGCACAGAAGATGACAAATTGACAAAGTTACAATTATGCCCGGATATGGAATGTGTACTTGTCAATGCCGGAAGCCGTGTGACTAGACGGAGAATTTTTTGTCTATCGAAATTATTAAAATAAAAATAAGAAATAGTAATATAAAAAGTACTCCACTTGTAACATTCATAAAAAAATCAGAGACATTAGTTCCGATCCAAAATATGGATCAGAAATAATGATAACAATCCAAAACTTCGTCTCTCTCTTTTCTCCTTTTTTTTTTCTCTCTATTTGTCCAATAAAAGAAATGAGATGCCCCCACCTATTTACTATACTCTATCTCTCCATTGGAAATTTATGAATAAAGATGGTGGCCTCATTAACTTTTCTCTCTATCTTTCTACATTGCTTACTTATAAAATAATAAGGCGGGACCCGTATTAATTGGAGATGAAGAATAGAGGCGTACTCACTGGAGCATGGGACCCATATATTTGCAGCATGTAATGAAATGTACTAGAGAAGAAAAAAAAATCATTTTTTTTTATCGGAAGTAATGTCTACAATCTTTAATTTTATGGTGTAATAAGTAGGATATTCTTTCTATTTTTCTCTTTTATTTCTAATGATTTTTATGGTTAAAAAAAATTCTCCGTGCACTACAATAGATCCCACTATCAGAACCATAGTTACGTCAGGCGTCGCTGATGGTCAAAAACAGTCGCTGGTATTTCGGTTGCTGATGCTTGCCCAATGACGTCATCCCGGTCGCTGATAACTTATCAGAGACCAATTTTTTTTTTTTTTTTTTATCACTGTTGATTTTTGCTGACATCATCTAAAGGAATCAACAACCGGTGAAACCGGTCGCTAATACCTTTCTGTCAGTTTTTTTGGATTTTTTTTGTTATTTACCTTTTCCCCATTTAATCCACACGTACCAAACATTCACATCAATCAAATAATAATATCAAATAATAGCTCGATTCAAATACAATATCAAATAATCATAACATACATAATAGCTCGATTTGAATTTAATATCAAATATCGTACAACAATTCAATATTGACATACAACATGATATCATATAACATAAATAAAAAGCCATCACAGATATATACACACATTGATATTTTTCTACAAAGTTACAAACTCCATTCTATTTCTCCGAGCATGATGATCAGCCATGAATCTAACAAATGCAAATGATAGTAACACCAATTAATAAAAAAGTACCAAGCAAGGAGGACATATTGCAAAAAATTTCAACTTCAAATGATAAGCTGATAGGGAGAAATTCAAATCATATATGCTGTATAATATGCTGTTTTTATATTTTTGAAAAGTCTAATTTTGAAAATAGCTACGAAAATAGCAGAAAAATTCAAATGGAGAAAACTTCAGCTCTAAACCACTTGTTTTTCTGTCCTCTATCTAACTGTGTAAGTGGATTTTGAATTTGGACTTTTGATCAGCCTACACTGGCTGATTTGTCACAGGAGGTCAAGATGGGATCGTAGCCAACTTTAGAAATTCATTCTGTTAATTTTTGTAAGGAGATGCAAATCTGAGAAGGCAAGGTTATTCTTTTTGTTTCTATTTTCTCTGTAGCGTTCCTTACAAGAGTGAAGGTTGACTCTTATATACTCTTCTATTTTACCGTTGGTATTCACTATTGATACCTAACGGTATAGTCATTTAATTCCCCTAATAACACTTCTACCCTTTTTTCCTATTTTACATTTCTACCCTTCTATTTTTAATTATTCTCAACACGCCCCCTTAAGCTAGGATTATAGATGTCGAGTAATCCTAGCTTGCTTGTGATTTCTTCAAACGGTTTTGGATCCAATCCTTTAGTGAAAACATCCGCTAATTGATTCTCGCTCCGAACAAATGGTGTTTCTATTTCCTTGGCTTGAACCTTTTCTCGAATAAAATGACAATCGACTTCTATGTGTTTGGTCCGCTCATGAAATACGGGATTTGACGCAATGTGACGTGCCGAATTGTTGTCACAATACATTTTCATGGGTTGATCAAAGTTGATTCCCATGTCTTTAAGCAATTGTTTGAGCCATATCAATTCGCTTGCGGTTGATGCCATGGCTCGATACTCCGCTTCCGCGCTTGATCGTGCCACGACATTTTGCTTCTTGCTTTTCCATGTGACTAGATTTCCGCCTACAAATGTGCAAAAGCCGGTGGTGGATTTTCTATCAAAGCTACCGGCCCAATCTGCATCGGAATAGCCACATATTGCATTAGAGTTATTATTCTTCATCCATATGCCCTTTCCGGGATTTCCCTTTAAATATCTCAAAATTCTATTTACGGCTTCTAAATGTGGTGTTCTTGGTGAATGCATAAATTTACTAATTTGACTTACGGAGAATGAAATATCCGGACGGGTTACCGTGAGATAAATCAATTTTCATACAAGTCTTTAAAATTGGTTTATGTCTTCTAAAGGTTCACCATCCTCGGTATTTAATTTATACTTATTATCTATTGGTGTAGAGGCCGGTTTACAACCTAATTTACTGGTTTCTTTTAACAAATCCAAGGTATATTTTCTTTGTGAAATTAATAGGCCTTTGTTTGAAAAAACTACTTCTATTCGTAGAAAATATTTTAAATATCATAAATCTTTAATGTCAAATTTTTCTTTTAATTGGGATTTGATTTTTCTAATTTCTTCTAAATTATTTCCGGTAATTATTAGATCATCTACGTATACTAGCACAAGAGTTGTATTGTTTCCTTCATTTTTTGCAAACAATGAATGATCGGCATTGCTAATCTTAAAATTGCAAGAAATTAAATAAGAGCTAAGTTTGCCATACCATGCTCGTGGAGATTGCTTCAATCCATAGATTGATTTGTTTAATCTACAAACAAGGTTAGATGTATTTTCCATTTTATGGCCCGGTGGTAGTGTCATGTACACTTCCTCTTCAAGTGTTCCTTGAAGGAAGACATTTTTAACATCCATTTGGTATAGGTTCCAACCATTATTTACGGCAATAGAAAATAAAACCCTAACGGTATTCATTTTTGCAACCGGTGCAAATGTTTCATTGTAATCTATGCCATAGGTTTGTGTAAATCCTTTGACCACTAATATTGCTTTGTACCGTTCTATTGTACCATCACAATTATATTTGATTTTGTAAACCCATTTGCAACCAACGAATTTTTTATTTTTTGGTAATGGAACAATTACCCATGTTTTATTTTTTTCTAGAGCTTTTAGCTCTTCTTTCATGGCTTTATCCCAAGTTGAATTTTGAATGACCTCTTGATAATTTTTTGGTTCCATTTCTTTTTCTATGGTTGTGAGAAATGCTTGGTATGAAGGCGAAATTTTATTGTATGAAACAAAATTTTGTATGGGATATTGAACGGTATAGGTCACATAATCTCTAAGTCTAGTAGACGGTTGTGATACTCTAGTTGTTCGTCTAAGTCCCGAATTATTCCCTACTTCGGTCTCATTTATGTCTTCATTATTATCATGTATTTCTTCTTCAACATCACTTGTTTCATTTTCATCTAAATTATTTGGGTCAATATAGGGTGTTACCGAATTTACTATTTCATTTTGAATTTGACTTGGTTCTTGAATTTCTCCCAATTTTTTGAAATATGGCTCATTTTCAAAAAATATAACATTCCTAGAAATAAATATTTTTTTATTAATAGGATCATAACATTTGTATCCCTTTTTAAATGGTGAATATCCTAAAAAAATAGTTTTTGTTGATACAAAATCTAGCTTATCTTTTCTTTTAATATGTACAAAACTTGTACATCCAAATATTTTCAAATGATCAAATGTGATTTTTTGTTGATAAAGAATCTCTAACGGGATTTTATTTTCTAACCTTGAACTTGGTTATCTATTAATTAGATGTGTAGCGCAAAGTATGGCATCCGACCAATATATTTTAGGAACATTACTTTGAAACATCAATGTTCTTGTCATTTCTAGCAAATGTCTATTTTTTCGTTCTGACACTCCATTTTGCTCGGGTGTATTAACGCAAGTGGTTTGGTGTATAATTCCTTTTTCCTTAAAAAATGCGTCAAAATTTTTGTTTACAAATTCCGTTCCGTTATCCGACCTAAATATTTTTAACTTAGCATTAAATTGGTTTTCTATGAGATAAAAAAATTCTTTGAAGTTGTTAAAAACTTTATCTTTTGATTTAAGTAAATACAACCAAGTGGTTCTTGAAAAATCATCGATAAAAGTAACAAAATATTTAAAACCATTATACGATTCAATTGGGGCCGGTCCCCATACATCCGAATGAATCAAATCAAACATAGCTTTACTTTTACTAATAGAACTAGAAAACGGAAGTTTTGTTTGTTTTGCTAATTTACAAATTTCACAATTAGTAGAATTTAAGTTTTTACAATCCAAAATATAATTTAAAATCTTATCGGAGGGATGCCCAAATCTTCTATGCCAAAGATCAATATTAATAGATTTAGCAGAAGCACAAAGATTTATTTTTTGTAAATCCAAAATATAGTGTCCATTTTCAAGAAAACCTTCACAAATTTTCTTCCCGGTTTTCCGGTCTTGAAATATAACATTTTTACATGAAAAAATTACATTACAATTAAAATCTTGTGTTAATTGTCTTACGGAAAGTAGATTTATATGAAAGTTTTCTAAAAATAAAACTTTATTAATTTTCTTATTGAAAAGATTCATTTCACCGACACAATTAATTTTTTCTTTCATACCATTTGCTACTAACACATATTGGTTATGTTCGGGCAATTTCAAATTGGTAAGAAATTTTTCATTTCCAAACATATGATCGGTAGCACCACTGTCAATAATTATTTGGTCAAAAAAATTAAAATTTTGAGAGTGAGATACAATACCACATGAACTAGGAATTTGTTTTTGGTCAGCAAGCAGCACAGAGAGTTGCTGGAGAAGATGTTGCATTTGATCACCAGACCCGTTTGACCCGCTTGCGCACCCACTAGATCCCTCCAGTTTTACATTGAATGGAGAGGAGCTCACAGGCAACTCTTCTCTTTCTTTTCTTTCCTCCGTCATTTTTCTTTTTCCTTCCCCCTTTCGCCAACCCTCAGTCTGATCGCCACTTCTGCCAAATACGCCGCCGCCTCCCTTTTTTCGCATCGACCGAAGGTGAGGGTAGAGGAACCAACACTCCTCTTGCCTATGGCCCTCTTTCTTACAATTTTCGCACCGAGGGTGTTGGTCTCCCCTTCTTCCGGTCTTGAAACTTGGGTTAGCGATAAACACATTTGCCTCAGGTTTTTCGTTGGGTAGAGGATCAATGGCATCTCGCCTGAATAAGTTTTGGAGGCAAATCAAGATTTCTGTGAGTTTTTTTGTTTGTTGAAGCATGATTTGGGATTTTTTATTGGTATGAATCTGTTCTTTTATTTTGCTGATATGGGTGCTGGTAAAAAAACAGAATCAGCTGGTTTCTTTCTCAGATTTTCTGATTTTTTCTGGTGCTGGTTTGAGAAAGGTTTTTTTTTTTTTCTGGTTTGATATGGCTCAGTATTTTGAGCCTTGATGGTGCTGCAGTTCTTCGTTAGCTGCAGTCTTGTAGTCTGTTATTTTGCGGAATTGAGACAGAATTAGATATCCTGCTCTGATACCATGTTAATTTTTGTAAGGAGATGCAAATCTGAGAAGGCAAGGTTATTCTTTTTGTTTCTATTTTCTCTGTAGCGTTCCTTACAAGAGTGAAGGTTGACTCTTATATACTCTTCTATTTTACCGTTGGTATTCACTATTGATACCTAACGGTACAGTCATTTAATTCCCCTAATAACACTTCTACCCTTTTTTTCCTATTTTACATTTCTACCCTTCTATTTTTAATTATTCTCAACACATTCCAATAGTTTACTAAGCCAAGTTTCATGTTCTTTATATGAAAATTTTCAGGAAATGGTGTTATATATGCTGGTAAAGTTTCATAAATTTTGGAGCTTCCTAGCTATACCAAATAGTAGCTTAAACACAGTGAACAATGCTGTTATTTTTGTTGTTTTTTCCCATTTCAAAGGCTGAACTTCAAAAATTCATTAAAAATAGCAAAAAAAATCCAAATTGATCAAACTTTGAGCCTAAACTGTATGAAATTAAATCTTCTATCTGTCTATCCTATTTATTATACCAGAATTAGAGTTTATGTTCTCTGATTTGCCAGTTTTCAACCGAAGGGTATTTTTGACCCAAGGCTATTAAAATTTAAGTCCAAACATAAATAAATTCTAGTCTTCAAGTATTGAGAATCATAAGGCAACCATGCCTTCTTCTAATCTTAATAAAGAAAAAACAAATTGGTTTGTACCTTTGCCTTTTTCAAGCTAACAATCTCTACCTTTTGGACTCATAGTTCGTCCTTATATCATTAATTAATTGCCTACAAAAACAAAGTGAAGTCATCTCATGAACTATAAAGCACCAACCAAGTTATTCACATCATAGATTGTATTAGTTGTTATGTATGTGGGCCTGATTTTAGGAGTATGCGGGGGTTGGCAAGGGGGCGGCAGCTCCCTGCGAGCGGTGTCTGAGGCTAAGAAGCACCGCTCAACAGAGCCCGGAGAATTTTAATTCTGAGAAGTCAAATTGCATGAAAATTCTTTAACCAACGGCCCAGATTAGTCTAATTACCGATCAAGATGAACGGTCCAGATTAGCCTTCTTTATTGCACCCTTTCATTGGGTTTATCTTTTATTTATACATTAAATCTCTCTGTAATTCGATTGTAACTGACTTTGAGAAATAGTGAATTTTGTTTGGCGAGCGGCCGTGGGTTTTCTTCCCCTAGAGGGTTTCCCACGTAAAATCTGTGTGTTATGTTTGTGATTTTTCTCAATTTTCTTTCTTTCTGTGTTGTGTGATTGCTCTCGGTTACTCAAATTCTCAACATTAGTCAAGTCAAATACCAGTATGGGCTGATTATAATCTTATCATTTTTCTGACAGAGATCATTTTGCCATGTTTGTATCTCTTTCTCTCTCTCTCTTTGTTCAACAAACTTGAATTATGCATGATCAAAGCTCAATTGAGGTATAACTTTCAAATACCTACATTAGTAAAAGAAAATTTCCGAAACATCAAGTCTCTCCAAAGATGAGACAGTGAAGTTAGAAATAGCCTCATCTGTCAGAGAGTTACCTCTCAAGCTCACTTCTTTTATCATAGTCATGTGGCTCAAAAGATGTGACATAGCAAACTCATCAACACCTATGAATATTTCTTACACTTGGTAAGAAGATTTTCTAATTAGGCTCACAGCTAGCGAATTTACATCAAATACCTACATTATAATTTGCCCTATCACAAGAAGTCCACCTTTCATAATCCGAGATTTTACGAAACTAAAGTAAAGTGGAGTCATGTTGATAAGGTATATAGGTGAGAACATTTTCAGATGAGAATATGAAATACTAAACAAGTTTCCAAAGGTGTGTTTGTTCAGAGATATCCAAAAATTTGAAGTGTTGTTCATCTAATTATGCAACAGTCTTATTTAATTATCAATGGCTGACATGTTTTTCGGCATGGTGAAACTAATAATTAGGGAGACTAAATTGAGGGAGCTAATGAAACCTCTAAAGAGAATGCTAGCAGAGCAGCCTCGGCAAGAACTTGATCTATAGCGATCACATATTCCCATATTAAATATTGTTCCTATATTCATTCAACAAGGTATAAGATAAACATCACTACATCAGTCCCATTACAAAATGTCAGTGTAATTTCTTAAGGAAAAAGAAAGAAAGAGACAATATTCTAATCATACTAAAAATTATTTTGTCCTCGAAAACTGATTACAATAATGAGAAATGAGGAAAGAAAACCGTTAGAAGCTTGAAAAAAGCAATGCACAACTATCACTCTTTACTTGAGATTTTTGCAAATGAGAGGCATCATTTTTTACGGTTACAAATTACAAGTGATACCAACAGAGCTATTTGCAAAAAATAACCAACCATCAGGTTGTGTGATAGACACCCAAGTATATACATTGAAATAAATTGGGACCAAAAACTCCTTGTGCATTAAATAGGGAAATTTTTTGGCCTTAAATCTCAAATTATTTTATGTATTGCATAAACTTACAAATGTAAAAGTTGGAAGCTAATCAAACTAACCTATAATATGGCTTGATTTTTCATAACTGAAATTAAGATTGTTAGTTCAACTAGGGTAATACCTGAAATATCAATTTCAATTAGGGTAATACCTAATTACCTATACCTATAATCTGACTAGATTTTTCAGTTCGGACAATCCCTTCAATTTTGCCCAATCAAACAAAAACTAGCTAATTCCAAACAAAGGTATAAATTAAAATTCGTTCTTTTTTGTTTCTTAGATATGAAAAGAAATGATTAGAAAGACCTTATTTGAGAGGCACTGCTGCCGGGTCGGATCCGCCTTCTGTGTCTGAGAGGGGCGCGGCTGAGAGGAGGACTAGGAGAGCGACGAGAGAGGCGAGAGAGAGAGAGAGATGCTGAGGGCTGTCGGTCTGAGGTGAGAGAGAAATGTTTGGAGAAGAGAGAGGCGATCAGTTTTGGAGTAGGGTTTGGGGTTCCGATCAAAATTTGAAGAAGGGTTCCGATTGGGGTTCTGGCGCGCGGAGAAGAAGGGTTCTGGCGCCTGTGCGTTTTACCTCAAAATTTCAGCGATTAAAAAAAAAAAAATTCAGAGACCGGTGTTGACGCCGGTTGCTAATGCCAGTGGTCGCCTGACGGAGTGAAATTTTTTTTTTTTTTGAAAAATTTATTATCAGCAACTAACGTCAATTCCGGTCTCTGATACCGATCGCTGATACTCTTTCTGCTGTAGTGGTGTGACGTTATAAAACTAGAAAATGAAACAAATGAAAGAAAACAAAATTATATTAATGTGAGAATATTGTAACATGCATATTACAGATGGATGTGTGCTATAAACTTATGTTTTTTATTTTCAAAGTTTAAACTTTAAACAATCAATGGGAAGTGTTATGAAAATGTATATAAAGATCAAATGTTACAAATTTTTTGAATTTGTATATTTTTTTAGATAGATAGACAATTATTATTTTTGGATGGTCTAGAAATTTTGGGAGCATCTAGCTATTCCTCGTAACATTCCCCAATTTTTTTCCTCTAGTTATTAACTACTTAGATAACTACTAACTACCTAAGAGGACTACTTACTATTTATGAACCATCTAATATTTCAAAGATTTTACAACTGGTGCGCAAGTATTCATATATAATAGAGGAGGGTTCAAATGCCTCCATCATGCCTCTATTTTTAAAAACTTAAATAACTCAAAATTTAAAACTTAAAAATCAAAATAAAACCGTTAGATGTGATTGGTGAAAAATTGGTGAGACCGAATGACTATTTCAGTATGGGGAAAAAACAATTCTGGAGACCGAAATGGCCATTCGGTCTTTGTGGTTTTTCAAAAAAAAAAAAAAAGCAATCATGCTGGTTCGTTAAATTTGAATTAATTAATTATGGTTTATAGAAAAACTCCTGAATAAGGGGACATACTTTTACAAACAAATGATAGAATATTTACCACTAAATGAATGGGAGGAATCATGATCCGTACCTTTTTGATGATGCGCAAGAAAAATTCTTTTGATAAGATCGAAAAATTCATCAAGTGCTGTGGCTGTTACAAAGCATAGGTACATAGTAGGATAAATTTTAGATAATGTCACTAACTTTACCTTCAACAGCAAGTTCAGTAGCTTAAAAAGACATTTAAGTATAATCAATCAGAGGTTTTTTTTCGTTCAAAACGCATAAAGATGCATCCTTTGACAGCTGAATACTGTAGTTCTTTATGGACCAGTAAATGGTAAACTGTTGGAGTTAGGGATGCTATCATATGCATTTTTAGGCTGTTAACAAAGCAGCAGAAAAACAAAAGTGTTAGCAAACGGAATGGCGGATACAATCAATGTTACTGAAGCTGCTGAGTAGTGAAGAAGTCTGATCTCTGAAGCCACATACAAAATTAGACGAATGTCAGAAGGGAACAAAAGATTGGATACAAGCAACATGCAAGCTCATCAAACAATTTAAGGGAAATAGCAACATGCTAAACTCAGGATTTTGTTTATAAAGAAGGCAATATTTTCCAGTAAAGAATTTGGATGGGTGTTTTATGCAAGTCCCAGTTGAAATAATTTTATTATCGTCACTTCCGGAAATTATTCCATTTGGATAAATTTTTGTTGTCATTCCGGAAGTTATCCCCATAAACTATTACAATGTAAGGAGTAACATCAATTTGTTTAATCAGATTCCAACGTAATGTTGTAATCATAGATCTATGATATATCCAGAGAACAGCCATCTATAGATTGATATTTCGCAGGAGTACGCCTGACGAATCAAATATACAATGTTCTCAGTGAAAAAATCAATTTAAAAAAGGGCATCATATAACTTACTGACTCGTATTAAAATATACTGCAGCAAAAGCACGATCAATTGATTCCCCCCACGCTGTACAGAATGTTAAAGACAAAAAAAAAAAAAAAAATGAAAATGCAAGCAACATACTGATACATGACACAATAAAGAAAAACAAATATCAGTACAATACAAATCTTACTGTGAGAAAGAAAAATTCTCAAAAATATATGCCTAACCTCAATGCAATCTCTCAAAAAAGTGGCATCAGAGAACAAGCGCAACATAATTTTATCAATTCTTTCTCTGTGATCAATCAATGGCGGAATAGTTGCTCCATCTGGTAAAATATGAAACCATAGAACAAATTTAGTTAATTTGGGAAAAAAGAATTTCTACGTACGGGAGCTATTTTTCTTCTCTTCTTGCCTTTTTTTCGATATTGTACTTTTAGGTACATAACACTGCTAAAAAAAAAAAAACAGAAAAAGACAGTTCTGGTAATAAACTTACAAGAGTTAGCAGCCCAAGGGTTGGGAAGTGGGTCACTATTGGGTGCAGATTCTGACCGATTTGCATTTGAACTCTCTGGTCCACTAAATGGGTCGCTATTGGGTGCCAACTCTGACTGGTTTGAATTTGAACTCTCTGGTCTACTTACTGAGGTTGCAACCAGATTCAAACCTGACAAGCGAAGTGACAACTGATCCTCTTCTGTCCCTAGTGAGATGTCATGGTGACGATTATACACTCTCATGAGCTTGCAAGTGATAATTCCTGTTATAATAGCTTTGAAACTTTCTATGCATCTTTGAATCTCAACATGATACAGGTACTGTGTAATGCGATGGTTTTCCAGCTGGTGCAAGCTAGGTATTCGCTCTATTATGGTTGCAATGAAATGTGGATTTATTAGGAGCCGGGTTTGGGGCTTTTCAAAAGGTATCTTAGAAACAGAAACATCTAGTTTACAAGCCTCCCTTGGTGATCTTGGAGTAATTGGACTTGACATAGAGCCAATGGATGTGTTGGGTGGTGATGTTGCACTGGCACTGCGAACCAAGCGTATAACCTTATCTGGATCTGTATCTGGTACTGAAGAGGAGATTAATGAAGATTTAAGAGTAAAAAGGTGTGCAAAATTACATGTTTAAAAAGACAAGCCTGTATGAATAGTAAGAAAAGAAAGATATTTGCAGAGCTGCATATCTATCGTGTGAAAACGAATCGTGGCTTTGTTCAACAATTATGAACAATGTAGTTAAGTTGAACAAGGATACAAGCCTGTATGAAGTTCAAATAAATTGTAAAATCACGCCCGTAGTCTTCTATTGCCACAACTCAGGAACTAGCAGAATCAAGGCTACCAATTGTAGTACTTTTGGAAATATGAAGTTTTGGAATGACGAGAAATCTCGTGCAATTAATCATAAGAATATGAAGGATATTTTCTTCAATGCCATGTGTTCTACACAATTCATAATACTTTGCGGCTTTAAGGAACATAAAAGCAAACACTTGTCTTGCATAAAGAAACAAGGCATCAAGATTTTCACAAGATGCCAAAAAGAAAAAGGGAAAAAAGAAAAACAGCAAGAAAACATGTCAATAAGTTAAATCCATAATGAAACAAGAAGAGAAACAGAACCACAGTTCCCGATCGTTTGAGGATTACTGAGGGGCCTCCCATTGTAAATCAAGCATTGTTCATCGCTGGTATCCCAGTCTAGTTTTCCAACACCAGCTTCAACTCCACTGTTCTATCAAGCTCTGTTTCTAGGGAAATTTCGCTTCCATCCGGTAACTGAATTCGTAGACTGACCTGTTCGTCATCAGTGCTTTCACCATCGGAGCTCATTGAAATTTTGCTTTGATCCACTGTTGCTACGGAAGGGCGAAGTTTTTCTCACTGTAGGGACAAGGGAGGGAGCAAAGAAGTGACTCAAGGGAACAGAGCGGAGAAGAAATGTGAATGGAACTTGTTTTTAAATAGGAAGTAGAAATTAAATAGACCAATCGATCACTTTATAATTTTAATAATATTAAAAATATTAAAAATAAATAACATATTAGAATCATGTTCAATATTATTGTTATAAATCTAGGATTTTGACTTTTGAGAGATAACAAGAGAATAATTTGGGGGTAATTTTGTGTGTATTCTCCTTCTACAAAGTTTGATTACAAAATGTGTATAAAATAAATAACAAATGATGAAATAAGAGACATTTATAACAATCTCCACCTCTTAGATTGAAATCTCACCTAAAAGAAAAAAAATAAATAACAAAACTAGCAACCAACATAAATAAATTTGAACCATAGTTGAACTTCATGGTCAAAATAGGCTTGGTGAGCATATCGGTTGGATTGTCGATGGTGTCAATCTTCTTTATCTCTACTATACCCTTTGAGATAATTTGCCAAACAAAATGATACTTGACATCAATGTGCTTGCTTATTTCGTGATACACATGGTTATTTGTCAAATGAATGACACTTTGACTATCACAAAATATGATAGTAGGACCACCATATGGTGAAATTTCTTCAAGCAAGCCCTTAACGCTTCCAGTAACTGTCATGTACTCAGCTTCTGTGGTTGATAATGCAATGGTAGATTGCAAATTAGCTAAAAATTGTATTCGTAGGAAAATGAAAAAATGAAAAATGAAAAACAAGAAATGTTGTATGGGAATTTCAAAAATGGGAAGGTACGACGAAGTCATGACGTCCCACATAGCACATCTCAAACCAGGAAAAAAAAATGAATAAAATAATAACAAAGTGGGACACCATGGTCCATCCAAACTGAAAAAAAAAAACTGGGCCACCATGGCCCATCCCAACCAAAAAAATGACTATTTTTTCAAGAAAAATTACTTCATAGATTTCTTACTTATGCCAATGAAAATTTCACCTGGTTATGCATTTGCCATGAGCCATGGCAGCCCATTTTTTTCGTTTTTTCTGGTTTGAGATGTCTTATGGCGTCCCACAGGGACACCATGAGTCGTAGCTGCCTTCTTATTTTTGAATTTTTCATACAATATTTTCTATTTTTAATTATTTTGGTTTCCTATGAATAAAATTTTTGGGTAAATTATCCTTCCAACTAATTGCACATCCACCCAAAGTAAAAAATATAATCGGTCAAAGACTGTCTCTTATTAAGATCTCCATAAAATCTGAATCTACATAACCCATTAGTCTTTCGTTGTTTCTCCCGAAATCCAAACGTGCATTTGCGGTACATAATCAGATATATTGATAAAAAAGTTAGATACATTAATAAAAAAAGTTATAGTTTGCAATAATTGCCGCCAACAGATATATTGATAAAAAAAGTTAGATACAAAATTTGTAAAAAATATTTACATGTCCCTGCGGAATCAAATACTCTCCCTTCTATACTATATAATGGATTCTACATTTCTCTTATTTAGCCCCAACCCACCTTACTTAGTTAGCAGTAGCTCCAACTTCCGCTCTAGATGCTTGCTCTCCATTTCTCAATCTCAAGCGTTGTGTCTCTCATGAGACGAAACACCACCTTTTGTTTATTAAAGAACAATATTTTATTCCTTTCATGTCACAATGCTCATGCCCCTGCCGCCCAAATCACATTCCATTGAATCCTTAGTGATCGCATAGGAACCTAGTTAATTTGGGTCCATGCTGATAGGATTTCTTCCTCCCCGCTTGTTAGAATGTAGTATTGTGCCAGCATGCCGATCTAGAATCTCATCACATAGACTCAATTCCACATTATATGGTTTTTAGATTCAATTATATTGAGCTCGCATAAGTAACAGCCCGTCGGGACAATACAACCCTGTGAAACATTACCTGTTGAGTAAGAATCTTGTCATCCAGCATCAACCAGACAAAGATATTTGCCTTCATGGGAACCTTAATCTTCCATAACTCCTTGTGGAATGCTGAAATAAATCCCCTATGATGCATTGCTCGGTAAGCTGAAGTACAGGAGAATTCTCCCAATTTTGTCCAGTCCCATTTAGGAACTCCATTCTCCATCCGTACCGAACACTTAACGAAAGGTAACACTCCTACCAAGTCTTTCACAAAAAGATGCCTCCGGTCTCAGAGACTCCAAGGTAGACGTCGAAGACATCCCTTGTAACAAATGGATGATACGTGGCCACAAGGATTTCGGCTTACTCTCGATTGCCCAGATTCACGGCCAATAGTGCGTCGTTCTGGCACCGCATGTCGATGATGCCTAACCCTTCATTAATTTTCATCGTACACACTATTTTCTAGTTGACAAGGCAATTGATACCTTGCATGCTTCATTTCCTTTCCACAGGAGATTCCTCCTCATCCTATCAATGTGTTTTATTACTCCCACCAAGATCTTGAAAGCATGGATGTAATCCAGAGGCATAGAAGATAAGACTGCCTTAATCAACGTGATTCTATTACCATACGACAGTAGAATTTAGGTCGACCCTTCCATCCATCGCTGTACAGCTACTAATATTGGCTAATAGTCAATTTTCCTTGATTTCCTTATGGATAACAATAACCCTAGATATTTGATCGATAATTGTGATGTGGGGATGCCACAATAGCCAGAATAACCAGGATGAGGCCCTCAGGGATGGCTATGGATATGAAGGTACTCTTTTCTCTGTTGATATTTAGGCCCGGTAGGTCGGAGTATGTGATGTTATAGTTATTTACAATCGTGAAAACTGAAATGACAACTAATTACATCAAATTCATCGAAATTGAAAACTAAAATGGTAGTTGTTTTTCATCAAGGTGAGTAGTCATTTTGGTGCTTATATGCTGATAAGAAGTAAACTGAACTATTAAATTTTGTAAATTTTTCAATGAAGGAGTGACTTATAAATTTCTAAATCAAATCAGGTTTGATATATGATTTATTGGAGTGATGAAAATTTTCTAAATTTCAATTCCTCAAACCTCTATTCTGATTAAAATTGAACTGTACAATTCTGTACAATGTTTTTTATGTGGAATTTACATCCCCTCAGTTTACCGGACTGGGTACAATTAAATCGAATGGTTCAAAATTGTTTTGTTTTAACTTGACACGAATCTCAAAACACAAATAATACTAACCCCTGTGCCATTCCGAGTAAGCACCGGTTGAGAGTAAAAAGGATGGACCCAGGATTTTCGGGGGGGGGGGCAAAAAAATATCGAATCGAGTTTAAATAACTTATTTGATTTAAACTCATTAATTAATTGGGTACTCGATAAACAATAATTAATTTGACTTATATTTTATAATGATCTGACTTAAAATTTTTGATGCTTTAACTTATAATTCTAATTACCAATCATAATTCAAAAAATTTATTTTAATTTTAACACTAAAAAACTGAATTACAAATCAAACATCCAGAGGGGGGCAAAAAATAAACGGAATGGGAACAAGTCAATTCTGTATTTTCTTCCATGCGTCTGCAGCAATAGGAATGAGAACAGGTCAATTCTGGATCTTCTGCGGCACTATCTTCACAATTTGCAAAATAGAAAAATTATAGGTTAGGATGGGTACAGATTATATCTATCCTAACTATTTTGATCGTTAGAATCGGTAAAATATGTACCGATTTTTCTATCAATATCACAAGCTCTATACTCTTTATGTTTCTCTCTCTACCTTTTTCTTAATTTCTACGAATAAAAAATTTCTCAGGCAAAAGCCCATTGGCAAGTAATATTATTTATTATCTATTGATCTGGACATAGAGAAAAGTTTGGTTTCGCTGATCATTGAAAGCAAATTACGGTCTGATCAGCTTTAAAATTCGGACAAACAAATTTTAAAGCAGATTGGACGACTTCGATGTCCATCAGACCCAAATATATCAGATGAACTAAGGACCCGAACTGCACTACTGGACGTGAGCCCCAGTCGTACAAATAAACATAGTTTTCAGTTTATTGGATCTTCAAAATTGTTTTTATCTTCCCTATTAAATGCTGACAAAGTATATGAAAGCGGGCGAACATCTCAATATGATCCGCTTTTCTGTTGTTAGTTGACTAAAATAATTAATAACATGGAAATAATTTTTAAGGAATGTGAGGATGATATTGAGGTATGTTACGGCAGAAGTGTGCTACAGCCTACAGCGGTATGTTATGGGCTTCATAGCTGTCAAGTGAGGCCCGTAAAACTAAATTTACAATTTTCCAAATGGCCTCAGAAAGAAATCAAGAATTGTACGCTCAATCTTTTAA
Source organism: Carex rostrata (assembly GCF_964058835.1). Classification (NCBI taxonomy): domain Eukaryota; kingdom Viridiplantae; phylum Streptophyta; class Magnoliopsida; order Poales; family Cyperaceae; genus Carex; species Carex rostrata. The sequence goes on from NC_135935.1 coordinate 1,011,348, forward strand.
TTTCTCTTGAAAGGCTGAGCTGCGCAGTGAGCAGTAGCAGTAGCCTTATTATGTACAAATAAACATTTTACTTGTCACTTATCAACGGCTGTCTTTAGGGGTGAAAAGGATAATATCTAATTCATATTCGATTTATATTCGAAACTTAGATATGGATATTCGATATCTGAATATCTGTGTGGATAATGATATTAATATAGTTTTATGTTACAATTATCTGTATTTGAATAGTAGATATATATCATATATTTTAATATATATTATAAAAAATTTATGTTATTTACTATTATAATTAGATAAATATTACGAAATTTAATATTTTATATTATTTTAATATTCTATCTGATCTGAATCTGTCCATACTCATCTGATATCTACTTCATATCGGTATCCGAAAAATAAAGAAAGAGATATGAATATGATTTAACCACTGTCCCCTCCGTTTTCACCCCTTAGCTGTCTTCTTGGTATTTCCCCCGACCTATATTCTTCACCATTTTTTGTAATTTGCTTTTAGCTTCCCCACTCCAATAGCTAGTTTTTTTTCTCTGATTTTTACAAAAGTAAATATGGAGAGCTAATAAAAAAATAGTACAGTTACATTACAACGCAACAATACTAAAATTTCAACAGCTTGGGTCCGATGGCCATCGGATCCAAAGTGGTTCTAACGGATTCTCTCACCGTCGGATCTGCTTTAGGATTCGCACCCGTAATTTCGCGTCTGCTTTAAAATCCGTACACACGAATCCTAAAGCAGATCCGACGATGAGAGAACCCGTTGAAACCACCTTGGATCCAATGATCATTGGACCCAAACTATTTCCTACTAGAATAACTCTTAAGAGGAAGATATTGTAGATTTTTTTTTTTTTTTGAGTAAGGTTACATGTGAAATTATCTAATTATTTAATATTTATAAGAGTTTTGTTGCACTTAGGGGCACCTCTAATTGCTCAAAAACTGAAATTAAATTGCAATTGAAAGTAAAGAGATGAGTTTAGAGAAATTTGACACGCGGGGTGATAACGGAGTTCGGCAAAACAAAGGCCTACGTCTCCGGGGCTTCGCAACCTTGTGAGGTGCGCCTTCCTATTACCCAATACGAAAGGATTACAACTTGTGAACCGTTGAGCCCTTACACACCAAGCGGGAGGTCAAACGGCCAACTCAAAGAGATGAGAACAAGGTCTCGATTGTCTAGGAACACAAGAGAAACACTCAATAGATCACTCTAACCTAATCTATAACAAGATTAGTGAAGTAGGTTTGAGGTTGCTTGAGGGATTTTGAAGTTTTAAGCTCTCATAACAATGGAGTAGGCTAAGCTCTCAGAAAATCACTTTTGAATTAATTAGGGTCGGCTGAGGTGTTTTTAAAAGTGATCACTTCAGTCTATTTATAGTGGCAGCTCAAAAATGAGCTGTTTGATATAAAACGTTACCAACGTTTTATTAAACGTTACAACGTTTTATTCAAATGCGATTTAGGGTTTTAATTCTCTGACAGCTTAGTAAAACGTTACATAACGTTTTATAACCGTTACAACGTTTCAAAAACGTTATAACGATTTATAAACGTTACAACGTTTATAGTTTGTACTGAACAGCAATTCTTCAGTTGTTCTGTATCTGTTAAACGTTACAACGTTTGTAAACCGTTATAACGTTTGTAAAACGTTACAACGGTTGTATAACGTTATAACGTTATAACTTAATTCTTTTGGAGCTTCTGATCATTATAAAACGTTACCAACGTTTTGAAAACGTCCATAACGTTTTATCTCAATTTAATCAACCTCATACATACTTTACCAAGCTTTTGATTTTACAATTTGTATTCTTGATAAAAGTCTTCGTGATTTCTTCAGTCCAAGCTTATTATATCGCAGTTCTTACTCTTCTTGGACCTATATGTTCTCAAAATAGAAGAAATCGTAAAATTCAATAATTGTATGTTTTTGCAAATTAGTCAAATAGACGTAAAAGATTATTGTACGAACAACAATCTCCCCCTTTTGGCGATTTGCAAAAACATACAATGTGAGTAAGTGCATAAATTGAAAATTTTCAAAAATTAGTTAATTCAATTTTGATTTTGCATTTCAATCCATTTGTACCAATTTCTCCCCCTTTTGGAAATCGACGAAAGGGTGAAAAATTAGCACTAATTTAAAGTGCTCCCCCTCAAATTATGCACTCCCCCTTAATTTAGTAATATAGCAATAATAATTTACAACCAAGAATAAAGTTGAGGGCATAACTTTAACATGCAAGACAATTCAATTTCAATTCACCATATCAACTTATATATATCAATATGCATAAACCATGCATATAAAACATTTCGATTCATGCCATCCAAGTAATTTAGTAAGACTTGTCAAGGCTCCAAGATATCCAAATTTTGCAATTGTGCAATATAGCCCCTAACAAGTTAGCAATTCATACACCACATTTAAAACATGTACATCTCATACATATCCACACCAAATTCCAAATAACACCATTCAAGTAATTCAACTAAATTAACCAAATTAAACCAACATTTCATCAATTCAACAATTCAAATTAACCATGCAATCAACAAACAATTCATGCAATCCAAATTAAACATGCAAACAACAAACAATTCATGCAATCAAACAAACAATTCATGCAATCAAACACACAATTAATTTATCAAGTTTTTAGTTTTGAAATTTGCGGTCTACTCGTCATTCATGGGGTCATTTGGTGCATCGGCCGCTTCTTCTTCTCCATCACCTCCAAGCTCCTCTTCCAAATCATCTAGGTCATCTTCCTCAACTAGATTCTCACGTGCTCGTGCCGGGCTTCCCGAGGGACCATATTGCCTGATAAAGCGATTCGAGAGACTGGATTGTGCTTCATCAAGCGTGTTGAGAGCTCGAGCATGTGCTCTCAGTTGTCTCCTTATCTTCAACTGTCCCTTGTCCAGGTTATCGAACCTCTTTAGCATTGCTTGATGATTTTGTTGAATATCAAGGCGTTGGGCATTCATTTGTTGGCACAACCACAACATTTGTGCTTCTTGGCCCTGTGGAGGAACAAACGCACCCGCTTGTGGCATGTATTGTGGTTGTTGAGGTTGAGGTTGAGCCGGGGTCACATCTTCTTCCGGATCCCAATATTGATTGGGTAAGGCTTCCGGATGGTTTATCCATTGGTTGATGGCTCTTGCATCGGGTTCATAGCGCCTCAGACCGGATTCTGAATAACCATGGACCCACCCGATTCTTGTCAAGTGGTCAACCAAACTAGTCGGGAAGGCCACTTCTGCATCTTCAGGTAATTGGATATGGTTGAGGCGGATGATTTTATGAATGAGATGGGCATAAGGCAGAGAATGGTTGGTGGTTGAAAATGCACCATTGATGTGACGAAGAAAGAAGTAGGGTATGTTGATCTTTTTCTCATCCAATTGAATGAGGTGACGAAGAAAGTACATGGGTCCCCATTCAAGGTTGGTTTTGATTGTAGCTTTGGGCATGAGGATGTTGTTGATGAAGAGAAAGAGCAACCGATGTAGAGACGGAAGGTGAGAAACATAGATTGAAGACCCGGATATGTAGTTTCGGTCAAACCATTTCTTGTAATCATTTGAGGATCCATCGGCATAAAGAGGCCAACTCCTCAAGGGGTAGGTTTCCTCCCCGTCATTCTCAACCCCAAGCCATTGAGCCACATTATTGAGAGAAAGCACGATTTCTTTCCCGCCAACCCAAGAGGTGATCCTGAAGGGTTCATCACTAGTTTTGATGTTTGCATAGAACGTGCGGGTAAGAAGTTGAGTGTAGGGTTCAAAACAAGTCACAATTGGTTCCCAACCCCAATGATTCACATATTCAATTAACTTGTCATCCTCGGGTTGGGAGAAGGTGACTACGGATTTGTCAAACCGGTAGCATTCGGTTATCTTCCTATTCATGAAAGAACCCACATAGTTCTCATAGGCCACAATATCCCGGAATAGGTATCTATTTGACCGGTGAATGGTCCAATTTGGTTCTAGATTCCCCCCACTTCCTTGACCACTTTCCGATTCCATACGTCTTTTCTTACTACCCTTAGCCACCGCATCTTTCTTTGGAGCCATTAGATTAGGTTTAGAGAGAAAGTTTACCGATTAAGAAGTGAAGCGCTAAACCGAGAAGAGGAGGACCATAGAAGTGCAGTGGTGAAGACGGATCGTCAATCCAACGGTCGGATCGCCGGATTTGCGCCTAGGGTTTTGAAGAGAGAGAGAAATGAGATTTGGAGAGGAGAATAGAGTAGAGAGAAGAGAGGAGAAGAGAAATCAAGAAGAATCTCTTGATTTGGTGAAGAAAATGACTAGAATGGGTAGAGAGAGAGAGAGAGGCGGAGTAGAAGAAGAAGAAGAAGAAGAAATGAAGAAAGAATGAAGAAGGTAAGAGGAAGGGACGGGTTTGGAGCCAATATAACACCTTTTCGCTATAAACCATTACCAACGTTTATAAACCGTTACCAACGTTTGTTAAAAATGCATTGTTTTTACTTAAAACGTTATAACGTTTGTGTAACGTTTGTCCAACGTTTTGTTTTACCTTTCGGACTTTTGAATTCTCACAAAGCGTTACCAACGTTTGGAAAGCGTTACAACGTTTTCATAGGTAATTTTTGCAACTTTGGTCCCTTGTCAGGTAACCGTTATAACGCTTTACAAACGTTACCAACGTTTTGAATGAAACTTTTACAATGTAAGCCCTTGTCAGACAAACGTTGCAACGTTTCTAAAAACGTTGTGACGTTTCTTAAACGTTGGAACGTTTGTGTAACGTTTGTTCAACGTTTTGTTTCACCTTTCGGACTTTTGAAGTTTCATAACACGTTACCAACGTTTTCAAAAACGTTATAACGTTTTATTTCTGTAAAACACTCTTTAAATGAACTATTTTGATTGCAAAGGATTATATTGAAATAAGTTATGAATATGTTTATTCTCTAAGTTCAAGCATGCCTAGTTTAAATCTCAATTCATTGTGTTGATGAGTATTTAGGGGTTTTGTGAATATATCGGCAATTTGTTCTTTGGTGTCGATATGTATGAGTTCAATTTCACCTTTTTCTATATGATCCCTAATAAAATGATGCCTTATCTCTATGTGCTTGGTTCTAGAATGAAGGACCGGATTTTTAGATATCATAATGGCACTAGTATTGTCACACATAATTGGTACGTTGCGGAAGCGAATTTCATAATCATTTAGGGATTGAATCATCCAAATAATTTGTGTGCAACAACTACCGGCCGCTACATACTCGGCTTCCGTTGTGGAAAGGGCAACCGAGGTTTGTTTGCGACTTGACCAAGATACAAGTGAACCACCAAGAAATTGGCATGTACCACTTGTGCTTTTTCTATCCATACGGTCTCCGGCAAAATCGGCATCGGCATATCCTATCAAGTCTAAATCCGATTGTTTGCCATACCATAATCCCAAATTTAAACTACCCTTGACATATTTAAGAATTCTTTTAACGGCTTTCAAGTGCAATTCTTTGGGATTTGCTTGATACCTAGCACATAGACACACCGCAAACATTATATCGGGTCTACTAGCAGTTAAATAGAGTAGGCTACCTATCATAGCTCGGTATTGAGTGATGTCCACCGATGTGCCATTTGGATCCGAGTCAAGATTTGCATTCGTAGCCATTGGAGTCTTGCTTGTATTGCTTTCGGTCATTCCAAATTTCTTGATCAACTCCTTCGCATACTTGGTTTGACTAACGAAGGTGCCATCCATGAGTTGCTTGATTTGGAGTCCCAAGAAGAAATTCAATTCACCCATCATGCTCATCTCGAATTCACTACTCATAAGAGAAGAAAATTCCTCGGCAAGTGCCGCATTAGGTGAACCAAAAATTATATCATCTACATAAATTTGCACCACCAAAAGTGATCCATCTCTCTTCTTGGTGAAAAGAGTTGTATCATTATTGCATCTAATGAATTCATTGTCAATTAGAAAGAAACTTAATCTACCATACCATGCCCTAGGGGCTTGTTTGAGTCCATAGAGTGCTTTGGTGAGTCTATACACATGATTCGGAAATGTTGGATCAATAAAGCCTTGAGGTTGATTAACATACACCTCCTCATCTATGAATCCATTCAAAAATGCACTTTTAACATCCATTTGAAATAATTTGAAATTTTTGTTTGAGGCATATGCTAAAAGCATTCTAATGGATTCAAGACGAGCTACGGGTGCAAAGGTTTCTTCAAAGTCAATACCTTCTTGTTGTTTGTACCCTTGAGCTACCAACCTAGCTTTGTTGCGAATTACATTTCCATCTTCATCCTTTTTATTTCTAAAGACCCATTTGGTTCCAATAATCATTCTATCATTTGGCTTAGGTACAAGTTCCCAAACTTTGTTCCTTTCAAATTGAGCAAGTTCTTCTTGCATGGCACAAATCCAATTAGGGTCTACATTTGCATCTTTGAAATTTTTAGGTTCGATATGAGATACAAACGCACAATGACCTATCATTTGAGTTAATTTGGATCTTGTTTTAACTCTTTCCCTAGGATCACCAATAACATTAGAAAGAGGATGAGATGGTACTTCCCTTAGGTCTTGAGGGATTTGGTACTCAATTCTTGTAGGTTGTATCTCTTCGGTTTGCATTCCTTCAACTATTGGATCCATCTCCTTATTGGTTTCATTTTCAATTTGTTGATCTGTCTCAATATTTTTGGTTGTATCCATTTCGGGTTGAGTTTGCTCGGGTTGATTCTCAATTTTGTCGGTTCTTGTCTCAATTTCATCTTGATCGAGAATTGGCACTTCAACACCTACAATTTCAATACCTTTCTCGATCTTTTGATTAGCATTTTCATCAAATTTAACATGTACGGATTCAATTACGATTCTTTGAGATGGAATGTAAATTCTATAGGCTTTACTTGAGTTTGAGTATCCTACAAACATTCCCTCAATTGATTTAGAATCAAATTTGGTTACTTTGGGAGATTCATTAAGAACAAAGCATTTTGAACCAAATACTTTAAAATGAGATATCTTAGGCTTGTACCCTTTCCATAGCTCATATGGTGTTTTATTCAATATGGTCCTTATGCTTACGCGATTTACCACGTAGCATGCCGTATTTACCGCCTCGGCCCACAAGTGTTTGGGTAAGGAGTATTCATTTAGCATGGTTCGGGCAAGCTCAACTAAGGTTCGGTTCTTTCTCTCAACTACCCCATTTTGTTGAGGTGTTCGAGGAGCCGAATACTCATGTTTATATCCCCTTTTAGAGCATAGTTGGTCAAATTTTGCATTTTCAAATTCCCCCCCATGGTCGCTTCTAATCCTAATGATTTTTGATCCCTTTTCATTTTCAACACGTTTGCAAAATTCAATGAAGTTGCTAATTGCTTCATCCTTGTGTTGTAGGAACAAAACTCAAGTAAAGCGACTATAGTCATCTACAATTACATATGCATATTTCTTCTTTGCTAAACTTGGTACACTTATTGGTCCAAATAAGTCCATATGTAATAATTGCAAAGGTTGATCGGTTGAAACCATATCCTTGGATTTAAAACTACTTTTGGTTTGTTTACCTTGAACACATGCCTCACATAATCCGTCAAGTTCTAGTTTATGTGTTGGTAAACCACGCACAAGATCTAATTTCACTAATTTCCTAATTGTATCAATTGAAACATGACCTAACCTACGATGCCATAACCATGATCCATTAGATATGGCACTTAGGCATGTTTCACCGGAATCAAAGTGAGTAAAATACAAGTAATAAACATTTTTCTTTCGTTTACCCGAATAAATTAGAGCATCATCCGAAGACCTAACTATATGACAAGCATTAGTATCAAATTTGGTATAATATCCCGAATCACATAGCTTACTCACACTAAGTAAGTTATAATCTAATCCATCAACAAGATATACATTAGATATGGTCAAGTGCTGGTTACCAATTGAGCCTATACCAATAATAGAGCTCTTTCTTTGATTATTTCCAAAGGTAACCGTACCTCCATCATATGGTTCTAAGAATTTAAAATTAGATTTGTCACCGGTCATATGGTGTGAGCATCCACTATCAATGATCCAAGCACTTTCCTTTTGAGATGAAATCAAACACACCTACAAAGTATATATTAGTTATTATTGAGTTAGTAACTAACATATACCTTGTCTTTAATCTCCCCCTTTATGTTTGGCAATTATAATACTTTTAGGGGAGATTAAGTGTGAACCTAAGCTAGTATAGCTTTAGGAACCCAAACAACATTATATTTGTTGTTTACATTCCTAAATCTACATTCTAAGGAAGTGTGGCCAAATTTACAACAATAGTTGCACATTGTAGTTGATTGCTTTTGAGTAGTAGAACCTTGTTTGAGAATGGATTGGTACTTCACTTCATGCATGTTACTCTTGTGACTACCATGTAACCTATTTGCAACTTTAGATGCAATGTTCTTGGTTTTGTTAGAATCAAATCTATTATGATGTTAGGGAACATCTATAGCTAAACCATTTCTTTGAGTTTGGTTTTGTAAAGCAATTTTATTTTTGAATTCATAAAACCATCCATCGGGTCCTTTAAAATAGGTCTTGTTTGACTCTTTTGGATTAAAAGTGTTCCTATCACTATTGTTAAAAACATTTTTGTTCTTAGAATTTCTTTTATTGTACTTGTACCTAAATGCATAATTTGGAGACTTTCGATCTTGTTTAGCATTTAAGGCATGAGAAGACTTCAATTTTGATGACTCTTTGTTCAAAGGAGTTAAACCCTTTTTAGTAAAAAATTGATAAGTTGAATATTGTTCACAATTAAACTTTAGTTTGGCATTAGGAATACTTGAGGTTTGAGAATGTTCCCATTTTTCTTTAGGGCCTTGCATGTGATTAGATTTAAGTGAGGATTTACCCTTCTCAAATCCAAGACCAACTCTATCATTTTTATAATAGGATTGATTATGTATCAACTTGCTCACATAATAGGGATCTAGACTAGTGACTTTTGATAATTCACTAGGAGATCTCAATGCCCGAATTTCGGTTTCTAAGGTTTGAACTTTCACTTTTAAAATGCCTATTTCACCTAAGTGTGATGCTTTTAACTTTATATTTTCAAGTTCTAACATGTCATTTTTAGCAATTAATTTTTGAATAATACCTTCCTTCTCAACCAAGGTTTTATTGGACTCATCAAGGAGTGATTTCAACCTAGATTCATTATCATTGTGCATTAGAATTTCATCTTTGAAAGTGCTTGCATCATTGGTGTCTAACCTATTGGTACACAAGTCATTGTTGGTCTCATTTGTGATTATGCAATTTTCAATATCAATTTCACCGCTATATTCTTCACCACCTTCATTTATATATTCAAGTTCGGTCTCATAACCATCAAGACTAAGTGTTGAATGTACCTCACTAGCGATGTTTGTTGAGGTGTTGACACCATCATCTCTCTCCTTGGCATTCCTTGATTTAACAAGCTCCATAAGAAAGTTGATGGTTGTTTCATCGGTGATGTTCTTGCTAGCTATAATTGAGTCTATGTCAATTTTCGAGGTATCTTCATCTACACTTGCCATCAATGCAAGGTTGATCTCCTCTTCATTCTCCGATTCCGTATCGGATTGTTCGGCCTCACTATCCGAGAACAAGGCTTGCATGGCCTTGGCTTTCTTCTTTTTGTACCCATCGTACTTTTGTCTTGGTTTTCGATCTTGTTGTGCTTCGCCATCCGTGTTCTTCAATTGTGGAAATAGCTTGAAGCATGTTTGAATGGAATGCCCCTCTCTATGGCAAGCGAAACACATTAACCTTTTGTTCTTCTCTTCTCGTTCCTTGTTGTATTTCCTTTCAAAGTCAAGCATTCCTTGAAACATCTTGGATAAGAGAAGAGCATCCTTGGATGTTTCATGATCAATTTTGTTGATAAATTGATCATTTGAGAGACGGGTGTTTGAGGAGCTTGAAAAGTTTCGGTTTTGTGCCGGAAAAGCTACGGTTTTGGATTTTGAGCTTTGCTTCAACTCACCGGATTGTCGAAGTTTTTCTTCAAAACTCCTAAAATGTGCATAGAGGTCATCCGGTGTGAATGTGTCGTGCGTGCCTTGAATTGCTTCTAGGGCACTCACCAATCCGGACCATCTATCTCTCATGAGCATTACCCTCAATAGCTTTCCTACAATTTTATTGTTAGAAAGTGGTTCTCCTAATTCGGTAAACTCATTTTGGATATGCATAAGTCTATTATACATATCCTCAATGCTTTCACCATCTTCAACCTTAAAGGTTTCAAATTTTGCTTCTAAACCGGTTATTTTGGTTTGTTTGATTTGGGTATTACCTTCATACCGGTTTACAAGAGCATCCCACATTTCTTTCGCACTTGATGCACTACCAAAGAGTGAGGCTACCGATTCACTAACCAAATTGAATATGACATTGGTTGCTAGGTCATTGTCTTTCTTGGCTTGTTTGGAATCAACGGTCTCAGTTTTGGCATCGGTTGAACCCTCGGTAGCTACACTTGTGTATATTGGTGTATACCCTTTTTCAACAACATACCACACCTCAAGGATATTCAAGTAATTAATCATGGTTTTCTTCCAATGCATGAAATTTTTGGTGGTGGTACCAAAAATTAGGGGTTCTTTCACGGATCTATAGGGTGCCATTTGTCAAGTTGATCTAATCTCCAATTAAGTGTGTCTTAATTCGAGTAACTTGCTCTGATACCACTTTGTTGCACTTAGGGGCACCTCTAATTGCTCAAAAACTGAAATTAAATTGCAATTGAAAGTAAAGAGATGAGTTTAGAGAAATTTGACACGCGGGGTGATAACGGAGTTCGGCAAAACAAAGGCCTACGTCTCCGGGGCTTCGCAACCTTGTGAGGTGCGCCTTCCTATTACCCAATACGAAAGGATTACAACTTGTGAACCGTTGAGCCCTTACACACCAAGCGGGAGGTCAAACGGCCAACTCAAAGAGATGAGAACAAGGTCTCGATTGTCTAGGAACACAAGAGAAACACTCAATAGATCACTCTAACCTAATCTATAACAAGATTAGTGAAGTAGGTTTGAGGTTGCTTGAGGGATTTTGAAGTTTTAAGCTCTCACAACAATGGAGTAGGCTAAGCTCTCAGAAAATCACTTTTGAATTAATTAGGGTCGGCTGAGGTGTTTTTAAAAGTGATCACTTCAGTCTATTTATAGTGGCAGCTCAAAAATGAGCTGTTTGATATAAAACGTTACCAACGTTTTATTAAACGTTACGTTTTATTCAAATGTGATTTAGGGTTTTAATTCTCTGACAGCTTAGTAAAACGTTACATAACGTTTTATAACCGTTACAACGTTTCAAAAACGTTATAACGATTTATAAACGTTACAACGTTTATAGTTTGTACTGAACAGCAATTCTTCAGTTGTTCTGTATCTGTTAAACGTTACAACGTTTGTAAACCGTTATAACGTTTGTAAAACGTTACAACGGTTGTATAACGTTATAACGTTATAACTTGATTCTTTTGGAGCTTCTGATCATTATAAAACGTTACCAACGTTTTGAAAACGTCCATAACGTTTTATCTCAATTTAATCAACCTCATACATACTTTACCAAGCTTTTGATTTTACAATTTGTATTCTTGATAAAAGTCTTCGTGATTTCTTCAGTCCAAGCTTATTATATCGCAGTTCTTACTCTTCTTGGACCTATATGTTCTCAAAATAGAAGAAATCGTAAAATTCAATAATTGTATGTTTTTGCAAATTAGTCAAATAGACGTAAAAGATTATTGTACGAACAACAAGTTTTTTATTCAGTTTTTCAACTGACGACTTTTCATACGTAGATAATTATCTTTATCACTAGATTAAAAGATGATTCTCAAGATAAATATTTGTAAATTAGATCTCAAATCTTTTAAAATGTACATCAACAGAGACATTACAACAATATAGACCTCGTCAATTTTGATTTCGTTTGTGTCAAAATTCATGTTCTTAGAAAATGCCAATAAATTAAACACTTTTAATTGATTCCAAAGTACTATTTTTAGATAAAATAAGTTAAGCTATCTTTTATATATATATAGAGAGAGAGAGAGATGGGCTATGGTGCATTGCAATGCATGGAGAGGTTTGTGCATTGGACCATAAATTTAAAATTCAAAATCCAAATGACCAATCCAAACCGTTCATCTTGTTCTCCATATTAATATGTGCTTGGAGACCAAATTTTATATTTTTCTGATTTTTTTTACTATTTATTAAGTATTTTATAAAATTGTTGATCCAACGGTGGCTGCTGATTTTACTGTTTTGTTAAGCCACCGTTGGATCAACAATTTTGTAAAATACTTAATAAATAGTAAAAAAATTTAGAAAAATGTAAAATTTGGTCTCCAAGCACATATTAATATGGAGAACAAGATGAACGGTTTGGATTGGTCATTTGAATTTTGAATTTTAGATTTATGATCCAATGCACAAATCCCTCCATCTATTGCAATACATCATAACCCATCTATATAGAGTATGGCTAACGCACTTCCTCTAGCATATGGACCGAAATGCTTCCGGTGGAAATTTGAAATTTTAAAATCCAAAAAGTCGATCTGAACCGTTCATCTTCTTCTCCATATTAATATCTGCTTGGAGACCAAATTTTACATTTTTCTGAAATTTTTTACTATTTATTAAGCCACTTTGAAAATTGCTGATCCAACGGTGGCTTACCAAACAGTAAAAATCAGAAGCTACCGTTGGATCAGCGATTTTCAAAATGGCTTAATAAATAGTAAAAAATTTCAGAAAAATGTAAAATTTGGTCTCCAAGCAGATATTAATATGGAGAAGAAGATGAACGGTTCAGATCGACTTTTTGGATTTTGAAATTTCAAATTTCCACCGGAAGCATTTCAAATTTTAGCCCATATGCTAGAGGAAGCGCGTTAACCGTACTCCATATATATATATATATATAGAAATTGACTAGCATGCAACACATAGCTAACTCATTTTTTTGCTACGGTATTTCCTACCACATGATTGCTTTAAATTTCGTGCAAAGAGATGGAGGCGGTAGAGCAGATAATTTAACGGAGAAAAAATAAACTGAGTTGAAAGCCCCCTCCGTTAATCTAATTTCACATCCGTCCCACCCCGTGCACCCCGTGCACCCCCAATTCCCTCTTCAGCGCTAGGGTGTAGCCATGCTCGCCTTTTCGCTTCTCTCCCTGCTCACCCTTCCCCAACCCCTGCCCCTCTTCCCAGCGAGGATATCCCGCTTAGTCGTGCGCACTCTTTCATTGTTCTCGCGATTCAAGCTCCCGTAAACCCTGTCGCGCGATTCAAGCTCCCGTAAACCCTGTCGCGCGATTCAAGCTTCTAGCAGTTTCGTGACTGGATTAATGGTGAAAGGCGGTGGTATTGGTACAGATCTCGATCATTTTGTATTTGTTAGAATATTCTATATTGGTTGTTAGTAGCTGCTGCTGAGATTGTTCTCTACATGTAGCTTTGATGAAATTCAGTAGACTTTGTAAACATCGTACCAGTTTGGTACCATCATACCAGAGCAGCAAAATTTTGATTTCAATAGAAATTGGTGGGTACTACCCGGGGTACTGGTAATGCAAAGCTCATACCAATACTGGTATACACTTGGCGTTGCTCGATCTTTGCTATGAATTAGATTTTATCACTATTGCAATGCCTTTTTTTTTAATTTTATTTATAAAGATGAATAACATGTTTTGATGGTTATGCAGAGACATTGTTGCATGAGTGATGATTGTTCAAGTAGTTCATAACTTAGTTTATACAAAGTTTTTGTTGTATATGTAAATTAACCGATTTGAACCTTTTTTGTTTATTTACAAAGCTCATTCCCTTTTTTGTTTATTTACTAACCGATTTGAACATCTGTACTATAAGTTTCTTTTTAGTTATAACTGATTTGAACCTTTGTAGTTATAATCACTGATAAGTGCGAATATATCCCTCAGTGCTGTAAGTTTATTTTTGTAGTTAAATATTAAACAATTTCTTCTTTTTATTTGTATGAAGAGATATGGAATCTTCAGAATTCAGATCTTACGATTGTTATCAGGCTTTGTTCATATCTTGCAAATTTACGAATCTTGAAAATTACACACAAATCTTTAATGCCTGGTCCCTTATTATACTGGTTTGATCTTTATAGGTGATTCACCAATTAAAGAGATCAAGAAGACCATTGAAATGATAGAAACTTTTGATTCTGACCCTAGTTCCAGTAAATTTTTTTTGTAGTTAAATATTAACAAAAAAAATTTTGTTCTTATTCTCTCTACATGTCTATATATAAGGTTGTATTGAGATAAAATACTGGATTTCAACGCTTGAGAAAAGAATAAACGATAGGATTATGTCATGGCTCAGATTTTGGCAAGAAAAATCAGCCCTAGGGTTTTCAACATTTATCGCTTGAAAGAAAAGCATGTAGCAGTTTTGTATTTTTGCTGGCTGAGATTCAATAATTATTTAAAAATCATTAATAATTTCAATAAATTAGAAATTTTGGTCAGTGATGCTTGGCACATTGTATTCTATTGGTGGGTGCATTTTTGGGACAATTTAAGACTTGTAGCAAGGTTTTCAAATTTAAGCACATTTGACTGTTTTTTGGAGCTGGTACTGTACCAGTATGTACATGGATTCCATACTTTTATCTTCTTCTTTTTTGCATCTTTATTATACTTTTATAAAAAAAGAGAGGCACATATGAAGATATTCATATTTCTTGTAGAAGGTTATAGAATGCTGGTTTGTCCTTGAACTCAATAGTTCAGTCATGTTAAAAACATGCTTGGCATCCTCTCTTTTCATATTTTTATATAATAGTCCGTATTGTTTTGTTATTTAAAATCTGTCATAAAATTCATCTTGTTATATATTAATACATCCATCACCATATACCAAAAGAAAGCATGAACAATCTAAGTAGTATAACAAAAGAAGAGAGCTCTATCAAAATACAAAAGTAATTTTTATCTATCAAAATGCACAAGTATCATCATCTCGTTTTCTTTTTTTTTTTCTCTATCAAAATGCACATGTATCATCATCTTCATCTCGTTTTCTCTTTCCATTAGCCACATCTTGCTTGCGCTATAAACACAAAAATTACATTCATGTATTCATATAATAAAAGTTTAAAAGTCGAAAAATTACATCCATGTATTCAAAACAAAAATTCACCTGGTATCATTTATAACCATAACTGCTTTCGGAGTAGAAACACCAGCAGATTGCAAACACCTGGCCTCGATCCATCCCCATATAGTACTCTAAATCCTGATTTTCTTGCTTCCTCATTAAGAAAAATTCTCATTAAATGATATACATTTGCAAATATAAAATGTAAGTTTAGTTAAATTGGGAAGTATTTGTGCATATAGAACTAACCTTAACAACACTAGGGTTCAGATCAAAAGCAACATAAGGCCATCCAACGTTGCTCTCTTCCAGCCCAGAAGATAATGGAGTTGAGAGAAAATTTGCAAGAACCTGAAGTTTTTTAATTTAAAACATCTGAGAAATGGAAATATGAGACAGAATCTAATACCAAATAAACAATGGATTTTGTTATTTTGTCTGTTAATTAATTTTCAACTTTCAAGAGCTAATTGGTTCAAAGGTCTGTTAATTAATTTTCAACTTTTCAAGAGCTAATTGGTTCCAGCATTAAACATTAGTTGGCACAAAATTGTACAAAATTACACAACTTCTAGAACAAAGGCACCAATTTCACATAATTTCGAACATGATAGAGAAACAGTAAAGAAAATAGTGACAGAGAGAAGATGCATCTTTACTCGACAAAGAAGATGCAAGAGGGAGATCGTGTCACAGGGTTTACATAGTGATACGGTAGCGAGAGAAGCGAGAAGGAGATTTTCCCTGAGAAGAGATGCGGGGTCGGGGAAGAGAAGCGAGAGTAGCGAGAGAAGCGATAACGCATGACAGAGAGGAGATCCGCCCTGGGAAGAGGTGTGGGGTCGGGGAAAGTTGAGCGGGGAGAGAGAGGACCGGGCTAAACCTAGCGGGGAAATGGGATAATCGAGAGAGAAGGGTTTGGGACTTTGGGCACACGATTTCAAAATGTTTCCGTCTCCGTTAATTCAATTCAGCGCCTCATCTCTCTGCACGAAATTTAAAGCAATCATGCGGTAGGAAATACCGTAGCAAAATACTGAGTTAGCTATGGGTTGCATGCTAGTCAATTCCTATATATATATATATATATATATAAAAGAAATTTATCACTCGAGTTTCGAGTCTACGACCCCTTGTACAGGGAATATGGTCTTAACTAACTAGTTAAATCAAAGACAGATTTTTGACTTTTGAGTCAAAATTGTTATTTTTCATTGGGCCCTGATTATATTTGATCAATTCTGTCAATTTCTCTATTAAATTGTTGAACAATATCAGGCGACAGAATTATTTGTTCATAACCATTCTATTCCAGATGTCATAAGATTTATCATTAAAATAGAATAGATGCTATTTTACAAAATTAGAAATATTCGTTCTACAACTCACTTTGTTTGACTATGACAATTCTAACATCTCTTCTTTAAAATTTATGATTTATGAAAATATTCTAACTACTAGGAGAAATGGTCAATTTAATTTTGACCATGGCAAAAATTAAGATTTTGCCAATTTTGAAAATTAATATTTTGCCAATTTTGAAAATTAATATTTGATCTAGTGACAAAGACAGTGTATTTTTATGTAAAAAGTTACATGCTCAAAATTTGAATTGAAATCTCTTGTAAAGTTTGTTGGCTTGATTTCCATTATTATCTCAATTTTTTTTTTTTTTTGGCCAAATTTAACACAGGAAATTTTTAATATTATTGACTATGAAACGAGAGACATACAGTCTGATTGGAAGATATAAGTTTCCTAATCACAGCGGCAGTATATATATGCTCATTGAAAACCTGAAAATCTCTCTTATTTTTTGTTTAATAACAGAATAGTTGTTATTTGATAATTACAGAAGAAATTAATAACATTAAAAAAGTTCAAGACAATAAATAATGAAATATATCTATAGACAGAAAACTTTACAAGAAACTAACAACACTGATAATGTAATACAACAATAAGAACTCACACAACTAACTCCATGTAAGAAATCTCTATGAAATATATGAACAGTAGAAAAATCAAATATAACTACACAAAATAATCAAATATGATGATTGATAAATGAAGGTAACAATGGCAGCTCTTCTAGTCAAGCCTCAGAAGCACATGTCAACCATGCAGCAACAACACAAGGCTGCGCAGCTGTATAACATAAGAAATCACAAATTTAGGAAAATGAAAACGGAGAGAAATGGGTACATCAGAAACTTGAATGAAAAAAAAAAAAATAAAAAAAATAAAAACAAAACATACCATCCTTTCCAAAAGCCATCCCCACGGCTAGTTGTCTTAGTAGGAACTTGTTGAGCATAAACAGTATCGTTTGTTGGATAACCGGCAGGAGGTGGGGCGGCGTAGGCTGAAGTTTGCATGGCTTGGACAGGATAACTCTGCGTCAACGGAGGGTTTGTAATTTGTGATGGTGGTGCAAAAACTGTACATAAATTAAAATAGTTAGTTCAGAAAGAAAAAAAAAAATCGTGAAGATATATAGTTTCGGATATGAAATTTTTGTTGTTTTTGTGCATACATCTGAACACTCTGTTTCTCCGGATTAATTAATACTCTGGAATGGAAGTATCTACAACAAGTTATGACTAATTCACAAGATTTATTTCTTTTGTCAAGTTTCAAGGTGAGTTTGCCTTGAAGTTATTAATTGTAAAATAGTACAATTCTGAAAATTAAAGAAAATGCCAGCAAAGGATTTAACAAAGGGAAAAAAAAAAATTATGTAGACTATTCTAGTTTTCTAGTTTTCTGAAATTGGAGAAAAACAGAAAATGATTCAACAAACGAAACAAAAAAACAATTAATGTGTTTCTTGGGAACAATGCATCAATTCATTAAGAATACACCTATTCTACTTTTAACTGTGAAAACATTTATTTGGGATATCTAACAGTGGCTAATTAGTAGAGCAGAAATTATTATTAAGGCTAAATCTAGATAAACTACGCGCAGTTATGTATCGATGTCCCTAAAAAGTACCTGGAGGAGCTTGCTGCTGATTGTATTTGCTCATACTGTTGAATGTTAAAAGCGCTGTTACTTTGGATAGAGAAGAAAGAAGAAAGTGGTTAGAAATAATTGAGGCAGATGAAAGAATCCTGATTGGTTTGTCTCCTAATTTATAGGCTAATATTTGCAAAACGATAAGTACGTGTGTATACACGTATTATTGTTTTTATATGCATGAACACGTATACGGTACGCGTGTAAGCGAAATTATGGATTGCTTAGGCGCGGAAATGTTCTATCTTCAACGCTCTTTAAATAAACATTATTTTACAATAAAATAATAAACTCAGATGACACGTTTACAATTACAACACCACGAATCCACACTTGACACCTTCTATAATGCTTCGAGAAAAATAAATTCGTCAGACGTCTTATTTGGCGGTTTGAGATGGTTGAATCGGAGAGAAATATTAGTATAATAATAAATTATATTAGAAGAACAATTTTACATTTTCACGATAAATGACGGACATATATACATTTTCACAAACGCGATGATGGATAAAACGATTATTAAAAAAAATATATGTATTATATAGTTTGTATAATTAAGTTGTATATTAATTTTAGTGTAATTTAAAAATTAATTGTTCATTCATCGGTATAAATTAATAATTCAATTTTATCGATGGTGACATTAAAAGGGTTTATGCCGTCTAAAATGATTTAATCTTTTGGTCATGGATTGATCAAATCTTCAGTTTAACATTTATGTGACATTATTGTGGTTATTTTCTTTACTAACTTTTTTTGACATAAAATAATGGCCAAAATATTTTAACTCATCCCTAATCCGAATATGAATTTTGAATATATGCACTCCAACACAAACAAAAATGCAGACATAACTATATATCTAACTTTTTATTAATTAATTAATCATCAGTAGTTAGTAGCTGGTGGCCAACAAGTTCAACACATTAAAAATGAAACTTCCCATTACTTTCTTAGTTTCTTACGATGGTTCGTTTTTTTAATTTCTTAATTGTTGATTTTTTGGCAATGTGAAGAAGGTGACCAAAAAGGTAACTTGGGACATCAGAAACCTGAAAAAGGAAATAATAAATTGATTACTGTAATGCAAACGGCGTACATGACTGGGTCACATGCATCTCTAACTGCTCCACCGAACCACATAGAGACACTAAGAACCGACATGCAATTAGTTTGATCAATTTGCCTTCTTTGACCTCGTTTCATGAGTACGTAATAAATTACCAAATCGAGTGCATGCACTTAATTATGGGCTTCTGAAAAGCAAGTACCCACATTAATTATTGTTAGCATTGCTTTGCAAAGCAAGTTTCTTCTGAGCAATTTGTATCTAACTGAATGTCTTTAAATAAAATGAACAATGATTCATTTATTATTTTGCAATGGATTTGACTGACGCAGTTCCACAAAACACACTCTCGAGGACATGATCTAATACGAATGTAATATACTGATCACACTTCCTATTTGTGAGACGTAAAGTTCGAAATTCAGTCAAACTATGAGAGATTATTTGAGAATTTTGATTTTGATCTCATGTTAAGAAAAACTTATTCTCTACTCATGTTAAGAAAAACTTATTCTCTATCTCTGTTGTTTTATTTTAACATTTACCTTAGAGAATTTTGATAACGTAATGTGAATATCGACCAATGCTTTACTGGGTTAATTGCTGTATTAATTCATCATTGATGATGTTATATGCGGTTTATGCTAGATGATAGGTTTCTTTTTGGGAGTGAGGCTACGGTATTTGAAAAACGCGGAACGGTTTGTACTATGAATTCATCTTGGTTAAAATGTTCATGAACCATTTAAAATGTTCTTCATATAAAAATGCTGAAGACTAAATTTTACATTTTATAGAATTTTTTTTAGATAGGTAGAAAATCACTCGAGGTAAAAATTTTGAAAAGCGCGGAACAGTCTGTACTATGAATCCATTTAAAATGTTCAAACTGATCTGAACTATTCAAAATGATCTTCATATAAAAATGTGTTTGAAGACTAAATTTTAAATTTTATAGAATTTTTTTAGATAGGTAGAAAATCACCCGAGCTAAAGATTTTGAACCATCCGAAAGTAGTGTTAAACCTACTTTTAATAGTAAAAGTTCTAAAAAAATATAAAATTTAGTTTCAAAGTATATATTCATATAGAGATTATGCTAAATGATTTAAATTAACTATTTAGACTTTACAAACGGAGATAATCTGCACATAGAATCTTTTTAGATAGGTAGAAAATCACCCGAGCTAAAGATTTTGAACCATCTAAAAGTAGTGATTCAACCTACTTTTTAATAATAAAAGTTTTAAAAAATATAAAATTTAGTTTCAAACTATATATTCATATGGAGATTATGCTAAATAATTTGAATTAACTATTTAGACTTTGAAAACGGAGATATCCATCCATAGCATATAACAATCTGCACTTTACAAAGTACCGTAGCCTCACCTTTTTTTTTGTGTGCGTGTATAATTTCATCACATCTATGTTTCATTTGGGTTGGTATTTCGGAGATGTTTAGCATTCAGGTGTTTAGAGTATAAGACCCGTTATTTCAGCCTTTCAGCATAGGAGGTCATTTCTTGACTTGGGATTTGAAAGCGGTGGTTTTCAGAGATGGGCTTCTGGTCTAGTTTGGTGGACTGGAAGCTACGTTTCCAACTGCTCTCTGTCTTTTTACATTTTGGGCTTAGTTTTGTTTTCATATGTAGTAAACAAATACAGTTCAACTCTAATTCGATGGTCCTAGCCCTAGGCACCGATTTTTTTATGAATAATTATATGAAACCTCCTACTCACATCCCCTCATTTTTCTCGTATTCTCTCTTCCTTAACTGTCATATATTCTCCCACTAATTTTGTTAAAAGTTTCATTTTATCCCCGCATTAAATTAGACTGTCATTTAATACCAATCCCCGCATTAATTATGTCTTCCTCTAATAACAATTCTCGCATTAATTATTCCTTTAAAAACAATCTCCGCATTAATTATATTGTTATCTAATAACAATTCCCGTTAATAAATGTTTATCTGTTAATTGATGTTCAAAAAAGTATTTATCATTATTTTTGAGAAGTATTTACTCTTATAACATAGAGTATTTATCCATATAACATAGAGTATTTATCATTATGTCTGAGAGTATTTATCATTGATGTTTTACTGAAAGTTGCGCGTATGCCTGAGAAGTATTTATCTATGTAACATAAAGTATTTATCCATATAATGTCAAGTATTTACCCATGTAACATAAAATATTTATCATTATGTCTCAGAGTATTTATCATTGGATGAGCGGATTGTTTATTTAATGGTCTCCAGTTGTGCGGGGACGATTCAAAAAAAAAAGAAATTTTGTGCGGGGACAATTAATGGATTGATTTATTCTTTCATAAATAGATATCATTGCATAGGGTTTAATACCTGACAAATTCAAGTTAAATACTTTGATGCTTCAAGTTAAATACCCACAGTTTTTTAAACACTCATTAATGATTGAGCGGTCCCCCCATGTTTAATGGTCCCCAGTTGTGCGAGGACGATTCAAAAAAAAAAAAAATTTGTGCGGGGACAATTAATGGATTGATTTATTCTTTCATAAATAGAGACATTGCAGAGGGTTTAATACCTGACAAATTTAAGGTAAACACTTTGATGCTTCAAGTTAAATACCCGTAATTTTTTAAACGCTCATTAATGATTGAGCGGTCCCCCCATATTTTTTTTGGCAGTATCTGCGGGGATAAATGCGGGGTGGAGGCTGCGGGGATTGTTATCAGCGTCCTTTTTTTATTTATAGGAAAAAAAAGTATCAACAAAAAGGATATGAATCTGTGAAATTTTGAAATATAAAAAAACTGTTATGGTTCATAACCTCTGACTAATTCTTCTCCGAAATCACTAATTAACAAAAAAAAAATAACTCAGGACGTTGAAGTCCATAATTTCCAGCAATTTTCAAAAAAATTGCTTGTTTCAACCCGGGGCAGAAGGTAGGTAGTTCAGGGGGGGCTAAGCCACCTCCAATATTTTCAAATTTTTTTATTAATTAAGTATATAGAAATTGAATTGAAACTTGTATTTTATGTGTATCAGCCTCTTCTGTGATAATACAAAAAATTTAAAGGACATAAAGAGGTAAGATCATATGTTTTTTCATAAATCTAAAGTTATAAAAAATAATAATATGAATATAAATATGTTATTTTTTTATTTTGATAAACGTGTTATTTTATTATTGGTAGTTATTTTACTGTGTTTTTTTTATCAAATTAAATAGTGAATATTTTATATTATATAGAATTTTTTTTAAATATGATGTTTATTTGGTTAGCGACTCTATATTCAGAGGGGACTGCTATACTGAGGGCTTCGTTTGTGATTTTGAGAGCTAACTGACATTTTTTTTCTTAAATGCCAATTTTACCCTTTCAATTTCTCTCACTCATTTAATTAAAAATCTAATAAGGAAATAACTTTAAAGGAAAATTCCTGAAACAAATCTGTATCTCCCATTTGGCATAGTTAGGAATGTTTTGTATCTTGGTTTGATTATTTTTATATTTGACATCCAAAGAATGTTTTCTTATATATCTTGCTGAGAAACTGACAATGAACGTATTGAATTAATTGAATATCCAAACTTTATCTTAGAATATATACTGATTTTTTTATTTATATCAAAAAAAATATATAAATTTAAAAAACTAACCAAACCGCCTGTTTATTTCCAAAACTACCCAAACCGGAAATTTTTTTTTCGGTTTCAATACCAATTTCCAGAAATTGGATCCTAAATCCGGAATAATTTTTTCCGGATTTATGATTTTTTTTTTCCTAAATCCGGAATAATTTTTTCCGAAATTTTTTTTTCCGAAATTTTTTTTTTTAGGAAATTTTTTTTTTCGGATTTTTTTTTTAATTTTTCAGTTTTTATTTATAATTTTTTTTTTGTATTGAAGTATTACAAATATTTAATATATTTTTAAAAAAATAGATGGAATACTATATAATTTGATTTATTCGAAAGACTGCTACAAATAATCCAGATCAACATTTTTCATGCCGGATTTTTTACGGCTGTAAGAAAAAATAATATAATATAATATAATATATGTATATGTATATGTATATGTATATATATTATAATATATGTGTATATAATATTATATATGTATATGTATATATATTATAATATATGGAGATGGGCTATGATGCATTGCAATGCATAGGCCATGGTGTGCATTGGACCATAAATCACCGATTCAAAGTCCAAATGACCGATCCAAACTGTTCATCTTGTTCTCCATATTAATATGTGCTTGGAGACCAAATTTTATATTTTTTGGAATTTTTTTACTATTTATTAAGCCACTTTGAAAATCGCTGATCCAACGGTGGCTTCTGATTTTACTGTTCCAAACAGTCACCGTTGGATCAGCGATTTTCAAAGTGGCTTAATAAATAGTAACAAAATTCCAAAAAATATAAAATTTGGTCTCCAAGCACATATTAATATGGAGAACAAGATGAACGGTTTGGATCGGTCATTTGGACTTTGAATCAGTGATTTATGGTCCAATGCACACCATAGCCTATGCATTGCAATGCACCATAGCCCATCTCATAATATATGTATATATAATATAATATATGTATATATATATATATATATATATATATAATATAAGAGGAGGGTTCCAATGCCTCATTTTTTTCATACCTCATCATAACTCATATTTTATATTTTCGTTTTCAAAGTCCAAATTGTCGATCCGAACCGTTCAATAAAATATTTATACTAAAATATGCATGGAGATGAAATTTAATATTTTTTGGATTTTTTTTGCTATTTTTAAGATATGTACAAAATCACTGTTTTTGAATAGTAAAAAACAGTGATTTTCTACCCATCTTAAAAAATAGCAAAAAAATTCCAAAAAATATAAAATTTCATCCCTAATCATATTTTAGTATGGATATCATGTTGAACGGTTCGGATCGACAATTTAGACTTTGAATATGAAGAAAATACAGATATAAAATATGATGTATGATGAGGTATAAAAAAATGAGGCATTGGAACCCTCCTCATAATATAATATATATGTTAAAAAATTTATACTAAAATTTTTATCCTACCCGAACCGTTCAAAAAACAGTAATTTTCTACCCATCTTAAAAAATAGTAAAAATTTTAAAATGTGCTTGCAGATCAAATTTTACATTTTTCTAAATTTTTTTACTATTTATTAAGATGGGTACAAAAATTCAATGGTCTGAATATAGCGATTTTGTTAAATACTTAATAAATAGTAAAAAAATTCAAAAAAAATATAAAATTTGATATGCAAGCACATTTTAACATATATACATATATATACATATATAATATTATATATACATATATATACATATAATATATTATATATACATATACATATATTATATTATATATACATATACATATACATATACATATATTATATTATATATACATATACATATATTATATTATAGGGAAAATTTCCTCCATGCCACCTCAAAACTTGAAAAATACCAAATTGCCACCCCAAAACCTAAAATTACTTATTTGCCACCCTAAAATCAACAAAATTATCAAAATGCCCCATTTATACATCTAATATACATAATTAATTAAATTTATTCTGAAAAGTGTTGTATAAAAAACGTATTTTCATATTTCCTATTTTGCCCTTCAATTCATCTGATAAAATTTGAAATGGAGAACTCCAGTCCCCTTCCCTGTCTTCCTCCCGTAATCCCTAGCACCTTTCTCCCTTTCATTCTCTCTTCTCTTCTCTTCTCTTCTCTTCTGTTTCCATCGGAGTCTCTCTCTCTCTCTCACTCGCTAGTTACAGAAAACAACAAGCACGCCTAGCGCCTCTTCAGATCCGCTCACCCCGCCGATCCACCGATCTCGTCGCTCTCCACCCTGCACGCCCCGGACCCAGACCCAACCCAAGGCGAGGAGCTCCGTCGGTCCGGACCCAGACCCGCATATTCAACTTCTCAAGCATAATAAATCTTGGTTAAAATGACGGTTTACAAATGCTATGAAATAAGAAATACTCTTCTTTTCCAGAACTGGCACATCACTGTATGGCAAATCTTTTTTGTATGCGCCGAGGATTTCAATCTCTTATACTGGTATATTATTATGCACCTCTTGACATTGTGTGTTAAATTATGTTCCAATAAGAGATCTTATATTTCATCCTTTAAAACTTATCAAAGAGAATTATTTGATAAAAAAATAAGCTAAAACATAAAAATAAGTTGAACAATCAAGCATTGACATACATAATCAAGCCATAATATTCAAATTTTTTTGAGAAAAAATGTGAGTCAAGTCCACATTTAATTCCATTGATAATGGTAAAAGATTACAAGAGTTTTGTAACGGTAAAAGAATGAAAAAGCTCAAACAGTTGAGCTAAAGACAAAAAGGCATGAAAATCCTAAAATTAAACAACAGAGAACAAAAAACAAACAAACAAAAACAGAAACAGAAGCTTAAAAACTTAATTTATTTATAAGAGTCGCGGCAGGTACGACTCAGTGTACCGGTATGAGTTCTAGACTATTGGTACGGCCACTGGTACAAGTCCTTGGTTGATGGCACAATCACTGGTACGCCTGACCAATTCACAATCACTGGTGGCACAATCCCTTCCATATTGTCTTGTGGAGATAGTTCATCCCTGCACGCATCTCATCTTGTGGAGTTGGAGGTGTTCTCCTGATCTCATCAGTTCTAAATGCAGCACGAATCTGCGAAAAGAAAGCACAAAATTACAGCCTCAATATAATCATAGTTATGGAGCAACAATCAGTATTATTCAACAATCTGAGTGTATTTGTACCTGCATCTAAGAACTTGGCATTTGAATATTTGTTCTTACATACTACTAAGTTGACAATTTAAGAAAATTGAGGAAGTGCCTCCTTCGCCTTATATGGAAAATGGCAATTTAGAGATATAAGAGGCACTATCTAAAAAGCAATTAGGGCAATGCTTGCAAAATTAATTGAGATGAATTCACGATTGAACAGTAGTTGTGGCATTTGAAGCTCTTTTGACCTAGGTACCGGGATGTGGTACCAGTTATCAAGTAGGATAGTGTACAACTTCTTAGTGTTTTTCCACAGGTACCAGATTGAAAGACATTATTAAAAGGAGACAGTGGAGAGCGACGGAGGTATTTACCTGGAGAGCGATGGAGAAGGAAGTAGATCGACGGAGGTGGATCAGTGGAGATTGCAACTTCTGTCTCAATTTCAAGCTGCGACGGAGGAGAATCTGTCTCGATTTCAAGCACCGAGGGCAAGGAAGAGAGGGGTGGATGAGAGGAGCAGGAGGAGACGGGATGGTTAAAGAGAGGCGTAGCGAAGGCGAAGGAGGCGAAGGGGTCAGATCTGAGGGAACTAGAGTTCTCCATTTCAAATTTTATCAGATGAATTGAAGGGCAAAATAGGAAATATGCAAATACGTTTTTTATACAACACTTTTCAGAATAAATTTAATCAATTATGTATATTAGATGTATAAATGAGGCATTTTGATAATTTTGATGATTTTAGGGTGGCAAATAAGTAATTTTAAGTTTTGGAGTGGCAATCTAGTATTTTTCAAGTTTTGAGGTGGCATGGAGAAAATTTTCCCATTATTATATATGAGTTAGGCTGGGGTGCTATGGATAGCATAGTGGCCTCTATGCTACGGCTCAATATTCGAGTTTTCAAAATCCAAACGGTCGATCCGAACCGTTCATCTTATTCTTCATATTAATATCTGCTTGGAGACCAAATTTTACATTTTTATGAATTTTTTTACTATTTATTAAGTATTTTACAAAATTATTGATCCAACGGTGGCTGCACAAAACAGTAAAACCGTTGGATTAGCGATTTTCAAAGTGGCTTAATAAATAGTAAAAAAATTCAGAAAATTATAAAATTTGGTCTCCAAGCAGATATTAATATGGAGAATAAGATGAACGGTTCGGATCGACCGTTTGAATTTTGAAAACTCGAATATTGAGCCGTAGCATAGAGGCCACTATGCTATCCATAGCACCCCAGCCTAACTCATTATATATACCTATACCTATACATATATTATATTATATATACCTATACATATACATATACATATATTATATTATATTAATTTTTCTTACGGCCATAAAAAATCCGGCATGAAAAATGTTGATCCGGATTATTTGTAGCAGTCTTTCGAATAAATCAAATTATATAGTATTCCATCTATTTTTTTAAAAATATATTAAATATTTGTAATACTTCAATACAAAAAATAAATAAATTATAAATAAAAACTGAAAAATGAAAAAAAAATCCGAAAAAAAAAATTTCCTAAAAAAAAAAAAAGAAATCCTAAATCCGGA
Source organism: Carex rostrata (assembly GCF_964058835.1). Taxonomy (NCBI): domain Eukaryota; kingdom Viridiplantae; phylum Streptophyta; class Magnoliopsida; order Poales; family Cyperaceae; genus Carex; species Carex rostrata. Next base: position 1,039,070 of record NC_135935.1, read on the forward strand.
AAAAATTATTCCGGATTTAGGATCCAATTTCCGGAAAAAAAATTCCGGAAATTTTTTTTCCGGTTTGGGTAGTTTTGGAAATAAACAAGCGGTTTGGTTAGTTTTTTAAATTTATATATTTTTTTGGATATAAATAAAAAATCGGAATATATATGTATTGAAAAATTTCAGATCCGTACTTGGCCTCACCAAATAATAACTTCATCTTAGTATATACTTAGTTGGAATCTTCGTTTATATACAAAACTAATTTTTTTGCTTAAATGTTAATTTGATTCGTATATATGTACTAACAGGTCACCAGGGAGAACGATGGTTGAGATTTTGTTTAAATTTTATTAATTTGTCATCATAAGTATAAAATTACAAGAGTTTAAGCCAACATAAATAAAATTAACACATTATTAGATTACAAAAAGAACACGTTAATTTGGAAATAAAATACAATTTGACAGTTGAAGGCGTAAATGAGATTGGCGAGTTTAAGGCATAAATGAGATTGGCGAGTCCTAAGCGGGGAGCTTAGTCCTCACGTGGTATATCAGGAGTTACTGTGTTTCTTCCTTCTAACCGATCTAGATCTTATGGGTATGTTTACTCTATCCTTTACGTATGTGTATTCCCTATTTTTTTCGGGTCCCCGTCCTCAAGGAACCTCGGGGATATTTATAGGCTTTCTTGTCGGTTCCTAATTTTTAGGCCTTTTATAAGTTTGGTAGACATGCCGGATTGGTCTTTAGTCGGTTCCGATTTTTGAGCATTTTATGAATTTGGTCGGCAGGCCTGCTTTCCGGGGCCAGGAGAGGCCGGATGTGTCCTTTCCGGGCTTTTGCTTAACTGGGCTTTTAGGAGAGCTTTTTATGAGACTTTGATACATGGCCTTATCAACAGTATACATCTTGTGAGATAGAGGAAGAGAAAAAAACACAAAAATGAGAGAATAAAAAGAAAAATGAAAAATGAAAGGCTATATGGATTTGTCAGAAAAATGAAAAACAGAAAAAAGTAAACTTCTCAGATACTGGGAGGATACAGATTTGTTTCTCACAGGAGAAAAGAAATTTTCCTTTAAAATTATTTCCTTATTAGGTTTTTCATTGAATGAGTGAGAGAAATTGAAAGGGTAAAATCGGTATTTAGAAGAAAAAAAGTCAATTAGCTCTCAAAATCAGAAACAAAGCCCTCAGTATAGCACTCCCCATATTCAAAATTAAGTACCATATCTGATTTTAACTTGGTAAGAACTTACATTCATTGTTCAAAGTACATAATGCTCAGGTATTACCAGTGTTTTAAAATGCGATTTTGTTCATGCATGCGGAAGGCCACTGCATACCGCATATGCGGTATGCGGACGCATATGCGGATTTTTATGCGGATTTATATATGCGGATTTTAAAATAAAAATTCACGTATATATATAGAAAGAGAGAGTGTGTGTGTGACTAATGTGCATTCGTATGCATACGGTCCAAATTTAAAATTTCAAAATCCAAAACGTCGATCCGAACCGTTCATCTTGTTCTCCATATTAATATGTGCTTGGAGACCAAATTTTACATTTTTCTGAATTTTTTTACTATTTATTAAGCCACTTTGAAAATTGTTGATCCAACGGTGGCTGCTGATCCGCATGGGAGGACTGCATGGCCGCATATTCGGACCGCATGCTCAAAACCGCATGGGATGACTGCATGGCCGTTCTGAGCGCGGCTGCCGACCGCATACGCATATGCGGCCCATGCGGCCGCATTTTAAAACACTGGGTATTACTGGACATTATGAACTTTGAATTATAAAGTCTGCTGGATGTTATAAACAATAACAGTTTTTTTATATTTTTAAATTTTAAAGATTTGTATCATTTTATTAATATTTTTTTGGATCCTGATAACAATCTCCGCAGTCTCAACCCCGCAAAAAACCCCGCACTAACTGCCAAAAAAGTCATGGGGGAACTGCTCAATCATTAATACTCTGCAGAAACTGTTAGTATTTAACTTGAAGCATCAAAATATTTATCCTGAATTTGCAAAGTATTAATCCCTATGCAATGATCTCTATTTATGACTGAACAAATCAATCCATTAATTGTCCCCGCACAATTTTTTTTTTTGAATTGTCCCCGCACAACTGGGGACCATTAAATAAACAATCCCCTCATAAATACTTATCAGTTATCCCCGCAAAAAATTTCTTTTTTTTTTTTGGATTGTCCCCGCACAACTAGGGACCATTAAATAAACAATCCCGTCACCCAATGATAAATATTTCTCAGACATAATGATAAATACTTTATGCTATATGGATAAATATTTTATGTTACATGGATAAAAATTTCTCATACATAATTGCAACTTTCAGTAAAACATCAATAATAAATATTTTTCAGACATAATGATAAATATTTTATGTTACATGGATAAATATTTCTCAGACATAATTGCAACTTACAGTAAAATATTTCTCAGGCATAATGATAAATACTTTATGTTACATGGATAAATAATTTATGTTACATGAATAAATACGTCTCAAACATAATTGCAACTTACAGTAAAACGTTTGTCACAATGATAAATACTTCTCAGATATAATGGTAATACTTGTCAGAACAATGATAAATACTTTCTTGAACTTTGTTCTTAAACTTGTCAATAAGTAATGTTTAATCAAATCAAGATATTAATATGTCAGGGACAGTGATAAATATTTCTCAGATATAAGGATAAATACTTGTCAGAACAATGATAAATACTTTCTTGAACATCAATAAACAGATAAATAATTGTTAGCGGGAATTGTTATTAAAGGAAAGTATAATTAATGCGGGAATTGTTATTAGATGACAGTATAATTAATGCGAGGATTGTTAATAAAAGGGCAGTATAATTAATGCGGGGATAAATGAAAATTCTTAGCGGAATTAGTTGAGGGATAAAAGATAGTTAAGGAAGTTAATTTGGAGAGAGATAGTGCGGAGATAAATGGGGGGACAGGGGTGGGGAGATTATTATAATTATTTTTTTTTTTTTTTTCTTTTAATAAAAAAATCGGTCCTAGGCAGGGCCGTTTATTTTAGACCAGACGATCCAATTAGGTTGGCCTTTCTTTTTATCTTTATTAAAATTGGATAGTTACGCAACTACTTGGTTACTTGCGGATCTTTTAACCGTTGCATCTAGAAAAGACAGCCTTATAAAATGAAAATTTTCCAATTTTGTCCAAAAGAAGATAATGACAAATATCAAATCTTTTTCTGTCGACGGTTACTGTTGCGATAAATATGATAAAAAGAATTCCGTACAATTGGAAGGGAATCATTCTCAATTTAGAAAAAGAAGGAAAAGAAGGAACTATAACACTGGTCGGTCTCTTTTTAAGATTCTTTGACATTAGCTCAAGATTAAGACTGCATCGGGTCCTTTTCTCATGAAACGAATGGATATCTTTATACTGATAAAAAGTTTGATATGATCAGGATGCCATGTGTAAAGTTCTATGTAGGAACCAAGCAAAGAATCTAATATTTATATCACAGTAATTGATCTTTGAGCACCTCTGCACCTACTATTATTACAACACCGATACAAAGTTACAAACGCACACACAGAGAGATGAACCACCAAGGGCATGGAGACCATTCGCACTGGAGAGCTGATTCTGATCATGTAAATTATTATTTAGTTTCCCAAAAATGGATTGATTATGTAATAGTTCTTTCAACTTTGGGAGCTAAAACATAACATAATTGAAGGAGGTGTTTGTGCAAATGTGCAGGAGAAATGGGTGAAGAGCAGTGATGGTACAATACACATATCAGCCAAGGCAATGAACATAATTTGGGGCAATGATCCCAGGTTCTGGCAATGGGTTGATCTTCCTGTATCTGAATCATGGTACTCAAATTGAAACTCTATGCTTGCAATTTTTTTATTAAATTTATCCATAGTTACAAAAATAGTTCCTAGTGGGAACTATATTATACGAACAAGTAATCCCCACTTCATTACCATATTTTAATTTGTAGCTTCAGAGTTGGTGCAGAGTTAGTTCAGGTGAACTGGATTGAAGTAAGGGGGTTGCTAGACTTAGCCAATTTCAAACTCTCTCAACCAACAAGGTATGAAATAATTTACGTGATCAAGTTCAAGGCTGATTCATTTGGGTGGGGCCAGGCACCGATCTCTTTTGAGACCGGCATGTCGAACACAAGCAAGCAAAGGAAGAGTATCTCGCTAAAACCATACAGAGAGGAGTACGACAAATGGCACGAGCTGAGTGGTGGATGCGTGGAGATAAAGCCTGACATGGCAGGGTACTTACAGTTTGGTATGTTGGAGGTGGATACACAGTGGTGGAAAGGTGGTATGGTGTTTGAAGGTGTCAAAATTCAACCCGTAATTAATTAATTAATTAATAGTTCAGCTTAAGAGGTCTCATCTCAATAAAAGAAAGTCTGCTTGTTCTGCATGAATAATTAATGAAATTGGGTTTTATCCCATGGGTTTGGACCCTAAACTGTCCGATCTATCTTAAGATTCGTGCAAGCGATATAAAACTTAATAAATTTAAACTGTCCCATGAATTTAAACCGTCTGATTGGCTTTTACTGTTAATATAGTTATGTTTTTTAGTACTGCTTGTTTTACTATACTTTCTCTACGAGTCTTTACTTGGGAACTATTTGCTCATCTCAACAGAGATGTACGCCTTTTTATTTTTAATTTGAAGAAGATAAAGAGAAATGCTAACGGCAAACTTTGATTTATGTTTGGAAGGAAGTTTGTCCGTGAATAATTTTTAATCTTGTTCTTTCCATTTTTTTTTTTGGTGAGGAAAAATGGAGTTCTTGACCCCATTTGATTATATTAAGTCACAAAAGTTTTGTAACCACATGAAAACAAAGAAAAGTGACTCAAAACAGTTGAGTCTGGTAAATGAGTAAAAGTAACAAGGAAGAAGAGTAAAGAAAAAATCAGAATGAAACAAGCAAAAACCAGAAATCAAGTGAAGCTATCCTAAGGTTAACAAAAGAAATAAATTGGAGGTAAAGCCGTTCAAATAGCTGCTGACATGTAGTTCCATTGTGTACTGATCTCTTCAGTCAGTGTCGTGTTGTTCTTTTCTATACCCCTGAAAACTCTTGAACACCTCCCTCTCCGCAATATGAATTGTGTGATCAGTAAAATTGATTTCTCCCTCTTTGCATAAAACTGATCAGTCAGTGTCGTGTCGTGTCGTGTTGTTCTTTTCTTTACCAGGTGAGTGAGAAAAGCAGAGCATGTGATATACTCTCTGATTTGTATGATGAACACTGTAAGTGCACGTTTGGGCATATCATTAAATGCAATACCACTTCTGTCATGCATTTCAAGAACAGAAATTCAAAAATTTATACAGGGGTTTAACTGAAAGTTTCCCTTGTGAGACCCATCTCCACATAATTTCATCCTTTTGGTTTATGCAAGATATGCTCCTTCTTAATTGCATAATCTCAGTCCATTCTTGTAGTAAAACCCCATTTAACTGGCTAATGGAAAACATCCCTCCCCTTGGGACATAAGCACCTCCTGTAACAAAATATCAGCATCAGTACATATTGTAGAAATATTGAGAATAACATACAGTCCCGAAATTTTTATTTATACCATCTTAAAAAAAATTAAAGCAAATAACTATGATTTTTGAGAAATTCTATTTTTACCACGTCCGCATTTTGAAACTGCGGATAGAAATTGAGTGTCCGCGATTTCAAACTGCAGTTACACTCTTTGCTTCTTTTTTTTTTTTTGGAGATATCACCCCATTGTTTAATCAAATGAGACATAATATAATTATATAAGTTTTACCTCACAATTTAGTAGTTTGATTAAAAAAGACAGACAAAAATGTGCTGACACATAAAGGCTTACCAAATTTTCTATTCGTGTGTAGAGATTCAATTGAATGGGCGGACACCAATGGGGTTTCAATTGGAAAAAAGGAAGAAGAATGTGTCAGAAAACTGCGGACACTTAATTTCTGTCTGCAGTTTCAAACTGCGCTGCAAACTATGGATGTGGTCAAAATGAAATTTCTCAGAAATTGTTATTATTAACGGTATAATAAAAATTTCGGCATACAGTCGAAGCACACTGTTAATGCAAAATGTCTTTCCGAAATCTAATATTATATCATATTTTTTTAGGGATGTATGAAATGCCGCCCACAAATTGTTCTTTCCATTTAATGCATATGTTAAGTCTGAGATTCCTTTTGTCTTGTTTCTTCTCCGGCATATTGCTTGCACCACGATTCCACGAATAGTTTCAGGATAAATGTTTCTGTTGGCGGCTTGTTCCGTTTGTCAATTCTGCTTAATGTCAAAATTTTATACTACCGCTACTAGTAAATTAAATTACTAGATTTAGTCGATGTGCCTACTAATTTTTTTTTTTTGCACTGCATAATTAATATGAAGGAAGACAAAAATGTTACATTGCTTTAAAAGTTGCATTAAATCTTACTAAGGCACATTAAATTTGTTTCTTTTAAGTAAAAAATGAAAAGTGTGTACCAGACCCTTTAATAAAAAAAAAAAGGTATGCATTGATATATAATATATGAGGAGGGATCAAGTTACAACAATTTTTGAGTTACAACAAGTTACCACAACCATTTTTTACATTTTCAGAGTCCAAATTGTCGATCCAAACCATTCAACATGATCTCCACAATAAAATGTGCTTCCATATCAAATTTTATATTTTTTGAAATTTTTTTACTGTTTATTAAGATGAGTACAAAATTCAATGGTCTGAATTTTACTAGTTTTTATACCCATTTTAATAAATAGTAAAAAAATTTCAAAAATGTAAAATTTGGTCGCCAAGCACATTTTATTGTAGAGATCATATCTAACGGTTTGGATCGACGATTTGGACTTTGAAAATGTAAAAAATAGTTGTGATAACTTGTTGTAACTCAAAAGTTGTTGTAACTTGATCCCTCCTCATAATATATATGATATAACAAATAATGTGTGATGGACTGATGGTTAAAATACTTGAAAACTTAAAACTCTTTTTATGAAATATTAATTTAGACATAATAATCTTATTAACACCTGCTATGGCCCTCACTTGATGTGCTCTTCTGAATGGAATATTGTCCAGCTTGCTAGAAAAAAATGAATATGGAAGAGGTTGAAATTCTTTTGGTCATTTTCGAATAGTATAATATCTTCGTTTTAAAATGATTTTTTATTCTTTGAATGTATAAATCCACTAGTAATTTAGATGTAAAGTTCATGCCTTTACATTCCTCCAATATTCTCACTTCTTTCAGTTTTATATAGTAGCTGGCTGTATATATAGGCGTTTACAGACAGGGGTGGATCTACTGTAGCACAGGGGGGTCAACTGCCCTCTGCTGGATTTTCAAAAGTAGTGCTAAAAATCTGCTTTTCGGACCTCTGCCCCTCCCTGGAATTCAAATTGCCTCCCTGTAGCCCATTCTGGAATTTTAATAGACGGAACGGAGCCCATATAAACTCTGAGCGAAACAAATTAGCGGAGCCCAAATAGGCACTGATTCCAAATAACGACAATTAGTTGAACCAAAATGTTTTTATTTTTTTTATTTGTTTTGAATTCAAAGGCAGAGGCTGTCAAGTTGAACCAAAATGTTGATTTCAAATTTCCTATAAATGTTAAATTGTTGATTTTTTTTCAAGTAATTTAGGATTTTTATTATATTGATTGGTATTTTTTTTGTTATGTTGAATTGTACCCGATAAGCTATTTGCATCCGATTATTGCTCCGCTCTGACAAAAATCCTGCGTCCGCCCCTGTTTACAGAATGTTGTTTCTGAGCAGAAGACATCAATCTATCAGGTTGAAGTAGTCTGTGACGGCTGAACACACTATTTATATAATATAAAATGCATCTATTTAATATAAAATTTTATTTTAGAGAGTTAAACTAAAGAACTTTTTCCGAAAAAATTATCCGAGACTTTTCGAAAGCATAAGTTTGCAAAAAGTTTTAGTATAATAGTATAGGCAGTTTATACTCTTTGAGTTAAAAAAAAAAAAAGCAGAACACAGCAAATAACTCTATCCCTATGCCTAAGTTTAATGTCAACAATTCCAACATACCAACCAAAAATCCTCTTGCATCAAATCTTTATAAAACCAGAGTTAACTGCACATCAGCATGTAAAATAGATGTAGTACTCTAAAGATGAATTTATGGTGAAACTGGTTTAAAAATTATTCTTCTAACCAAAATTTGGCATACTGAAAAAAAATGTTATACATTGTAAAAAATCAACCAATGATCATTTATAAGAACAAACATTAATTACAGCAGTTATAAAAACATCAACCAATTAACGATTGTTTATAAGAACAAACATTACAGCAATCATAAAAACATCAACCAATGATCGTTTATAAGAACAAACATTATATTACAGCAATCAGAAAAACAACCCCAAAAAAAAAACCGTGTAAAACATTTATTCTTTTTACTATTTTATGAAGGTCATTATAAGCTTATACTTCAAAATTGAAGGCCAGATTTACGCAAAACACCCCAGTTTTTTCAGGGACAAACGGTAATGACGACTTCCTCTATTACCAGTCCTCCCTTCCACCTTCCGCTCCACACCTCGTAAAGTCCAAATTTTAGTTCCTCATCCCGGTTTTGGAAGCTGAATTTCAAGGCTTTTGGATCTTGCGGTGCCAAGAAAGTTACTCCGTAACTATTCTGGCTGAGATTTACACTCGTCCAAGTTGGCCTCCCATTTTTGCCAATCTTCGTCATGATGTAAATTGGGTTCTCATTCCACCCAAATGCATCTGGATTCAGTTTCAGTTTAAACTGTAATGCGTAGTCTGTGTTTGGTTTCAATGATTTCAGATTGTATGATCCGTTAACCTCTAGCCAACACACCTGTACCAGCTCAGCTGTGCCTCTGTAATTAAATTAATTTCAGATATCTTTATTATTAATCTCAATACCGAACAGCGTATTGGTTTAAATATAACTTCAGAAATATAATGACATTGTGGAATGGGACTGATTTTGTTCTTAGTTTTGTTTTAAAATAGAAATGAAATAATTAATTTACCCAGATAATAAGCGCCAGTAGCGTGCGTCGTTTCCCCAAATGATGTCAAGAGCTCGAGGCTTGAGTGTGACCTTATTATCTTTCTCCTGTCAGTGTAAAAGATTAAACATGGGGATTAAGAAAACAATTGCATATATCACAATTGTTTTGAAAGAGTTCATAATAGTTTGTTCTAACAATATATTTGACATGAGTATTTCTTTAAACAATTATCCTAATATTGTACAAACAAATAAATAGTTAGCCTGTAGTATTTTTACATTCTTTATCTTGAAACTCATTCATTCATTAAAATCTAACAAAAGGAAAAGAAAAATAAAAAGAAGGAATAATATTAAATTGCGGCTGATTATACTATTCATAGTTACCTGAATATGTTGAGCTTTGTCAGGAATTTCTGACCCTTTGTGATGAGGATATGACATTTTTTTTAATTACTAAGAAATAGAGTAGAAAAGTTTCTCGATTGATTGAAATATAGAACTATTAATGCAAGAAGAGAATAAATTTTATGACCGATGGTTATGAAAGGTTATGACATAGTTGTCTCCTTTTTATAAGGATATAAAGGAGAGTCGCAGACGCAAGGAATAAAACAGGGTGGCTGAATAGTTACATGGAATCGAACTTTTTGCGAGAGGTGCATGCAAAAATAAAGACTGCCGCATGAGGAAAAACAATATTTAATCTCTCTAGAAAAATTTTATGTGGATATATGTAAACAAAATCGTATATATATAACTTTGGTTTGGATACGCATAAAATGAACGGATGAACTCGTGCGGATGCTAGACAATTTGGAAACGCCTTCATTTATTGAAAGGTTATCAAAATACATTTTGCTAGTACATATTTCATGTAATATGAGTATGAAGAAAAAGTTATGTTTTGGCATATTACAACAACAGTTTTTTTTTGTTAATATTTCAAATTAGAAATTAGAAAATTTTAATTGCTAATCTTGTTCGAGATGTTACTTGTTCACCAAAATAAATAAAATTTCGAAGTTTATTTGATGTGGTCGAGATTGATGCACCAAATAAATAACACTTTTTTTTTGGCGCTTAGTACTAATCAAATTATTACTACAATAATATTTTTATGTCATTTGCTGTCACACTCCAGAACTACGTACAAGCATAGTTACAAATGAATTATTCGAGTTGAGTTTAGTGATGTCAAAAATTTGTGATTCAGGAATAATTCGGGTATAATTCGGGAATGATTCGGAATTATCCGGATCAGAGATATCAGTCCTGCAAGAGAGCAAACAAAAAAAATGTTCTAGAAAAAATTCAGGAAAAATTCGCGAAAATTTATAAAATCCAGAAAAAATCGTAAAATTCGCTAATTATTCGGGTTTAATTGAGTCAAAGTTCGGTCAACCGAATAATTCATCGTTCGATTCGACATCACCAAATAAACGAATTATTCAGATTTAATTCGAATTTAATTCGCAAATCTTATGATTATGTGTACAAGCAGTCAAGCACATGTACTGTCATTTGCTGTCTTTTTGTTTACAATTTTACATACATACCAAAATACTATCTGTACCCTTTTAAAACCAACCTAGAAGTTACAAATGACTGAATTAAATCTTATAGTTTTCAATATCTTGATTTATTTTGAAACTTAATAAAAAAAATGAAAATAAAAACTTAAGTAATTATGATTATAATTATATTTTTTTTAGTAAAAATTGGTGCTCAAGTCACCAAACTGTTTAACATGTATTAGAAATTCTCCATTCAAATTTTAAATATGCAACTTCTCACATGAAAGACATTGTCTTTCTCAGTAGATTAAAAATTAATTCTCAATTATAATTATAATGAAATTCTAAGTTCTATAAAAAGTGAGATATTACATTCTTCCCCAATAAATTTAAGATAGGTCAATATATCACTTTTATTCTTTCAAGATAAACATGGAACTTTTGAATACCTTAACTAACCTAGTAATTCTCAATGTCTTAATTTATATTTACAATGAAAACCTAATTAAGTTTTTCAAATTTTGAGATGTTGCATTAGCCTTTCTCTCACATCTAACAACATTAACAATTCACATATATAACTAATTCATTTCAAATTACTAAAAAGAATTTACTTTTATCATTTCAAATTATATAACTAATTCATTAATGCAATAAATAATATTGTCATGAACTCATGATATTTATTACATTTTCGGAAGTATATCTCTCAGAATAATATATATAAACATGAGATAATTATCTGTATGAAAACATCCTTTTTTATCATATCCATGATGAATGGCCAAATAGAAGACACCAATTTTAATTAATTTAAAATGAATTTAGCAGAAAAGGTAATAAATTGAATAAATTTGTTATTTGTTTCAAATTAGAAGGGTAAAATACTTAATTTCAATAAATATAAAAGATATAAATAAAATTCTTCTAAATTTTAAGAAGTATTTGTGAGATGGTCCTGGCAGCCCACCGAAAGAAAAGAAAAAAGGTAAAAGAATAAAAGAGATCGAGTCATTATATATCTTAATATCTTTGAATGAAACCAACGGAGGCCCGAACACGCCAAGCAAAGCATCTTTGTACGGTGGAAGTTTTGAAACCGGGGGCGGACGCAGAATTTCTGTTAGGAAAGGATAGAAATCAAATTCAAATAACTTATAGGGTTCAAACTCATTAACTAATCAGATATTAAATAAAACAACAATCAACATAATAAAAAACAATAAAAATAACATATTCTTACATAATAAAAATAACAAAATAATATCATTTTACATATTTAAAAACAACAAAGTTGATCTGGATCCATAAGTTTCTATAAAATTTATATAAAAAATACATAATTTTTCATTAACAATGCTTTTGAACTAGTCTGGTGAGATTTTTAGTTCTAAGGAGAGACAATGATATCGAACTTGTATTTTTCTACTAAATTTCAAAATCTAGTGGAGGACGGTTGTCCCTCTCTGGCTCAAGGTGGGTCCGCCCCTGTTTGAACCGCAAAAGTATTTTCCGTGGAGTTGCTTTGCCTTTTTTATTTATTCCGGAAAAGGAAATATTGATAACAGTAGAATGAATTCCAAACGCGGTGGCTGTTGATGTATGTTTTCACCTTTTTTTTTTTTCATCTTTGAAAGATTCGATTATATAAATGATATATGCACCAATGAATGCAGGGAACAAGCAGAAATTAAATTAACCAAATCCATGAGACAAAAATTGGAGGGTTGGGCTCTTGGAGAAATTTATGTAAAACTTCAAATTATGCTCCTAAATGGTTTCAATTAATGCTTAATTATAATCAGGCAAAATTTTCGTGATATTAATAGTCCATACTGCATTAAATTGTATACTAAGAAAATCAAAGCCCTAAATGGAAAGAGTTTAAAAGATAATCACTAATGTATTAGCTGCCTAATCTCAAATTCTCAATATTTTCTTTCTAAATTAACAATATCTTTTTATTTTCTCCGGATGGTTAAAAGTACCATTATCAGTCGAAAATTCATGTTAGAGGCTAGATCACTTTGTTCTATGAATTCATCCTTTCAAGTTTCAACGCTATTTTTAATTTTTTTCACACATTTTAGAATGCATACTTATCTATTGTACCGATGAACATATATCTATAGGATCTATACATGTCTATTTCAGTTAAGAAATAACCGATGATAGATGTCATACAATTTTGATCAAGTCAAAACACATTTTTGACAATTATCAACAGCTGCCTAAGTCTTTCAAGTTTTCCGGGGAAATGGATGATGCAACCTTGAGGTGTTCGGCAATCATTTTTTCTAACTCAATTTGGGTTGGTATTCCCATCCATTTCATAGTTCAAATTGGGGAGAAATAAATAAGAGGATTCAAATGCTTTTATTTATAATTTTCTAATAACAAAATTTCTAAAATGTATATGTTAAAATAAAATTATTAAGTGTGATCTATATTATTTTCATTACATGAACATGAAATATTATTATTTTTTAATTTTGATTTTATATAAATCAATAATATAAAAAATTAATGTCCATAATTTATTTATATCGGTGTGTTTTTTACAAGCTCTTGATACTAATCAAAACAATATTGAAATGCCGTGATCTTTTATATCTCTACAGACAAAATAATATATATTATATCTAACAATTTTATTTTGACATTTAAGTTTTAAATTTTAAGCTATTATAGTTGTAACAATGAAAGCATGACTAGTGTTATCAGAACCAGACCGGAACAGTGGGTTAAACGGAAAATACCGCTCAAAATAAGGGTAACTGGTCTGGTTTTATTATAAAACCAACAAACCAGACCATTAAAAAAAAACGGTTCAAAACATTTTCATTCACGGAGTACATTTCTCTTTCTTTCTTTGATCATCTTGCCTTTTGTTCACTGGTACCGTCAACAAGGAAGCAACACGAATCATGCTGAATTATACGACATAATTGGTCTGATTTCTTACTATTTTTCTCAATTCTCTAATCTTCACTGCACATAGCCATTGCACGGCTCAACCTCAACACCTCAAGGCTGCACGTTCTCGAGGCATAAGTTTGAAGCGAAATCACTAAAGAATCTGTCAAGATCGAATAGTGTAAGTAATCTCATGTAATCAAATTGATAGAACACTGAAAAAGTTAATATTTGAGTTGATTTTATTAAATAAATCAATGCATTTAAGGTGTTTGATGAAATGCCCAAATCAAATTGTTTTTCTACAAGTATAAATTCTTATACCTGTTGGCATCATCAGGGATCTAGACCCGTGATGAATTTCTGGGTGTTTATGCCGACATTTGAATTATCATACTTTGGTACTAGGTTTAGGGAGATCTATGTTTACAAATTTAAAAAGTAAACTAATCAGGAGTGAAATTGTTAATTTTTCAAAGATAGCTTGTGCATAGTCAGATTGGAGTTGATGCATGTTATTGGTGGAATACAAACTTATAGTATTGGTTGGAAAATAAAATTACCAGAGTTTTGTACTGAGAAAATACACGTTGACATTCTTTATAGCTATTAACTAACTTCTCATTAATCAACACATGAGGGACATTATAAATTATTCAACCAAACGCAAAGGATTGAAGAATAAGAAAAACAAATTAAAGATCAAAACCAGCATAAAAAAGGTTTCTTCTTTAACACTTTGATTGATTCAAGTTTGAACATGTATGTAATTTCAATAAGAATAGTTTTAGTTGTATCTCATTCAAAAACATTAATTTCCTCAACAATGTCAATGTCAATGACGTGTACTCCTATTGTGATTATAAGAGCTTGTATGCAAACATTCGGAACTTAGAATGGTTGTTTTGTAAAATATGGCATTCTTGATTTTAACGTAAAAGTGCTGACTCTCTCATAAAGGCGTCATTATAATTCATTAATCTTAGTCATTTTGCCTTCTATATTTAAAGGCTAACACAATTAACTTATTATTAATTGTAAATTAATTTATAATATGTGTTGTTATATAAAATAAGTTCAGAATATTTATAAATAAAATAATTTTCAGTATGAAAAAATTGTAAAAAAAAAATACATATTTGTATTTTATTTCATGAAAATTAAAAATTGTTAATTATCAATTTGATAATTTATTTTTCGGTATAATTGGATAACAAGTTTATGAGAAATAGCATCGTAATATAATAATTAATAAGTTATGTTATTGTTTTATTATTTTATTATTTATATTAATAATTAGGGATCGACTAACAGTCCCCCTACTTCAGTCCCCTATCTGTCCCCCGCACTAAAAGACAAAAAAATAGTTAAAACGTGATAACTACCACCAAAGAGCAAGATTAATGCTATTTTATTAATAGTCAAAACGTATAGTATTCATACCTACGAATTTATAGTATTCATACTTATTATCAGAATCATTCGTCATATGTAAACACAAGCTGGAGGGGACCAGTAACGACCAGGGGGACCGCTGACGTCTTGTGACAGCCTGGATTGGGGATCGCAATCGTCTGAAAGCGACATTTGCCAAGATTGGGGACCACTACAGTGAATCTATATATTATTCATATCTAAATAAAGAAGTATTCATATCTAAACAAATGAAGTATTCATACTGACAATTACGAAGTATTCATACATGTTTGAAATAATTTATACAATTCAAAATTCAAAATCAGATTTATCTCTCTCACCCCACCTCTTCCAAGAAGTATTCATACTGACAATTACGAAGTATTCATACATGTTCGAAATAATTTATACAATTCAAAATTCATTGTCAAATTCATCTCTCTCACCCACCTCTTCCAAGAAGTATTCATATCTAACATGAAGTATGCATATCTAACAAATGAAGTATTAATATCTAACTAATGAAGTACTCAATATCTAACAAATGA
The DNA here is from genome assembly GCF_964058835.1 of Carex rostrata. Classification (NCBI taxonomy): domain Eukaryota; kingdom Viridiplantae; phylum Streptophyta; class Magnoliopsida; order Poales; family Cyperaceae; genus Carex; species Carex rostrata. The sequence goes on from NC_135935.1 coordinate 1,054,567, forward strand.
AATATTCATATATATAACTATTCATATCTAACTAATGAAGTACTCAATATCTAACAAATGAAATATTCATATATATAACTATTCATATCTAACTAATGAAGTATTCACACATGACACTAACAATATTCACATCTGACACTAATAATATTCACACCTGCCCAGATTGGGACCAAGAAATATTCTCAACAGACTAGTATGCATATTTAAAACAATGAAGTATTCATATCTAACTAAAGAATTATTCATACTGACGATTACGAAGTATTCATACATGTTCGAAATAATTTATACAATTCAAAATTTAAAGTCAGATTCATCTCTCTCATCCTACCTCTTCCAAGAAGTATTCATATGTAACATGAAGTATGCATATCTAACAACTGAAGTATCCATATGTTGCACTGTGACAATCTTCGCTGGGCTAGCATGGACCCCCTCCAATGGTGCACCACGCTCTCCCCGCCGAATCTTGACGGTGCACCATGCTCTCCTCGTCGGATCTCGACGGTGCACCACGGTCTCCACGTCGGATCTCGACGGTGCACCACGCTCTCCTCGCCGGATCTCGACGGTGCACCACGCTCTCCTCACCGGATCTCGACGGTGCACCACGCTCTCCTCGCCGGATCTCGACGGTGTACCACGCTCGCCTCGCCGGATCTTGACCGCCATCACAACTGTCGGCGTGGATAGATGGTGGTGAGCAGTAGAGGAGAAGAACAGGGTGAGTTTTGAGTTATGTTGAATTTTTTTTTTCCTTTCTAAGAGAAGATTGAAAAGGATGGGTTTTGACCACGTGAGGGAACAAAAAAGGAAGATTGTTAGAGGGACAGATAGGGTACAGATTCAAGGGGACAACATCTTTACTCTAATAATTATTAATAAAAATAATTGTATTGATATGAAGTATTTTAGAAAAATAGGATTCCCGCGACTTTTTTTACAGTACAACCGAATACGTATTTCAGCACATTTATATAATTCTTCACATGCATACCGATGAGTATAGATTCCCACAAATTAAATTGTAGGTTCTCAAATTCAAAAATTCTCATCCCGCACAATCCCGTGACAATCGAAGAGATAAGTAATACACCAATACACATTTAGCTATATTATCAACGCACAATTTAAGTATTGCACCAATACATATTTAGCTATAGTGTTATTAATGCACACTTATTCAATTTTTTTTATATAAAAAATTGACTAAAAATAAGCTTGTTTAAAAAAGTGAGAAATTAAAAACTACATATAATATTTTATTCATGTTAAAAGGTGAATTGGGTCTTGGCCTCAATTCTCAATTCCTATATGATTTCATTCCCTCTATCAAAATGGGTCCTTGATCGCATTATTCAGATTTGTCGGAATTTTTTATTGGGTAATTAAGACCGATGGAACGGGGGTGGTATATCTCTGTTGAATTGGCAAACTGTATGCCTATCAAGAAGATGGGGTGGTTTGGGAGTGCCGAATCTAGAGATTAGAAACTTGTCATTGTTGCTACGATGGTGGATGAAACCATATGCAAACAGTGGCTGCCTTTGGTCAGTCATAGCAACACGAATCAGAGGCATAGAGCATGCTGATCAAACTTTTATATGCATGTGTCAATTGTGGCTCATTTTCTTTTGGCAACATTTGATCAAGATCAAATCCATTTTTCATTGGAGCACGAATTGGGAAATAGGTGATGGAAAAACCATATTGTTTTGTACGATAACTGGGATGAGCATATACTTTGCTAATTCGGTTTACAAAATTATGATCTCCGGTGGAAAGGTAAAGTGGGGATACAAATTGATTTGGGAAAGCTATGCACCTCTGAAAGTCAAAGTTTTTGCTTTATTGATGATTAGAGAGATGATTCTTACACATGATATCATGGAAAAAGGGGCATTTTTTGTGATATGAGGTGTTACTTGTGTGATGCATGTGGATGGGAGGATCAATGCTGCACACTTGTTATTTACATTCTTTTATGCGCAGAGAGTTTGGAGATGTATGAGTGCTAGCATTCGTTTGATGAGAGTTGGCGACTCGATGGAGCAGATATGGGAATGGGACAACTCCATCAGGTGTGTTAGCTACCTAATAGCTAGGCAAGGCGAAGAGAGTATGGGCCACACGATTTCGATGCACGATATGGTTCATTTGGAAACATCGCAAAGATAAATGATGAATCAGAACTTTGGTTTAAGTTCTGTAGAGGGAGGAACAGAGAAAGGATGCATGCGTTACCACCTTCATAGGCGGCTTTGATTTCGAGTACCGTTCACGTGCATGAATTGCATATTGAATAGAATAATATTCTTGTAACTTTATTCTTTTCTTTTTCTGTTAGCTTGCTTTTCAAAAAACAAAAGAAACAATGAGAAGCACGTGTATTAATACAAGGTGATCAAATTAATACACGTGTATTAATACAAGGTGACAGCATGGTAGAAGCTAAAAAAGAGCATAAAAAAGATCTAACACAAAAGAAACAATGAGAAGCACGTGTATTAATTTGATCAGTTCTTCACCACCAAATTTCGAGGGACAAAAATAACTTATGGTCGTTTCTCCATTTTCTTTGGATTTAATTAACATATTTTATGAGTCATAAATCTAATGTAAAATTTTATGTACACCAACAACAGCTTTATTTTTATATTTGGTAATTAAAAATTTCATTCTTAAATAACATGTATAATTATATAATATTTTCGATTTCACTAAAAGAACTGTCACGTTACCGAATTAGTTGGTATACCATAATATAATATAAGAAGAGTACGAACTAGAATTCTGATATTACGATTTTTTTAAGGATCTCCTAGAAACTGTATTAATGATATAGTATAATTTTTGTGTCTTTGATATGTCTTTATTTTTAATTTTCCAATAATAATAATTATAAAATTTATATGTTAGTATTAGATGTGGTCGATATTATTTTCTCTATATGCACATAAAATAATATCATTTTTTTAATTTTATTTTATGTGAATCAATAAGTTAAAGTCGACATTTAGAAATTATTCATATCATTGTATTTTTGTAAACTCTTGATAATAATCAAAATAAATTTGAGATGTCATAATCTTTTACATGTACATAAAGAAAATAATATAGATCATATCTAACGGACTTATTTTTTATAATTAAATTTTAATTTTTTAGTTATTAAAATTTTAAAAACAAAACTATGATGAAACAAAAAAAAATGCATTTGAATCCTGCTCAAAACTATAGCATTCGAAAATTAAAGGAACCGTAAATATGTTACGGTTTCTTTAAGGCCTCTAATATTGCTACGGTTTAATTTTAAATGTCTTTTATCAGCATTATAAGAATGGATGAAAATTTTAAAAATAATAACGTTGGTACGGTTCCTTACCAAATTTCCAAAGAAACTAATGAATCAAAAAAATAATGCAATCATATTATTAATTTATGAACTGATATTTGAATTATTAAAAAAAAAAAATGTTCAAAGAGACAAAGACCCTTTTATTTTGCAAAGAATGCAAAAGAAAAAAGTGCATAAGAAAAAGACACGAAAAGCTAGGAACAAGAACTGATCAAATTAAAAGAAAATCAAAAGATAATAAATTCAAAATCAATCAGCACAAACACTTAAATTATTATGTCTTTGTACCACACTTAAATCCAAAATCAATCAATCAAAAGATAATAAATCCAAAATCCAATACGCTTATACCATACTGTAAAAAAGGAGGATTGTACCACACTAAAAGTGGCAACAAACAGTACATGTTCACTGAACTGCACACAACCACACGCCCACAAGGTAATTAAAAGGATTCAACATAACTATTCAAGCAACTTAATTCACAAACCATCCAGCAATGATCAAGCAATTCTACATAAAAAAGTTTGACCTACTAAATAAAGACAGTGAGGAAGAGCTGGTGGTTATGAAGACCGCATCATAGTCAGGGCAATTTAGGTGACAATAGCACATAATTTGGATGTAATTGTATTTCTATTCATGTTTTTTGTACAACTTGACAGCCACTGCTAAGCTATATATATATAAAAAAGACAATAAAGCCTTAATCTATGCAATAGACTTGTAACTTCACAATAATGGTATCAGATGCATGCCATTGAGTATTGGACAAAAAATATGGTAATCAATACTAATAATCAAACTAACCTTCACCACTTGTAAAGTCTATCAAAACAATTACAATTTACATCAAGAACACAAAAGAAAAATTGTAGATAGATGTGTTTGAACTAGATCATGATGGCCCATATCACATACCAGGTACATGCTGAAGACTTAAAATAAGTTTATTTAACAACAAAAAAATGATTACATCATCAAAGTTTAGCATATAGAGAACTGAAAACATAGAATATATGCACCTGAAGTGCACGACAAGTGGTATGAAGCCTTAGACTAGCAACATTTGAAAGGTCTCTGAGAACCTTTACATATTTGCCAATTGAATCATCTAATACTGCATCTTGAAAACAAATGTCCGCCCTTACTAGAGGTGACACATTGTGCAATCTAATTCCTCCTTTTCTAAGATACTTAATGCGCAAAGAAACCACAGCAGGGCAAGAAATATGCACATCCCACATTTGAACACACATATCTAAAACAAGTTTCTTTAATTTATTGGAGCAAATCTCATAAACATCCAAAATGCAACAACTCATAACCAATTCTTCGAGGTTGGGACATCCCATTAAAATTGTGCTTACGAAATTGTCATCGACACAGAGACATGTAAGCTCTAGCTTTTTGAGAGATGAGAGGTTCATTAATTTGGGTGCAACAAAAGTGTCAGGGGCATCAAAAGACAACGAGATTTTCTCTATTTATGCACAAGTGAAAATTGAAAGAGGCACCTCAATAAATTCAACTGTAGAGACATTGATAGACATTATACGAGGCATGCACATGGCAGCACGATCCAAAATCCCAATGACATGAGGGAGATCGCTGCTCTTTACACCCTCAAAAGACAAACCAAATTTTTCCAAGGGCACCGTCTCACAGTGGTCAAAGACACCATAGACGAATTGCACAAATTTTGTGTGATCTTGATTTCCAAGTGATATGATATATTAGGTTGGCAGAACTGATCACTCTGAAAATATAGGACTGGTACAAAAGCCCAAATGTTTGTCCATCGTTTCGACAAAATCCAAGTGTTTACCGCCTCTTTGGTAAAAGGATAGAATGTGAGTTAGAACTGAGTCGGGCAGATCACTAATCCTATTGACTGAAGAATCTGCATTCTCCATCATTAATCCTCTTTGGATGGAATGCAAAATCTGTTCTACAATTCATGAAATTATACAAAACTAAATGTTATTTGAAAATCCAATCGCTCTAATTGCTTCTAGCCTAAGGAAAAGGTAAATTGAGAAGGATGATACAGTCAAGGTGACCAATTTCAATTAAGACATACCAATTAAGATAAATCAACAAGGACATGGAGGAATATTGATTGTAAAATACTTTTTATTGGTCATGATATATCCTAGAATCATTTATTTTTTCTTAACACCAATTGAATAAGATCTAGACAGTGAATAACATGAGAAGTTCAAAATCTTCTCAGCATGGAGAGAGAAGGAGAAATCACAACAGAGATTCCTAAAATATATATTGATCTCTTAAACTTGGAAATGGCGGCCGCCGTGCTAAAGGGGAGAGAGGAGGATGGATAGATAGAGAGAGAGAGAGAGAGAGAGATTTATATATGTATGAAGTAGAGCTTTTAGGGTTTCACTTGAGTTCCAATGTGGAGAGAACTTTGTGAGAATTAATACAGATGCCTAGAAATCTTTTGATTTTGATTGCCTATAGAAAACATTTTCATTTTTCAATAATGTGTCCAAAAATGATCAAATAGTTTTCTCTGGAGTCAGAAGACACTACGAAAAAGTGGAAATAACAACAGATAAGGAAACCTCATTTGTAGAAAATAGTTATGTTGATTAGCCGAGGCATGCACTCAGCATTGTAGTGAAAAAATTCCAATAATGTAAGAAAGATTGTTGCTCCTTGTACCAAGATATGAGAAACAAAGTATCCAAGAGCAAGGTCTCACGAGGTTTAAGACATCACCGACACATGGAACAAACTTAGCCTCAGATTGTTAACTCTTGTCCCAATTACTAAAGCAACAAAACTCCAAGAACTCATCCGTGTCGAAATGAAAAAAACAGCACAAAGCACAAACATTTCATAATCTCTTTGGGCAAAGTGCATGTGTTTAAGGTCTCTTTAGTGTGCTTGATAAGGATAGATGTGGCTTAGAAGCCAGTTGGACAAATCATTATTCTTGTAAGCCAGATAATTTATGAAGCCCATTACTCGCATTTTATAAAAGGCAATTTCTCAAACACCTGGTAGGCAAGATCATTGTTAGAATATTACAAAACCACATACCACCGATACTATCTGAACTTAATATATAAATAATATTGACAAAACGGATCTTAATAAGTCAAATGAGATAACGTTAAATCCAAGAATTAACATATTTCTCTTGAAAAGAGGGAGAGTGAAATAGGATGGTAAAGCTAAAGAACTCGATTTCCAATTGCACATACCAATAAACCCCATGAACAATATAAGTCAGTAAAGTACTTGATTGCAAAATATTCCCGTGTTTCATGAGAGAGAGAATGAACGGAAAGGAGGGTAAAACTAACTCTACTGACAGGAGAAGAAAATCGCCAGTTTTTTTTTTTTTTTTTTCAGAGCCTTGGAAGCAGGGCAAGCTGCGGGTGAGTCTATCGGACTATACATACATAGCACGCAGATTGATTCGTAATGTAAATAAATGTTAAAAATAAAGTTTAAACATTCGGTCAATCAAAACTGTTTAACATAATTTTCATTAAGAAATATATTTGCAAACAACATTTCATATTTTTATATTCTTTTTTTTTTTAACTATCTACCTATCTAAAAAGATATTAAAGAAATTCTAAAAAGTATAAATTTAATTTACATATTCATATTCATATGAATATGAATATCATGTATGATTCAAATTGACTATTTAAACTTTAAAAATAAAATATTAATTTATAATACGGATCAATTGTGTAGAATGAGTAATTAAAGTGGAGGGTAATTGGTGGACCGTGAAAATTAACAACAAGAAGCTAATTATTTTTTGAGAAGTTCGATAAAAAATACATATTAGATTAAAATTTCAATTAAAAACAAAAACTATTATATAGAATAAAATATACAAAAATTTCGAAAGATGGGCATATAATATAGTAATTAATTTCGTAAATTAAAATAGGTATATCTAATCATTCATGAATATTTATTAGTAAAAGGCTAAATTAATTTCAGTTATATGATTAAATTTGACAATAATTTAGTATTATTCCAATTGGAAATACTTAATAATTAACTTGATATACCCTTACAAAAACCTAAATTTATGGTGTAAGGAGGGTTCAAATGCCTTCATTTTTTGTGCCTCTATCATACATTTATTTTTAAGAACTTTAATAACTCAAAATTTAAAACTTAAAAATAAAAATAAAACCATTGGAGATGATCTACATCATTTTATCTATGAACATGTTAAAATTTGCGATATTTCAATTTTGTTTTGGTTGTCATCAAGAGCTGATGTGGTCTTTACTACACAAGTAATAAATCCTAAATGGCACTCAATCCGGTTGCAAGTGTACAACCTTATCAAGTAGTATTTAAGGATCGTCTCCACAGGGACAATTCAGAATATTAAACCCTACCTAATCAATTTAATTTAGTAACAGGAAATAAAAGGAATTTGTTGTTTTTAGGATGTTTGTTTGTAGGTGATCAAACTGAATTAACTAAATTCTAAGGTCGAAATGTGGTTTTTAAGCAAGAATGAGAAATTAGGGTTTCTTAGGGTTCCTATCCACTAATGTCACGATTAATTGATTTATTAAAGTTGTTCTTATAATTATGAAGGCACGGTCGAATGTTATAGGTATAAAGTGATATCTCTATATTAATACCATCTTTAAATTAGTATAAATGTCACCTCTCGGTACTTAGTTACACTAATCCAAAGTCATTAAGTCCTTAACTGTCCCAATTGATGTAGAAAGCTATTCATCACCTCTCGGTACTTAGTACAATTTTCTAACCTATCGGGTAAAGCCCGTATAAGACAAGCGTCGCCTCTCGGTACTTAGCCTATCAAATACCATATTCTTTATGGTCAGGACTAAATATTCAATCTCTCGATTGCAAATACCAAATCCTAGGGTTTCATGCAATTTCGATTAAGTCATCACAATCAAATAATATAAAGAATAGATCATACCAAGGAACAAGTAAAGTAAATATAATATAAAATCAACTAATTCATGACACAAGTTTCAAGCATAACCCTAATCAACCCTAGAAATGACCTTAGCCGATCATGGCTAAAGCACAAAAGAGAATAAACAAGTAAGAGAGTTCTAAAAGAAAGAAATCAATATAACTGCTCGAAGAATTCGCTATCTTCTTCTCCTTCCTTTTGTCTCCCCTTTTTCTCCCTATTCTCCTCTGCTTTTCTCTCTTTCTAATGTCTAAAATTCGTCCCTAAAAACAGTTATCCTTCTTCCAGAAATAAAAACAACTAATAATAGCAAAAATATCGTTCTGGAACTGTTTATTGCGGGCCGCAATAAATTCCTTGCGGGCCGCAATAAATTCCTTGCAGGCCGCAATAAATTATAAAATCGCGTCTGGAATGAGGCTGAGTGATCCCTTGCGGGCCGCAATAAGCTTGGTTGCGGGCCGCAATAAAGCGCAGGAAATTCAGGCTGGAAGCTGTTCTGTCTGGGTTGGTTGTGGCCCGCAATAAATTAATTGCGGTCCACAATAAATAGGAAAATTCGTCCAAACTTCATGCTGTCTTGCTCCAGATCACCCGTCTTCCTCCGTTAAGCTCCAAGCACTTGATTGCCTACAAAATAAACACAACTAGGGCAGTAACTTGAACTTTTAAACATTTCTAACCTAATTAAATTCTAATTTCAACAAAACTCGGCTTAATTCACACAACAAACCCTAGGTTTCAACATATATCATTTTGGCTTATCAAGAGCTTATAAAAACATACTAGTGTGGATAATTTTTAAATGTTGATTTTTTAAATGATTGATTCACATAAAAACAAAATCGAAATGTGATTTTTTTTATGAGCACACAATGAAAATAATATAGATCACACATAATGATTTTTTTTATGTTTATAATTAATTTTAATTTATTAATATTTTTTAAAAATAGCGACATAATAAAGCCATAAAAATAAAGATATTTGAAACCTCCTATTATTCGGAAATACATAATGACTTAATATACCCTTACAAAAACAAACTAAATTTATGGTGTATATATTTATTCAATAACGTTGTACCGAGAGGGGAACTTGAATAGATTAAGAGTTCCAAGTTTTTTTTTATTAGTTTGCAAAGTTTAGTATTGCAAGTTCTAACAAATTTACTTTTAAGTAAAAGGAAATATCAATGAAAAAAATTAGAAACTTAACATTTAATTATTCTAAATTAATTATAACTACTTATGTAAACAATTGTAATTTATTATAAATTAATCTAGATCTTGTTCTATGAAAAGTAAATAGAATAAAAATTAGCTAACTAATACGTCTGGATGAGCTTAAATTAGTGCTAACGCAAAAAAATAACACTAATCCAGAGTGTTATCTTCATTATATTATTTTAGCATCACATAAGAACTAAATTAAATTATAATTCTTATAATTAATTTAGTTATCACCTGTATTCATATCTCCATATGATATGTCAAAATAAGTTTTCCGTAATTAATTTTTCTATATGACTTAGTATGATCTATATATCATGTTGACAATAGAACTAAAACACTTTTTAATTCTATAAATGATAACATATATCTAGCAATATACATTATAATGATTCAAATGACACAAACTATCTGATAGTCACTATCAGAATTTTCAAAAAAAAAAAAATGACACAAACTATATATAAAATACTGATACTCGAAACATCAGTAATCTTGATGAAAGCTTTTCATCCGCACAAGATAGAAAAAACGTGACGTGACTATCACACCATGACTTGGTCACGTCACGTTACGCAATCAAAATTTATTTTTACGTGACGTAACTAAAATAATGAAAGACAATCATGTATCATCACACCATGACTACACGTGATATGACGGATTGTATTTAATTATTATTTTTATATTTAAGTTAGTTCAAAAAAATAATTCTTAATTATAATTTTATTTTCCTCTCTTTCGAAATATGTAACCTCTAATGATATGTAATAGTATTATGTTCTAATGGAAAACTTAAGGGGAACAATTGGCAAAATATATATATATATATATATATATATATATATGAGCTAGGCTACGGTGAGTTGCGAAGTAAAGCGAATATTTTACTTCACGCTCATATTTTGCGATTTTAAAGTTCAAAATGTCGATCCGAACCGTTCATCTTGTTCTCCATATTAAAATGTGCTTGGAGACCAAATTTTATATTTTTTGAAATTTTTTTACTATTTATTAAGCAATTTTGAAAGTCGCTGATCTGATGGTCCAGAAAATTTTACTGTTTTTTTATTGTTCACAGCAAAACAGCAATTTTCAAAAATGCCTAATAAATAGTAAAAAAAATTCCAAAAAATGTAAAATTTGGTCTCCAAGCACATTTCAATATGGATTAAATATCTAACGGTTCGGATCGGTCGTTTGGACTTTCAAAATAAAAATACGGCGTGAAGTAGAAACGCGTTTTACTTCGCAACTCACCGTAGCCCATCTCTCTCTCTCTCTCTCTCTATATATATATATATATATAGAGAGAGAGAGTTAGGCTGGGGTGCTATGGATAGCATAGTGGCCTCCCGTGCTACGGCTCAATATTCAAGTTTTCAAAATCCAAACGGTCGATCCGAACCGTTCATCTTATTCTCCATATTAATATCTGCTTGGAGACCAAATTTTACATTTTTCTGAATTTTTTTACTATTTATTAAGTATTTTACAAAATTGTTGATCCAACGGTGGCTGCACAAAACAGTAAAACCGTTGGATTAGCGATTTTCAAAGTGGCTTAATAAATAGTAAAAAAATTCAGAAAATTATAAAATTTGGTCTCCAAGCAGATATTAATATGGAGAATAAGATGAACGGTTCGGATCGACCGTTTGGATTTTGAAAACTTGAATATTGAGCCGTAGCACGGGAGGCCACTATGCTATCCATAGCACCCCAGCCTAACTCTCTCTCTCTCTATATATATATATAGAGAGAGAGAGAGAGAGAGAGAGAGATGGGCTACGGTGAGTTGCGAAGTAAAACGCGTTTCTACTTCACGCCGTATTTTTATTTTGAAAGTCCAAACGACCGATCCGAACCGTTAGATATTTAATCCATATTGAAATGTGCTTGGAGACCAAATTTTACATTTTTTGGAATTTTTTTTACTATTTATTAGGCATTTTTGAAAATTGCTGTTTTGCTGTGAACAATAAAAAAACAGTAAAATTTTCTGGACCATCAGATCAGCGACTTTCAAAATTGCTTAATAAATAGTAAAAAAATTTCAAAAAATATAAAATTTGGTCTCCAAGCACATTTTAATATGGAGAACAAGATGAACGGTTCGGATCGACATTTTGAACTTTAAAATCACAAAATATGAGCGTGAAGTAAAATAGTCGCTTTACTTCGCAACTCACCGTAGCCCATCTCATATATATATATATATATAGAGTACGGTTAACGCGCTTCCTCTAGCATATGGGCCGAAATGCTTCCGGTGGAAAGTTGAAATTTCAAAATCCAAAAAGTCGATCTGAACCGTTCATCTTCTTCTCCATATTAATATCTGCTTGGAGACCAAATTTTACATTTTTCTGAAATTTTTTACTATTTATTAAGCCACTTTGAAAATTGTTGATCCAACGGTGGCTTACCAAACAGTAAAAATCAGAAGCTACCGTTGGATCAGCGATTTTCAAAATGGCTTAATAAATAGTAAAAAACTTCAGAAAAATGTAAAATTTGGTCTCCAAGCAGATATTAATATGGAGAAGAAGATGAACGGTTCAGATCGACTTTTTGAATTTTGAAATTTCAACTTTCCACCGGAAGCATTTCGGCCCATATGCTAGAGGAAGCGAGTTAGCCGTACTCTATATATATATATATATATATATAGAGAGGGAGAGATGGGCTATGGTGCATTGCAATGCATAGGCCATGTTGTGCATTGGACCATAAATCACCGATTCAAAGTCCAAATGACCGATCCAAACCGTTTATCTTGTTCTCTATATTAATATGTGCTTGGAGACCAAATTTTATATTTTTTGGAATTTTTTTACTATTTATTAAGCCACTTTGAAAATTGCTGATCCAACGGTGACTGTTTGGAACAGTAAAATCAGAAGCCACCGTTGGATCAGCGATTTTCAAAGTGGCTTAATAAATAGTAAAAAAATTCCAAAAAATATAAAATTTGGTCTCCAAGCACATATTAATATGGAGAACAAGATGAACGGTTTGGATCGGTCATTTGGACTTTGAATCGGTGATTTATGGTTCAATGCACAACATGGCCTATGCATTGCAATGCACCATAGCCCATCTATATATATATATATATATATAGAGTTAGGCTGGGGTGCTATGGATAGCATAGTGGCCTCTATGCTACGGCTCAATATTCGAGTTTTCAAAATCCAAACGGTCGATCCGAACCGTTCATCTTATTCTCCATATTAATATTTGCTTGGAGACCAAATTTTACATTTTTCTGAATTTTTTTACTATTTATTAAGTATTTTACAAAATTGTTGATCCAACGGTGGCTGCACAAAACAGTAAAACCGTTGGATTAGCGATTTTCAAAGTGGCTTAATAAATAGTAAAAAAATTCAGAAAATTATAAAATTTGGTCTCCAAGCAGATATTAATATGGAGAATAAGATGAACAGTTCGGATCGACCGTTTGGATTTTGAAAACTCGAATATTGAGCTGTAGCATAGAGGCCACTATGCTATCCATAGCACCCCAGCCTAACTCTATATATATATATATATATATATATATATATTAGTCACGTATTGGAAAAAAAAAATCATGTGATCGAGTATGCAAATAGTCATGTTATATAATATATATACGCAAATTACATGTGATCAACATATATGATGGAGTTTGGCTAGTATAATAACAGTGTCATTTTAATCTATATAACACCAACTCTAAAACCTATCAAATCGATTTCAAACGGTGAATTCAAACCGTTCAAATTGATCTACTTCATTAGTTGTGTGTTTATATGCAAAATTTATAACTTTTTAAATTTATTTAGTACTAAGTCAAGCGGCCAAATGTGTGAGTTTTTAAGTTAATTTTAATACATTAATTTTTCAATATTTTTACTGCTTGATTTGATACTAAAATAACTCGAAAATATAAAAAAATTTGTATATAAATGCATCACTTATAATGTAAATTGGTTTGAAAGGTTTAAATTAGTTGTTCAAAGTCAATTTGATAGATTTTTAGAGTTAGTGTTATAGAACACTAATGTTATACTACTCAAGATGACTTGATCTCTAAGCCGTACATCACCGTCTTAAATAAAAGTCTCGATCGTTTCCGTACGTTTACCATTTGCAAATTCAAAAAAGAAAAACAAATAAAAGGTTAATAAATTACCGGAGGAAGGAAGAGAAATACGACAACAAAAAAGAGAGAATTTAAAAGCTAGAAGAGGGAATGTCAGTGTGGGGAGAGACGAACTGGGGAGGCGCCGGGAGGAAGCCGCCGCCGGTGAAGCGCCAGGCAGGAGGTATGGCGGAGGCGCTCTGCATCGCCTCCGATCTCGGTTTTTCCATACCCACCCCTCAGGTTTTTCAATATTTCCAATTTACCCCTTTCGCCCTTATGTTAGGCGTATACTCAAAAGTTCACTGGAGCTTTCTCAGCTTCAGGTAGTTTTGTTCGCAGTTACTCCTTCGGATCTGTTCCAGGAAGTGAATTGTTTACAAAAATGGATTGCACTTCCCAATTCTATAACTCAGCGAAATAACTATTTCTTTTTCTTTTTGCATCCCATTTAGAATGTGTTGAATTGAACAATGCGAGACAACTATTCACCACTGAGGTATCAATTTTTTTCGTTCTTCAAAAATAGGAAGATCAAGCTAATTTTGACAAAGGGGATGAATTGGTGAAAATATTAAGGGAGCTAACCTCTGTGCAACGCAATCTCGCCAATATGCAAGTCGAGCTACAAGGAAGAAAGGTTTCACTTTTATATGCATTTTTTTTACTTGAAATTTTTATCACTTAGGGGCCATCTCGTAATTATTTATCCTGAGTCGGCACACATTGCACAATGCCTGCTCTTTTTTTTATTAAAATTTTGAATTGCTGTTTTGTCCTAGCCGTTACTGGTACACTGAATTATCTCCATTATGTATACACAATATGCAACAAGTGCACACCGGTAGGTATGAACCAATAAATCAGCGCAATATTAATACACTGGTACGGTCTGCTCAATACCACAATAGTTTGGTACGTAGGGTGGTGTAATGCTTCTTGAATTACTTTTATAAAAATTTACATCATCAATCCTACAGGATGATAAAAATATTGCGCACCTCACACATGTCAGTGAGATGGAGAAGAAATGTGAATCCCTGGCTAGAATAACCTCCATACTTAAGGATGTGATTCAGAATAAGGTGACAGAACAATCCAAATTAAGTTTACTTAATTATCTTTCAAATCAATTTTTATGCATATTCTACTTTGATTAATTATCAATTATTATTTTTCTGTAGGATCGAATAATTGCTCGGCTTCAACAGCCATACTCAATTGACTGCATTCCAGTGGAAGCTGAGTATCAGGTAATCACTTGCAATAATAGGATTGATTAACTATTTTCTTTTTTAAAGCAGAAAATTAAATATTAATGCCATACTATGTCAGCGAGGAACATGATTTACTAGAACAACCTACATCACATATATATGTATGATTATTCTAGCCGAGCTGTTTAAGCCATGTTGCAACAACACCTTTTTTGTTTTATTGTTTGCTTAATTATTTATACATGTTTTTTGTTTAAAATGTGACATAGAAACAATTCTCTGAGCTATTGCTGAAGGCGGCTAGTGATTATGAAGCGCTAACAGCATCAGTTTCTGATTTTCAGTGGAGTCAAAATTTCAGAGAATCACCATCTGTTTGGGGCGTAAGTTGCAATGCTTCTTTTTGTAATTTTTAATGTATCCATAACTAATCCATAAGATTCTCAATATAAATGAAAATGTTTTTATTTGCCATTTACTCTCTATGCTTAGAGAGTTATTTAACTGCAGGAAATGTTACAATTATTTTCTGCTACTGTTCTGCCCCTGTACCCTTATCTTAGGTAGGTTAGTTGAGCGATCCATACTCAGGTATCTTTATCACAGTGAAACTTGTAGAATCATGACATGTATGGATAAAATCCATAAATTCTCATTACATAAGACTATGTCTGGTAGAGGGATACAGTGGAGGGAGACGGGACAACTCTTATCCCTTGTGCCCTTATCTCTCCACTTTGTTCTTGTACTAAACATGGCCTAATTTGACTTCTTGGGTTTTTCTCATCTCAGTTTTCTAGTATTGGAATACTTGTCAGTAACACCAAATGGCAAATAAGATTAAATATTCCAATGTTACAAGTCTTTTTCATTATTTTCAATAAGAATTTGCATTATTAACTTAATTACTGTTCCCTGTTCTGGCAAAAATAGGAAATGTTGCGCCCCATCCCGGCTGCACTCTCATCATGCACACGCTTTTTTGAGGCAATGTTTGCCATGCGAGAATCTTTTGTGACGCTTCAGCAGCTGCGTGTGGGTCCTCATGACCCATCTTCAGCCTCTCCCAAGACCCCTGGTGACTTTTCTGATAGAGACTCAAGCTTTCTGTCACCGGCAGAGAGCTTTATGATTGATGGTTTCAATGAGGCCAAGGATGGAGCAATTGATCACAGAAGGCTGTCATGGCCTAAGAGAGGCATATAGTTTTTTCATATCCTATTTTTCTTTTGTGTGCTGGGGTTATTATATACTTAGAGCTCTTAATGTATCTTCTGCTTTGTTTGTGTTTTCGTTTTTCTTTTTTTTTTTCTCAAGGGGAAGGGGTGGTTCTGAAATAATTAAGAAAGAAAATTGACGAGTGTGACTTTATTGTCGTTCAACAGTATTTCCGCCAGGTGCACACCTGATAGCAGCTGCTAACCTTTTACATTGCGCAAACATAATAGGAAAATTACAGAGCGTGACTCAAAGAGGATAATACTATATACAAACTACGGACTCCACAGCAAAGAATAAAATCTCTCGAAAAAGGGCTGAAAATAGCATTAAAAGGAACACAAGAGTACAGATTTTACTCAATTTAAGTTTTATTTGCCTATCTTGCTACTCTAAAAGAAGCTGCTGTTCTTCATATCACATATTTACAATCATCCTAACCAAAACTAAAGGAAGTTATTTACATAAGATGCACAACCACTTTGTCAGTATAAACTTCGAGCACACTTTCAAAACATTTAAGCTTTGCTTCAACCAGAAGCTGCATATTTTCCCTATTTTCAATTGGGTTATCCATGTGTTAAGATATATACAGCTCTTCCTGTCTCTAATTCCTAAAAATAATTCTCACGCACCATTGGAAGACCACGGTTCTTTTTCCCTTTTTTATCATTGCAGAATGCTAGAATGTAACAGCTACAGCATCATCACTTGGTTTTCAAATACTGAAATTACTCCTTCCACGCTACACACCTAGGGCAGTAGGGTCTTTCATTTTTGCTCCATTTCAGAGCAGTTAGGAAGAGGGTAAATGGAATGATATTTACATTTCTCCACTTTTCTCATGTTGTGATCCAGGAGGATTTGGTATAACCATTATACCTCTACATGCAAGGAGGGGATGCTCGCTGCTTAGCATGAGGCAAAAAATGGACATGTCCAGTTATGGCTAGAGGAAATCCCACACTGGAACAGAGTCCTGTGGTTGGTTGGAGCTCTGTGGATTGGAACCCGCAAAATGTAATGCTTGCATATCAGCTGCCATGTAACCCTGCATACATGTGACACATTTCTTTCCTCAGAATAGGAACTTTTTTATGCATACAAGATAAGCAAGAAAATTAAGATCTGAAAACATAGGAATAACCCCCATGCCCCATCAAGTTCTTCACATGTACCCAGCTAAGGGTGGGGAAAAAGAGCTATGAATGACATTTTATTGTTTCATGGGGGCATACATGATATTCTCTACATGTTGTGGCAATTGAGATGTCACGTCTTGTTTTGCAAGACTACAAGATGAATGATAGTTGTTCTGTTTGTTTTTTATTTGGGCAAATTATGAACAACTCGTTACTCAGAACCTAAATTACATGAAAAGCACGAATGATTAGCGACCATATATTAGTTTCGTAATAGAGATTACCTGAGATAAGTGATTACTAGAAGGTAAATGTGTCTGCGGCAATGAGGAAAGTGAAGCTCCCTGGAAAGAGTAGAATAGTGATGTTAGTCATTGCAATGAATATATAAACCATTAATTAAGTAAAAAAATAATAATTGATGAAACGTAGCTTGGTAGAAGCAGAACAGACCTGACCATATTGGGAAATATTATTTACGGTTTGTGCTGCACCAACTCCAAATCGAGGCGCAAGCAAAAATTGACCCTAAAAATATCACATTATTGAACCATGATTTCTTTTTATCTATTACTTATTTAATCATTTGTTTGAAAGTATAGATTCTCTCTATTGAGCAACGCCACAAGGAATAAACATCTCATATAATCCAAAGAAGTTTCAAAATGTCTTCTCTAGCATTATTTGTAAATTGCAAAAAGAGTGCAAGTACCCCATATTTTTATTTATTCATTCTTGAGAGAACGGAAAAGACAAAAGGGTAGTTTGGGTAATTCTTCAAGAAAACTGGAGACGTGTTTCCAAATTTTATAAGCATGCATCCTGTAGAAGGACTACATTAACTTCTATAAATGGGTGTTGGTATGGTATGTGAAGCCACTAGACATCCTCTATACAGCTATACATATAACTCTGTAGGACAAAAGAATTTCCAAACTACCACTTATTTCTAACCCATTGAGAGAAAAATGTGGTAGTAAAAAGGGGTGGTTTAGGCAATATTCAACAAACTTCTTGTTTTCATAAGCATCAAACAGGGGTTTAATTTAAGAGTTTTTTTTTTTTTGAGGAAAATTTTAAGAGTTGCTAGAATAATGAAATAGATAAACAAGGTTACCTGTATAAGATGAGTAGGATTAAGAAAATGATTGTTATTAGTAGCAGCATTCTGAGAATTAGAAGGTGCAATTATCCGTATCTCATCTTCCCTTGGCTGATATTGAGCTTGAGCCTCCAGTTCTTCACTCTGTCTTGCATCTGATTAAATACGCAATCCAAACATAAGAAGAAACAAAAAAAATACAAACATTTATTGGTTAAGAAAACATTTATTGGCATTTGTACGAGACATGTCTATCACAACTTGTATTATATTATATATATTAGTGTGAGGGTTTTAAGAAAATATACATGAACCAGTTGTAAAAGCTTGAAATAGTTGGCCGAGTTAATTTTTTAACTTTGGGTGTTGATGACTCAAATTTGCAAATTCCAAGATGTTAAGTCAGATATTTTTCTTTGCATATGTAGTTTGTGTGCAATATACAAACATAAAAAAATGAGTAAAAATACAACATAAAACAAGCAATACCACACAAACCTTTTCTCCCTTTCAGTCTTTTATTTGCCTCAAATTCAGCTCTAGTTCTTTTTCTTTTTACCTTCCCAATTTCACCAACATTTCTATCAATGATCAAATTCTCGTTAGGTGCCAAATTAGTTTGCACCTCCTTTGTCAAATTCCCAAGATTCTGCTTCTCAGTGGCGCTCGCCAGTGAGATCCTCTCTACTTGTGCAAGCATATGATCTGACTGGTTCATCACTAGAGAGAAAATTTCGTCATTTTCAGAGGCCTTCAAAGCAATTTTGTAAAAAATTTGGTACAGAGAGATACAATGGTCTTGTGCAGACAAAACCACCCTGTTATTCTTGCTATATTCATTTTGACCCCTTGTTTTTGCATCCTTCCTCCAACGGCTCAAGATTAAGTTTGCAGGAATTTCTTTCAAATTTCTCAATTCAAATACCTTCAGCACATGACAACATATCATACCGCTGCGTCCAAATTTCTTACAGGTACACAAAACCGTACCATCGGACGAGTCAAACCTCACAAGGTGCTCCTTGGGTAAACCTTTAAGGGTCACTACATACTCAGAAAGAGACCCAAATTCATCACATGTATATGCAATACAGTCTATTAATTTTTCATATTCTCCCATGAAATTTCCAAGAATTGCAGGCGTGTACATGCTTGCTGCTTGCCATAGAATTCGAATAGGAGGTACTCTCGGTGTGTTGTGATTCGATTCGTAATCAGCTTGTTCTTCTTTTTGGCGTCTCTCTTCTAACCAAAGTTCAAAAAAGCCCAGAAAACTTGAGAAAGTCTTGTCAGGTTCCAGGGGCCCTTTTAGTAAATCACACAAATTTTCATCTCTTAATGAGGTCTCTATATCAGCAGAAAATACATGTTGGTTGTATGGAGGGGCCCACTTTTCTCTCTCTTCAAATAATTTACACAACCATGTATTATCTTTGAGATTTTCCCTCGCTAACATGGAATCCCAAGTGGTTATAAAATCTTCTTCTTCTTCCAAATAGAATAAACACTGCATTAAATCAGGCAAAAGATATTCTGAAGCCGCAGGAATATACCCTAGCTCCTTGACAGCAGCTAGGTATATCTGATACGTGCAAAAACGCTGCAGCGAACTGGTCCAGATGGCCGCCACTATTTGACTAATGTTTTCACACCTTTCAGTTAAAACTGTCTTAGGTATCTTCCCACCCATAGACGCATTAAATGTCTCAAAAAGCCATTTCAAGGACTCGCTTGAATCATCGTACAGCAACGCTGTACCAAAAATCACAATTTGCTTATGGTGGTTTTGCCCTAAAAACAAGGCCAAGGGCCTCCCAAAATTAGAAACCCTAAATGTGGTATCAAGACACACTACATCACCAAAGTATCTATAATCCATCATGTTTTTTGAATTGGCCCAAAAGAAGTTTGTCATTTGGTCGGACTCATCCACTTGAACTGCGTAATAAAATAACGAATCTTCGCATTTCATCCTTCGAAAATATTCTAATAATGCCTCTGAGTCCCCTTTTACTGTATTCTTTGACCGTTTCACCCTTGTATAGTTCTTGTATTCTTCAGGGATCAGGCTGGTAGCGGTGTCCAATCCAGGTCTGACTTCAGTCTTAATCAAACTCTTTTGTGAATTTAGCAGCTGCATATCTAATGGGGTAGACAATGGGTGGTTGTGATCGGGTATGAAGTCAGAAACCCGGTATCTTCCCCTTATATCAGTCTTTATAGCCATGCGGGCCTGGCAACCAGTACGAGTCTCAGGTCGCACCCGCTTTGACTCATTTTTGGGCTTGAAGCCCTCACGGGAGCAGACAAACATGCGTGAACGAGTTGTGTTTTTTGAGGTTTTATCCCACCAACCTTTACGCACGGTAAAACCAATATTGCTTGCATAACTTATATAATATTCATAAGCTTTCTCTTCTGATTCAAACACCATGCCAACTAACGGGACTCCACTTGCAATTGCCTCAGCAAGTGCTTCTGCAGGCAAGTTGGTTTCTTCTTCTTCTTCAACTTCAACTTCTTGTGATTCTTCAGTTGTTTGCCCATCTTCTTTGTGTGAGGTCTGCAGAGCGGATCATAAATTATGTAATTATGCATATATCGCCCCCAAAAGTTCCAAGTTACGATCATATGCCCCCCAAAACTGTTCAATTTGCATAGATGTCCCTACAAGACCTTTTTGGTAAATGCACATCTGGGAAGGAATGCATACAAGTATGGGCCATGAAGCACACATGGGATACACCCTGACTAGTACGGCCAATGTGGCAAGTGTATGGTATTGTAATGATAATAACAAGCCTTATCAGGATCCAATATCGCACAAATTTACCAGGTAGCAACAGCATCTCAGTAGAGCTATTTTTTCTGGCAGAGGAAACTATTTAGGCTTGCAGTAAATATGCATCTTACAATGGAAGTGCGAAATTCCTACATTCTATTCTACAACGAAAATGACTTCAACCTGAATTTCTTCTTTACTGAGAAACTTCCCTCCAATGCCTCTCAGTCTTCTTTCAGCAAGTGCCTGCCGAGATGGTATCTGCAAAAAAAGATAAATTTGAATTTAGTCCAGAAAGTTTTTGAAAGCAGCCCTTTCAAAAGCCCTTGGATTTATTTGTATTCAATTATTCATAGACCACCTTAGTAGTCCTGTTTACAACTTGACGGCTACTCCTCTTTTGCATGTATTTTAATATTATATCCCTCCTTTCTTCATGTGTATATCTTGAAACCCTGATTCCAAGCTCTCTTAAAAGCTTTGACTGTCCAGGGTTATTCACCAATGGCTTATCTCCTTTTCCTCTCAAGGAATACAATTTATCACCATCTTCACATTCACCATTGTTACTGTGACTACCGTTATTGACCATATCCAAATCAATATCAATTTGATCTCTCTTTTTGCACGTGCCCCGTTTTTTCTTTACAATTTCACTCTCGTCAGATTTTCCTTTTTCGCAAATAAAGCCTTGCATCAGCAAAATTCGGGAACCTTGCGATCTTTTACCATTTCCCATTTTGACCTTAAAACCCAATTTCTCGCCATAAGCACTGTAGTAAGCTTTAGCAGCTGAAACAGAATCGAATTCCATACCGGCAGCTGGGAGCAACCCAGCTGTGGGCCCCTCTTCCAGTGAGAGTAGGTTGTCGTGGGAATGTTCTAAAACCACCTTCGATACCGTCCAGCGACTGTCGTCGGTACGCACCACCTCCATTCCCGCCGAGCACTGGACGCCTCCTGTTCCGACCGAGGAGGCTGGTTCGACTTGCTTGCTTTCATCATCTATCGTAGTTTCGGCCGGTTCTTCTATCGGATCCGGGTTCGGTTTCGGATTTGGATCAGGGGGGTTGTTAGTGTATTCGGGTCTTGCTTCTGAGATCTGTACCATTGGAAGCGGATTCGGGTTTGATCGGAGAATTTTGGGTGGTGGCGGCGGTAGGGAGGAGATTTGGGGGATTGGGGATCCAGGGTCGAACAAGGGAGACAGGATGAAAGACGCGTCGATAAGCGACACGTAACGAGAGGCAAGAATGTGGGGTCCAGATGAGCGGACACGGCTGGTTCCTATTGGGTGAATCTTGTGTAATATAGAACACAGTAACAGGCCGGAAAAAGTATTTGGTTATGTCCGTGATTTTTATTGATAGAAAAATAAAAATTAAAAATATTAAAAATAAGAATGGTTGACAGGAATTTTCAAAAACGGAAAGGCAGTATATTGGTATGGCATCCTGCAACCATGCCACACTTTAGTTTTACAGTAAAAAAAAAATCAATTAAAAAGTGGGACGCCATTGCAATGTTTGGTGCGATGGATAAAAAACAAAAAAAACAATTCGGGATAACTGAGATAGTGAGATGCCATTCCAAACACTAGCTCCACGGAAAAAAAAAATAAAAAAATAAAAAATAAATAAATGGGAGGCCATGCGAAGGCTTGGCCCCGTGGAAAAAAAAAAGATAAATAAGTGGGACGCCATTTGCCATGCGGACCAACAAAAATAAAAAATAAAAAATGTAGGACGCCATGGCATACCATAACCACTACTGCAGCTCATAAAAAACGCAGAGAAATCTATTTCTCTCACCACATTTCATTATCATTTCCGAAAACTGACGGAGCTTTGAGATCTTTTCTCACCTCATTTGATTATCATTTCCGAAAACTGACAGAGTTTTGAGATCTTTCAAGTAATAATTTTTTAGTTAGTTTATTTATAATATTTCTGAACTTATTTATTGTTGTAAACAAAAAATATTTACATTTTTTAATTAATATTCATTGTGTAGGTTATTTTTTTGGAAACAATCAATTATGGTTTTAGTAAATGTGCTTATCGGAGGTGAAATTCGATACGGTCCGAGAGGCGCGGAATATAGTATTAGCCATCGGTATTCATTTCGTGCGACTGTTGAACAAAATTTTGACGATTTGAAAGGTATGATTTATCGTCATTTTGAATATTTTGAGAGTGAATACAATCTAATCATTTATGCTCGATGTAATGTTGGTACGCCAACTGGCCGTTATTATGAGGTTGTGGAACTTATTTGCAATGAAGGCTGGATGATCATTTTCGAGCAATTAATGAATTCTGGAAGAGAATACTGTGTCATTAATTTTTTTCATTGAGTTTGTTCCAATCGTGGGCACAACGCAATTCCCGTTGTACTTTGATAGTGTGGTACCTGAGACGCAGCCAGAACCTCATCAGTCCCGATATTGTGATCCACATGCCGGTTCTAGTCGGGTCCAACCCCATCAGAGAGAACACACACCGCCCCAAAATATATATTCTGAACCTTATCCCAATATGAATGAGTTTTCACCAGCTGTCCAAAAAGAGGTGAATTGGACACAATATGATAATCATAACAGTATACCTTATATGCCGACTTTTGTTGATCCTTGTCCCGATGATGACGACTTGCCACGAAGTGATGATGAAAATGATCCATACTATTGTGATGATGATGAATATGATGTCTTGTTAGAGTCCCAGACACCTGTTGTGCAGACTCAGTATTTTCTCATTTCTGGTCGTAGTGACCGTCACCCTGTAGCGAGTTTCAATGACACATCAGGATTTCGGGAAGCAGATGTAAGTTTTTTCGGTACAACTCCACGTTTTGATGATCAATCTCTTGCGGTGGAGCAAGTATTCCCGTCAAAAGTTGTTATGAATAGAACTATAAAGGAGATCCACATAGGCAAGAATATTGAACTCTTTTGGAAAGAAAGTAGCAAAACCAAAGTTGTGGTCGAGTGTAAAGACACTAGGTGCAATTGGCGATTGTACGCCACATCTTCTTATTTTGGAGCTCGGTGGACAATTAAAACATTAAATACACCGCATACATGTTGTGCCCCGATTGATCGTACTGATCATGCACAATTAACAGCAGTAGTGATTGCCAATGTTATAAGGGATGATATTAGAAAAGATATTACAAAAAGCATTAGTGACATCAAATCGATAGTTCGTGCTCATTTCAAAGGAATTGTTCCCAAATATAACAGGTTATGGCGTGGCCGAGAGCTGGCAATTGAACAAATGTTTGGTAGTTGGAAAGACACATATGCAATCCTCACTCCACTTTTACAAGCAATAACAAGAGAAAATCCCGGTACAAAATGGACAGTTAAATCAGAACCCACCGCGAAAGAGACGGAACGGTTGTTTAAGGCAACAGCGTGGGCTTACAGTCCATGTATTGCGGCAGTGCCTCATTTGAGGCCTATCATTAGCATTGACGCATGCTTCCTGTCTGGTAGGTACAAGGGAAGATTGCTTATAGCTTGCGGTTATGATGCTGAGAATCAATTGCTACCTCTGGCTTTCAGATTAGTTCAGGAAGAGAGTTTCGAGAACTGGGGATGGTTCATGAGGTGGTTACGACAAGAGGTAATTGTTTTGGGAGCTTCATGTGTGTTGTTTCAGATAGACACTTGGGAATAAGAAAGATGTTTAAAGATAGACATGGTGGTTGATGGGAGGATGGCGAAGAGTGTGTTCATACAGTGTGTTCACAGCATGTTGCTGAGAAATTAAAATTCTTAACCTAATTCTTATCTCTAAAATAAATTAAGTTTGTATAATAGCAATAATTTTTAAAAATATATTATTTAAATAAACTAATGCCAATCTAAAAAAAACCGAAATTCTTAATCTAATTACAATTTTTAACCTAATTATTTCTCTAAAATAAAAATAATTAACCTAATTCATAGTCTAATAAAACTAACAATCAATTGTAATTCCAATCTAAACAAACTATTTCACAAAAAAGTCTAATTGAAAATCTATTTTAATCCTATATATAAAACTAATTCAGAAAAATAAAATAAAAACTTACTTAATAAGAGATTAAGAAGGGGCTGGGGCGCATTGGACCGGGATCAGCCAACTGGGACCCCACGGATGTAGGCGGGGGACCAGCGGAGTGGGATCAGCGCTGAATCGCAGTTTTTCTTTTTTTTTTGGCTGTGTCGTTGTCTAAACCAGTAATCGAGGTAGGGACGGGAAGGTTCAACGCAGTATCGAGGTTTCTATTTAATTTTTTTGAGGGATTACACAGCAGATGGCGTCCCACTTTACTTCTATTTTTTTTTTCGCGGAACCAAGGATAGCATGGCGTCCCAGTTATGAAATTGGATTTTTTTTTTTTTTTTTTTTACCGTGCAACCAAAGTTTTTGAAAATTACTGTCAACCTTTCTTATTTTTAATATTTTTAAATTTTATTTTCCTACTAATAAAAATCACGGTGATTATGTAGTTTTAAAAAAAATATGATTCTTTTGATTAAAAGTTTTTGCACTTTCAAACGTTAATTTTTTTCAAAAGACGTTATCATTAAATAGTGATTAAATAATTAAACCTCTAAAAGCAATCGTTGTTAAATTCTGCTAAATGTTTTTTAAGAGCTTGGGGGATGATTAATCGGATCTGATGCGCATGAGTTGATACAATACACATACACTAATTCAAAATTAAAATAAAGAATAAGTTAATTACGTGCTTAAGAATACAATATGCAATATTTGTTATCCAAGCAATAATAAAAATCTTTTAATTAACCAAAAAAATGAATCATGATAATTCATCCTTTGAAATGAGAGAAATTAGAAATAACAGAATGACTGCTCTTCAGTCTTCACGGTATATTTTTGTGAAACATATATAATGCAGAAAAACCAACCAATTTCAAAATTATAAAAATTATCAACATATCCAACTAAAAAAGTAAATTATACAAAAACAATCATTAGGTCTAGGTATTCATAAAATTTAATACTTTCAAACTTTGTTTCCTTATATAGAACCAACAATAATAAAATAATAACTACTCTTTGTAAACAACAATAGTGCAAAGGAATTACTCAGTTTCAAAAAATCATGGAAACTTATATTTTCTCCTAATAAGAAAATATAAAAGTTTGTAAAGTCTATTTTTTTTATAGAGTATGAGATAATTAAATAAGAATTTGAATAAACAAATCTAACAAACAGCACTGTGCAGTCCATCGAATTAATCGTCGAACTTATTTATTTGGTAGTCAAATAATTGGTTTTAGCAGCTAGTTAATTATTAAAATCTGCAAAATGCTTTCTAAATATGACATACATGACAATTTTACTAATCTATCCCGGCTAGTAGATTTTGGTAGCCATTTTTACAATACTACTTTAATTTAGTCTTAATGAAATTTAGTAAAATGAAAACGGACCGTGTCATTGCCTCCTTGATTAGGACTCCGTCTGTTTCCGACCTCAATTTGTCGATAAAGTTAGATGCACACACACTGAATATGTAATTTTATACACTGAACAATTTAAATTAAACCTCAAAAAATTAAATTATAAACTCTTTACATTGTTAAGTGTTAATGTTCAGCTTTGATTTTATTCTTGTGTGAATTTCTTTAAGAACTTTACTACTGCAAATTTTCCAATATTAATTTCAAGTCGATAATATATACGTATTTTATTCAACATTGATTTTAAGAAAAAGCTGTAAAAGTGAACAGAAAAGGGAAGAAGATCCAGGCATTCAGGTGCCATATAACCCACAAATGTTGGCCACTTCAAACGTTTTCGTTGTAAAACAACTACAACAAAATAACCTGCTAAAATAACTACAATAAAATATCATAATTGCACGTACTGTTAATAGATACATACAAATGATTTTTATTCTAAAGTTGAATCTCTTTCAAGGCTGCTATTCCCGTTAGCAATTCAATTATTAACAAAAATGAAGAATTACTGCATCTATACAGTACACTGATGTTTACCAATTTATCAGGACTTACCTGCACTGTTTGAATTTGATCAATTGTCAAACTACACTGATAAAAAGGATGAGAAGTAAGAACCATTACCCTCAAGATTGGTTTCGATTAATCATGTTTTGAAATAAGATAAACAGGTCCTTATTCTCCAAACCAAATATATCCTCTGCCTTCTGCAATGTTTCCTGTATTATTTGAAATTAAAATCCATGAGTTTCAATTCACCTTCCTTGCTACTTGATCCTGTTCCATTGCATTTTTCTTTTTATTTTAAATATTTACCTCTCGTGATTGTCTACTGGAGTTGAACTCCTTGACGTTAGCCAGAAAGGCACCAAATTGCTCATAAGAGAGACGACTCCTAAATAATCAACCAATTAAGTAATATGTCAACATGGTTACTTGATTATTACACTGTTTCAAGTAACATGATAAAACCAGTTTTAATATTTTATTGGTAATAACTAGTAAGAATGTTAAAAGCAACACCAACAATTAATGGAAAATGAACTCAAACCTGGCTAGGCGAAAGAACTCCTTTCCATCCATACGAGGGCGTTCTGTAAATACACAAACTATTTATAAGTTTCACATGTCAAGCCAAGTAGCATAAAGACAAAAAAAAAAAAATAAGAATAATAAGCCCCATTGCTATACAAGTTGATTATGCTCAGATCAGCATAGGCTCACTAAGAAATTTGCCCAACTTCCAACCCAAAAAAGACCTCACAAAATAAATAAAAAAGAAAAGAAAAGAATGCTAATAAGTAAAAACAAGATCTGACAAGCAAACAACTGGCACTAGTTCAGTGCCAATTATTACAAATCAGCAAAAGACCTGATCTATGCAAAACTAGAACCCAGTTGCAGTCTTTGCCAGAGCAGCAAATATGAATTATGAAATGTAGGATGTGCAAGTTAGATACGGCTTTCACAAAATGAAAAGATTCCAGCAAAAATGATACAAAAGAAAAGACGAACAACTCTAAACATGGATAAATCACCTAATTCTCCTTTCTCAATTTATTCAAAACAAATACCCATGCTATCCTCCCTAAATTCATAATTAGAACAACAATTAGAGGAGAAAAGTGCTGCATGGCATAGTTTGGATGAAACAGGATTACATGGATCATGTTTTACAAGAGCATGTCAAAGTTTTCTTTGTGCAGGATGCCTGCATGATATCTTACGATATCCAAGGGCATGCATAGTATTTGAGGTATGAGGTAAACAGGTATATTTTGGACCTGAGAAGGGCCGCCTCTTTGGAGGAGACACTGGAGCAGAGATTGGTTGACTGGACCGAGAGTAAGATGCTAATACAGTGGGGTTCCCATCTAGAACAGACTTCCTTGGTGACGTGGTGCCAGATAAGGTTCTTGGAGATGATCCAGTGGTGGAGAAGCCTCTTTGAGAAGAAGCAAAGGTGGGTGCTGGAGTGATGTACTGTGTGATGGAGAACTCGTTATCTGAACAGAAATGGTGTTTTATTATTACAAAATATTAATTTTGATCCAGCAAAAATATCAAATAATGGTAATATACTCCTGACAAAGCAAAAGTATGACACACAGACTAAAAATCTAGGCACTATGTCCCTTCACATTCTCCAAGAAGCACAAAACAATGCTTCTTTATCCCTCAGTCTTTTAGAACATAAGAAACTAAGAAATACTTGTGAAATTTGAATGTTAAAATCTCATCAATTACCATTTTGAGTCGACCCCCAAGTGGCTGTAGATCCACTAGCAACATCTGATAAAGCGTGACTGCTTGAGATTTCATCTTCATTTAAAATTTATTACAGAACAAAATTCACTAAATAAAAGAAAATCTAATTCTTGTAAACTTATTTATGACAATTACAGACAGTTCTGTCACCTTGCAATGAAGGGGATCGGGCAACGAAATTCTGATAAGTATCTCGCCATGAAGGAATTCTGGCTACCAAATTGTCAGAGTTGTCCACAGAAGATATTTCTGACAGTTGCTGTGCATGCTAAAAAGTATTAACTATTTTTGTCTGGTGTAAAATTTGTTATTTATGCACAAGAAAGAATATTGAAGGTAAGGGTATGCTCACATTTAAATTATCTTCACTTAATGTTTGCACCAGCTGCTTCTTGAATGTCTCCATCTACAAACAGTCAAAAAAAACAAAAAAATGTTGCTAGTTAGCAACAGGGTGTGCTTGTCAGCACAAAAGAGGAGAAAAGAAAAGAAATAACAATTGCAAGTCTCTGTGGTATTTCTTTTGGTTTCGTTTTTAACTTGTTATCTACTCTGAAGAAACCGATAATTTGAGGATTAGTTAAGGGAATAAACTGAAGTTCTGGCAGAAACATCAGTGAGATATCTAAAGATGTTGATAATTTTAACAGTGCAACAGTATAAATACAAAGTTTATCCAACGTACCAAAGTTTATGTTAACTTCAGATAGATAAAATATGTAGATATTTCAATTACACAAGCAAGTAAATAGTACCTTAGCCAAGTTCCTCGCCAATTTTTTTGCTGTACCAGAAAGCATATCCCTTTCTTTTACAAGCTTAGCCTATAGTAACATCAAAAATGTATATACAATAAGAGAAGCAGATTGAAGTCAAAAGGTCACAAATTTTGTTTTATATATGTTGATTTGATTTCTATCGCAAGGTATAAAAAGATGAATTACAAAACTATAGTCTGCGCATTGCCAAAGGAAACTAACCAATTTGACCATAAAAAAAGATTCCAGGACCTGTTGGTTTACCACATCTTAATTGGTTATTGGTAGAAATTGTCATATCTTTTGGTAATGACATGTTCAAAACACTAACATGAAAGCCATACCCAAGTACTTTAATAGTTTAAGTACCAATTACTGGATATTTCCCACTTTTTTTTTGCTTCTTGAAATATGTTTGCTCAAAAAAGAAGGTTGTCGTCGGCAGGGTTTTAGGCTATTTATGTCCAAAAAACCTATGCGATTCTAAATTGGTGACAAACACTTTCTCACGTTTTCCTCCAGTGAAAAATTCAACTTCGCACTATACTCTTGCGCCACTTGATCCAATCTCGCCACCTTCTCTTGTAATTCATCAATTGTCCGGTCCCGATCGGCGATCTGTTGCCTGAGACGCGCCGAGTCGGACTCCAGGCGGGTCACGCGCGAGGCGATCGCCATAGAGGTGATCTTGCGCGCTAAGTCGAGCTGGTCGTAAGGATCGGTAGGGATCACTGCCAGTATGTCGTCTGGTAGATGGAAATCAACGCCGTCGCGCTGCGCCATCTAGGGTAACGGTTGGCACTTGGCAAGGAAGGCGGGTTGCTCGCTCGCCGGAGTTTGTTTGGAAACTTGAGAGAGAGGAAGAAAGAAACTGTGTAGACCGAGTAGCCCCTCTAACTACTACGGCATTTCACTGAAAATAGGACCTACATGAAAACGGCTGCTTTGGTGTTCCGTGACGGCGTCACTGTGAAAGTGTGAATAGCCCATCAGCTTTTGGAAGTAAATTTTGATGCGTACTGCTTTTGAATTTTTGATGGACCAAAAGTTTTCTGTCCAGCTCGATTTCTGTCATGTTTGTAAAGATATTTTGGTCCGTAAAAAATTAAAACTCTGTGAGTACAGAATAATTTTGATGTGCACAGCGTTTGAATTTTTGATGGACCAAAAGACCTTTGTCTAGCTCGATCCCTGTCTTGTTTCTCCTGCCCAGCTCGATTTCTGTCTTGTTTGCAGAGATATTTTGGTCCGTAAAAAATTAAAACTCTATACGCACAGAATAATTTTGATGCGTACAGCGTTTGAATTTTTGATGGACCAAAAGACTTTTGTCCAGCTCGATCCCTGTCTTGTTTCTCCTGCCCAGCTTGATTCCTGCCTTCTCTGTAGAGGTATTTTGGTCCGTGAAAAATTAAAACTCTGTACGCACAGAATCTCACGTTGTAAAAATGAGTTTCCCTAACTTAGCACTTCATTGAAAACAGAAATTAAGTATTTACCACTTTAAATTCTATAATTATATATTTACCACTCTAAATTCTAATAACTCACATATTTATCCAGTATATTTTAAATATATTTTAATTATAAACAAAACTCAAATTAATTATATTTAAGGTTTTAAGAACTACAATAATTATACGGATTAATTAAAACTAGACCTATTCTCCATATTCCAATTGGACTCTTGTCTTCTCCATCTCTCGTCTGCACCCATTGCATGCTCTTTATAAACCACTCTCGTTGTCTCCCGCATGACTTGCTATCTTATTATAACAACCAACTTTTGACAGGATTGTTAGCGGTTGCAATTGGCTGCTTGTGCGGGGTGGTAGGAGAAGACACGGCCAAAACTGTTGTTGCAATTGGGCTTGAATGAAATAGTGTTAAGAGACACTTCCTAGGTGGTTGAAGAAGCACGATTTCATACTATTATCCATTGTCAATGCAGGTACAAGGTGAATGAGTTCAGTTTTAATTAATCCTTGATTAATTGGATTTCTAAAATCTTAAACATAATTAATTTGAGTTTGAAGTATATTTAATACATACTTAAGTTATATTGAGTATATATGTGAGTTATTAGAATTTAAAGTGATAATTTCAAAGTTTCTTAGTGGTATATATGAAATTTCCTTAAAATAAAAATATACTTAACTAACAATTAAAAAATTAAAGAAACCCTCGACTGTACTATAAACTGGTGTCACCAAGTAGAAATTAAAATGATCTCTATCGGACCTAAAATGGGGTGTTCCGACTTCCGAAACAAGAGTGGATATTATATATGATGAGAAGACTGCACTGTATAATATGCATACAATAAGAAAGCGAATTAGCATCTATTCGAAATCAATTAATTCTTCATAGCAAGTTAGTGTACGTTTTCATTGAGGCTACAGAATTAACGCACTGTTCAATAAGTGTGGTATCATTTTGCATAGTGAAGAATTAATTTGAAAGGTGTGTGCTTAAAAAAGAAATATTGTACATTTTAATTTTTGGAAAGGAAAATAATTTGTCCAATAAAAAGGCTTATAATTGGGCCATGTGACAAATCTGAAATCACCCCACAAATTATCGGTTCGGTATGATTTATTTTTTTATTGAATAATTATTTCTGCTACAGTACCCGCGCTACAGTATCTGTACAGTACCTCGCTACAGTATCTGTACAGTACCGCGCTACAGTAACTGCATTTAGAGGAATAATGTATTATGGTCCCCACTAATTATTATTCTAAAAAGATATTATATAGTCTCAACTAATTATTATTCTAAAATCCTAGCAACACCCTTTCAAAGCCTCGGCACTAATTCTGCGTCAACATTTCTCTAACAAAAATAGTTGATCTCATAAAAATAAATACTTCAGTGCATAGATATAAATGTTTTCAATACTTAGATATTGATACTTTCAGTGTCATATGTAAAAAGAGGAGGGATCCAATTACAAGATTATGGCAGTTTAGGTCCCCACAAGCAGTTATGTAAAAATTACAACATTGTTTACTATATAGATATAAATACTTGTGTTCTTTGAACTATATACTTCAAGATTTGACTATTAATATTAAAAAAAGTTATAGATCTGGGACGATTGTGGTCCCCACAAGCAATTATGACAGTTTAGATGCGGGTACGATGTCAGAAATTTCAAAAAAAGTTGCGGGTACAATTATTTAAAAATAATTAATTTATCATTTACATTGTTTACTATATAGATATAAATACTTGTGTTCTTTGAACTATATACTTCAAGATTTGACTATTAATATTTTAAAATAAAGTTACAAATCTAGAACAGTTGTGGTCCCCACAAGCAATTATGGCAGTTTAGGTGTGGGTACGATGTCAGAAATTTCAAAAAAAAGGTGCTGGTACGATTATTTAAAAATAATTAATTTATCATTTACATTGTTTACTATATAGATATAAATACTTGTGTTCTTTGGACTACATACTTCAAGATTTAACTATTAATATTAAAAAAAAAGTTACAGATCTGAAGTGCAGTTATGACAGTTTGGTCCCCACAAACAGTTATATATGGCAGTTTAGATGCGAGTACTGTAGCGCGGGTACTCATATCAGCTTCCTTTTTTATTTTTAAAATGCTGTCTCATCTTCTAAAAAAAAAAATGAGCTCAATATTGAAAATATTTCATAATTATTTTGATACTCATCTATTTTTTTCGAATAGAACACCACAGCAAATATAGAATTGTGCTAAATTTAATACATGAATGATATATATGTTACTTGAGGTTTAATTTTCGAACATGTAATTCATGAAAGAATAATATAATTGATGTTCATTATGAGTTGATACTGATCATGACACAAAATAAATAGTGTAGACCAAACAAATTTGTATATGTTACAATTATTTGTAGCTATTTGATTTTGACTGAATAACCTAGAAAAAGCGACTTTTATTAATTTTTCAGGAGTAGGTCCGATGCTCTTTGAACCGATCATGGGTCCAAAGAATTTTTAGTATCGTTCGATTTAGTGACTGAACTGATGTGGAAAGAAATACACAATTTTACATCCCTTACATTAGCCAACTTTTATTTTTTGTTTATTGTACATGTATTCAAAGGAACTTCTAATTTTGTTGGAAACATTTAATTGTTTTGTACTGTCATTGATCTTCCATGTTCTAAATAGCCAACAATTTATTTCTCAAATTATATATTAATTTATTTCTGAAAATATTTTTCTATCAATTTAATCCATATCTTTAAGTATATTGAAGTACAAGATTATTTAAGTATCTAGTTAAATAGATATTAATTGTCGAAAGAATAAGAAACTATCGATAGCATAAGTTAAATTTTTATTTGTTATCTCTATCTTTAATTATATTTTCTTTATTTTATTTTGACATAAAATTGTCATCGATTAACATTTGTATTTTGTAATAAAAAAACATAATCTAAGAGGTAATATAACCTCTATTTATTTGATGTTCATGTTGGGTTTCAAACAAGAAATAAATAATTTTTGTTGATTTAGATGACGTAAAAA
This sequence comes from Carex rostrata, assembly GCF_964058835.1. Lineage (NCBI taxonomy): Eukaryota > Viridiplantae > Streptophyta > Magnoliopsida > Poales > Cyperaceae > Carex > Carex rostrata. Next base: position 1,088,758 of record NC_135935.1, read on the forward strand.
GACACATTTTTAATATTATTTTGTTACTCAATCGGACGATCAATTAAATATATTCATAGAATGTTGCTCGGTATCTTCGTTCCATTTTATAGATTTTCTATTTTTCTAAGAATAAACGTTTATTTAAATTTTGTGAACTACTTGTTTATGCACAATGTTATAACATGTCTTAACTATCCAACTATATATACACAAATATACCTACAAAATGATCAAATAAACCGAAATTTTTTTAGTTATCATCTTAATATATATTTGAAAATTCTAATCTTGTTATCAATTTTTGAGAAATTCAAATGATACCACCCACACAACTCCAATCAATATATAACTAAGAGAGTCATGCACAGTATAGAGTTGCGCATGGCCACTAAATATATTTTTTTTAGTATACAAACAGAACCTTGCGTATTCGGTCAATTTGTCTAAAGTCACATGGCTTCATTATTTCTTATTGTCCTGTGCAGTAAGAAATATAATACTATCATAGAAATATTCAAGCGAAAACGATAGAGATAGCACATGGCAGATAAGAAATCTAACGTAGCATTATTTTGAAGTTATATATACAATACAGAAATATTCAATGCACTAGAGAATAGCTAGAATAGCTACTGTTGAGAATAGTAGGTTAAGAATAGTTAAAATAACTACTATTTAATAATAGCGCTAACTCAAAGCTATTCGGAATGTTGTTTGAATTGAACATTTAGAATAGCGATAACAGCGATTGAACATTTGAGAGAGTAGTTTGTTATTTCATGTTTTTGTAGGAATAGCGAGAACAGCGCTATTCTCGCTGTTCCTGAGTATGTTTGAATGGATCAGAATAGCACTATTCTCGCTATATGAATGAGTCGAAATATCGCGAGGCTTTCCACCTAATCATTTTTTAATCCTACTATTAATATTTAAGAACGCCAATTGGCAGGTATAGTTTTCCTCATCCTCATTGAATAAAAATTTTGAATTCTAAAACTTTCATTTTGAATTAAAATATTATAACTGAAAAAATCAGCTTGTGTTCACCAATTTTCATTCTCTCAAGAATGGTCGAGCCATCAAAAGATCATCATCACAAATGACCTTCCCTCAAAAAAAATATTTATTTTTATGCCCCGGAGACAAAACACAATGCACCCTTTAAAAGGCCTTGTCTCTTTCTTTCTTTTTTCATTTCTCAGGAAACTGCTAGAGAGGCATAATATAAGAGAGTTCGATGGCACTGCGATATAAATCCAAAGACGTAATACAGGGGGGATGAATAAAGATCCTCGCGATTGTAGGAGAATCATTGAGGAGAATTATTGAGAATTATTGAGGAGATCATCATTGAGGAGAATTATTGAGAATTATTGAGGAGACCATCATTGAGGAGAATCATTGAGAATCATATGACACTAATTTCATATGACAATTTATTCCTTTTTCTTTGATAAAGATCCTCGCAGTTGTAGCCAAACAGAAATCCTGGCGTATTAAAAAATAGAATAATTATATTTATTCTCACACTCCTATCCACCTTCTATCCTAGCAGCTACAATTTAAGAAGATTGTATTATGATTCCCACTAATTTAAGGATGTTGCATTAAGGTTGTACTATGGTTCTCACTAATTAATTTATATTTATAATCTCAAATGCTAACTTTTGATTAGAGGATTCACGTTAACGTTAAATAAGGACAACACCTTGCCATCACGATAAAGGTTGCTCATATTTAAATAAAAAATATTCATCATGATAAATGTATATGAGGTGATTATTCAAGTATTTTTTTACATATGTATATATATTCTAGTATATAGGTATAAATACTTGTAATACTTTCATATGTCAATTAGTGTCATATTTAAAAAATACTTGTAAATATAGGTATAAATACTTGTATGACGACGAGTCTGAAAGTACATCATCATAGATCTCATTTGAAAGAGAAAATTGCGAGAAGACGTTCGTGGTTTTAGATTCGCAAAATTCCTTATAGATCATCAGAAATGTGGGCGAGATCGAATGAAAAAAAAACCACCTCTAAAAACGTGTATGATCCCCATAGTAGTTATAGAAGTTAATACAGAATAAATGCGAAAATGAAAGTGCAAGAATAATTACTGTGATCCAACAAAATAAGCAATCTCCTCCCAAAAATAAAATATTCAATGAGCATCAAATCAAATTCGGTTTGATGTCTGATCTAAACCATTTGATCCATGTTGAAAAATTGTGCGGAACATCAAAATTACGAACCGTCACGTGAATCTAAATGGACAGTGCAAATCTTGACCGGATCAAACAGTCGAGACTAGACATCGACCGATGCCCATCGGATCCCATTTGCTCCCGAAGGAGCTGGAGCTCCGTCGAAACTTTTGTTGATGTGTCATACATAAAAAAACGATTTAAGAATTTGTATAATCATCACTATATGTCAAAATTAATGAATGAATCTTACAAAATGTCAAGAATCACTCTAAAAAATACAAACAAAGTCATTTCAAACATTTATTATTATTATTTTTTTAAAAAGATAAGACAGAAAATTTGAAGCCACGTAAAATAATATGCAACACTATACATGTATATTACCAAAAATAAAATGTATATGCGCTCTTAGGCATCCTTTTCACCACATGAAGTAGAGAGATTGACGGTTGTCTCACCTTCCCTCAGGAAAGGATGAATCCAACGATATTTCTGACGAATGTGACGGTATGCCGTCAGCAGGCACACCTCTGCTTCCAGTGCTTTGTGTGACCCGACCAGAAATTTCTTCAGTTGAGAAATTATTACCCGTTATTTCTTTAAACTGCCAATCAGTTAGGTAACTTGGTCTAGAACTAACTTTGTTGACTTCCAAATCGCCAGTCAGCATTGACACAACACGGGACATGGATGGGCGTTGCAGAGGAGATGCCTGGGTGCACAATAGAGAGACCCCTATCAGCCTCAAAGCTTGATCCGTATCATACGAAGCCAGTTTCGGGTCCAATATCTCAATTGCGTGATCCTGCTCATATAAGCTCCAAGCCTGGGGATAGAGTGTTAGCCTTTACATATCGCCCAATGTCAGATGTCATTACTGTTACTATTATGCCAGTACTGGTACAAAGCCCAGTACACTTGAGTGTCAGTAAAACTACTGAACCCATACTAAGAAGGATCCTATCTTTCCTATAAACAACATATTTGAGTTTTTATCTGTTTTTGGTTTGAGTTCCGGACAGGCAGGTACAAAGCTAAGTAGTGTCAGGGCAGGGATGGTCCTACACAAGTTTGCTATTCTTAGTTATTTATATTTTATGAAAAGCTGGGATTATAAATGTGCAGTACCCATTCAAGGAGATATATTTCATCCGGTGTTAGTGTCGAGTCTGAATTTGGGCGACCTGCTACAACCTCCATGACAACCATACCAAATGCAAACACATCCGCCTTTTCTGTCAAATGGCCTCTCATTGCGTATTCTGGTGCAAGGTAACCTCTGTGTAATTTTAAAATAACAGGGATAACAAAAATACATATCATTACCTTCAGTCATTAAATTATTAAGGATCTTTATCATATTTACTGTTTGTTGCTCCAATCTATATGAAAAACTATATTATTTATATAGTTACTCTTGCTTTTTGGATTTCTGATTTCTTAATTTCCAAGAGCAAATACAATATGAGAAAGAACTAATGAGTGATCAGTCAATACACAGAATACGGATTTATCATTTATTTATTTGTTATGGGGAAGATGCAAGCAGAAAGTAAAATATTTATTGATTGCATTTGAGCCCACGGAGAATCTGATTCTTAAAGGATGGATAATTTTTAGAAGTGTAACAGGACAAGTCTAAGGAACAGACTTACATTGTACCAGCCACTCTTGTGCTGATATGCGTTTTCTTGTCATCATAAAGCTTGGCCAACCCAAAATCAGAGATTTTGGGGCTGAGATCACCATCTATTAGTATATTACTTGCTTTAATATCTCTATGAACAATTCTCACACTAGATTCCTCATGCAGATATGCTAGGCCTTTCGCCACACCAAGACATATCTCAAAACGGGTCGCCCAATCAAGGAACAAAATACGCTTCCCTGAAATTAATTTAAGAAAAAAATATTAGGAACACTTCTCATTGAGGAATAGAGTATAATAAATGGATACAAAGCCGAGGCCCAATTAGATAATTGAAGGTAAGCAGTCAAGCAGAGGTAAAATTAGGCTAAGAGGTTTGTTGAATAATTGAAAAATTCTTATGGAACAATTGTGTTCATCTGAGATTTAGTTGCAGAGCTTCAAAACATGGTAAGTTTGGTGCAATTGATGTTAAATGAGGGGTAATGGAGGAAAAAATAGATAGAAATAAGGAATAATAGTCTAATAGAGGGATATTGGATTAATGAAGGTTAATTACAATACTGAGTTTAGGGTGCATACTCCCACCAACTGCTAGCTAAGGAGAATTAGCTCATGAATAATTGTGAAATTTTGAGTGTCAATACTGGCTGGAATTTATAAAAGCAATTATACGCACCAAAGAGGGCTTGATCAAGACTTCCATTCTCCAAGTATTCATAGACCAAAAGTGGAGTATTTCCTTCAATGCAACAACCATACAATTTAACTAGGTTTTTGTGTTGCACAGCTGATATGGTGGCTATTTCTGTCAAGAATTGTCGCTTTCCTTGGTGTGACGTAACTGATAATTGCTTCACTGCCACAATACGGCCATCAGACAGTTTTCCCTACAAAAAGATACAAAAAAAGATGGACAACATAAATAATAAGATTTTTCCCGCTTTCTCATAAGTACAAAACAAATTGTATAAAGCAAAGGATAAATACCTTATAAACAGTGCCATATCCGCCTTCTCCAAGAATATTACTAGCATTAAATGCTTCAGTAGCAGTTCTCAGCTCATTATAGCTAAAGATATCTGGTCTATCGACTATCGACAAATAATCTGACAGAATAAAAGAAAGGGGAACTGAAAATCGAATAAACTAAAATAAAGTCCCACTGAACAAACCCACATCTGACCCAATGTTGGTCATCCATAATATCTAGTTGAATAATTCAAACGTAAACGTGAGAATATAGTAATGTACCTTCGTCTAATTCTGACATCTTCTTCTTATGTCTCCAATATAAAACTGCGAGTACTGCTATTAATCCTAAAGCTGTCACTCCTACAACAACTCCTACAATGAGACCTGTTTTGCTCTTACTTGAACTTGGTTCTCTATTTGACACCGTAGGCTTGAAGTCTGAATGTTAAATAATTGGAACGTTAAGAAAAATGGGAACACAAATTATGTTAATATTGCTTTGACAGTTTAAAGGATCATAAAGGTGCACGCAGACAGGAGAAAGAGAGAGAGAGTAGCACCCCCTTCCAAGGTTTCAAAAGAGAGAGAGAGAGAGAAAGGGAGATGGTACCGTAAGGAGAAACACTAATAGCTGAGATGGCAGGACCATAATAGGCTTGAGTCGGTACGCAACAAGTGCCTTTGCCAGCCCAAAAGAAATGTATCTCAATGAAGTTATTTGTTACCGGCACAGTGTAGTTTGTTACTACTGCTACAAAGGATCTTCCACCAGCTTTTTTTTTAATATCAAAGTCCTTTTCTTTCAAAGCTCCCTACAAAAATTAGTGATAAATTGTGTAAAAATATATGATCAACCGAGGAAGAATTTCTAGAGTAACCAAAACTGAATGGTTTGCCAGAATTGGATGCTCATACTGGTACGTCTAAATTAGTCTCTGTATTGGTACAAGCAAGGCTACTTCTGCAGGTTTTGTTATTCAAACTATAATTTCAGGTAACAGTAAACACTTGAAACACCCAATATATATATATATGAGTTGGGCTAAAATGACCAATGGAGTAAAACAAGTTTTTACTCCATGGCGCTATATTTTCATTTTGAAAAATCCAAACAAACGATCCGAACCGCTAAACACGATCTCCATATTGAAATGTGCTTGGAGACAAAATTTTACATTTTTGGGAATTTTTTTACTATTTATTAAGCCACTTTGAAAGTCACTGATCCGGCGGTCCAGAAATTTTTACTGTTTTTTACTGTTCACAGTAAAACAGCCATTTTCAAAGTGACTTAATAAATAGTAAAAAAATTTCAAAAAATATAAAATTTTGGAGTACAAATGCATTTTACTCCATGGCTCACCCAAGTCAGCCTTTATATATATATATATAGAGAGAGAGAGGGGTTGGCTACTATGCTTATATAAGCATATCCCCACATATGCTTATAACTCATTTTTGCGTTTCCAATGTCCAAACGACCGATCCGAACCGTTAGATGTTTAATCCATATTGAAATGTGCTTGGAGACCAAATTTTACATTTTTTGGAATTTGTTTACTATTTATTAAGCATTTTTTAAAATTGCTGTTTTGCTGTGAACAGTAAAAAATTTTGGACTATCGGATCAGCGATTTTCAAAGTGGCTTAATAAAAATTCAGAAAAATGTAAAATTTGGTCTCCAAGCACATATTAATATGGAGAACAAGATGAACGGTTCGGATCAACTATTTGGACATTGGAAACGCAAAAATGAGTTATAAGCATATGTGGGGATATGCTTATATAAGCATAGTAGCCAAGCACTATATATATATATATATATTTTTTTTTTTTTTGAGTAAATTTGGGATCAAGCCACCCAACTATTTTAATATCCACTAAGGATCCCTCATTCAGATTTTGAACCTGCGACCTCACACACGGAGGATGTTGCCTTTGCCACTAGATCAAAGGCTAGTACTTAAAACAACCAATTGAACCATAAAACCTCCATCACACAGAAGTGGAACAATGTAAATGTATGTTGCACTGGTACCAGGAGGCGTGTACTATCATGATGATGGCAGTATTTACTAGAAGAAGACCCATCCCCTCCCCCAACTTCTTTTTTTGCTGTTTAACTGCTGTTACATAATTTCTTTTGCATTACCATACAGGCAGGCAGGTATCAAGTATAAACTAGTACCAGGTGGTACAGTAATGTTTGGGAAAAAAAATATGGTATTGCAGAAACCTGGATAAAGATATCAAAAACCCTTCTCCCTGTACTCTTCCAAGTACGTGGAGGTGGGTCTGGGTATGCAATCTCAGCAAATTGGAGCTTAACAGTGTAGTTTCCATTTTCAAGTCCGAAACCATAGTATCTCAAAGAAGAAGGTGACATTCGTGCATTCTGAAATAATTCAGAATCAAGTGTATTTTGGAATTGGGAGAGACTTCCAATTATGTAATTGTTACTGGACGCACCAAGAAATGAACCAACGTTGCTCACCCCCCATCGGGTTGCTCCTGGAAAAAGAAGAAAAACGAAAAAAAAAAAGAATGTATTTGTTAAAATCTTAGTGCATGGTGGTACATAACTGAAGGTGCCAACAGGCAAGAATGTTATTCCTGCAATTCAATTATAAAAACTATGACTTTTATATTACCATTAAGTATTTGAATTATGTTATGGGACGTCTTGATTAGAACTGTACCTGATTCCTTAATGTATAGGACCATGTTGGAAACAGAGAATGGCAGCATATGGGTATGGAGCACATACCTGTAACATAATAAGAAGCGGCTGACAGGTTGGCTTTATCCGATTGGTACACTGTTGTATCTTGAGCAGTCAATGAAGTAGCTCCGCCACACCTTATTGCGAAGGATGAATCTGTAATTTAGTTTATTTCTGTAAATATTTACTTAGTTTTAAAGTATGCATTGTTTACCATTTTGGTCTGTAAGTTTTAAAAAGTATCATATTGATCTTTAAAAAAATTATTTTGCACTGTAGTCCTGCTATCATGAGTTTAAAATTTAGATGAAAATCCACATTATAAACTATGTCATGATAATTTTCAAAGTGAGGAAGCATATGAATATTGTTTTAAACTATTTATGATAACATTTATGTCAATATTGGCATCAATTAAACTGATGCTTGATGCTGTGAATAATAACATCAGTGTTTATATTATTTGCAATGTTCGTGCTACTACACCAGCATTATTCTCTTTAAAGGTAAGATCAATTTGGCACAAAATGAAGATCTTAAGGATTAAATTATATTGCGTAATTTATTCAAAACTAAAATGTGAGCATGTGATTTTTATTTTTATTTTTATTTTTTTAGCATGCGAGGGACTCTTAACAACTCTGGCAGAAGCTGCCAACTCATGCAAAAAAAAAAAAAAAAGAAGGAGAGAACTAGAGAGACAAAGATTTACAGTTCAATACACCCTTGGCAGCCACTGCCAAGTTTTTCAAAAAGAGAGAGAGAGAGAGAGAGAGAGAGAGGAAGAAAGAGAGGGTTACAAATAGGAGAGCCCTTGTGACAGGGAATATCTCGCTGAAGGCAATCTAAACCAGAAGGCAATAAACTGTAATTGTAATTATGAAAAAAATGGTAAATATCGAAACCCAACTATAAATAGTCAGTAGTAGAAATCAACAGAATCGATTTATCATATGGAAAACTTGAAAAGAAAAAACATTCCAAGCACCTGCTATTGGAGCTCTGTATGACAAAGTTGTTCGCCACCAAGTTCCTGGAAGAAAATTATAAAATAAAGCCAAGTTTTTAATAAGCAGTGTTGAATGACGGACCTAAGGTTCTATTGAGTTCATGATTTGTTTCATTATAGGGCTCAATGTAAGTAATAGAATTCCTTGGATAATATTAATAAAAAAATAAAGAAGCCTTTTCAGATATAACATTACTTACAGTTGTAAATTGCCATTTGAGCCAACCCAAGAAGGAAAGGCTCCTGAGAGCAGGTTGTATGACAAATCTCTATGAACAAAAGCAATGGGAAATCTTGAAACTATAGTTTACATCAACAATCTAAGTACTTTTATTTCCTAATAAAGCCAAAAGAAAAAATAAATAAAAGAAAAATGCAAAACCAAAATAGCGTACATGTTGAGGAGTGAAGTGCTTTTCTGAGATGGCAAGCTGCCACTAAGGCTATTATTCCCGAGAAATCTGACTCAAAATACATAGCATGAGCGATCAAAATCAATGAAAGAATAAATCTACTTGGAAGTTATAAAAATAAACAGGAAGAGGATTCCTCACAAGTATTGCAGAGAGTTTAAACTGAAAAGAGACTGCGGCACCTCTCCAGTTATATTGTTGAAACTCAAATCTCTACAGAAACATGAAAATAAAACATAAAATTAACACAACTGCAGGAAAAAATAGTAAAAATATTACCTGCATTAGAAGAATAAACATAGTTGTTGACAATCATACAAAAATTGTAGACTTTTGAGCTTAGAGAAGTCTGTCGGGAGAGTATCTGATATCTTGCAATTCCTTAAGATTCTACAATGTAAACGTCAATATAAATATACTGAAGGAGCTGCATATAAAGAAATGAAATCCTGAAATGCAGCTTGGATTGAATTTAAAATTAGGCATACAAAGTGCTCAAGGATGTCAAGTTGCTGACAAAAGCCAACGTAGAGCTAGTGCCGTTTGTTATGTCCCCAATCCGTCTTCACTCATATATATACAGAAGCACACAAATAAAAGTTTACAATTTAAGATATTTATTTTAAGGAAAACTAATATTCAACAAACTCGGAACTAGGAGAAACTTACAGGCCCGTTAACGTGACAAGATTTCCAAAATTAGATGGAATTGGCCCTTGAAAAGAATTTCCTTGAAATCTCCTGAAAATTTAATGCTCATGGTTGTTGAAACGATCACAATGACACACACAGATAGAAACTTTGAGAAATGATCCCTTGGTTTATTGCGTCGCACACTTATGGCCCGTAATTGTCCAGCTAATTTGGGTGCACTCACAAAACTGCTTGGCATGTAGAGGTGGCAACCAGCAGGTCAAATTTCACTAATCTTCGGTCAAAACTGGTTCACTGATGTTTGGATACCAGTCTCTGCAGGTCTAAATTATCTTGGATCTGGTTTCTTGTTTATTCCTTTTCTTTTTTTTTTCTTCTTAATTTGGGGTTTTTCAAGTTCAAGGTCAACCTGTACCTACTGATGGGTTTCAGATTTATTCCACTTTTCAGGTTCATTTGAGTCATAAGGCATCTCAGCCTTAACTCGAGTCCTTTCCACATGCAAAGTTTGGTTGTTTCAACTGGTATTGTTTTGGAGTGATAATCAGGTAATATTTGGCACTGGTAGAATCCATTTTAAGTTTTGGTCAGTCATATTAGCCACTTTATGCCTGTTCCAAAACATCCAGGGTTCAGGTTTTGTCTTGTATACATCATTAAATTCTAGAAATTATTGAGTCATGTTCAGAATTGGATTTATGCTTTCAGTAGCACTTATAACCTAATTATGTTTTCATCACCAAGACTACAGCCTCTGCTTAATATACATACATATATATATATAACCCCAATTTGCCAAACAGGAAAAGGTGCTTTAAAGTAGGGTTATACATCAGTATAATTAAAAGAGCTTGGTAGGTTCTTTAAACTTGAAGCACCATATATCTAACTTTTCACCCTCGCTACTTCACCTTTCTAACGTAATACAGACGGGTATTTTTTAACCTTAAAAAAGACAGTACATTACTACATGTTACTTGCCAAACACCAATGATTTAAAACTGATATAACCTCTGCTTTGCTTTTACTTCACATGTCCCCTTGGAAGGATACTGATGGCACACACACACACAAGCACAAAGACAGAGAGATAGAGGGAGAGAGAGGGAGAGAGGGATAGAGAGAGAGAACATACAGTTCTTGCAAACCTGTCCAGGTACCAATATAGTCAGGCAGTTTACCAGTGAAATTGTCTGATGCCCACCTGGCCATATAAAATAAATTATTAACTCACAATCAATATAATTAAACATGAATTACAGGAAAAAGACTTGATAAAAATTACAGTATTTTCATGTTTTTAAGATTGGATAGTGTTTTTGGCAATTCACCGCTGAGACCCAAACTGTCAATATAACTGCAAAACAAGAAAATACATTGTTAGTTCATTACTTTTGTTTCAGTTTTTAATATTTTTAAAATGAAAGTAAAAAAAGATAACAGTTGTTCAAGCTTCGTCAAGTTCCCAAATTCATCAGGTATTGACCCGCTGAAGTTGTTTATTCCCAATCCCCTGCAATATAAAGTAACCGGACATCAAAAGTTAGTTTTGGAGATCTATTACATTCTTGGAGTTCTATATAAGGAATAAGGAAAGAGAAACCTTACAGCGATATGAGGTTTCCAAGATTTCCCAATTCCTTTGGAATTGGACCCGATAATGCATTGATGCCAATAGACCTAATTTTTTTAATATCAATAGGAAACTATATAATGTTAACATAATGTATATAATATATTAAATTTTTTTTTATAATTTACCATTTATCAAGGAAGATGACATTACAAGTATTGCATTGGAGTCATGTTCCCAATGAATGCAGGTATAGGACCTGTTAGATAGTTTTGTGCCAATTGCCTGAAACAATCAGTGAAGTTGAAGTCTTACATAAAAAAAAAATAATATCTAAGAAAATAAACAATTAGAATAATTTACAATGATCAGATATGCTCTTCGGTATTCTTCCAAGAAACAATCCAGTTATAAAAGCTTGGCCAGTAGGGTGTCAAAATATTGTACATTATTGACTTAATTCTATGTGGTATAGTATCGAGCATTGGTAGATAGTTGAAAGTAGAAAATATTTTGGTTGTTTTTCACTCTTTGAGGTAATTAAAGAAAATAGATATTAGGTACAAAGACATGTTTCACGGTACAATTTTTGTGTTGTAAAGAATGAGATGGGGAAAAACTAGGGGCTTGTGAGTTAAATTATTACAAGTTAGAAAGATAAGTAAGGTTTTGGAGCTCATCTGGTATACTTCCCACCACATCCAATGCATACACCCTCCTGTGTTAATTCAAAAAGCAAGCCCAAAAAGTAAAAGTCATTAAACAAATAAATAAGCATCTAGTGCATAAACAAAAGATTACAAAAAAAATTAAAATGAAATTACAGTTACAAAAATTTAATATATATACAGTTGCCATAAAATGATATAATATGAGAGTATCATAGATCCTCTGTGTCAGACTGCCAGTCAAATGCAATATATTTTGTGTGATCAGGAAAAACCAATTTCGATTGATCTTTTAGATTGATCTGATGAGATCAAAGCCTGACCAATGCTACTGGAAATAAGACAGTTTGTGTAAGGTTTCGGTTAATCTTTGTCTGACCCATCCTAATGAAAAGTGCCACCAAATCTACTGGCCTCTCCAATCCAAACCCATATGGCTATAGAATTTCTGTGTTAGTAAAATGAGGAACATACATACACTAGTTGAGAAAAAAAAAAATACTTTCGTTTCTCCTTCTAAGAATCTGGTATATTTTAGTTTTTCTATGTTACCAAAATATAACAAGCGTAACGAAGATCATAATAAGTTTTGACTCTGGTTAAAAAAATACATATCCAAAAATATACACTCAGTCAGTTGTGGGCCCAAATGCTTTGCAAATCCATGTTTTGACTCCAAATCTCCATTTTGGAATTCAAGCGGCTGATTTGAACCGTTCAATATGATCTACATATTAAAATATGAGTGAGGCTATGGTACTATGCATAGCACAGATTGGTCCATCATATGGATCCATATTATCATTTTTAGAGTCCTAATAGTCGATCTGAACCGTTCAACATGATCTCCATATGAAAATTTACTTGTAATTCAAATTTATACTTTTCAGACTTTTTTATTTATTTTTTAGATAGGTAGAAAATCACTGCTTTTGAATGGTCTAGAATCTTTAGATCAAGTGATTTTCTATCTATCTAAAAAAAAAAAAAATTCTGAAAAATGTAAAATTTGATCTACAAGTTAATTTTCATATAGAGATCATGTTGAACGGTTCAAATCAACTAGGTGGACTCTAAAAAAGAAAATATTAATCCGTAGTACGGACTAATCTGTGCTATGCATAGTACCATAGCATCACTCTTAAAATATTGTAGGGGACCAACTTTTCCATTTTTTAGATTTATTTACTATTTTTTGGGAGCGAGAAAATTCATAATTTTAATTCAATAAATATGGTTTTCCCCGCATCCAAAGAACAGTAAATATATATATAGAGAGAGAGAGAGTTGGGTTATGGTTGCATTACAATGTATAGGTTTTTTTGTACATTGGACTATAAATCGTTGGATTCAAAGTTCAAACAGCTGATCCATACCATTTAACTTGATCTCCATATTAATTTGTGTTTGCATACCAAATTTTATATTTTTTTACTATTTTTTTTAGATTTATTGAAAATTGTTTTTTTTCTATGATCCAGATTTATTTGAAAAACAACAGTTTTCAATAAATCTAAATAAATAGTAAACAAAATTCCAAAAATGTAAAATTTGGTCTCCAAACACATTAATATGAAGATTATGTTCAACGATTTGGATCGGCTGTTTGGACTTTAAATCTAACGATTTATAGTACAAGAGGGTCTATACATTGCAATGATACTAGTGTGTGTGTATATAGAGGTTGGCTATTCTACTTCCATAAGCATATGAGAGCATATGCTTATAACTCGTTTCTGCGTTTTCAATATTCAAATGGTTGATCCGAAGCACTCAACATGTTCTCCATATTAATATGTGTTTGGAGACCAAATTTTACATTTTTTGGAATTTCTTTACTATTTTTTCAGAATTTTCAAAACAGGGTTTTTCATTTTTTATATTTTTTATGAATGTTTTGAAAATTTCTGAAAAAATAGTAAAAAAGTTCCAAAAAATATATAATTTGGTCTCCAAGCTCATATTAACATGGAGAACATGTTAAGCGCTTCAAATCGACCATTAGGACATTGAAAATGCAAAAACGAGTTATAAGCATATGCTCACATATGCTTATGAAAGTAGAATAGTCAACTCCTCTACCTCTCTCTCTCTATATATATATATAATTTAATTTCTTGCAAGATTTCAATATATAAATTAAAATTAACCAGTTCAATTAACTGTTCAAATATTGAAAATGGAAAATTGAAATAAATCCATGCTTCGAAAAGTATGTGAGAGCTCAGTTCAGTCAGATAAACTTACAACTTGACAATGTGACAAGTTCTGTTGGAGTTGTAAGAGCAGTCACACTTGATTCCTGGGTTGAAGTCTGGATTGTTGTCAAGGTCCGTGGAGTCTATAGCCCATCCGCTACACGGTTCGCCACTTATGTTCCAATGTGAATTTGCACTCTTTCCCCACCTTGCTAGTATGGTATTCAATGCCACCACTGCACGAAAAAATAAATGCATAAATTGGCAATGTTTTGCAAAGTTTCTAACTCTACTAGTACTCTAGTAGCAGACTTCGAGTATTAACCTTTTTATGTTAGAGCATGCCACTTGTTTGCACCCCTATTATATTGACTCATCCTCAATAGTACACATAGTAATTAGATAAAGTGTGTAAAATAAAAAATATGGTATGTAATATTAAAATTTAATTCAAAAGACCAAACAATCCTTATATATTATGTTGGAATGTGAGATGGATGATTAGGGTGATAATTATTTAAAAAATAAAAATAATTAACACTGAAACAAAAGTAGAACAATTACTTAGTCTATACATTATTTCCACAAACACGCATGGTAGTCTAAAACCATGTGGAGTCGCCTGCTTAGCTTACTCCACCAAACATGACCTAAGCGACTTACACCACCTAGAGAGGCTGTTTAGCTTACTCCACCAAACATGATTAATTTACTCCGATTTAGTTTGAAGTAAGAAATTTAATCCGGTTTAACTTTACTCCACAACCAAACATGACCTAAGCGTGGAGTAAGGAGTTTACTCCACCTCTTACTCCACGACCAAACATGGCCTTAATATTAAATATTTTGTCAACAGTAAGATTACAGCACTAGATGACGTATTCGTGATTAAATAAATTAAAGATAAACACAATATTTTAATGAGTACAAAATTAAAAGGCTTTTTTTTTTTCCAAAAAGCCAACCGCACGATTTGTTGACTTATAGTCCGTAGGACCCAGCACTAATAAATACAAACAATAATAAATGAGTTGGAAGCTGCAATATTGCTTTCAAAATAGAAAGTCAAACGCAACCTTACAATGAAAATGCTCTGCGGGAGTACGGAGAGCAATAAATAAATAAATAAATGAGTTCATGAATAACCTTGCAAATTAAATAAAAGCGATTTAAACCAACAAATGGTAGGTAGAAATTAAATTAGCATAACATTCTATAGTAGTGACGGAATTTTGAAAGATCTCTCTGAAAGGAAAAATAATGAGGTCTTTTATGGGCTTTATATGTATCAAATTAAGGTTTCTTTTACATGCAAAGGACATAAACGAATTTCAGTATCAAATTGGTTAATTTACTTGCATAATTAATTAAATATTGTACAAAAGGGATCATTCTTTATTCCTACAGTAATTAATAGAAAGAACACACGGATATTGTATGTCGGGAGCAGGAATTCAGGAAAGTTGTTGCAAAGTATCTCTTAAACAAATAAAAAAGAGAAAGCTTATCTGAATAGCAAAACAGGGGCAGCCCGGGCAGGCTTTACAATTTAGGATTTCCCCTTAAATGTTGATCAGCGAAATCTTTAAAAATAATAGGAAAAGGCATACAAGCGCATAGGCCAAAAAAATGACAGAGGGGGTTCTTTAAGCAAGAGCGATTAAATTGGCAGAGACTCTTTAATTGGAAGTATAGATAGATGGTTTTCAATGAAAGAAACAAAAAGGAACTATGACAAGAGGAAAAACACACTTAGAATATAAAGGTACTGCAGATGGATCAGTACATGGTGCATACCTTCAGTTTTGTTTGTGGTAGCTTGAGCAGTTGCTGTTCCAGCACTAGATAGGATTAAGAAGCATAGTACTAGTATCACACCAAAGTATCTCATCAATGGCGAGTTCGGCACCACCATCTCTCTCTCTCTCTCTCTTTCTCCGTCTCCGTCTCTCTCTATATGTGATATGTCTGTGTGTGTGCGTGCGTGTGCACTGCTTGTGTATAAACGGGCACTAGTATCGGTCGGCCTCTTTATTAAGGCGAGGAGGAGACGAGTGCGTATCCTCTGAGATATCTCATATTTTGCGTGACTGACGTGTCCGGTGCCTATTCAGGGGTGACGCAGGGGCCAGTATTATTTGAGCTTTGAGATTCGCGCAGAACGTATTGCAGCAGTTGAGATTTTCCAAAAAGTCACGCAAAATATGAGATATCTCAGAGGATGCGAATTCGGAGGAGACTGGAGAGAGCGATTGAGCAAATTTTAAATTTATTTTTCTTCCGAAATAAAAAGGGAGAAATTAACGGGTCAAACATATGGTTCTCTTCGTGATGAGATCGTTGGATTGTGGATAACCAGACCCACACCCAAGGGATTCAGATTCGGTGCAGCTTGTACTGGCAGGTCCCATCGTGTGGCAAGTTACTGTCGAACTCGGATGGCCTAAATAGAGAAGGAAATTGATCCTCGATATGTTTAATTTTTAAAAAAATTAGCTACGACAAATCATCAGTATGCTTTATTTGATTTTTCTTCCTTTCAAAAGACAGCTATTATATTCTATTTCTCTCCTCATTAAGTATGTCTTTAATATTTCTAAGATGCAGTATAATTACTAAAAGTATATATGTCGTTTTTTTCTGTTGAATTGTTGCACAATTAATCGTGCTGTTGAATATAAACATATGTCTTAATGTTTTAAAAAAAAATTGTTCGTATTCTAAAGTTTCTGAACGTAAAACAATTTTTCTATAGAAATTACTAAATTTTAAAAAATTAACATTTTCTTCAAGTAATATATTTATTTCCCGAGGTGATACTCGGAAAATAACAATAGTTATACTAAATCCTGATATAGTGCTCTAGTAATTGTGCACTTAAAACCATCAAATCAAAATAACTTTGGCTGAAATTAATAAAATACTATTCTTTGTTTGTAAAACACATGCAAGTTACATCACAAAAATGATAAACATTATACTTATTTAAGATAACATATGAATTAGTCTACAGTGTATTTGTTGAAATCAAGGATCATTTAAAAGTCAAAGCTGGACCTTTTAATGATAATGATAATTTATAACCATGAGTTTATAATAAATGAAGGATAATATTAAATATGATCATAATCCCTTAACTGTTGTTAGTATTAAATGTAGACTTCAATATACTTTTTCAAGCGAAAACTTCAGTATAACTATTGGAAATTATCCGAGTATTTATAAAATAAATTATAGATGTGTTTGCAATGATATATATGTCAAGAATTAAATTTGTTCACTTTCTACTGATTGAAAATTTAATACAATTGAAAAAAAAAAATCCAAAATTAACTTTTGAAATTATACCAACTTTATATATTACTGAACTAAGTTATAAGAAAACATGTAAATATTCTAATGTATATCAAATTTTAGTGAAATTAATTTTTGATAGTGTTCCAACTGTCAAAAGAGTTTGTTACTTTGTGCTAATTAATATAGAGTAGGATTTAAATGCCTCACTTTTGGGGCATCCATAATGTCTCCTTAGATTTTCTAAAACTTGAATAACCTAAAACTTTAAAACTAAAATATTTAATTAAATGGTTACATATGATCTTACATCATTTTATTCTACACACAAAAATTATTATAATTTGAACTTTGTTTTGATTGTCATGAAAGTTTTGTAAAAATATACTTATGGATTATTTATGGACGTTGATTTCTCTAATTATCAATTAAGATCAAAACAAAATCAAAAAGTCATAATTTCTTACAAATATATAAAAATGTAATAGTGATCACATTTAACTATTTTATTTTATTAATAAAAATTTCAAAACTTTATTATATGAAATTTAAATTTTAAATATGACGAAAGTATGAAAATAAAGAAATGTGAACCCTCGTTAATATATCAGACCCCAAAATAAATAATGATTTGGGCATCAGAAGTCAGTAACATATACAGGGCCACATCTAGGGGTGAGTAAATCGCTCATAACTCGTGAGCCGCTCATAACTCGCTCATTAAAAGCTCGCCTAAACTCGCTCATTTATCCGCTCATTTAAACTCGCTCATTTACAACTCGCTCATTTACTTAATGAGCGAGCATGAGCATGACCCAACTCGCTCATAACTCGCTCATTAAGCATTTGCCACATCTAATCCTTGCCACATTTAATCCTATGTAATTCTGTGTAACATCAACCTTGCCTCATTAAGATTGATAAATAGTGAGCATAGTTTCATATTTGATCCTGTGTAATATAGTGAGCACAATGTAACATTTAATCGTGTGTAATATACTAATATTCATAGTTTCATATTCATTTTTTTTTGTAAATCGGCAGAACCAAAACCTCCGCCTAAATCCCAAAACAAGTAATAGTCATAACAACTCGCTCATTTAAATGAATTATGACAATTTGTTGGATTTTGTTATGATGACTTTTAACAAATTTTGTTATGCGTGGGCACACTATATAATTTTGTTATGAGTCATAAGTCATAACTCGTGAGCCGCTCATAACTCGCTCATTAAAAGCTCGCTCATTTACAACTCGCTCATTTATCCGCTCATTTAAACTCGCTCATTAACAACTCGCTCATTTACTTAATGAGCGAGCATGAGCATACCCTAACTCGCTCATGCTCGCTCATTAATCACCCCTAGCCACATCCATCCATGTCCACAAATTGGTAGCTCTGTAATTAATATATATATATTTTTAATCTTGACAGAGACTGTCAAGTGGAGCTATGTAATTAATAGTCTTGGAATTCTAAAAGGTATCACGTTCACACATAAACCAATGCTCTCAAGTTGTGCTTATTTGGATTCATATTGTCGCTGATAAATATGGGGCGGAATTAGAATTTTTTGGAAGCGTAAAAAATATTGAATTATATTTAAATAGCTAATTAGATTTAAATTAATTAATTAATTGAATATTCAATAAAAAAATAATACTTTAATTTGTACTTTTGAATACTCTAACTTATAATTTTTGATGTTATAATTTGTAACTCTAATTATTAAATAATTTATAAAAAATATTTTAATTTTAACTTTAAATTTAATTTGAATTATAAATTAAATATCCAAGAGGAAAGCAAAAATATTTTCACAAAGAGCAAAGTTGATTGAGACCAATAGATATTTACTAACATTCAAAATTCAGAAGAAACGGATGTCTCTCTCTCTCTCTCTCAAAGGTCTGCTCCTGAACCAATCACATCTACGGATAAAATTATAGATTAATAAACGGAATCAATATTTTTTTTGGCAATATAAATTAAAAAAATTGATATAAACAAACAAGCCCGGTACTTTGTTATGAGAAGGCTTAGCACGTAGAACAACTCGTAGCGGAACCGAATCCTCTGCCCCCCTATGGGCAGGAAAATCCTGCCCCCCAAGTGTAAGATTAAATATGAAGCGTTAAATACTAGTCAAGATTCGTGTTGAGAGATACACTGGATAGCGACTCTGTTAGTTAACTGAAGGAGCGTTAACTCCCATTCGCCTTCCCCCCTCTTCGCTTCTACCTCTCTCTTTGGTTGGAGAAAACCCTAGCGAATCTGTTCCGGCAGCTTTCGTCCTCTCTCTCGATCAACGCTTGCTTGGCAGCACCACAGCGGCTCCCTCTCCCTCAATTCAAGGAAACGAAAGAGATTCGTTGGTTAAAAAAATCATATTAGGGGGTATACTCACTGGGATCTTCAATTTAATTATTTTATTTTTGGCATGCTTTTAAATTTTTGCAAAGGTACTGGAAAATGCTGGTGTTCAAGTTAGGTTAGTCCTATATGAAGAAAAAACACACATCAATTTGTTTCTACAGGTACGACTTGTTAATTTCTAATAAATATGAGTTTTCTTTCTTTTTATTATTATTTTTTTAAATTGCACTGTCTTTTTCTTTATATGTAAATTTTCTAACTGACATCTAAGTATACAACGTTGGTTGTCCGATTTTGACTTGGAAAAAGAGAACATCATTCATAATTGAGATAAAATTGTCTACAATTATTAAAATATGATAAATTTATTGCAGAAGAGTAAGAGGGGGCTTTGAATTGCATAAAGTTGAGATATACAAGGATTTCAGTTCTATTTTTTATAGGATTTTGTGTGTTCAGGCAGGTCTCAGTCAGTACTCGTCATTCTATTTTTTTTTTTTAAACAAGTTTTATTTGAGAATAACATCACTTATTTTAGGATCCGCTGAGAGATGAAAGAGATGAATTGGTGGAAGATGTGGTTGCTACAATAAATAATTCTGTTGGAACCAATTTCGTGGGACCCACACCGAGATGCCTAGTGCCAGAGTGGCAATTACAATTGGCTCGTCAAATAAGCCCATTTTGAGGAGGAATTTTCTTGTTGTGCCAACTGGTACTTGGTTTTGGAACCATCACTAAGAGCAAGCTTTCTAGTAAAAAAGTTGGTGGTCGTGCTCAAATGATTTGCAAATTTATGGACTTAGTTATATTTGCACATACAAATGACATATCTATGAAATTGTCCTTTTTCTTAATGTGCTCAAGTGATTTGCAAATTTATGGACTTGGTTATATTTGCACGTATAAAGGACATCCATGAAATTGTCCTTTTTCTTGATGTTCGTCACTAGTTTTAATCACCTGTCTTCGATAGTGTATCATGTATATTATTTATGATATAGAAGTTCTTTCATTGTTATCAATTTGGCCAATATGCCTTCTAGTTTGATTAATTGTATATATTAATAACATTTTGTTAGATTATTGTAAATTTTATGCACTTTTGTCATGATTGTTTGTTATTTCACCTATTCAGATTCAAGTGTTTGTGCTATATAATCTCCCAAAATTCAGTCTAAAGTAGCAAATGTAAAGATAATTTATTGTAGAGATGAGCCACAAAAGTTCAACATTTGCTGATAATTCAAAAGTACAGTAAATATTAAAACATGAATGTTCAAAAGCACTAACTGATGTGCCATCCTTTGCTTGGTACAAACTAATTCCCAAGTATAGTTTTGTGCTTCCATTTAAACAAACAGTGACACAGCTTGATTCTCATAATTCAAAGTTTTCTATTCTTCATATTTCAAGTAGCAAACATATGATTAACCATGTTTATCAAACATTGGCAAATTCAATTAAAAAAAATTATCATTCCAACTCTCCATCGGATTCAAAGAAAGATTAAGCCAGCATAAGCTCTTCAATATTCACAATCTGTCCTCTTAACTCTGAACTCAACCATTCTTCAATAGAAGTAACACTAACAGTGCTGGTATCAGTACTACTACCATTACCAATGCTTAGTTAGCTTTCCAAATCATTTACTCGGCCTATTTCATCATCTGAAGTCTCTTTCAAGGTGCAGATCAGCGTAATCAACATCATAAAGATAATAGTAACCTGTAGTTAAAAAAGAAGATGAAGCTTTTGAAACTGAAACAAATAAAGATATAAACAAGCTATTTTGTGAAGTATACATTCTTTTTCACCCGCAAAACAATTATCATAGGCTCAGTCGGGAAGTATAACAACTGCTTAAGATATCGACAAGGGTAATTATGGAAATATACCAACAAATTGGAGCAATATTAGTCAGAGGACTTGCTAATCAAAATCCGGCACATAAAGTTACTGAGCCACAAATCGAGTTAAATCAAACTTATCTTGCTAATTAAATCAAGCTTATCTTGGTCTTTTACAATCCCTTTTAAACTAAGCCAGGGTATGGTAGGCCTTATAAACTGACAATTTACTCTTTGAGAAAATTCATCAAACTCCTCATGTGCACGTACCAGCTTAACACAATAATATGACTCAATAATTTCGTTCAAGAAAAATCCTATGGATCAATGCACCAAAAGACACTTTTAACACAAATTAATCAATAATGATTAATCACTTACGCAGGCATGTAACCAAATCAGTTCAACTCAAGGCAACATGCTTGACCGATTAACAATATTAGCTGAAGCTCATCCTGAAGAAGGTGGCAACTTTCACCATTGTTTCTCCCTGCTCTTCTCTGTTTTTCTCCTGATTGCAAAATTGAATCTCTTTCGCTTTTCCTTGAACTGAGGAAGAGGGAATTAATAGAGAGGGAGCTGCTGTGGTGTTGCCAAGCAAGCCTTGGTCGTGAGAGAGTGTCACGTCCCTGGCGAGCACGGGTCGATTTCAATTATTATCCTGACCGTGACACATTTTGCCTGCCCCCGCTGCCCAGTTCTTCTTTCTCCTTCTTCGTGACATAGAACCGAGTTGAAATCGACCCGTGCTCGCCAGGGACGTGATAGAGAGGACGAAAGCTGCCGGAATAGATTCGCTAGGGTTTTCTCCAACAAAAGAGAGAGGTAGAATCGAACAGGGGGAAAGCGAATGGGAGTTAACGCTCCTTCAGTTAACTAACAGAGTCGCTATCTAGTGTAATCTCCAACACGAATCTTGACTAATATTTAACGGTTCAGATTTAATCTTATACTTGGGGGCAGGATTTTCCTGCCCATAAGTGGGCAGAGGATTCGGTTCCCTCCGTAGCTATATCTCAATTTGTTTTTATCCATGATCTATTGATCTTTCATCAATCTATATTTATTGCTAAACCTTTTGATATCTATCCTAGCCAATAACCCATCACGCTGAATTTGTGTCACCTAAGGTAACCTAATATTTATGATTGGATCTGGATGTTCAATTAGAATTCGCATGACTATTAAAGTGGTTCCATGCATTCTATTTCGAATCAAATTGGTACTGATTTTGATTAGTCGGTCGTGATCAAGGGTGGATCCACATGGTCCCAGGAGGGCAGCTGGCCTCCTCCCTGGATTTTGAGTTTTGTGGAGATCTATCAGTCCCTAACTTTGCCACATCTAAAAAAAGGTTTCGCCTCTTCTAAATGTTTGCTTTTGCAATTCAAGTTAAATTAGAATTAAAATTAAAATAAATTTTTTAAATTATGATTGGTAATTAGAATTATAAATTTAGAGCATTAAAAATTATAGGTAAGAGCATTAAAAAATGAGTCAAAGCATTATTTTTTTTATTGAGTATTTAATAAGTTAAAGAGTTTAAATCTGATTCTATATTTTTTTTTGGTCCTCTAACAAAAACTCTGAATCTGCTCTTGACCAATGATCCATATAACAAATTATGTTGAAAATAAATATGCTATAATTCTCGAGAAATTATAGAATTATGTAATTTAGATTTCAACTATTGGTCTTTTCAAGATGCATACATAAAAACTTATTTTTTTAGAACATTTTCGAGATCTGCAAACACAAAAATTTGAACAGTTAACATGAAAATTTTAGAATTATGTAATTCCTTTCGAAATTAGAGCAGATTCGGACTCATATTATGTTATCTCAGAGGATATGGATTCGTTTTGTAAAATATTTGGTTGACGGAAGGCGCAGAGTCAGGTCAACTCTGTCTCCGTCAAAAAAGCCGCAACTAGCTAACAAGAAACGACAGCAACCAAATCTGTCCTTTTCCCAGTTGGACTACAGTGACAGGCTGGGCTCATCTGGAAAACTGAAATTAATTATTGAGAGTCCGTACATATAAGATCAAGATTCAAGACCGGACGGCGTCCGCATCCTCTGCATTAAATGCTCTTTTGAGTTAATACATATCGACTGTAGATGGTCCATCCAGTTTCCACCTAAATTCTTTAATATTAGTACGGATTTTATTCACACGAATCATAAAGTTAATCGGACGGTATATATGCATTAACTCAAAAGATTCCGTTTTGAGTTAATGCAGAGGATACGAATTCAACCGGACGGACAGAACATATACAGTTGACTAGTATATGTGATTTTTTTTATTCAAAGATGAAAAAAAAATATATATCAATAATGAGTATATTTTTGCGAAATTTTGAAAAATAAAAAGAAGGTTATAGTTTATAACATTTAGGTATTGTAACTGGATGTTGTAAACTATAACGTTTAGTTAATTTCATCATAATGTTCAACTACAGTGTTTTTTTTTAACGGTTATTAGCAATCAGATTTACTGAACGTTATAGTTTGTAACGTCCAATTACAATGCCATGAATATTATAAACCATAACTTCTTCCTATATTTCAAAATTCATGAAATTTTATCCTATTATCAATATTTTTTTATTTGTGTTTTCTATTAATAAAATAATCGGTAGCCTGTGTCCGAGATGCCTAGATTTTAGAGTTTTTTATTTATTTTTAGAATATTAAAAATTAAAATGTCCGAAATAAATTAAGTGTTTTTTTTTAAAGATAGAAAGGACTGAATTAATTTTTTGATTCAGATCAGGAACGATCTAAAATTTAGTAGTCCACCCCCTGCCATAAACGCTACGGATAAGGCTCCGAATTTTTTATTAATATCCAAATTTAATTTTAAATTTCAAAAACTAACCGCCTTAGCAATGCAATTCGAAAAATACCCTTTCCGGGAAAAATTATAACGGAAACAGGCCCCATTTCCGTAAAAATTTTTTCCGGAAACAGGTGAAATCCGGAAATATTTTATTCGGAAAACGTTTGTTTCCGGAAAAATTTTTTACGGAAACAGGCCGAATTTCCGGAATTTTTTTTCACGGAAATGCATTAAATTTTGTTATAAATTCGCAGTGTGTTTACGGTTCGCTTTCATATCATCCGCTCTCTCTCTCACAGTAAGTTTAAATTTAATTAATTTATTATTTATAATTTAATTTATTTATATTTTAAATTTAAGTAATTTATAATTTTAATTTCATTAATTTATAATTTCAATTTCATTTATTTCTAATTTAAATTTCATTTATTTGTAATTTAAATTTAGAAGTATTTAATTTGTAATTATTTAAATATGTAACTATTTAATTTGAAATTATTTAAATTATGAATATTGTCATATTAATTGAAAAAAATAAAAAATGGTGCTGAATAAATTTAAAAGTTTTTTTAATTCTAAAATAATTTTATTAATTCTGAAATAATTTTGATTAAATCTGAAATGATTTAGAATTGTTTTAGGAACTTTTTGCTTTTCGGATTCCTTACGGAGCTCTGACAGTCAGATCGACCGGTTTTCTTTATGCCATCATATAACCAGCCCGTCACTGGATCTGGGCCTTCAAATACAGGGCCTGGTGGCATCGGCTCCGTTCCCAAAGGATAAGAATCGTCGGATGGAATTTCCTCCCAATTACGTGGAACCCCCGCATCCTCCAGCATGGCAATAGCACGGTCTCCATAACCATTATCTCTGCAGAGGCACCAACCTAGTCTCATTTTGCCCTTGCCAATTGCACGGAGACCCTTCGTGAAAAATGCCCGTGTGCCATGTGCTAACTCTCCTATCCCACGCAAAGCCTGCACGTATATTTAGAGTATAATAGATCATATATAATAAACCAATCATAAAATTCAGAGTTAGAAATGTTTACATTTCGAACAAATGTCGATCCGCTGGGAATGTATCCAGACTTGGAGTGCTCGTCTCTTGGAACTGGAACATTACGATCCATCCCCACCACGTGCTGGCCAAACAGGTAGACGGATGCCATGCAGGTCTCCTGGTACCATTTACGATATCTTAGGAGGTCATTTATATCCCACGGACGACCTACTTCATACACATGATCTGCATAATGTGTTGCATCGTTTACATGCCGACGGTGCACTTGCGCCCAGTTGGCATTTTTCTTTGAGCCCGATTTAAACCTGTTTACAAGGTTAGTACAATAAATAAGTAAATAAGTACTTTAAAATAAGTAAACCACATCTGATTTGCGAATATTACTTGTGCAGCTCTTGGTGCTCGACTGGATCCTGGGGAAGCGGTGGCTCTATCTGTTGCCATCTTCCGAACTGTCGCATGCAGCGATCAGGATTGTGATGCTCAACAATCCAATAAAAAATAAGAGGACCGCGGTACAAGTAGAACGGCTGACAAATTTAGAGTTGCAATGTTAGGTACAAATTATAAATGTGATGACATAAATGAAAGAAAGAATATGACTTTATTACAATGTACCTGGTCCGCCCGGGTTGTTCTCGAAAGGTTGTGGTAAACAGATGCATATGGCTGCCAATTGACCATGTTATCCGTCAGTTTCTGAATCTGGTCGCGAGGGATACCTGGACCGGAGGTTGCACCATGGGACGAGTTTTCCCAATTATGTGGGCCTTTCCACATGTCAGCAAATGATGGACATGTATCTTCTGTTTCTGCGCCCCAATTCGGTTGAGATCCCGGTAACGGCCGGTGAATTTGAAATCGGGTCCACGACCAGTGTTGCAGAAGCATGGTGGGACCATGCATGCTTTTGCATGAAGGACTGGATGCGAGGCATAGATTTCTATATAAATAAGCGAGAACAGCTCCGCCCCAGTTGCACTTTCTCGGCTCGTCCAAGTTTTCAATCATGCCGAGATACCACAGCGGTATTCCGTCCCCGCTACTGTCAGCAAACATGGTATTCCCTAGCATGTCGAGGAGAAATCCACGAACATACCTAACCGTCAATTTTAAAATGTGAGTACATTATTAAAAATATCAAATACGAATAAGGTTGTAAATAAAAAAATACTAACCATTTCAATTGTTCGTCGTTCGCATCTGTTGGTAATGTTTTGAAGCGCTCACGGACAGCTTTTTTGGCGATAAGCATGTCGTACGTATTAGTTCCCCTCTTCTTCATGAACCCCTTCACTTCATCATCTTTCACCCCCAGCAACTCATACAGTCGGCCTTGAAAACTCGCCGAGTCTGTAAATCCCGTTATCGGCTCCCCCGTAATAGGCAAACCCCAGAGACAACTCACATCCTCTAGAGAAACTGTAATATATTTGACTTGTCAGTAACGAATAAAAAAAAATTATTTAAATTAGTTAATACCTGTCATCTCTCCGAATGGAAGATGAAAAGTGTGCGTCTCTGGACGCCACCGCTCGACAAGTCCATGAATGAGGGCCGCATCGAGGGCGATATCGGGCAATGTCGCGAGCTGATATAAGCCCATTCGAATTAAAAACGGTGCGTACCTCTCATTATACTCGCATTTGTGCCGATAATGTCTCACGGATAAAATTTCTGTACTCTACAATAAGGAAAAAATTAATTACAATATTTATTTGATTACTTACAGAGTTATGAAAAAAAAAAAAAGTAAATGTTTACCTCCTTAGACGCCTCAGATATCCTGTGATTACCGTGAACTATCCACAACAGGGGGCTAAATCTATGCTTAAGTACTGGGTCTGCCATACTACAAAATTCGAACAATATTGTAAATCACCTTAAATTTTTTCAAATTATTCTACACTATTTTGGTATTTTTCTAAATTATTGTACATCATTTTGGCATTTTCTAAATTAATCAGACAATATTCTAAACCATTCAAAATTAAATAAATTAAATAAATTAAATAAATTAAATAAATTAAATAAATTAAATAAATTAAATAAATTAAATAAATTAAATAAATTAAATAAATTAAATAAATTAAATAAATTAAATAAATTAAATAAATTAAATAAATTAAATAAATTAAATAAATTAAATAAATTAAATAAATTAAATAAATTAAATAAATTAAATAAATTAAATAAATTAAATAAATTAAATAAATTAAATAAATTAAATAAATTAAATAAATTAAATAAATTAAATAAATTAAATAAATTAAATAAATTAAATAAAAAAAAATTACCTTGAAATACGGAGGAGAGCTGGGTTGTGATGGGGAATTGGGGATGGGAGGACCAGCGGGACCAATGCATTTGTAGTGAGGCCTCCTTCCGTAAAAATTTTTCACGGAAACAGGCTGGTTCCGTAAAAAATTTTCCCGGAAATAGCATGGTTCCGGAAAATTTTTTCCCGGAAATAACCTCTGTTTCCGTTATAATTTTTCCCGGAAAGGGTATTTTTCGAATTGCAACGCTAAGGCGGTTAGTTTTTGAAATTTAAAATTAAATTTGGATATTAATAAAAAATTCGGGATAAGGCTGCACGAAAATGAGGTGGAACGAAGAAGTTTTTTTAACAAAAAATAATTATTTATTTTTATTGATATTTTTGTATTAGTATTGTACTATTCTCAGTAATTTTAATATTATTTATATATAATGTTGTTATAGTTTTTATTACTATTGTTAATTTTGTTTTCTGATATCATATTCCATTCGTTGAGTGAAATTAACAAAACATAATAATTTATTTGCAATTATTTTTTGTAACTAATTTATTGATAATCAATTTTTTAATCAGTATAAATTAATTTGCAGCTCGAAGGAAACCAACAAAAAATGCAAATAAAAATTCAAACTATAAACAACCGAACTTTTGATAAGAAACTCTAATTTCAGTGTTTGATCATAATCCAGAAAGCTCGTAAAGAGATGTAATGATTTCCAAGACATATCCAGAAGTCTTATGATTTCAAGTTAAAGAAAAATATATTGTCTAGTGCCTTAAAAATTGAGTTGAAATTTATTTGAATTATGAATAATACTATTTCCAGCAATTGGGGGTCCAGATTAATATACAATTTTTTACTATTTTTAGGTTCTTGACAATTAGTAAACACGTATCAAAACCACTACTTTAAGAGTGAGGCTATGATCAATATCTCTATCTTTTAGTCCAAACAATCGAACTGAACCACTCAATATGATTTTTATATAAAAATGAACGTGTAAATCAAATTTTATATTTTTAATTTTATTATTATTTTTTAAATAAATAGAAAATCATTTGATCTAAAAATTCTAACCATTTACAAGTGGTGATATTTTACCTAAAAAAATTCTAGAACATATAAAATTTAGTATGTAAATATATTTTCATATGAAAATTTTGTTTTTTAATTTGAGAAACATATTGGAAATGGAAGCGTGAGGATCCGTGGTGCGATTCTAAATTTTTTAACCCTTTAATCGTTGTTCAATAATTTTTTTTTTTTAACTCTTCTTCAGAATTGTTGTACAATTTTCTCAATTTCTTCAATCATACAACTTCTAATTTGAAGTAACAATATATCTCCATTATATTATTAAGCACGTTGGGTGTCCGATCCGCCAACGGCTACATAAAATTTGGTCTAAAGAAATAGTAAAAAAATTTCAAAAAATGTAATATTTGGTCCCCAAACACATATTAATATGGAGAACAAGATGAACGGTTCGGATCGACCGTTAGGATTTTGAAAAGTCGAAATCCAAGGCGTTGCATGGAGGGGCTCTATGCTATGCATAGCATATTCCTATATATTCCTATATATATATATATATAGAGTTAGGCTGGGGTGCTATGGATAGCATAGAGGCCTCTATGCTACGGCTCAATATTAGAGTTTTCAAAATTCAAACGGTCGATCCGAACCGTTCATCTTATTCTCCATATTAATATCTGCTTGGAGACCAAATTTTACATTTTTCTGAATTTTGTTACTATTTATTAAGTATTTTACAAAATTGTTGATCCAACGGTGGCTGCACAAAACAGTAAAACCGTTGGATTAGCGATTTTCAAAGTGGCTTAATAAATAGTAAAAAAATTCAGAAAATTATAAAATTTGGTCTTCAAGCAGATATTAATATGGAGAATAAGATGAACGGTTCGGATCGACCGTTTGGATTTTGAAAACTTGAATATTGAGCCGTAGCACGGGAGGCCACTATGCTATCCATAGCACCCCAGTCTAACTCTCTCTCTCTCTCTATATATATATATATATATATATATATATATATATATTTGCCTTAACCTACTGTTAAAAATTTGAACCATACAAAATGATTATATAAAACTTATATATATATATATGGTGCCTTAACCTACTGTTAAAAATTTGAATTTTGAATTTTAGATTTATGGTCCAATGCACAAATCCCTCCATACATTGCAATGCACCATAGCCCATCTATCTCTCTATATATATTTGCCTTAACCTACTGTTAAAAATTTGAACCATACAAAATGATTATATAAAACTTTTACTTTTCCTCTCTTTCTTCAGTTTCACTATCTTCCATCCAAACACTGTGAAATGTCTCCGAACATTCCAATTCAAATGTACCGCGACTTTTATGGTTTCAAGTTGTTTGAGAAAATAACACTCTCGTTGTCACATATATACAAATGGGATAAAAAAGTTCTACATTTCGTCTAGACTGAGAGCGAAAATGGTACGGATAATGTTCGATTCTTATTTGATTTGTATTCAAAAAATTAGATTTAGATATTTGATATTTGGATATATGTGTAGATAAAGATACTCATATAATTTTATATTTTAATTATCCGTATCTAAATAGTAGATATATATCATATATTTTAATATATATTATCAAAAATTTATGTTATTCACCACTATAATTAGATAAATATTACGAACTTTAATATTTTTATATTATTTTAATAAATATTCAATCTAATCCGAATTCGTATCCGTCTGATATCAGCTGCGTATCCGT
Organism: Carex rostrata; assembly: GCF_964058835.1. Taxonomy (NCBI): domain Eukaryota; kingdom Viridiplantae; phylum Streptophyta; class Magnoliopsida; order Poales; family Cyperaceae; genus Carex; species Carex rostrata. The sequence goes on from NC_135935.1 coordinate 1,119,273, forward strand.
ATCCAAAAATGAAAAAAGAGATATAAATATAATTTCACCATTATCCGCTCCGTTTTTATCCCTAACTCTAGATTCGTTTAATTAATCAATCCCTTCTTCGGAGATATTTCTCATAATGGTTTTTGAAGAGTGCGGCTATGGTACTATGCATATGCATAGCTATATTAAATTTTTAATTTGAAAGTTCTAATATATGATCGATTCGAACCGTTCAACATAGACTTTATATTTTAAATATTTTAGAATTTTTTCACTATTTTTTAGATAGGTAGAAAATCAGTTGATCTGAAAATTTTGGACCCTCCTCCAAAAACAGTGATTTTCTACCCATTTTAAAAAAAATAAAAGAATTATAAAAAATAATAAAATTGAATTTACAAGTACATATTCATATAGTGACCATATTGAATGGTTTGAATTGACCGTTAGAATTTTAAAAACAAAAATATTAATTAATTCATAGTACATACCAATCTGTGCTATGCATAGTACCATAGCCTCCCTCGTATTTGAAAATGCAAATGAACATTGCTAAAAGCAAATTAAAAAATTTCAAGCTGTGCAAAATGTAGTACTGTAGACGTCGCATAATTTCTTTTAAGTATGATCACCTTTAATATTTCTGGACGTATTAATTATTTCTTGTTATACTTGATTAGCTTTTATTTTATTTTTATTGACCCTCATATCATTTGACTCATTGTTATAGCCTTATAGGAGTATAAACAGAGCAAATTCGGAGCGGACAATACTGATACCATATTCGTATTTGTCTTTCAATGAACAAATATAAATACGGATAGTAAACATATATCAAAATTTAAAACTAAATCCGTCTTAAACGGATACGGATACGGATACGGATACGAAACGGATAATTCATGAATACGGATACGAAACGGATAATTGATACGGAACGGATAATTTATGAATACGGATACGAAGCGGATAATTTATTTGAGATGTACTGAGAAATGGATCCAGATTTCTGCGGATATCCTATCCGAATAATGAATCATAACGGTATTCGTTTCCGAATCCGAAAGAAGTCTCTGTAGTTAATAATTATTCAGATCCGAATCCAAAAATTATCCATATCTGTTTATCTAAATTCAGATTTGGATCGAATTTGAAACGGATTCAAAACAAATAATTCGGATCCGTTTTCAAAACGAATAATTCGGATCCGTTTTCAGCCCTAGTCACTCATTGACGGTACATTTCACATTACCTGTTTTTCTGCTTGTAATTTTGGCAGTATACTTGCTTCCATGCTTCCATCTTTTGTATTTTACTGGGTTGTGGTGATAGACTGATAGCTCTCTATATATAACGATAGGTTCACCACATGTCTTAAAATATTTTTGTCTAATTTTTTTTTTCAAAATAAAAAGTGGATAATCATGATCTTTTGCAGCAACAAAGTGTGCATTATAACAACGGTTAAATATGTTTTGTATAACAGTCAAGTGGCACATGCCAAAGAGAATTTATAGTGTGCGTGTATCTAATGAACACAATCTGATTTTAGAATAAATTGCAATAAGAATGGACTATTTTTTAAAACAAGCTATTCGGAACAAGCTAACTATTTTGTGTTTGGTTGAGTTAGAATAGCTAGAATAGAGAATCAAATTTATTTGTCTTATTAAAACAAGTTATTCTCACAAAAAATTAGAACAAATTATTTTAATAAGACAAATATCAATTTTACTATTCTAGCTATTCTAATATTGCAACCAAACATACCAAGCACATGAGCAAAACCCATGAAAATCTATTCAATCAACTTATCAACTTGATCTAATTTAATCGGAATAAATAGTGACTATATATATTTGAGTGATGCTATAATACTATGCATAGCATCAAGGTCGAAGTCAGGCTTAATTTTAAATTATGAGAATCAAATATGAATAAGGATCAGTCATATAAATTTTTATGCTGCGAATCGAATGAGTATCAATTTTACAGTATCTACAGGGGCGGAACATAGTAGTGCGCAAAGGGAGCTAAGCCCCCCTATAAATGGAAATTTTATCCTTTAGTCCATTAAATTTTGTAATTCTCATATGTATTAATACCTTTTAGTCCTCCTTATAAAACTAAAATTAATGCACTATATCTAATTTTTTAGCCTCCCCAATCTCTATTTTCTAGTTCCGTTCCTGAGTATCCATAACATTTTACTTTAAATTATATAAAAAAATTATGTATATATACAAAATAATTTTGATAAAAGAAAATAAAGTCAACTGACTCCATTCAATATATATAACTCTGCCTCTCCATAGCGCACACCAATCCGTATTATAGTTCTATATTTTCATTTTCAAAATCCAAACAATCCATATCCTAATAATTGCGTATGATCTTACATGTGATGATGTACTCGGAGACAAAATTTATATTTTTGTTTAGAATTTTTTAGGTATACAATGAAATAAAATTTTCTACTTAAAAATAAATATCTGACTGAACTCAATGCTTCACTGATGTGTACAATGCACAAAGACTTAAGAGAGTTCTAAGTCAATGAATACTTTCATTGAGATCCCAACAAGAAAGTCTCATAGACATGTAATTTTCATTTTAAAAATAACCTTTCTTCATTCAAATTTGTTTGATTTTTCAAAGTCAAAGGCATCAAATTGTCCACAATTAATAATTTTTTGCAAGGTTTTATTTTCAGAATTCATCATATATAGTGATCTTCCACCAAACTTTTTTTCTTGAAGGTTAAGTTTAATAGTGACATTAAAGATACCATCGGCATTATATATATTTCTATATATACAAGAATGGAACAATATTCGCGAAATTAAAAAGTGACCAGTTGCGAGGATATACCGACAGAAAGATACTTTTTTTTATTAGCGACGGTAATATCCGCGAAGGTATATCGACAGTATCTCGCGTGGATAATGTCACATTCTTGTATGTTGGTTTAGATGAAGCCGTCTTTAACAAATTTATGAGTGTATATTTTTTTTTACTGTAAATAGCATTATTTTGTCAGATAAATTACCTTTGTATAATGATATCATACATACAACTTTTGTACGCTTCTATTTTATATCTTGACAAAAATATTATTTAAATTAGAAAATTAAAATTATAGATGCATTATTTATTTCTTAAATAGCGCCTATATCAAATTTGCGTCATTTGAAAGAAGTTTATTATTTCATCAAAGAATTTAAAATTATAATGGTGGAGCTTTAATTTATGACGTTATGATGAATGACCAAAGCAAATTTTCTAAATTGACTCAAATTTGATACTTCTTGTATTTAAATAATTGAGAATATATCTGTATTTTTTTAAAAAAAAATTAGCCTGTGCAATGGAAGTGTCTAATTGTCCACAGTTTGTTCACAGAAAAACTGCCATTTGACTTGTATCAATCCTGTAAAATTACTAATTTAATACTGTAACTTGTATAACAAATCTTACAAAAAATACACTTTAAGTTTCTAACATTCAGCGGGACCACTTTGTGTACTTGCAACTTGCACAACTTGCCAAACTAACTGTACTTGATGCGGGACCACTTGATATACTTCTCTAACTTAAAATTGAACCACTTATCAAACTTGCAGTTTTTCAAAATAATCCCGGAAATTATACAAAATTAATTTTTTGGCGTCAAAATTATTTTTTTTGAATCAAATTTTATTTTTCAAAATTAAAATTAATTTTAATTTTTTTGAAAAAAATTCATAATTTCTTTCTTCAATTATTAATATTTATATATGCATCTATATCCTATATATTAAAACTACACATACTGTAAAACATAACAGATGCAAACTATAAAACTGTAAATCTGAAACCTAAAACACTATAAAATTGAGATAAACACACTGCAAAATTCAAGTCCAACTGATCACCACGTCTGTACTGTAAATATGCAGTTACGAATAATCCTGCTAAAGTGATAGGAATTAGGCCTAAGACAATTCCAAAAAGAAAAACTTCAATCATTTTGGTTTGAGCAGATAAAAAAAGGTTAAGATCTATCTTTAAATATTAATCTGAATTATCCATGAATCTCAATGACCAAGAAAATAATTGGCAATTTTTGCAGAAAGAGCCATAGAATACATGAAATCCCTGAGAAAGATTTTTATGAATTTTTCATTCAATTCATTTCAAATAAGTCGTATCTTTTTTAAACCAATAAATAGAACTAAGGTTATAGTTAAAGCAGCCATTAAAAAACTGAAATAACTAGTTATAGTAAGCATTAAAAGGCTATAAATTTAAAAATATAAACAGTAAAACTAACAGATGCAAACTATAAATCATCAATACATCAAATATTCACAACCACATTGTTAAACATTAGTAACTGTTCACAAGATGAATACTGTAAAATCACAAGATGAATACTGTAAAATTAACGGGTGAATACTGTAAAAAGACAAGATCAATACTCCATATGGCCTCTCTATCATATCTTTCATTTAGATTTTCACAATATGAATACTGTAAAATTAAAATGGTGAGTACTGTAAAATGAGAAGATCACTACTCCATTTCCCTTCTCTATCATCTCTTTCCTTCATATTTTCACAAGATAAATACTATAAAATTACAAGATGAATATTGTAAAATTAACTGGGTGAATACTGTAAAATGACAAGAACAATACTCCATATCACCTCTCTATCATCTCTTTCCTCCATATTTCTACAAGATGAATACTGTAAAATTACAAGATCAATACTCCATATCGCCTCTCTATCATCTCTTTTATCTAGATTTCCATAAAATGAATACTGTAAAATTATAAGATGAATACTGTAAAATTAACAGGGGGAATACTATAAAATTAACAGATCAATACTCCATATCGCCTCTCTATCATCTCTTTTATCTAGATTTCCACAAAATGAATACTGTAAAATTATAAGATGAATACTGTAAAATTAACAGGGGGAATACTGTAAAATTAATAGATCAATACTCCATATCGCCTCTCTATCATCTCTCATCCATGTCACCTCTCTCAGATCATCTCCTCATATCTCCTCCATATCGAAATTCAACAGAAATAAAGAAATAATTACGAGATCTCTTACTGCATCAAATCAAACAACAAATTCAAATAAAAGTTCAAAACAATGCTAGATCCGTTACTGCATCAAATCAATCAACAAATTCAACAAAAATAAAGAAATAACTCACTAGATTTAAATTTCTCCATGTTTTTCAACTTGACAACTTCTATCCAATCGAAATCCACTCCTGAAGGTTCCGTCGCGATCATGTTTAAACAATTTGAATGAACTCGCGACGAACTAGGGAAGAGAAATCCGGAAGAAATTGCGACTACGTTTGAATGAAATCCACGCCTCTAGGATTCTGTCGCGACGAAAGCGGAAGGAAATCGCCAGATGCGGAGCAAATTTGATCGGAAATGGAAATGAAATTCAAAAAAGGAAGGTTTCGTCCGTCGCGCGATGACATGTTTAAATAGGTGGGGACCGAAGGTAGTTAAAAGTGAAAGTTTTGATGCTTAGATGGCAAGGAATAAAATAAAAAATTTATTCGACTCAAAACAAACGATTTAGTTATTGTAAGTGCAAGAAACAATCTTAATTAGTCTAATCAAGAATGGAATAACATAATACCTTGGATTTGATCTCCAAATCAAATCAAGAAGAGTTGTCTTGCTTAGCAAGTTCTTATTCCCTTCCTCCTTCAATGGTGGTTGTGCTTTAGCCCCTCAAATGACGAGCCTCCTTAGGTATCCACCGAGAGATTAAAGAAATACTTGTATCTCTAAGGCTAGTAAGAGATTAACAAATAGAACCTTAATCCTAGTTTAACCCTCTTCTTAATTTCTGAAAACTTATTAGAGGATTTCTAGATCTCAACAAATGAGAAAAATTGGAAGAGAAGAGAAAAGAGCAAATTTCGGCCAAGATATCTTTCACAGAATTTCTGACCTTTCGGTACTAAAATCCTTATATCTTTTTCTAGGTAACTCCAAATGACTTGAAATCTTCACCATTGGATTCTAGACTCCAAGGGCTACAGATTACATAGGTCATGCGTCCAAAATGATTAGTATTTGCCCTTTCAAATTCCAGTTCAAAGTTACCTAAAAAATCTGTCCAGAAATTTCTTTGCTCTTTAATGAGATTGATTAGATTTAATGACATATTTAAATATTCCTTAAATCATGCCATTACTAATCAATTCTCCCCAGCATATATTTGGGCTTTGGACTTAAACATATTAATCATATTAATATTTAATTAAGTCCACAATCCCATACATTAAAAGATGCCAACATATAAATTAATATTCCATGTTAATTTATATGCATCTCTCATGTGTCAAAAACTATTTAAAATATGTCACACATACTTTAAATATTACTAGGATTATTTTATAACATCTCCATGTCTTAAAATTGTTCATATATTAATAACATATAATTTGTACAAATTAATTATAACTTCTTATAATTAACATAGCACATATTATATACATATCACATATGCTTTATTAATATATTTTCTTTTAATCTTTCATATGGTGTGACCCTATGGGATCCCATCATTATGGCAATAGAATTAAACATTTTAATTCCATAAATCAATGATACAACTAGCGATGGTATATTGATTACCCAAATGACGTGGATGAAAAAGCACAATGCAAAATCACGATCCCTGTAACATTAAAAAATGTTGTTGTGTCAATTCCTTGCCACATGATATCCAAATAATCGTAAGGTAGAAATGTGTCATCCTTACCAATTATTCTTTCTTGATTTCCTGAAGTTTAATTATGATATGATTATCATATAATAATATTGCATGCACATAATATAAACTTTATCAAGGGGCCCAGAGATATCATCACTTATATTAACATATAAGGGACAATGGTTTCTTGATACGTATCGTTCTTCCGCATAAGTTATATGCACTGCAGTAACTGCCTTTATAACTCCTGGTTAAAGAGAGCGTTGGACAGTACCAACAATACACATCCCTTATGTAAGAAAAATAAATATCTCAACCAAAGAATTCTAGACACAATGAAATATCAATGACACATAACACAATCCATATGATATTTCATTCTTGGGTCTGTCCAGTGCCATACATCTCCATGTATGCACATGTGTGATTAGATCGATAACTCCTTATCGTATAACCTATAGAACATGGTCATCATCTAATCACCACACTTATCTTATATGGTCAACCAGTGTACCTTTGCTGATTGCCAAGATAAGGAACATTTAAGAGTAAACAAATTTATTCATTGTGAAGTTCTACAATTTAAGTTATCAACTCAAATGATCCACTAATATGAATACTCAAGGTACAAAATGATAAAATCATTCACTAATAAACTAAACATATCATATATATGATATGGGTCTAGGACACCAACACTAACAAAAAGCAGTTGAACCGGGAGTGGATAACGTTGTGGACAGACCGTGGACAAAAGTCCGTGGATGGGAACCTTTTCTCTAACATAATATGGTGATTAGAAAAATAGTGACAATAGAGGGAATAAAGAATGTATATATAAGAATAAAAGAATATGGTAATTTAGAGGAACTAAAAATAATAGAAAAATAGATCTAGAACAAGAAAGTATATTAAAAATATAAAGGGCCAATTGACGTATTGTTAGTACTTTTATTTATTATTAATAAAGCCGGTAGTTGGCATTAAACTCGCTATCAAAATTGGGTCAATTTTTTTTTTTATTAGTTATTAAATACCAAGTCGTTAATAAAATTCAAATATATATATTTTTTAATTGCTTGACGGAAGGATAAATGACACTCATATTTAGATGATAAAGATTGCAACTATAATTTTAATTTGTACAGTTGAGAAGATATCAAATAAATGTACTTTAAAATTAGATGTACGTCATAATTACTTGAAAAGAAGCTTCAAGATCGTTGATGAAACTCGACTAGAGTGTAATAGGACTTCCAATAGTATCGCATAATTTTAGACCCAACATTTTTATTTTTACTCAATTTTAAAAATATTTTATTAAAAATAATCAGGATTTAGTCAAATTTTTAAAAATGTCCAAACTGCATATATTATTTGCGGTTTCGATTTAGAGTCCCAAACCGTGTATATTATTTGCGGTTTTTTTTTTTGCACTATAAATACGGAAGAAACTCTAACTTAACAATTTCATCGAAAACGTTTCCTCTAACTTAACAATTCCATCGAAATCGTATATATTATTCACCACACCATAATACACCTGTCCATCATACTGATTTCTACATGCTCTCAGTTTGAGAAGTTAACAATTCTATCCCGATGATATTTTGAGTAGAAACTGACACTGTTTTGAGCAGGAACGGTGGTAAAAATTTAGAACTTTGAAATAACAAACTAAATACTCTCCAAATAGTAAACTCTTAATAATTCAATAAGATTCAACAAAAAACTAAATATAGTGAGAAATGCATAACTCTTAAATAAATATGAAATCATACAACATAATCTTCAAATACAACTAAATTAAACAACATACTACTTCAAATACATAGTTTTAATATGAGCCCAACTTTGCACATTTGGTTAATATAGCAAAACATCTCCAAAAATCATGAAAATTGACTGACATTCAGTCTTGAAATCATAGAACAAGACTGCAAAGTTTCATACAAAATATCTAAACAGGTTAAGAGATATAACGTCTCAAAAATTGACCAAATTAGTAAAGGTGTGCACACAACAACAGTTTTAAATGTGTATCTATCTTTGCACAACCTCTAAATCATGAAATAATGTTTCAAAAATCATAAAAATTGAATGACATGCAGTCTTGACATCATAGAACAAGATTGTAAAGTTTCATACAAAATGTTCAAATAGATCAAAAGATATCAGATCTCAAAAATTGACCAAACTAGTAATAGAGTGTACACACCAGTAGCTCTAAAGTTTACCCTGCCTTTGCATGGCCTTTAAACCATGAAATCATGCATCAAAAATCATAAAAATTGACTGACATATAGTATTGACATCATAGAACATTACTATGAAATTTCTCCTAAAACCTTCATATAATGCATAAAGAGGGTCATAAACTTATAATGTATGTTATGTCATTTTAATAATTTTGTTTGTGCAAAATATCATTTAGGAAAAAAAAAAGGAAAGAAAAATGTTGAAGAAAAGTCATACCATGCCTTTATTTATCCCAACAAAAAAAAATACGGAAAAGCTTTGAACCTGCCCCAATGTGTCACATACATTAACTATATATTTAGCTAACAGAGATACATATGAGTTCGTAACCAGGTTTCTACCGTGCTAATCGACCAACAAATGTCTCGCCTCTGGGGAGTCAGCATGCACGGCTGATGTGGGAGCCCCAGAAATTTCTCTAAACTGCCATTCTGTTAAATAGCTTGGTCGAGAAGTGACTTTTCCGACTTCCACATGACCACTGAGAATTGACACGATGCGCGACATGGATGGCCGTTGTGAGGGAGATCCTTGGGTGCACAGTAGCGAGACACCTATCAGTCTCAGTGCTTGATCTTCATTATATGATGTGAGCTTTGGGTCTAATAACTCGAGTGCAGAATTTTTGTCGTACAAGTTCCATGCCTGTAGGATTAACAGTTTAGTTTGTATTGTTGTATTTTACATCTCTGATTTCGTTACTGTCCTTGCGCTGTTAGTTTCTCCCTTTTGTTCTGTTCTGCTAAAATAAGATTTCTTTGGCAAAGGTGAAATATTGTGCTCTGTTTTGGACAGCCTGGAATTAGGCCCAGTAGGCCGGGCTGGTTTTACCAAAATTTGTGGGCCTAATTGTTTCTGGTCATTCGTTTATGAAAAGCTAGAATTATATATGAATATGAGCATACCCAGTCAAGGAGGTATACTTGATTCGGATCTCGGTTCTCATCTGAATTTGAACGACCTGCCACAACCTCCAGTGCAAGCACGCCAAATGCAAAGACATCTGTCTTTTCTGTGAGATGGCCCATCATTGCATACTCTGGTGCTAGATATCCTCTGTTTTAAAGTAAGCAAGAAATAAACATTAATTCATCCAATTATTGATTCTTCAGAAAAAATCATATCACAGCCTGTTGTACTAATTCTACATTGAAAACCGTAAAATTTATGCTTGTTTTTACTTCTTAGTGTTCAAGAGAAAAATTAAGAAAGTATGAGAAAGAATGAATGATGGTTGTATAAAATAAATACTCCTAATCTAGTCTCACTGTGTTTATTTATTTTTATTGTTGTACGGTCAAGCACACGTATGGGTCAGCTAATTCCATCTTCCTAGGAGTGTATGTGTTGATAAGAATAAGGAGATAAATGCGAACAACAAAGTGGTATATTGTACGATTGTATTGAGAGTCATGATATAACATTTTGATTTTGAAATGGTACAGTATATGCTGGTTTTCCATATGTACAACGATAGAGTAGAGACTTACATTGTGCCAGCTACTCTAGTATTGATATGGGTCTTCTTATCATCATAAAGTTTAGCCAAACCAAAATCAGATATTTTGGGGTTAAGATCTGCATCTAGTAGTATATTACTCGCTTTAATATCTCTATGTACAATTTTGACATTGGACTTCTCATGCAGATAAGTCAGGCCACGTGCCACGCCAAGACATATTTCGAACCGAGTTGCCCAATCAAGGTACAAACTACTTTGCCCTGGAATTAAGTAGAAAAATAGAGTCAAATAAAAAATATTACTTGGGAATATTGTGGGTATCAATGAATGCCACAACCAGATAATTGAAGACAACTAGTGGAAAATTTCAAATTTAGCTAATGATCGGGCCAATTTGACAAAACTGAATTCTAATTGCACAAGTGAGAGATGAGAAAAGCTTGATTACTTGATGCTAGATTACTCAATATGAGGGTCAAGGGAGGAAAAATTGGGTAATTTGAGATTGATTGTAAACCTTAGGATTACTTAGGTTAAGTTGCATATTAGGAGTAGTTGAAGAGATTAGATTCAGGCAGAATTGTACGATTGAGATTTTAATAGAGAGCCAAGTGCTGGTTGCAAATTACAAGTTCTGTTACATACCGAAGAGGGCTTGATCTAGGCTTCTGTTTTCCAAGTATTCATAGACCAAAAGGGGTTTGTTTCCTTCAATGCAGCATCCATACAATTTTACTAGGTTTTTCTGTTGCACAGATGATATGGTGGATATTTCTGTTACAAATTGTTCTTTTCCTTGGTGCGATGTTACTGATAACTGCTTGACTGCAACAATACGGCCATCTGACAATTTTCCCTATACAATGATTTTAGGAAACAAACTCAAAACTTAGAGAAAAGACTATACCTGTTATTGTATCATTGTAAAATAAATTTGTAAAACAAAGAGATAGGTACCTTGTAAACGGGGCCATATCCACCTTGTCCAAGGATATTAGCTACATCAAATGCATCAGTAGCATCTCTCAGTTCGGCATAACTAAACACATCAGGTCTATTGATTATCCCCGATAATTCTGACAAAACAATAGAATAGGGTTACAAGCTAGGAAAAGAAATATGATTTAAATCAAATCCGACAAACCTAACCATGTCCCAGCCAATTTTATTGACCTTCTAAATATGATATGAAAATATAGCAGTATTGTACCTTTGTTTATTTCTGCAATTTTCTTCTTGCGCCTCCAAAATAGAATTGAAATTACTGTAATAAGCCCTATGACTGCTATCCCAGTTACAACCCCTAGAATCATACCCGTTTTACTTCTTCCCTTTCCTGAGCCTGGTTCCCTGTTCGAAACGGTAGGGATGAAGTCTGAAAAGTTTAACAATTGCAGAGTAAAAAAGAAGTGGGAGCTCAAGTAATTATATAACAATTGCTTTGGTAAGTTTGAAACTTTCTTTGTTCATCAACTAACGAGCCAAATATTAGTTATTATTCCAGTTTGTTTGTACCGGTAGACTGTGTCTAATATCTTATCCAATTTCCCACAAGAAAGGAGGAAGGATAGAGAGAGAGAGAGAAAGGGACTGGCAGTTGCTGCAAGGTTTACAAAAAAAAACACACACACAAAGAGAGAGAGAGAGAGACCAAAAGGAGAAACACTTATAGCTGAGATGGCAGGACCATAATAGCCTTGGGTTGGCACGCAACAAGTGCCTTTGCCAGCCCAAAAGAAATGAATTTCCATAAAATTATCTGTAACTGGTACAGTATAGTTTTTCACAACTGCTGCAAAGGAATTTCCACCGGCCTCTCTTCTTATATCAAAATTTTTTTCTTTTAGAACTCCCTACAACAATTAGTTAAAAATGCATAAAACAAATTGGTCAAAAATAAGGAAGTATAAGTATATAAGATATAAGAACAGTTTCATGTCCTTTCTCTATTCCCAAATTACCAAAACTGGCTTGCTTTTTTACAGATATGGGGTTTTGTACTAATCTCTCTAAAAAGAATTAAGCTTTGTATAAGCACAGAGGACAAACAACACAGTGTCTGTATAAATGCTAATTATAAATTTGTTTTATGCTAATAGAAAATATTTACAGCCTGAATTAAAAAATAAAACTACACCTAAACAAACAATAGAGACCAAAACCAGAAGTATGGTACGGGGAGGTATGAGCTGTCATGATACCAGTATGCCAGTAGCAAACAATTATTTCCCATTTTTTCTATTATTACCTGTAATTTCAGTTTTTCATTGTTGCTATGCAGGAAGGTACCGACATCATATTTTAAAAAAGTTAGATTGCACAAACCTGGATATAGATATCAAAAATCCTTCTCCCTACACTCTGCCAAACAGGTGGGGGTGGATTTGGGTATGCAATCTCAGCAAATTGAAGCTTAACGGTATAGTTTCCATTTTCAAGACCGAACCCATAATATCTCAAAGAAGAAGGTGACATTCGTGAATTCTTAAATAAGTCAGATTTTAGCTTATTTTGGTCTTGAGGTTGAACTCCAATTATGTAAGTAGTATTGGGTGCTTCTGCAAATGCCCCCACATTGCTTACCCCCCATCGAGTTGCACCTGAAAATAAATAACAAACAAATAAAAGAAGGAACAAATAATTACAAAATTGCAAATATTTTACAGTTCGCCAGTTTGTTTCTGTTTGTATGAATTTTACTGTACTTGAAGAGACCGAAAGGCCAGACTGTAATCCTTGTACAAAGTATATAAATTTGCTATGAAATGTATTATTATCCATGTACTTCTGAATTGTCTTTTGTGAGGACAGTACTTTGTTTCGATTTGTACCGGCACATGCAATGATAGAGTTGTATCTTTGGATGGGCTGCATTACATACTATTAAAAGTTTTTGAATGAGTAGCTCATCCCGAAGCACGATCAAGTTATGGGAGGACTGATTACTATTTTTGATATATATTGGCTATAAAGTACTTGCTCCCCTTTTAATGCATATCACATACATGACTGAGAGCGTTTGGTATCGGGACTGAGGAGGCTCCAGCCCCTCCATGTCCCTCTAAATATCCCTGAGCAATGCTAGTATGGTATCAGACAATGGCCATGTATGGGTATAGAGAACATACGTGTCACATAATATGAAGCGGCTGCAAGGTTGGCGTTATCTGGTTGGTACATGATCCCATCTTTAGTCAAGGATGTCGGTCCGCCACATCTTATTGCGAAAGATGAATCTGAATTGTGTCTTTCTCATAAGTTTACTGGTTTAGAAGAGATATGTGCATAATAATCACACGTAGAGAGAGAGAGAGAGAGGGTTACAAATAGGAGAGCCCTTGTGACAGGGTATATCTCGCTGAAGGCATTCTAAACCAGAAGGCAGGATACTACAATTTATAATTTTTAAAGAACTTAGTAAATATGGAAAGTGAAACAAATAAATGAATAAAATCAATCAATCATCATATGTAAAATTAGGAAAAAGAAAAATAGTATTGTAGATACCTGCTATTGGAGCTCCCTATGATGAAGTTGTTCGCGACCAAATTACTTCACAGAAAAAAAAGAAGAAAAAAAAGAAGACTTCTTTTCAATAAACTTAATTGAATAACTAAATAACCAGTCCTATTACAGATAGAGCTGTATTCTATGGCTATTTGTGATTAAAATTAAGGGAACTGACAGAAATAATAATTTAATTTGGATAATGAAACTTTTTATTGGAGGATCGAACCATCAGTAATAGAAATTCTAAAACAAATCCTATGAAAAAAGAAAGGACCCTAGGAGATGTGAGAAAACTTACAGTTGCAAATTATCATTTCTAGTAACCCAAGAAGGGAAAGTTCCTGAAAGTTGATTGTACGACAAATCTCTACGAAGAAGAAACAGAAGAAAAATTAAATTATTATACAGGTTGTTACGTCCAGGGACGGAAATAAAATTGAAATATTTGAAGGACAAATTTGAGAAATTTAAATTATAGGGGGGGGGGGGGGGGATTACATCTAAATTTCATGAATATTCACTTGTATTTTTTATTTATTTCTGAAATAGCGTATAGATCAAATTTGAACTGATTTAAAAAAAAAAAATTGTTCTCTCGTGAAAAAATTTAAAATATTTAACAGCAAAATTTTAATGGTTTTATGATGAATGACCAATCGATTTTTCAATTGGCTCAAAACATCCTATCTAAATCAATAAGAATACATCTATAAGATTAGTTTTTTAATATGAACTAATATCTTTGATAAAAAAAATATGTATTATCAAAAGTTAGATATATGCTAGAATTGTATCCAAATATTTTATTTCACGTTAAAGCAAACAGAGCAAAGCAAAATAGAAAAGCAAACAAGAGCACACATATTGAGGAGGGAAGGGCTTTTTTGAGATGGCAAGCCGCCACTGATGCTATTGTTTCCTAGAAATCTGTGCCGAAACAAATAAACATATATATTAAAACTACAAAAATAAAATAAGAACTTTTTGAAAATTTAAACCAATTAAACAGGAAAGAGAACTCTTACAAGTAATTGAGAGTGCTTAAACTGAAAAGAGACTGTGGCACCTCACCGGTTATATTGTTAAAACTCAAATCTCTGTAAGAAAAATGAAGTACAAAATAAATAATCACAAGAAAAAACTTGAAGGTTTCAGTTTTGTTAAAAGAACTAAAAGAATTTTTGAATTCATACAATTTCTGCAATTTTTGGTATTTAGAGAAATCTACCGGGAGAGTATCTGATATCTTGCAGTTCCTTAAGATTCTGCAAGGTAAACTTTGAGATTAGCATGCCGGAGGAACTCTATACAGTATATTAATAGCATGTGCTGAGAGAGATTGAACTGAATTGAAACACATACAAAGTGCTCAAAGATGTCATGTTGCTGATAAAATCCAACGTTGAGCTAGCATCGCTTGTTATGTCCCCAATCCGTCTTCATTCGAACACATATGCACACACGCACACAGATAAGTAAATAACATACTGTATTTGTAATAGTGACTTGTAAAAAAAAACTGTTGTTTATTAAAACTTCAACCTCCAAGAAACTTACAGACTAGTTAACTGAACCAGGTTTGAAAGACTTGATGGAATTGGCCCTTCAAAAGAATTTCCTTGAAACCGCCTGAAATTTTGAACACTTAATTTGTTAGAATACTTGCTTTGTCAAAACATCTTAGGTACCAAAATAAGAACAGATATAGTAATACAGCTTGCATTTCTGCGGTAGATAGTTAAGGTCATTGACAAGCTTTGAATTAATTTCATGGGGGGGGAAATTTAGTGTCTCAGCTTGAGTATTCTCTGTCAGATTTCTCAGGTTACGTTTTAAGTGTAGGTGCAATCTACTTTGAACTTCTGATGAATCACATTTTATGTCCACGTGGGTTTCGCATCATTCAGGTCCAATTCAGTCAAGTTTTCATTATTCAATTATAGAAATAATAGGGTTAGCTTAAGGTTCAAATTCAGATCTAGGACTTTGCCATTTTTCTGTATGTTTAAAAAATTGTTTTTTTAACCAGACATGATGGCAATTCTTTGCTTATCACAGAGTTAGAGAAAGAGAGAGAGCATACAATTCTTGCAATGATGTCCAGCTGGTACCAATGTAGTCAGGTATTTTTCCAGTAAAAGTGCAATCTGATGCTCGCCTAGAAATGATAAATGACACTTATTATCATACAATCAAAAATAACAAAATTTAAACAATAAAAATATTTTAGAGAAATTACAGGATCTTCATGTTCTTAAGATTAGTTAGAGTTTTTGGTAATTCACCGCTGAGACCAGAACTAGCCATATAGCTGCAAAACATAGAAATTATGTTATTATTTGTATTATAGTGTTTCTTTCTTTCATGTAACTAGAAAAAAATATATAAGATATCACAAAAAAATATATGAAAAAAACTTAACAGTTGTTGAAGACTTGTTAAGTTCCCGAATTCGTCTGGTACCGAGCCACTGAAGTTGTTAGGTCCCATTCCCCTGCAATAGGATAAATTAAAATTAATGGAATTAAATAAATTATTTAGTTGTGGGACTTAAAAGTTTTTTTGTGGTTTCTTTTCTCAACTAGGAAAGAGAAATCTTACAGTGATATGAGGTTTTGAAGGTTGCCTAATTCCTTTGGAATTGTACCCGACAAAGCATTGGTGCCAAAGTTTCTGGTATTTGGGATGTCAAGAGAAAACGATTATATATAAAGAAGTTTAAAATTCTTCTTTTAGAAATACATTCTTAATTTATCTAAAAAGTATCATTTACATGTATTGCATGGGAGTCATGTTCCCCACGAATGCAGGTATAGGACCCGTTAAATAATTTTGGCCCAAGTTCCTGAAATGTCAATAAAGCTGAATTCTTACAACATGATACAAAACAAACACCAATATAAATACAGATATAATTTAAACATGATTAAGATATTAAAATATACTTTCTGCATTTTCAATTTAAAAAAACAGATTCAAATTTGGAGCAAATGGGATTGCAGACATAAAGATATGTCTCTGGTTGGTCACCATATATCCTAACGGGGACACGTCCAATGGGTATCGGACCAAATCGGCCGATGTATGTTCAGATCTATCCGATTTGTATCAAGTATTTGTGTGGATCAAGCGCATGTGATTATGTGAATCATTAATGATTGGACGGTTCTGAACGGGCATTGGACCGATTTGGGTCCCATGCCCATTCTGATGCTAGAAACACCAAGTATATGGAGCAGAAAGGGAAGAGCAACTACAACTATAAGAGAAATAGAAAAAAAGAAAGGATAATTAGCAAACTTTATTACAAGTCAGAAAGGTAGGTCAGAACTTGAAGCTCATCTGGTATAGTTCCCACCACATTCAACGCATACACTCTCCTGTGTTAATTCCAAGAGAAAAGAAAAGAAAAATGTAAAATATGAAACAAATATATATTAATTGAATCAATTCTTAAGAAAAGTTAAAACAAAACAATGCATAAACACTAAAACAAAAATATTAAATATGTTTTTTGGAATGAAATTCAGAAAATAGTCCCAATTTACTTGACTTCAAATATAATCTGAACTGACCAATCTAAATGTTGCAAACGGCATATTAGCTCTATTTTCTAAAATTTGCAGAAATCTCGAATGATTCTTACAACTGTATAAAATTTAATATTCATTCAAATCATAAAAAGACAACATTCTTACAATTAATTTATTTTTAAACTATTTTTAATCCGTTGAATGAAAATGAAAGAGAATTTGACCAAATTTTTGGTGTAAAGCGTGACCAAAGTCAATGAGCAGAATTCAACCTCGTAAGTTGGTGTAATAAGGATTCATTAATCAGATAGCTAAACTTTGCAAGTTACTTAATTAACATATTTCGAACATGAGCAATTTCAAATGAAGCAGACTCTAGAATCTAGATTTCTAAATATTCGACCTAATTTAAATAGACATGTATAATTTGGATAAACTTACAACTTGACAATGTGGCATGTTTTGTTGGAGTCGTAGGTGCAGCGACACTTGATTCCTGGGTTGAAGTTTGGGTTGTTGTCGATATCTGTGGAGTCTATAGCCCACCCGCTACACGGTTCGCCACTTATATTCCAATTGGAATTAGCCTTCTTTCCCCACCTCCCCAATATGGCATTCAACGCAGCCACTGTAGCGAATAAAAATAATAAAGAAAATATAAAAGATAAGGTATTTTGCGGCGTTTACATGTAGGGTGGCGTATTTTGAGGGCAACAATTAAGTTATTAAGAAATACAATTTCATTCTCTTTAAATTCTTTCTTATTTTTGTTTTTAATTAAATATCGCTATAAATTAAGAAATTAAATAGACAAAGTAATTCTCATATAAACAGTGTAGCATAAAAGGAAAATTTTAATATTTTTGATAGGGTAGTGATTATATATATGGAAATTGTTTGGACTTTTGAGTGTCGTAAATTCAATTTGATAACTTTTGTTGATCTTGTAAAAAAAAAAGAATCATATCCTCATTTGATTTCATTGATTACTGCCCATAATAATTTTGTAACACTCATATAACATAGAAAAAAGAGTGAGTCTATGGTACTATGCATAGCACGATTTGGTCCGTAACACAAATCAATATTTTTATTTTCAAAATTATAATGCTCAATCTCATATGAATATGTACTTGCAAATCGAATTTTATATTATTTATATTTTTTTTACTATTTTTAAAAGTAGATAGAAAAACAATGTTTTCGGATGGTCCAGAATTTTCATATAAAAAATATATATATAAAATTCGGTCTACAAGTACATATTCATATGAGAATTATTTTGAACAGTTCGGAACGATCGTTAGAATTTTAAAAATAAAAATATTAATTAGATTACGAACCAACTTGTAATATGCATAATATCATAGACTCACTCTAGAAAAAATAGCTCAAAATATTGAAGCTTTGAAATCAAAGTAATCAAAGTTGAAAAACAAAATAAAGCAAACAAAGGGCCTGTGAGTAACAAATAAAGTACTGGTAAAGCGCCGAAAAAAGAAAAAAAAAACTGAGAAATATGTAGATCTTGTTTTTGATCGAGCTGTTAGGATCTCTTCCTACATTTGTAGTACCTCATGAGCTAGTTTTTTTGTGTTCTTTGTTTCTCTCATGGTGACAAATTAATTATTTGGATTTGGTTCGGCAGATCAAAGTTTCGTAATTTGAAAATAATTTAAGTATAATTCGGGAATAATTCGAAATTATCTAGACTAGAGATCTCAATTCCACAAAGGAGAAAAAAAAATTACGAATAGTTCGTAAAATTCATAAAATTCATAAAATTCGCAAATAATTCAGTCAAAATTCGTTCTTCTTTATAAAAGAAAACATTAGACTCCAAAACCAAAATAAAATAAAGCAAAAAAGAGAACATAAAATATTGAAATAAACAAAGAATCAAATTTCTGTTTTCAGCCTAAATAAGCCTACGGACTTCAAATAAAAATAAAATAAAATTATGTTTTCAATATCTAGCAATTTGTTTCTACTTTTAACATGTTATTAACTTTTCTAATTGTAGCAGATTTTAATTAGAAACAAAAAAAAAAATAGGAAGGTTTTTAAGAAGAACAAAAATGGTACATAGAAATATATTTATATTACATGCATGAATATAAGAATTATCCTGAGAAAAAAAAGAAAAAAGATATATTTTTAATTATCTTGTAAATTGAGGATAATTTTTTATTTAAAAAATAATAAATAAAGAGGTAGAGAAATAGAAAGAATTGCGGGGCTTGTAAGACTCGTAGAAATATTGCGATCATTGATCCTGATCCAAATATATTTTGTTTATTTCCCACATCTTGAGAATCCGCTAAGATCCACTGCCACAGAAGATTCATTATTGTTTGGATCGAGACCAATGAGTTAGATCCAAATTAGAGTGAAATTATGTGAAATCAAACAAGGATTTTTAGGTTATTTCTCTTAGTTTAAGTTTATTCCAGCAAAAATATTTGAATTTGGTTAAGAAATGGTGAATTTTTTTTTTTTATATAGAGAGAAAACCATGGAAGAAAAAAAAAAGAGGAGTTTGGATCAGAGAAGGAAGAAGAAAGATATGGCAGCATTCGATTTTATTGGCTCTGATCTAAACAACGTTGCTTTTCTGTGGAAGCAGATTTGTATCTCCTCAAGATGTGCAAAATGAAAAATAAAAAAATTTGGATCGGAACTAATGAGTCCGATCCAAAGTTTTGGATTGAAATTAATGATATTGATATTTCTATTTTCCTAACTCTTTTTTCTTTTAATATATTTCTATAAAATAAAAGATTCTCCAAATGAGTTATGCCATAAATAAAACGCATGTCATTTTAGGTTTGTGTGTGAACGTGTTTTCGTAATTTTCTTATGTATTATTCAACACTGTTAAATGAACCGCAGACAAGTTTAAGTTCCTACTTCCTCCACCGTAGTTACGATTTTATTCGGTTGACTCAAATAAATGTAAAACCTTCATTTTAAATTAGACATTTCAGATCAAAGCTGAATCAGTACCTACCAAAGTCGTGAAGGAAATAAAGTCAATTGGTTTATATTAAAAAATTCTTGGGATGGAACCATTGAATTTTAGTAAAAATATGAGCATTCATTTGTCCTTGGGGGTGAAGAAAACAAAGTCAAATTTTTTAATATCCTCGGTCGTTGTCGTAAAAATATTGTCCCGTAAATTTGACAAAATAAAAATTTCAACTTCCCTTACCTACTAACTGATGTAACAGAAGAGGACCTAACTAATTAATGATGTATCCATAATTCAAATTAAGGGATCGATGTGATATAATTAATACATAAAAAATAGTTTCTCCACCACTAACAAGTACAAAAATTTGGAACGGTCTTATACTACGCAATCTGAATGTCACGCTGAACTCATGCTCCATAATTTGTGGGAGCCCACCCTCCCCCGCCCCGAATTCACATCCTCTCCAATACCTAATAAGGGAATCTTTTACAATTACTAGATCTGAACCGTACTTTTTAACTTGGCACGAATCTCAAAGCCCAAAAATACAGCCCCCTACAGTGACCCGAATCCCAAGCTGATTGAGATTTAATCTCAAACCGTAAAGTAAGTGATCATCTGCAATATCTGTGCAATACCTGAGAGGATACGGATTCCCCCCTCTGCAATATCTGTGCAATACCTGTGCAATACCTGAGTTATTTTAATTAGGAGATCCGATTTTTCCCCTTGGTGCACGGATTTAACTAACTAATTACATTAGAAAAAAAACTTCATGCATAAACTTACAAAACGATGAAATCATTGGTAAACAATGGATAATTGTTTTGAAAAAAAAAAAAAAAAAAGTGTCACGATTGGTACAATTGCTTACAAAAGTATATAGATGGAATTTATAAAAGAGAAGGGTTATTGTGTTTTTCGTCCCTCTGTCTCCCTTTTTTATTTTTGTTTTTAAAGTCTAAATTGTTGATTCGGACTACTTGACATGATCTTCATATTAAAATGTACTTACAATCATTTTTTTTTTATTTTTAGATAAGTACAAAATTATTGTTTGTAACCATTCAAAAACAGTGTTTTTGCATCTAGTTTTGTATAATTATCATTAATTCATCATAGTAAAAATTCCTTTTGAAATATTTGATATTACTAATTTTTCTTCTATTTTTGTAGATAGGAACCAATAATCTACATCGATCAAAGATGTATTAAAAAAATGTTTATAAAGCCCTATAAATTTTATAATAATATGAAGGAAAGTGAAAGTCTAGTCTAAAACAGGGAAAAAAAAAATAACACACCGCCCCTTTCCCTTCCCCGTGCCCCTCTGATCCCTTCAAAATAAGAGAAAAAAACAAAACAAAAAAACTAAGTTGGCTTTATGTATATATTCCTTGTAAAATTGATCAGGGGAATTATTGAGTGACTAATTAAAGAGATCAAATCCTTTTCAAACAAGAGATATGATAACAACAAAGACGATATTGCATTTGTATATCATTGTATGTGCACTTATAAAAAAATTATTTAAGGAAGAGTAATTCAACTGGTTTAGACTTCTCAATTAGAGTTATATAGGGCTTCTAGTAATAAAAAAGATTTTTTTTTTGAAATAGAACCAAACTTGAATATTTCAACGAAACAAGCAAATTGGACTTAGTTTTTATAAAAAATAGTTTCACCGATTATGTGGATTGGCATGGAGGCAGTTTACTATGCTTACTTTGTATGCAGTGGAACAAATACTTTTTTACCTTCACCAATCCACGTGATCGGTGGAGCTGTTTTTCATAAAAACAAAATTCACTGTGTTTATTTCGTTGAAATGTTTAAGTTTAATTTGGTTCTATTTAAAAAAAAATTAATAAAAACAGGAAGAATTTTTGATAAGATAACTCCAGCCATCAAATTTTGAAAATCTTTTTCTTGTCGGAAAATATTTTGTTAACTATTGCTATTCTAGAAGAAGCTATTAAATGTCTAAGTACCTATGATTAAAGATTCTAATCCAAATTTAGTTGGTCTTGCTTAAAGAAAGATTTTCAGTACATAATGAAGCAAAATCATGTAATAATCTTAATTTATGTCAATTTTTGCAAAAGACGTACACCTGATTGCTGCCCTTTTTCGTAATATTTATATATGTTCCTCTTTTAGTACAAAGTTAGAATACAAGAGTACGTAATAGATTTACAGATGCAACACACCTTCAGTTGGGGGCGTAGCTTGAGCGGTTGCTGGTGTAGCATTAGATATTATCAGGAGGCATAGTACTAGGAACAGCGCAAATGGAGAGTACAGCATTCCCAACATTTCTCTCCCTGATCTCTTTCTTTGAGCGCCTGTATGTGTATGATTAATACAAAGTGGTTTAAACTTTAAAGGTATATAAAGCTGTATAAGTTTGGATGGAGAGGACTAGAGGGCGGAAGGGAACGGGCCGGAGGGAAAGAATTTCTATGGAAGGAGCGCAATATACAGAAGACTGTTCAACGGGAAGAGTAAAACAGTTAATTGCAGGACCAAGCAAAACAAGACATTAGGAATTGGAGTGTCTAGGGATACGGCTATGTGTGTATGCGGGGTACCAATTAAGTAGGTAGTTAAGGTGGTGTGGAACTGGAACATGTAATTAAATAAATACTGTAATTATATATGGGTGATTTTGTAAATAACTTTTTATCAATGGAATTGTCAGCTTGCTCATGACTTTCAAAAAAAAAAATATTTTATAGGAGAACGATGTTAATGGAGAGGTTATCCTTTTAAGAGAAATTTAGATATATCCCCATCATAACTTGCTTAATTAGATATTCACCCATCAAAAATTTGAAAATTAGTTATTTGACATCTAAACATAGCTATTTTATTAATATACCCATTCTAAATTTTTTTCACTGTAAAATTCATATTAATATTAATAAAATAAATATTTGACAATTTTACTCTTAAAGAATTCTTTCATCTTTCTTCCCTCTTCGTAAGCTTCACCCTGCGCCATGGCTACGCTCTTGCTTTACCCTTTCCCTGCTCGCGTTGCACGCCTGATATCACCTTGCTGCCTATTTTAAACCCCACAGAAGCCTCGCTGCCAGTGCTTCTCTCGAGAATAATAAAGGAACTGGTGGTTCATGGGTCAGCCCTGACTAGCTCACCTCGCTGTCCCGAACTATCTCTCCACGCACGACAACTCGGACATCCCAATCGCCAATGCAAAGCTGGATGATGTGTCAGACTTGCTTGGTGAGGCCCTCTTCCTGCCATTGTACAAGTGGATGATGGAGAATGGCCCGGTGCACCGACTGGCAGCTGAGCCCCACAATTTCGTGGTCGTGACCCTGCTATTACTAGCAAACTGGCATCAGACAGTGAAGACCTTTCATGTTTGGTGCATGTCAAACATTTTTGCATGACTTATATATTATTATTTTGTATACAATACAATGATTTGTGCATAAATGTACTATTTCCGTATACCATGTACTTTATGATTGTGCATCATTAAACTGGTGTTTACAATAATTATTTGTAGAATTTTGATTTTTGAAATTAATGGCAAAAGGACACATGACGTTGGGCTATGCTTTTGGAGCTTCTAAGGGAGGCATGATTTGTTTCTGGGAGCGGGGGGTGTCCGATGCCCATCGGACCAGGGCCCGTCCGATGAGCAGTATCAAACGTTGGATTGCATCAATTTTCGCACTAACTTGATTAACGAATCACCCTCAATCTAACTGGTTTTATCAATTGTAGACCCGATTAGCTCATTAAACCCACTAAAAGATTCTCTCTCCCTTTTGTCTCTTCATCTCTCCTTCTCTTGTCGGTGTCGCCTGCGTTCTCTCTCCCTCGCACTGCGCATATTTCGCCTGCTCTTTCCGTCGCGCTTCTCTCTCTCCCGCGTTCCTCGCTCTTTCTGATACCTCCGAGTGGCGTGCTCTTGCTCCCTCGCTCCTTCGCGTGCTCTCTCTCCCATGGATTCAGAATCGCAACCACTGCTTCACCCGCCACTCGACCCTCTGGCGGTCACTTCTCCTTGTTTAAATTAGTAATTAAAATACTTCACTCGACCCTCTGGATAGATTTAAAGTAGTTACCAACCTTTAAACAATGTGTTGGTTTTAGTTCCATTGATTACGTCTAGTTGAATGCAGTTGATTCATACCCTTGTACCCTTGTTTAAATTAGATTTTGCTACATGCCAAAACATATACCTAACTATAACCCTTGTTTAAATTAGTAATTATTTGTGAGAATCTGAATCTTGGTTTTGTTGTTCTGACACTAGTACTAGCAGTTACCAGTGCATTCTGGTCACTGGTACACTGAATTTGGATTTTCAGGACTTGTTTGAAAAATAATTGTAGTTTGGTGTGTTCTATGCAAAATTCCTCAAAGGGCCAAATTTTTTTTTTTTTTTTTTACACTGGTACACTGGAATATATCATGTCTTAGTATGCAGACTCTGTACAACCTGAAATTTATTATAGATTAAATTCAGATTGTTCATTTTGTTAGTTCAAAGTTAAATTTATATATACAACAAGTTAAGAGACAAAGCATTATGTTTCCAAAATTGTGCCTAAGTTATTATTTGATAAAACATCCCTTTTTCTTATTTTTTTACATAAAATCATTTTTTTTGATGATTATGGCGATCTTTATGTCATTCATCCAATTAAATACAGATTGGCATCATCAATACTAGAGTAACATGTTTCTTGTAATGCAAGAAGACAGCAATACAAACAACAACAACACAAGAAATATTAAGTAACATGTAGTCCAAAACAGCACAAGAAAATAAGTAACATTGAAATACTTCTAATAAGTGACATAGTGATACAGTGACATGAAGCTGTAGAAAATAAAATTGATATCCTCATATAATTAATTACCACAAAAATTATATACAACAATTATCCAAAATATGTAAATTCAAGATATAAAGAAATCCAATAGGCTTGAATGGACTCCAATAGGTGAGGACAATGACAATACACGATTCAAATAATCAATCTTCAATCAAGGAGCAACACTCAATTTAATAATACAATGACAAATTTCTTAATTTTTTTCTCCTATAACCTTCAATCAAGGAACAACATTCAATAATAATATAATAACAATTATTTTCTCCACTCTCAACAAATTATTCGACCTAAACAATCATACCACTGTGTGTTCATACCGCGGGAAGAAAACCTTGAGGCCCATCAACTGGCTAACTGGGCGCGTGTTCTGCAGTTCTCATACACAGGACATACTTATCCCATCTTCTCGCCTCTTCAGTGGCAAATAGAGCAGGAGAACTAATCTTTATGTGTCTTACAATAGAGATAAGAAAGAGGGCTTAGCACCTTTCTTTAACACTTGTTTTTCCCTTTTTCTTTGGCTCTGTACCTTTGGTAACCTGCTTAAGCAGGGTGTAATTCTGCCCTGATGAAATAAAACGCCCAAGGGCATTTCCACCAAAACAAAAAAAAAAAATTTATTTTCTCCACTCTCAACATGGCAGTTTTATCACCCTGCCTTTCCAATTGCCTTCTTCATTTCACATCACTTGCACGACCCCATCATAACGAGACATCAGGCTCAAGACCTTTAGAAATCATATAAAGTCAAAATTCCAATGCCTATCCAATTTCACCATCCTTGCACAGCTCCTCAATAAGTGGGCAATAGGTCATGGCATCAGTATCAAGCCCTTTGAAAATCATGACATCATTGCCTTCTCAATTTCACTTTTCTTGCACAGACCAACCATAAGAGTGTTGTAGGTCACGACATCAGGCTCATGCCCTTTGGAAACCATGAAATCTAGAAGATCTAATAAAATTAAATAAAATCAATCAAGTATGCCAACAAAATTAAATAAAATCAAAGTAAATAAGGTTAACTTCAGAGCTGTGTTCTTATGTATCCAACTCATTCTCAAACTATCTTAACTTGACCAGCCATCAAAACGACCTAAGAGATTCTTAATACATTTGATGCGAGGCTCTTAACTGTTTTTTCTTATCTCAGTTCTATGACAATAAATTTCATAGTATCACTGATCCAAATTGAAGTGATGACAAAATTAAAACTAACCTTGAGAAGAGAAAATTAAAACATGTATTTTGATTTTAAGCATGAATTTCTGGCTGGTTTGTCACTTTTATATTTTTATTTATACCAACTTCATGCTTTTGATGGCTGGTATCAAGGTTAGAATTCATATGTATTTTGTATAGAATATGAGATACTACTTCATGCTATAAATCAGAACTGAAATTGAAGTAATTTCATAGCATCGCTCATCCAAATCAAAATATATGTCAACAGCCCAAGACAAATTATTTATTATGGTTGGTCTCTATAAATTCGAAGTGAATTTATAGTTCGTAAGTACAAATTGAATCTAACATTGAAACAAACCTTGAGAAAAAATCACAGCGGTCGAGTGGCGGGTGATGCAGTAGTTGCGATTCTGAATCCATGGGAGAGAGCGCACGCAAAGCACGCGGGAGAGAGAGCATGCGAAGGATCAAGGAAGCAAAAGCACGCCACGCCGCAAAGCATGCGCAGTGCGAGGGAGAGGGAGAGCAGGCGACAACAACAAGAGAGAGAGAGGGAGGAGGTGAAGAGACGGAAGGGAGAGATGAATCTTAGTGGGTTTAATGAGCTAATCGGGCCTACAATTGATAGATCCAGTTAGATTGAGGGTGCTTCGTTAATCAAGCTAGTGCGAAAATTGATGCAATCCAACGTTTGAGACTGCCCATCGGACGGGACCTGGTCCGATGGGCATCGGACACCCCCCGCTCCCGTTTGGGGGAGGATGTGAATTTTTTTTAATGAGTGGGATCGTGTTTTTTCTTTTCCCTTGAGGGGGACAGATTTGTGAAATCTTTAATGGTCCTGGATTACATAGACAAGAGAAATTAGTCACAAGGTTATTAATTACATCACATCACATAACGTTATGTTACGTCATAATATTGTGTACGTGTGTCGATCATATGACGTAGTTGTTTTTTATCATCTTAATCATATCACATCATACAAATTGGCTCGATCACACAACGTTGCGTGACCACTTTTTCAACATTATTTCTTAATTATAATTTATTTTATAAAAATTTCTTATTTTTTATACATTTTGTTATTATTTTTTTAACTAATTTAAATTTGAAAACGATAATTAAACACAATAAGTCACGTCACGCGAATAATTACGTCATTTGTGGTTACGGCGTAAAATTGTCATGCTCCTACGACCGAGCTAGGGATGCGACAAGAGAATCATGACACTCTCGCATTCATCCACGTCTGATCAACCTACGTTGCCAACAAAAACAAACAAACAGAAACAATACATAATGAACTACAAAACTCAGTAACCGGTTATTTAACAATGCGCTTACAGTTTTGAATTACATGCATTCAAACATCTTCCTATTTTAAATATTTGCCACACTTATTATGCTTCTTGTTTATTAGTGTCTGATTCTAGAATTAAATTGCAGATTAATTTAACAAAAATTATGTTTCAATGGTTTTTAAAAGAAAATGATTATAAGAATAACAAATTTTAGATATTAAAGTCACCAACTTTTAAAAGTATTGATTATTCTATAAGATTTTATTTTGTTTAGTGTATTGTTGGAAACTCCATCTAACTAAAAATAATTATATGCTACAATTTAATGAAGTAAAAATAAGATAAAAGGCAAAGTTTCAACTATTTAAATTTTTTAATTACCTAATTAACTAAAACTATAAAATAATTATATTGTTTTGCAATGTTACAGTCTGTGTAGCTTGCTTTCATCAACCAAAATTCAAAAGTTATCATAGAAGTCAAATAAATGCAACTAACTAGTCCGTTGCAGTGTTGTTAAAAAAGGCCGTTTAAGCTGGTTAATTGGTCAATTAGTCATTGACAGCGATCAAATTGTTAAGGATTTTTCTAATTAGTTGATTAATTATTTTTATTATGGTTGATTATTTTTTATTTTTTTTCAATTAATCGCTTGGCGGTACTCTGTCCGTCCGACGAGCGTATACCATTATTTACAACACTGGTCCGTAGGGGTGTTCATCAGTTCAGTTCGGTTCAAACCAAATTATAATAGGCAAATCAAAGTTTTATTTGGTTTTAGTTGAACCGAACTAAAATAGAAGATGAACCAAATCGAACCGAACCAAAATAAAATAAGAAGTGAACCGAACAAACTAAAGCAAATTTCGATTTGTTCAGTTGTACCGAAATAAGATATAAATCATAAAAATAAAATATTTTAAAATTTATAAAGATGGATTTGAAATTGTGTTTGATTCGGTTTAACCGGTATTAAATCAAACCAAACAATATACATTATGTTACAATTTTTGAATTTTTTAAACGTTTGATTTAGACGGATGAATCAAACAAGATTTTAAAAAATTCAAACGTTTAAAAAATTCATTTAACTGGTTTTTAAAATTTTTAAACTGAATCAAACTATTAAACCGGTTTTAAAAAATAACCCGAACCAATTCATTTAACCGAAAAAAAAAAAACGTTTAAACCTGATCCAATGAACACCCCCAGTCTACACAGCCCCAGAGTGCTTCATTGTCCTTAATTATCAGCATCGAAAGATTTGGAGTCTGGTGTGTATCTCTAATTTCACTTTCTTAATCCTTTGATTAATAATATTTGACGGTTGACATTCAGAAACGAAGCGCGCATTCACATGGTAACCAAAATTTGAGCTCTCTTGGAATTTTCAGATGCCACTCCGCTGCTCTCCAAATAGGAGAACAGAACTCTGTTATTCAAAATCTAACCATTGATTTTTCTGTTGCACGAATTTCAACACAGATGAACGGTTGAATTTGAGATAATAGGATCCTGCTCTCCTATTTGTAGAGCAGCGGAATTGGCTCCTGGAATTTTTCCTCTGCAGTCCGTGCATGGACAAGAGGAGAAGTTCATTATTCCAAATTTAGATCCTGAAACCCCTTGTCTCTGTATAAAATCGAGTACAAAGATCATCTAAAAATAAATAAGTAAACAGAAGAAAAAAATATTATGATTGTGGTAATAGAAGTGGCACAACGGTTTTATTATTTGTCAGGAACTTTTTATCATAACTTATTAATTTCTCTGTGTTCAGAATTCAGTTAAGATATCTTATTATTATATTAATTTATAGCTATTGTTAAGTGCTGATCAGCAGTGTAATCTGCAAACCTGATCAAGGAGTTATAGACATCTCTGGTTTAACTCTTGAATGGAGACGAATATAAAGCATAAATCTTTGTCCGATTAATTTCTTCTGACAAGTATACGGGGGATACTGGTCTACTGGATAGTGACTGCCGACTGGCAAGGTTAACCATCTATATATATATATATAGGTCGCAATCAAATTAGAAATGTATCAATCCAACACTAATTGTTAAATCCATTCTTATTTCTCTCTTTCCTTTCATACTTTCTTTGAACTTCTATTACATTGAACGATTCAATCTGTTTATACCAGTGTTCTAATTAAATAGTGCGCTATAGCGTTTTTGGACCCTAAACTGTAAGCTATGGCATAATAATGCGCTATTTGAGCTACGGACGCTATAGCAGTCCGCTATAGCGCATAGCGTGTAGCGCAAATAGCGCCCGCTATGCAACATTTGCTGTTTTTTTTTTCAATTTATATGAGCTTTAAATAAAGGCTCAGATTGGATTTTAACCGTATTTTTTTTTGCAATTGATGTACTAAGCTTTATATTAAACTATTAAATATTTAATGAGAGATTCATCAAACGAAATCAAAATATGGAAGCTACAACGCGCTATGCAACATGAGTTTTTTTTTTCTTTTCAATTTATATGGGTTTTAAATAAAAGTTTAGATTAAATATATTAAGATATTTCTTGAAATAACAAAATGATACTTACTATACAGTAGTTTGAATATTTTGAATATATTAAGATAGTTAATTATGTCATGATGTCTAGGTTATTTTGACATTTAAATAGAAAAAAAGATAGATTATGTCATGATGCTGAATATATTTTGAATATAAAAAGATTGATAGTTTATGATATTAGTTTACTATGGATATTTTGAGTCGCAATTTGGACTTTGTATTGGTTCAATA
Source organism: Carex rostrata (assembly GCF_964058835.1). Taxonomy (NCBI): domain Eukaryota; kingdom Viridiplantae; phylum Streptophyta; class Magnoliopsida; order Poales; family Cyperaceae; genus Carex; species Carex rostrata. The sequence continues at coordinate 1,149,870 of NC_135935.1, forward strand.
TAAATATTATAATTTTTTAATCAATTTGATATTATTTATTGTTCTATGAGACTTAGATAATGTTGATATTTAGTACAAATATAATTTTTTTTTTTTAAAAGAAAAGAAAACGGTATGTAGCATAACTTTCGCTATAGCAACGCTATTCGTTATAGCTTTTTTTGTAGGCTTCCCACTATGACGCGATAAACGCTATTTAGAACCTTGATTTATACATGTGGCTTAGTTGCTCATAGTTTGTGAGTTCAGCCTGTCTTGAGAAAATTATGAATAGATGTTCTGTAGTCATATACTCATATATAAATATATAATATTTGAAACTATATTTTATTTTTGAAAAAAATTAGGGTTTTTTTTTAAAACTTTAGCAAAGGTTGAGAAGTTGTGAGGGAAAATTGAACTCTCGATCTTTGAGTAACCAATAATTTGTAGGACTTTCTTCCTAGCCAACTGTGTTACATCCCTTTCTCAATTAGGGTGTTTTTATTTTATATTAATCTTGATTTATTATAGAATGTTGGTGTTCCGAAATGAGAACTGCGGATCACGATGGGGAAGAAATTAAGAGAACAACTAAAAAAATAAAAAAAGGAAGATGAAGGAAAGAAAAATAAAATGAAATAAAATAATGAAAATGACAACTAACCTATATACCCTTTCATAAAATATGAATGCTAGACTTGTTATCTTGCTTAGTATAATAGCAGAAAGTTAATTCAAAGTCGATTAATCGAATCGTTTTGAACTGTCGGTAATCCAAAATCGATTCTCCAAATCTGAATTGAAACTTGGTCTATTTTGAGAATTCTTTTTGAAAAATAATTATTAAATAAATTAAAGTTTTTGTTTTTTGTCAAAAATAGATACAACTTTTTATAAATTAAATGTCCTAGAAAGATCACAATATTTTCTGGATTACCTAGAAGTGACTTTTGAACTGGGTTCAATAACTCAGAATCTAAACATTTTTTTTTTCAATAACACAAAGAAATATATTAATTTTTCTTACATCAACGAAAATCCGACCTGAAAAATATTGATCCGGGTTATTTGTTGTAGTCTTTCTAATAAATCAAATTATATTGTATTCCATCTATTTTCAAAGAAATATACTCAACATTTCTAATATTTTAATACAAAAAATAAAAAAATTAGAAATTTTTGTTAAAAAAAAAACAACAACTTTCCGGTTAGTGATTAACCGGTTACATTTGTTGAGTTCGGAAATCCATTGACCAGACATTTGTTCCAAATCCGGTTATTGGATAACCGGTTTGGGTAATTTTCAAATTTCAGTCGGGATTTGGATATTTTTTTAAATTTTATTTATTTTTTGGATATAAATAAAAAAATCGGCTATTGAAACATTTTAAATTGACTTCTTATCAATAAAAAATTTCATCTCTTTTTTAAATTAAAATACTTTCTTACTTCCTCTTATGTGTTTTAAATTTGAAACTTTTAATTTAATTAATTATCTAGTTCTATTTGATAGTTGAAATACATATTCTGCCTTATTTTTAAATAGACATATCCATTTAATTTGCAATAATCCGTTTATTTATCTGTAATTATACCTTCCACCAAATGCGGAAACTTCAGTGGACAATTTGAAATCATAGAAAAACATGCAAAAATACAATTTCAATACAAGAGAAAGAAGTAGATCCAATGTCCATGGAACCTACTTTTGGGTTCAATGGACTCTATAATCATCTGATTTGCTTTAAGATCTGTGTGCATGAAAATTAACACGAGTGCACACAAATATTAAAGTGAATCACACATATATTAAAGCGGATCAAATGGTCTTGAAGCCCATTAAATCTAAAGTAGTTCCATAAGTATCGGACCTACTCTGCAGTGCCATCACAAAACGGTTAGCGCTAGACATAATATTAGAGAAAGGGATGGAGTGCTACAAGTCAAATGAACGTTCCATTTAAAAATTGGAAAAAACAAGTATTTAAACTATTAAATAGAACTAAACAATACTTTATATGAAGTGGAAACGAAAATAAGAAATATTTAATATAATATGGAGAAATAAAAATTTGAGTGTTTTGGTTGAAAATTAAACAATGTTTCAATGAATATATATACTGGTAATTCTTCTTAAAATGAAACTCAAATGGCACGGTAATTTAATCAGCTCAATCCAATTTGATCTCAAAAAATAAAACAAAAAACAAAGAAAGAAACTCATCTGCAACTCCAAAATCGAACTTACTTTTTTTTAATTGTTCAGAACTTCAGATCATTCGAGCATAAAAAAAGTACGAGATTTAAGCACTGCAACTGATTCAGTAAGAAATTTGTTAGATTGTTTAAAAAAAAAGTAAGAAATGCGTTAGGCACTGGAAGTCTGAAATGATCTATTGCTTTCAAACTGATATCTGAAATATTACATTGCTCGAACTAAAATTTTGCATCAGTATTTGTTCATACTCTTATTAGGAATACTACAAGAATCTGGTGAGTAGTTGTGAGCAATGATTAATTCAGAATTTTTGTCAAAGTTAAATTACTAATCGGGTTTAAACTCATTAACTTATCAGTACAATATTTATATTCGTATAATCCACTTTTATAATACAATAAAAGCATACAAATATAAAAAAAGGTTAAATTGTAAATTCCAATATTAAACAACAAATAATACTCTACATACATGATTAAATAAATTAACAATTAAGAAGCAAAGAAAATATTTGAAACCGAATCAAAACATAGATCATTATAAGATCTGGCACATAGTGAATACTTGAACTAAAAGGTAGGCATGAAGATCACATATATCTATGAAATGCCTCTCTCTTTACTATTGAGTCTAATTGATAAATGTTATTTAATTACGTTTGTGGTCTAGAAAACACATTTGGACTTTTGATGAGTTCAATTGAATTGAAATTGTCTGAAAAGTTAAATGTCATATGTAATAAATTAATGAGTTCCACTGTCAAAAATTTCTTCACTTTTCTCATTTTTTTGTTTACGATTTATGTTCTCCAGTTAATTTCATGCACCCAAAGCAAAGGTATTTCTGAACAAATAATATATAGGCACTCCATGATAACATGAGTTGGCACATGAAACAATTAATACTAATACTAAAAAATTTCAAATTAAAAAATATACAAGTGGTTTATGGACCTTCATAGATTCACTCCCAGCTGTGAAGATAAAATGTTTATCAGTGTTAATTAATATTTTTGCGGATACTTAATTTCATTGGTAATAGTAATATCTTTGAAAATAATAATTTATACTCACATATTCTTGTAGTATTCACCGCCATTTCATGGATACGAAAAGGTAAAACTTTAATATAATTAAATTTATAAGAATACCTGCGGACTATTTCATAGAAGGAAGCGTCTAATTGTCCATAGCTTTTTGTCCATCATTTGTCCACAGCTTTGACTTGTACGAATACTGTAAAATTACTTCTACATACTGTATAATTATACAATATATCACATAAAATATATCAGTTAATCACAGAACATCTAGCAACTATTTGAATTGGTCTCATGATAGTTAGAAAAAAATTGCAACTTGCACAACAGGACAAAAAAAAATGTACTTTCAAACTGTACTTTCGGAAATTACAGTTATAGGAAGTTATTGGCAGTTAGAGTTAGTTATTAGCGGTTATTGGCAGTTAGAGTTAATTATTAGCGTCCGCACTGGGTTGAATCTTGTATACTGTAAAATTGAATCTTGTATACTGTAAAATTGAATCTTGTATACTGTAAAATTGAATCTTGTATACAGTAAAATTTTCAATTGAATCTTGTATACTGTAAAATTGAATCTTCTACATAGTAAAATTTACAATTGAATCTTGTATACTGTAAAATTGAATCAGCAGAACTGTAAAATTGAATCTTGTATACAGTAGAATTTTCAATTGAATCTTGTATACAGTAGAATTTTCAATTGAATCTTGCATACTGTAAAATATATATTGTAAAATTGAATCTCGTATACTGGAAATTTTCAATTGAATCTTGTATACTGTAAAACAGTTAGATGAGAGTGGATAAGGTTGTGGACAAATGATGGATAAAATCCAGTGGACAGAAACCTTTTCTCGTAGAATGATAGAATTATGGAGATACTACACAACGACATTAAATTGGTCAAACGGAGGTAGGTCAAGGAGTTAGTACGGAGAGACTATCGAGTTAATGCTTAGTGGGGAAAGATTTGTAGGAAATTGACATTTAGGAAGGCCTGTGTTGGTCAAAGGAACTTGGGATGCAAGAAAATGTTGTTTCATCAACTTTAAACCAGCCAGGTCAAAATGATCACTTACGTACGGGTTTCTCCGTAATTATTTCGAATTATTTTTGTTAATACATGCAACAATTCTAGTTTTAAACTTCGACTAAAAGATGTCTAATTTTTTAATGTAGAAATTCTATAGTTTTCACTTTTGATTGAATTTATACATTCAAACAACTAAAAAAACTAAAAAAAAAAAAAAAATCAAATTACTTAATTTTTTTTTAAAACATGACTTTACTTAATACCACTTAAAACATGCCTTCGCAAAATAGATAGTCTTACTGCTTCGGTCTTTATAATCCTAAATAATATATTTTTTTTTAATTACATTGGAGGTATAAATAGAAAAGGGAAAGTCAATCATTTGATTAGGAGCATATAATTGATTTAGTGGCCGTGAAAAAATGGGTCAGAAGAGTCAGAAAGACCATGGTTGTAACTTGTAAACATTTTGTGCTTCTACTACATTGGGCTGTAAAATTTTAAGAAAGCTAATATTCACAGAATTATTTTTGCCATTAACACAAATGTACGGAATGATTTTCTCAAATAACATATTCTCGCTTCATTAATGTTTAGATTTTGTTTCTTTACACCATGTTTGGATGGAGAGTAGAGGAAGGAATAGGAGGTTAAGAATAGAAGGGAATGGAATGGAATAGAAAGGAAGATTAACATATTTAACCTCTTCGTGTTTGGATGATTAATGAGAGAAAATAAATGTAACTTTCCTTTCCGTCTTATTTTTTGTTTGATTGACTAAAATTTAGGAGGTTAATGAGAAATTCGGTGACTGTTGTAGGTTTGAGAAAAAAATCTTGTATGAGAATTATATATATAAAATATAGGATTATGCATTTGTGTTATTTTTTCTAAAAATATTTGTAACAAAATTTCTTTCCATCCGTTACACCCCAATTTGGAAGGAAAACCGATTCTATTAATTATAATGATACAAGGTTAAACCTTTCACCTCCTATACCCTTCACCTCCGACATAATTTTAACAACCAAACACGATTCAACGGAAAGTTTTTGTTTCTTTCCATTCCCTCCCTTCCTCTACTCTCCATCCAAACAAGGTGTTAGTATCATATCCAGTTAAATCGAGAAAGATTTTTTGGTTGAGATTATTTCTTTTTAAATTAACTTAAATTATATATTTAAATTACACTCATAAGCTATATCTCACTTAATGATTTAATAATTTAATTATATATTTAAATATTATAATTAAAATATATTTGAAATTCTCCCTTATTGGTAGAAATTTGGTGAAATTTCAAATATATTTTGTATAATAGACTATGAATCAAAACATGAAGATTTGGCACATAGTGAATCAGGTAATTTTCTTCTTCTTTTCTAATTTTTGGTCACAATTCTATTTGGTTCTCAATCTCTTCGAATCAGGTAATTTTTTTCTTCTTTTCTAATTTTAATTTTTAGTTTAGATTAGGAATAAGAGTAGGAGTAGGTGTAGAATTAGGAGTAGGATTTAGAATTTAGGGTTTAGATATGTACCAAACTTAGTTATTGACCAAAATAATTAGTTATGGACCGAAATAATTAGTAATTGTCCAAAAAATTAGTAATTATCCAAAAAAAATTAGTTATTGACCAAAATAATTAGTTATGGACCGAAATAATTAGTCATTGACCAAAATAATTGTAAATTCTAATAAAACCAAAATAGAAAATACAGCATGGCATCTACAAGAGATACACCTTCTTCCAGTCGAGGTGCAACCCCTATACCTACTCCTATTGAGATGTCACCGTACGTCGATCAGGTGTATAAATTTTATCATATTTATTTATGAAAAATTTAAGTTTTCTTTTATCTAAAAAATGTTCTAATTAGAATAAATAACAGGCCACCATTGATCAGCACCTGCGTGCATACATTCTGGAGATGATCACTTGCAAGTTGTTCCCTGATTCACACGGAGATCAGGTGCGCATCCCCTAGAAATGATCACCATTGATCGGCCACTATTTTGGGTGGCCACATCCCTTAGAAGCGGGCAGGGGTGGCCGCATCCCCTAGAAGTAACCATGGCAGCAACCCATAAAGGCGGCCCAAAATAGTGGCCGATTTCTATAGATGCGGCCACCAAAACAGTGATCGCTTCTAGGGGATGCGGCCATGTCATTTTTATAATTTTCATAGAAAAATAGTGTTTTGGTTTATTATTTTTTGAATAATGGTATATTTAAAAATTTCGGGTCTGAGATATCTCATATATTGCATGGTATTTTGGAAAATCTCAACCGTTCAAATACATTCTGCATGAATCTCAAAGCTCAAATATTAGTGCCCCTGCGCTATCCCCGAATAGGCACCTGACACGTCGGTCACACAATATATATAAATGAGATATCACAGAGGATTAGGGGTGAAAACGGAGTGGATAATGCTGATACCATATCCGCATCCGTCGGATAATGAGCGGATACAAATACGGATACGGATAATAAATGGATATCAAAATTCAAAACCAAATCCGCCTAAAACGAATACAGATACAAAGCGGATAATTTACATATACGGATTCGAATATGAACACAAGACGAATAATTGTCAAATAATTGAGATATATTAACTTTTAAGATACAAATATTAATAAAAGGAATTAAATATAGAAATTAATTATAATGTTGAAGAAATTGGAGATGATCTATTGATATATTATATATAAAAAATAAAAGAATGGTAACAAAAGACAAAGTGATGTAGTGGTTTAATGCTAAGTCTTGATAAACAAATGGGTCCACCTAGCAGGTCCGGGTCCGCCTCAGCAAATGGGGTTCTTAGCGGGTCCTCTCACGTTCCAAATAGTTTGGATATCCGCTCCGTTTTATACTTACTATCTGTATCCGAATCCGAATATTTGATAATTATCCAGATCCATTTAATTCGGATTCGAAACGGATATCCGTCAGATAATCCGGCTCCGTTTACACCCCTACAGAGGATACGCACTCTGATTTATGAGTGCAGCAGCTATTGGTTCTAGATATTTGGGCCACAGCTTGTTACAAATGCATGGCCCATGGGTTTAATTCATGAGAGTGCTTTGGTTGCTGGTTAAACTCGCCCTCTGCAATTTGTGAAAACAAATGCATAATTTTTTTTTGCAATGGTTTAGGATCGATTACAAAATTTTATTTTGATAATGTTAATCCGAATATTAATAAGTTTCCATTTTCTCGCAATAGTTTTACTATAGCATTTTTAAAGATATTACTACTTGATTGAATTTTTTTTTTTTTTTAAATTATAATTGCTATTGCTGACCATTAAGGTCACTATCCGCTATATATTTTTAGCCTACGGGCCTTTTGCCAAAAAAAAGGTGTTTATCATTTTGATCTGAAATATGTTTATGTTTATCTAATTGAATTTGACTCAACTCATAACATAGCTTGAATACAAAACATATTCCTAATAAGCTTTTTATTGTTATAGAATCCTCTCTTACACCGTGCATGAGTCATTTCTATAATTAGGTCACGTTCTCTAGCAAGTTGTCATTTTCCATCATGAGACACTTTGAAAATGGTTGGGCCCGAACGGACTATCAAGGGCCCGTTCTCGATACCAATTGCAGATTATTCCCTGATGCCAATTGCCAAACATCAATCAAAGGACCTGTTCTTACATTTACATGCCCTCCAGTAACAGACTAAGATGAAAAATATAATCAGGTGGATTTTTTTTTTTTTTTTTTTTATCATTGAAACGCCCGTAGGCATAATCAGGTGGATTCGGATCCAGTAAAAGGGGATGGGGTCTTATGTATTTTTACATGATTTTCTATATAGTTTTCAATTGTTGGGTTTTAGATCGGGACTGTCTGATTCGAATCCTTGACATATCCTGAGCAAGAAATCCGAAACCCGAAACAATCTCGAGCGACAGATTCGAATCGGATGGTCTCGATCTAAAATCTAAAATTTGGGTTACTTTAGGAGATCCGGAACACACACCCACCCACCCACCCCTCCAACTCAAAAAAAAATAATAATAATAATGTACCAGCGTAAAGAAAAAGAAAAGCTCTCCATACCTTGGGATTGAATCGTCTGCACCCCTGAGAGTCACTGTTGGTGGACCCCCTAAATCCTAAATCATAAACCTTTAAATCCTAAACCTGGCCCCACCCGGCAGTGACTGAGGGGGCAGGTGATCTGCTTCCCCATACCTTCTAGAATTGCGAAACTCCGCACTCAAAGAGATGCTATAACTGCAAGCTTTATCAGCATGTACAAACAAAATTGGTGTTTTGATATTGATATACTTTTAAATTTGTTACAAGATTAAATTTGAGTTGTACACAAAACCTATTGGGCTTGCTTTCACAGTACAATCGATGAGAAGCTTTCTTTAAAATATGTTAGTTTTTTTATAGCATTCAGATGTACGCTCATGTCCGGCATCAATTTCAGCAGCATTTCTTTAATTTTCTAGTGTTTGATAATTATATAAATTTTTAATGGGATCAATTTTATTGTATTCGTAGCATTTTATTTCAAACAATATAGAAAATTGTATAAAATTTTTGTAACAAACTATGGTGTTTAATTGACCCATCTCAACCTGCTACTTCCTAAATTAATATACTCTTTCAAAAATATATTTTTGAAAGAACTAAAAACTTTAGATTTTAAGGGCTTAAACGTAAAATGCATAATATAATAGCAAAAATTTGAACCAAGTCTCCACAAGTGAAATATTAATTTTTTTTTTAATACAAGTATATGTTTAAAATTTTATGAGAGAACTGAATTATATAAAAAAATTTAAGACAATAAAATTTAATTAAATTTCAATATACAAAATTGAAAAATTAAAAATTATAGAGATGATTAAACATTAATATCCCTTAGCTTGCATTAAGATTCGTTTCTAACTATAATTAAGCAAGAATAAAGCTATGATCTTACTCTCTTATGCAAGCTTTAGAAGCATTTCTTCAATTTCTCTGCATCTCATTTGTTCGGTGCTTCCACATTATTCGTTCCTTCATTTTGCCTATACTGCCTAGTGACCGTCATCTTTCCAAATTACTAGAATTAAATGAAAAAAATGGTACGCAATGCAAAACCTATACTGCTCTATATCTAATATTCTAATGTTCAGAACAAAATTAAAAACAAAAAACAAAAACAAAAAAACATCCTCCACATAAAAATAGTGGGGGACAAATTTTCAAGAGAAATGGGGCGAACAAAACCCTAATTTTCATGTAGCTCGCCGGAGAGGATCTCGGCTGCGACGGCACTGCCATCTCCTCCAGAGGAGAGGGAGAGGAGAAGGCGGCGAAAGATCGACACGGCACACAGGATCCGGAGTGCTCCGGCTTGTTGATACCCAAGCTCTTGAGCCGTTCGGTCGAGCAGTCCGACAAAAATCGGCTGGTTCAGCATCTCGACTTGTATGGTGAACCGCTCCGGCGGCTCCATTGCCTCTCCCACATGGACTGGCACGTGACCTGGAGGAACCTTGCTCGGGGCGGGAGTGTGGTGGGTTGCGTTGATTACTCTCGAAGAGTAGCAGATCTGGAGCTTCATTAGTGCTTGTGCTAGTGCTAGGGTTAGGGTTACAGTTGGGGAGGAGAGGAAGAGGCTCTTTAGTGGGTCGTAGTGAGTGGAGGTTGCTATTTGTTTGTGGGAAGAGAGAGAAGGTACAGAGGAGGACAAATGGAGTACATGGAAGAAAGTAATACCATGGAAGTTGGTGGTTTCTGGATAAATTGTGGCTCGGCATTGAGCAATGCGGTTACTAGTGCTTTTTGTACCTCGAGTATCTGAATAATTTCCTTATTTTATTTGTTCAAGTATTCAATTTTATCATTATTACCAGCAATTAATAATGTAACTAATTCATTTCTATTTTTACTGGAATATTGGATAGCGACCGTATTAGCAAGTTCAACATTTAGGAATAATTCGGCAAGGTCTTCAAATTCATAATTCGGCTATAACTAAAAAATAGTTTTTTGTATAATGTAAATAATATGTTAATAAATTAACACTTTTTGAAACATACAAAAGCTTGTATATAGACACAAAGATCGTATTATTTTTTTGCATATAATTTTAATATAAAATGAATTATTTACATACACATGTTTATTATATTATGGATTTATAGAGATTGCTGAAAATAAATAATGAGTGTATTATTTAAAAATTATTATTGAAGTACATTTTTGTTAAACTCTTATTATTGAATGGAGACTTATTTTAGGTAAGTTTTTAATGTAGGTGTTTCGTCAAACACCATCTCTCATAAATTGAGTACATGTCTAAAGGCACATTTAAAAATGATAAGAGAGATGAATTGATTCAAAAATTAATGTAACAACGTCATGTACAAAGAGAGAAAAATAATTTTTTGTCCTAATTGTATGAAAATAAAATGCAACATCACCTTTTTTTCGATTTCAAGTACATATAGGATGTAGAGTTGTACTGCAATTTTTCTACTTGGTAGGAAAAATGTACATGTATCTTCTTCTTGCAAAAGCTCCATCATGTGAATTAGGAACATTAAATGTTTAAGTTTCAAAGACATTATTTGAAGATAACGGAGTTTATTCACAAAAAAATTACTTTTCTTTCACAGATAATTCGCATTACATATTATTCATGAATCACAAATTAAAAAATGGATTTGTTCTTCTGATATTACAATTCAAATAAATCACAAATTAATCATGAATCTTGTTATTATAATAGTGATTATAATTATGATTTGGGTTTCTTTCAAAAAAAAAAATCGGATTTACTATTGTTGCCTTTGATATCAATTAGTCTAGTATTCAAGTAATTATGAATCTGATAAATTTTTAGGTCCAATTATTTCTTAAAGGTACTTTCTAACTATTCTAAGCTTTAAATTTCAAGGAAATCAAGAAAAATATAATTCAGTGCAATTCAATGATCGGTCTATTAGGATCTAGGATTGCCTAATTCATCAGCTCATGTCAGTCTAAACTCTAAATTTCAAGGAAATAAAAAATAAAAATTGATTCAGTGCAATTGGATGATATATGGCCACACGGAAGTTCACAAAATTAGCAAAACAGACTTACGGAACTGTTATTTCAAGCGGAGATAACGTATTGCGATAAATTGGCGGTTTATTGTGGCGCTCGCACGATAGCGAGATAAATAAAGGGCACGTGTCCTTCTCGATTCCGTAGTCCGGGCTTGTACGGTGAGTGAAAAAGTTTGAAGAAAAGGAAAAGTAAGGAGGAGGACAACGTGTGGGTTCCACCACTTCTTTCTTGTTCAATGCCTGTAATTCCGACATAACAGCGAAGTTTGGGACATTTTAATACGGAGAAAAAACACTGCCCATTTCTACGTCCAATTTCCTACGGCTTTCTACTGAGCAGAACAAAAGAAGGGCATGTTCGGGATGGGAATAGGTTTGGGTTCGGATTTAATTTGAATTGCCGAAATACTGTTTTCGTGGAAAAAAAAATTCACTCTGAGGCCCTATTGGGAATAGGAATCAAAAATTTTGAACTGAATAAATTTGTGTTCCCATGTGAACAGTAACTTTATTTTTACTGTCGAACAGGGCCTGAGTGAATTTTTTTTTCCACGAAAACAGTAAAAGCCGAACAGGCCCGAAAAGTATCGTATGGCTAAAACATATTTATTCTATTTCTTCGAAGGATAAGCTATCCTTTGAATTATTTTAAAAGATAATTTCATTAAAGGAGCAACAATAAGATTTTCGTACTTTGTGTAATTATATCTTGTACACTTGTACAAGTTTTTCCATATAACAAGTGAACTATGGATAGAGATTGAATTAGAAAATTTAATTAAGATGTACTGAAACTTAAAATATATAATTATTAACTTGTAGTTTGGAGAATTTGAATTCAAGATCTTTCAACCACAAAATAGAACCTTAACCCCGAATTTTTTATTAATATCCAAATTTAATATTAAATTTCAAAAAATAACCGCATCAGCAACATTTCTCGAAATATACCCTTTCCGAAATTTTTTTTTCCGGAAACAGAGGCTAGAATAATGTCCAAATTTAATTTATTTAATTTATTTAATTTATTTAATTTATTTAATTTATTTAATTTATTTAATTTATTTAATTTATTTAATTTATTTAATTTATTTAATTTATTTAATTTATTTAATTTTAAATGGTTTAAAATAATGTCCAAATAATTTAGGAAATACCGAATGGTCTAGAATAATTTAGAAAATACCAAAATGGTTTAGAATAATTTAGAAAATACCGAAATAGTCTAGAATTGTTTAGAAATTACCGAAATGGTGTAGAATAATTTAAAAAATACCAAAATGGTGTAGAATAATTTAGAAAAATACCGAAAAAGTGTAGAATAATTTAGAAAAATACTCAAATAGTGTAGAATAATTTAGAAAATACCAAAATAGTGTAGAATAATTTAGAAAATACCGAAATAGTCTAGAATTATTTAGAAATTACCGAAATGGTGTAGAATAATTTAAAAAAATACCAACATAGTATAGAATAATTTAGAAAATACCAAATGGTGTAGAAAATTACCTTAGTAATATAGAAAATTGTTCGATTAATTTAAATTTTTTTTAGGAATCTCTTTTCCTTTCGGGTCCCTTTCAGGTCCCTTTCGGAGCTCTGATTGTCTGATCGATCGGATCTGCGATTCAGGTTTTTACATTTGAATTTTTTTTATTTTAATTTAAAATATAATTAATGAGTTCATTTTAATGGTTTAGAATATTGTCTGATTAATTTAGAAAATACCAAAATGATGTATAATAATTTAGAAAAATACCAAAATAGTGTAGAATAATTTAGAAAATTTCTAAATGGTGTAGAATAATTTAGAAAATACCAAATGGTGTAGAATAATTTAGCAAATACCGAAATAGTCTAGAATTGTTTAGAAATTACCGAAATGGTGTATAATAATTTAAAAAATACCAAAATAGTTTACAATAATTTAAAAAATACCAAATGGTGTAGAAAATTATCTTAGTAATGTAGAAAATTGTTCGATTAATTTAAATTTTTTTTAGGAATCTCTTTTCCTTTTGGGTCCCTTTCGGAGCTCTGATTTTCTGATCGATCGGATCTGCGATTCAGGTTTTTATATTTGAATTTTTTTAATTTTAATTTAAAATATAATTAATTAGTTCATTTTAATAGTTAAGAATATTGTTTGATTAATTTAGAAAATGCCAAAATGATGTACAATAATTTAGAAAAATAACAAAATGATGTAGAATAATTTGAAAAAATTTAAGGTGATTTACAATATTGTTCGAATTTTGTAGTATGGCAGACCCAGTACTTAAGCATAGATTTAGCCCCCTGTTGTGGATAGTTCATGGTAATCACAGGATATCTGAGGCGTCTAAGGAGGTAAACATTTACTTATTTCTTTTTTCATAACTCTGTAAGTAATCAAATAAATATTGTAATTAATTTTTTTCTTATTTTAGAGTAAAAAGATTTTAACCGTGAGACATTATCGGCACAAATGCGAGTATAATGAGAGGTACGCACCGTTTTTAATTCGAATGGGCTTATATCAGCTCGCGACATTGCCCGATATCGCCCTCAATGCGGCCCTCATTCATGGACTTGTCGAGCTGTGGCGTCCGGAGACGCACACTTTTCATCTTCCATTCGGAGAGATGACAGGTATTAACTAATTTAAATATTTTTTTTTTGATTCGTTACTGACAAGTCAAATATATTACAGTTTCTCTGGAGGATGTGAGTTGTCTCTGGGGTTTGCCTATTACGGGGGAGCCGATAACGGGATTTACAAACTCGGCGAGTTTTCAAGGCCGACTGTATGAGTTGCTGGGGGTGAAAGATGATGAAGTGAAGGGGTTCATGAAGAAGAGGGGAACTGATACGTACGACATGCTTATCGCCAAAAAAGCTGTCCGTGAGCGCTTCAAAACATTACCAACAGATGCGAACGACGAACAATTGAAATGGTTAGTATTTTTTTATTTACAACCTTATTCGTATTTGATATTTTTAATAATGTACTCACATTTTAAAATTGACGGTTAGGTATGTCCGTGGATTTCTCCTCGACATGCTAGGGAATACAATGTTTGCTGACAGTAGCGGGGACGGAATATCGCTGTGGTATCTCGGCATGATTGAAAACTTGGACGAGCCGAGAAAGTACAACTGGGGCGGAGCTGTTCTCGCTTATTTATATAGCAATCTATGCCTCGCATCCAGTCCTTCATGCAAAAGCATGCATGGTCCCACCATGCTTCTGCAACACTGGTCGTGGACCCGATTTCAAATTCACCGGCCGTTACCGGGATCTCAACCGAATTGGGGCGCAGAAACAGAAGATACATGTCCATCATTTGCTGACATGTGGAAAGGCCCACACAATTGGGAAAACTCGTCCCATGGTGCAACCTCCGGTCCAAGTATCCCTCGCGACCAGATTCAGAAACTGACGGATAACATGGTCAATTGGCAGTCATATGCATCTGTTTATCACAACCTTTCGAGAACAACCCGGGCGGACCAGGTACATTGTAGTAAAGTCATATTCTTTCTTTCATTTATGTCATCACATTTATAATTTGTACCTAACATTGCAACTCTAAATTTGTCAGCCGTTCTACTTGTACCGCGGTCCTCTTATTTTTTATTGGATTGTTGAGCATCACAATCCTGATCGCTGCATGCGACAGTTCGGAAGATGGCAACAGATAGAGCCACCGCTTCCCCAGGATGTAGTCGAGCACCAAGAGTTGCACAAGTAATATTCGCAAATCATATGTGGTTTACTTATTTTAAAGTATTTATTTACTTATTTATTCTACTAACCTTGTAAACAGGTTGAAATCGGGCTCAAAGCAAAATGCCAACTGGGCGCAAGTGCACCGTCGGCATGTAAACGATGCAACACATTATGCAGATCATGTGTACGAAGTAGGTCGTCAGTGGGATATAACTCTGACCCATTTGTTGTCATTATCCCCCATCGGTGGCCTCCGTCCAAAGCTTTATACAACTTCTCTGGACATGGAAGCTCGTCTTCATCGTTAGGGTCCCTCTTACCCACCTTGTTAAGGTAGTCGATAGCCTTCGGACAACCAATTTCAAAGTCTTGTAACATCTCCTGCAACCTCCTAGGTTTGCATTTGTTCACTCCAGCTATGAACCTGTCGCTGACCTCTCTCTTACGGCCCATGTGCTTGTAGAGATTTTCGGCAACATGTTGGGAGCAATACCGATGCACACATTGATCGGTAGACTCATCCCATCCGAGATTTGGATCTTGAAACATGGCTTTAATTCCCAAATGTCTATCCGATATGACACAAAAGAATCGATTATGTCCAATTACTTCCAACCTTAACCATCTCATAAAAAAACCCCAGTTGTCAGCGCTTTCTTTCTCCACAATTGCAAAAGTCACTGGAAGCAATTGGTTTTCAGCATCGTACATACATGCCATTAGCAGCCTACCTTGGTACCGTCCCGACATGAAACATGCATCGATACTAATCACTGGTCTGAGGAACGGTATCGCTGCAATACACGCTCCAAATGCCCATGCCGCTCTGTGGAAGTGTCTATCAGTTTCTTTCTCAATCGGTTTCGAGATCACACAATACTTAGTTCCTGGATTGTTTCTCTTGATGGCTTCCAATAGTGGAATAAGCAAGTTGTACGAGTTCTCCCAACTCCCAAATAGATTTGCAATAGCAAGCTCACGGCCTCTCCATAATTTGTTGTACTTGGGGGTTACCTTATCATATTTCATCATGACGATATCTCGAATATGATTTATAGAAGAGCACACGTCCCTTCTAATGGTCTTATCAATCGCAAGGGCAACCATCTCTGCTGTAAGCTGACAATGATCAGTACGTGTTGCCAATACTGTGCACGTATGGGGAAGTGCTTGTTTGGTAATAATCCAAGATTCTGAAAGACCGTTCTGCTTTGCGGACACCTTAAATTTACAAAAAGCATCTCTGCACCCTACCTCGTAACGTCTAGGTTCGCTCCTAATAACCCTGCACTCACAATTATTTTCAAGATGAAACTCATTGATTGCTATCTTTAGAACCGTTTTCGACTCATAAAATACACATTTAGCCAATGGATTATCTGTCATTTTTTTTGAGCTGCCGAAAAAATCGACAACCGGATATGTCATTGAAACTGTCAACCGGATGTGTCATATTTTCCCGACCAGTAATCGGGTACTGTGATTGACGGGACTGTGGTTGTGACTGATTGGGCTGTCCGATATCATCATCGGAACCCGACGACTCACCGGAGAGCATCTCATCTCCACTCGCCAAACTATCAGAATCAATTACATCCACAGGTACGTGCGAATAATCGCGTACATGTCTGCGGACCGCACTGGAACTGGGTCGGGATCTCATTGGTATATCCACAGAGTGCCGACCGGTACTAGGTCGGGATCTAACTGGTATTGGGTCTTGATCCACATGATTCTGACTGCTACTGGGTCGGGATATAACTGGTTGATCCACAGAGTTGCTACCGGTACTGGGTCCGGGTCTCATTCTTACATCCACAGAGTACCGACCGGTGCTAGGTCAGGATCTAACTGGTATTGGGTCGGGTTCCACAGGATTCTGACTGGTACTGGGTCGGGATCGAGGTTCAGGAATCTGACTAGTACAGTTCGGTTCCAATTCTACATATAA
The DNA here is from genome assembly GCF_964058835.1 of Carex rostrata. Classification (NCBI taxonomy): domain Eukaryota; kingdom Viridiplantae; phylum Streptophyta; class Magnoliopsida; order Poales; family Cyperaceae; genus Carex; species Carex rostrata. The sequence goes on from NC_135935.1 coordinate 1,166,894, forward strand.
CTCCATAATCTTGAACCTTTGTGAAAAAGACGACACAATTCCTAAAATCATTTCAAATGATTGTTGGTCCATTACCGGTACTAATTGATAGTCACGTTGTCCATCGGTGGACATATTAAACCTGGCTTGAATTTCCAGATTTGCTTGACTAGCATTGTACCCAACAAATTTATAAATCTCATTCTGAAGATAATCAAAATTGTGGTTCACGGTTAGCGGTAATGAGTATTTAGCTCGGGTACTGTAATAGACCCCATCATCATTATATTGGATTTCCCCTCCAGTATAAATTTTCGCACAAATAGTTGTCATTTTTAATTTCGATTGGTCTGGCAATTTCAAAAATAACAACATATAATTAATTAAAAATTGTGTTGCCATTGGTAAAAATATTCTAGACAATTTTCAATAATTATTCTACACTATTTTGGAATTTCATAAATTAATAGGGCAACATTCTAAACTATATTGGAATTTTTTAAATTATTATAAACCATTTTGGAAGGTTGTAAACAATTCTAAATTTTCTGGACAATATTATGAAAAATAAAAAAAAATTTTGGAATGAAGTAATTAATTATAAATTAAATTAAATTAAAAATAACATAAAGAAAATAAAATTACCTCAATCGAAAACCGGTCGATCTGACTGTCAGAGCTCCGTAAGGAATCCGAAAAGCAAAAAGTTCCTAAAACAATTCTAAATCATTTCAGAATTAATCAAAATTATTTCAGAATTAATAAAATTATTTTAGAATTAAAAAAACTTTCAAATTTATTCTGCACCATTTTTTATTTTTTTCAATTAATATGACAATATTCAGAATTTAAATAATTTCAAATTAAATAGTTACATATTTAAATAATTACAAATTAAATACTTCTAAATTTAAATTACAAATAAATTAAATTTAAATTATAAATAAATGAAATTAAAATTATAAATTAATGAAATTAAAATTATAAATTACTTAAATTTAAAATATAAATAAATTAAATTATAAATAATAAATTAATTAAATTAAAACTTACTGTGAGAGAGCGGATGATGTGAAAGCGACGACACTCTGCGAATTTATAAACTAAATTTAATGCATTTCCGGAAAAAAAATTTCTGGAAATTCCGTCTATTTCCGGAAAAAAAATTTCCGGATTCCGAAACCGGAAAAAAAATTTCCGGATTTAGCCGGTTTCCGGAAATTTTTTTTCCGGAAATGGGGCCTGTTTCCAGAAAAAAAATTTCCGGAAAGGGTATATTTCGAGATACATTACTGATGCGGTTAGTTTTTGAAATTTAATATTAAATTTGGATATTAATAAAAAATTCGGATCTTAACCAATGGGCTATAAGCACACATCTAAAATTTTATGAGATGAATTGGGTTATATAAAACTTTTAAATAAATAAAAATTAAATTAAAAATTCAATCTATGTGCAGGACGACGCAATCTAGAAATATTCGGTCACCTTAACTATGCAAGACGACGCAATATGAAAATATTCAAACAATAATATTTTCTTAGTAAAACCTGCTTATATAATACTCAACAATAGTCACACAATACAAATAAAGTTCCATAAAATCTGAAAATTGATAATTCCACCAAAATTAAAAGTGTTTGCATGGCTTATAATGCCAACCTCATGTTTTAAACTGTTTTTTTTTTTTTTTTTTTTTTGCTTCGAATATTTTCGACTAGTTGAGAAAGTAGAAAGTAGTAAAAATTTCTAATGCTAAAAACAAACCTGGATTTGTCAACAGGTAATAACCAAGTGGGGCCACAGTTAGGCTATGGGAACTGTACTATGTCCTTTTAAGATTCAAAATTTCTAATGCTAATGTCACTCAATTACTACGAAATGCTCGATTTACGTACAATACTCCACGTAGTTTTTATGTTTCCATTGGATCTTTTAATGGTAGGATCCGAGCTGTACGCTTATTGTGTAATTTAGTCTTGTGCTTTATTTCCAATGCGACAGTGTTGCTTTAACTAGGTCCCCGTGTTGCCCCCATCCACGTGCAATGCAGTACAAGGGACTATTACAATCCCCACCCAGGAGCCAGGACCCCATTGCTACCCCCTTATCAACTGAAAATTTACCATCTCTTCATTAAGAAAAAGTTGAAATCTACCATTGCGCTTGCGATGTTAGGCTTTAATTAGTAATGCCGTCGGTTGCAATGTGTAGCTTTCCGTTGGATCCTACATGTTTTACTTTATATTTTTTTAAAAAGGACGGTTCAAATGCCTCCATGTTTTTGTGTCTCCATCATGTCTTTATTTATCTTTATTATTTTTAAAGTTCAAACAGTCGATCCGAACCGCTCAACCTAACCTCCATACTAAAATATGTTGGAGACCAAATTTTATATTTTTAGAAATTTTTTTACTATTTTTTTAGATAGGTAAAAAAATACTGCTTTTAGATGGTTCAGATTTACTGATTTTGTACCTATCTAAGAAAATAGTAAAAAAATTTGGTCTCCAAACATATTTTAGTATGGAGGTTAGGTTGAACGGTTCGGATCGACTATTTGAACTTTGAAAATGATGGAGAGAGATGGAGGCATGATGGAGACACAAAAACATGGAGGCATTTGAACCCTCCTTTTCTTAAAATATGCATCATATTGCCATGCTTTTCAAAACATTTGTTAAAAGTTCGATCTGTTTTTTTTCTAAAACATTTTTTCTCCCAAAAGTTTGATCAATCTGTGTTGCATGGGCTGAATTTTTTCTATAAACCATAATTAGAAAAAAAGATTCATATGAAACCAACATAATTATTTATTTACTTTTACAAAAATCATAAGAACCGAAATGTCATTATTTTTATTTTTTTTGAGACCGAAATGGCAATTCGGTCCCAGGTATTTTTACAATTTTTCAACGTATTTTTTTCTCGAAATCTGTAAAAACGGTTGGAATCGAAATAACATTTCAGTTCTTATAGTTTTTGTAAAAAAAAAAATAATTACGTTGGTTTCATAAAAAAACTTTTTTCCTAATTATGATTTATAAAAAAAATTCGCACGGGCTAAAAACGGCTCCTCAGACGCTATATACTGATTATACTCTCTTCACTATTTTACCTCATTAATTCAAATTTAATTTCTAAAAGGCACCTATTGGTGGTAGCAATGATACCTCTTAAATCTATTTTCTATATATATAGAGAGAGGATGGATCAAGTTACAACAACTTTTGAGTTACAACAAGGGAATGAAGTCAACTCATTTTCTTGAGAAAAGGAGGACCCTCCTATTCTCCAATCCGAACCGTTTAAAATCGATCAAACGGTTTCAATTACATCTGATTTATTTGTGCTTTGAGATTCGTACCATGTTAAAAAGAAATTGAAACCGTTTGATCGATGTTGAACGGTTCCGATTGGATAATAGGAGGGTCCTCCTTTTCTCAAGAAAAGGAGCAGATTGGCTTCCTACAATAAGTTACAATAAGCATTATTTACATTTTTGAAGTTCAAATCGTTGATCCAAACCGTTAGATGTGATCTCTACAATAAAATGTGCTTGGAGACCAAATTTTACATTTTTTGGAATTTTTTTACTATTTATTAAGATGGGTACAAAAACTAGTCAAATTCAGACCATTGAATTTTGTACCCATCTTAATAAATAGTAAAACAATTCCAAAAAATATAAAATTTGGTCTCCAAGCACATTTTATTGTAGAGATCACATCTAACGGTTTGGATCGACGATTTGGACTTTCAAAATGTAAAAAAAGCTTGTTGTAACTTGATCCCTCCTTATATATATATATATATATATATATATATAGAGTTAGGCTGGGGTGCTATGGATAGCATAGAGGCCTCTATGCTACGGCTCAATATTCGAGTTTTCAAAATCCAAACGGTCGATCCGAACCGTTCATCTTATTTTTCATATTAATATCTGCTTGGAGACCAAATTTTACATTTTTCTGAATTTTTTTACTATTTATTAAGTATTTTACAAAATTGTTGATCCAACGGTGGCTGCAGAAAACAGTAAAACCGTTGGATTAGCGATTTTCAAAGTGGCTTAATAAATAGTAAAAAAATTCAGAAAATTATAAAATTTGGTCTCCAAGCAGATATTAATATGGAGAATAAGATGAACGGTTCGGATCGACCATTTGGATTTTGAAAACTTGAATATTGAGCCGTAGCACGGGAGGCCACTATGCTATCCATAGCACCCCAGCCTAACTCTATATATATATATATATATATATATAGAGGTAGGCTAATATACAATCGATTGTTTCTGAGGTCCCGTACAACCAAGTTATTTTCTGATTTTTAAAGTCCAAATGATCGATCCAAACCGTTCATCTTGTTCTCCATATTAATATGTGCTTGGAGACCAAATTTTACATTTTTTTGAATTTTTTTACTATTTATTAAGCCACTTTGAAAATCGCTGATCCAACGGTAGCTTCTGGTTTTACTGTTTTGTTAAGCCACCGTTGGATCAGCTGTTTTCAAAGTGGCTTAATAAATAGTAAAAAAATTCAGAAAAATGTAAAATTTGGTCTCCAAACACATATTAATATGGAGAACAAGATGAACGGTTTGGATCGATCATTTGGACTTTAAAAATCAGAAAATAACTTGGTTGTACGAGACCTCAGGAACAATCGATTGTATATTAGCCTACCTCTATATATATATATATATATATATATATATATATAGGCTGTGGCTAATTTGTTGCCGGCAGCATTTCTGCCGGCAGTGCTGCCGCTATTTTTTTTATTTTGTGATGTCCAAACAACAAATCCAAACCGTTAGATGTTTAATCTATATTATAATCTACTTGGAGACCAATTTTTACATTTTTTGGAATTTTTTTACTATATATTAAGCTGGTTTGAAAACCGTTGATTTCAATGCTGCAGAAATTTACTGAAATCAGCGGTTTTCAAACCAGCTTAATATATAGTAAAAAAAAATTCCAAAAAATGTAAAATTTGGTCTCCAAGTAGATTATAATATAGATTAAACATCTAACGTTTTGGATTTGTTGTTTGGGCATCACACAGCTAAATATAGCCCCGGCAGCACCTCTGCTGAAATGTTACAAGCAGCAATTTAGACAGACCCTATATATATATATCGTGGAGGTTTATTTCTTTGATATCCGTGAGAAAAATAAGAAGTAAAATAATTTTATACTCTTTCTCTGTGGAAAAGAAATGCTCTTTCCTTGTTTTTATTTTAAAAATCATTTATTATCTTCTATGCCGGATATTATGAAGTTATTGTTAGTTACTCTCATAGTCGTATTCTAAGGAGTGTCATTCTTAGATCATTTCGGTGGTGATTTCAAATATTGCACGATAAAGACACAATACGTTTAAAAATTGTAATTATATCACATCATGTCACGCGACACGTTATGTGATCAATTTTTTTCAATATTATATCTTAATTATAATTTAATTTGTAACAGTTTCTCATTTTTTTTTAACATTTTGTTATTATTTTCTTTGAACTAATTTAAACTTGAAAACAATAATCAAACACAATAAGTCATGTTATGCAAATAGTAGCATCACGTATTGTCACTGCGTAACCACACGTGATGGGACTATTCGTGTGACGTAACTGTCTGCCATGTTAGTCACGTCACATCACGTAAAATTAAATTTTGGACACGTACCGTGCCGTGACATGACGTGACCAAATCACAGAGTGTTAGTCACGTCACATCATATTTTTTCTTCTCTAGACACAACAGTCGGCAATACATAGGGGAAGAAAAGTTTTTCCTTTGTGTTTTTTAATTGAGCTGATAAGGAGTAGGCAAATCTAATTTCAGAGTAGACAGAGACTTGTTTTTCAACTGAGTCCTGTAATTTGTTATTTATTACATGCTTGTTCTGCCCATGTTTATAACTAGTATACTCTTATGTACTATTGAATAATCCAGAGTATTTCAGACTAAACTAAAATAATTCAGCTGTAAATATTTTCCTATTTATCAGCATTGTTACACTTTTCAATTTATTTCACTTAGTTCTCTGTTTCTCTCTCTTCGGACGCTTGCCAAACTTTGCAAAGAGGTAAGATCATGAATATTTTTTACAAATTCGGCAGGAACAGAAGAAAAATATGTAGGATAAAATATATTGATGTGCATTATGACTTGAATGTGGGATTCCTACCCAAATGTAAATTTTTGATGTGCATCATAACATAAATGGGGAGGAATGAAAAATAGGAGCAATGTTATATGTTAAAATACTGTCGATATTTTTATGAGAGAGTTTAATAATTAAAACATAATTTATAAATTTGAAATTCAGTAAATCAATCAAGTAATTATAATATAATATACATTTATAAAAAAAAAAAAAAATCAAGTTTAAAATATGTATTAATTATTGTTGTACGTCGAGCAATATGTTCTAATATAGAAAATATTCTCATATAACAATTTAATCACTTATGTCAAACTATCAAACTATATTAATATCTACAAGAGCATTTTTTACCAAAATTTAAATATGCGACTTCCCACAGAGAAAACTGCATTTGTCACTGACCAAAAACTGATTTTCAATATTTTTCAAGATATAATTTCACTCAAATATCTTGATTCCGTTGTGATTTGTGAAAATACAATCCAGAATGTAATGTCTAATATCCCATATGTCCATATCAATATATAAAATATTCACATTTTGTGTGAATCTTTTGTCGAAGAAGAAACTTCATTCTTTTTTTCTTTTTTCATTCACTCTTTTCCAGGTGTAAAACAGAGGAGATGAGCCCACGCTTATTGAATGGGAGGCGCTATATTGAGAACAACAATGAGCAAATAGAAAACTTTTTTTCCTAAATACAATTTTATCCTTCTTAAATACTTTCTTATTTTTGCTTTCAATTAAGGACCACTATAAATTAGAAAATTAAATAGACAAAATAATTCTCATACAAGCAGTGTGGCATAAAAGGAAAATTTTAATATTTTTGATAGGACAGTGATTATATATTTGGAAATTGTTTGGACTTTTGTGGGTGTAGTAAATTCAATTTGATAACTTTTATTAGCCTCGCTAAGAAAAAAGAGAATGATTTTCGTTTTCAAAATTCTAATGTTCGATCCGAACCGTTTAACATTATTTTCTTATGAATATGTACTTGCAGACCGAATTTTATATTTTTTAGATTTTTTTTTTAGTATTTTTAAAAATAGATAGAAAAATCAATATTTTTGAATGGTCCAAAATTTTCATATAAGAAAATATAAAATTCAATATGCAAGTATATGAATTTCATATGATAATCATGTTGAATAGTTTAGAACTTTAGATCGATCATTAGAATTTTGAAAACAAAAATATTGATTTGTATTACGAACCAACTCGTAATATGCATAATGCCATAGACTCACTCTAAAAAAATAGCTCAAAACATTGGAACTTTGAAATCAAAGTAATCAAAGTTGAAAAACAAAATAAAGTAAACAAAGTGCAAGCCAGTAACAAATAAAGTACTTGATACGGGCTATCTCAGGATAGCAGGCCGTATGCTAAAAGGGCTTGAATTGGGCTCGTCCTGCTTGAGGTTGCAGGCCGAAAGGTGGAACTTGTGAGATCGAAAGGCAATCTCGGGTCTCAAAGTTGGGAAAGGACTTTAGAGACTTGGGAAGATCTAAAAAATATTGAACTCTAACCTGTATGATTTCTGAGCTGTGTGTGTGTGTGTGTACTGCTGAGTGTTCGCCCTTGTCCTGTCAAAGGAGGGGCTTTATATAGTTTGACCTCTAACCATTGAACCGCCTTGTACGTAAGTCAGGTCGTGGTCAGTTATAAGATCGTGTGATCATGGCTATGTTATAATTGACCTCGTCGACGGTTATATCGTAACCAACATAGTGAGCGGTTATGTTGCCCGAATGGTGATCATTGTGGATCTTAAGTTGGACGGGCTTTTATGTTAGCCCATTTATGTCGGTCAATTATGGGCTTTCATTACAATGAGCTTCAATCATAGACTTTTCATTTTATTCCAGGTTGGCCTCTAAACAAGGTATGAATTCCGACTTTGTTCGTGGCCTAGATTGAAGCTAAAAGGGTCTTGGAAACATGACACTATCAGTACTGGTAAAGTGTCAAAAATAGAAAAAAAATTTGGGAAATCTATAGATCTTGTTCCTGATCAAGCTGTTAGGATCGCCTTATACGTCTGTAGTACGTCATGAGCCAGCTCTTATGTGTCATTTGTTTCTTTCATAGTGACAAATGAATTATTCAGATTTGGTTCGGTGGTGTCAAAGTTTTGTGATTTGTGAATAATTCGAGTATAATTTGGAAATAATTCAAAATTATCCGGATTGAAGATCTCAATTCCACAAGGGAGCAAAAAAAAAAAACGACTAATTCGTAAAATTTAGAAAATACTTTTAAAATTCACAAATAATTCGGTCAAAATTCGTTCTTCCTTATAAATTAAAGAAAACATTAGACTCTAAAATCAGAATATAATAGAGCAAGAAAGAGAACACAAGATATTGAAATAAACAAATAATCAAATTTCTATTTTCAAGCCTACAAACTTCAAACTTCAAACTTCAAACAAAAATAAAATAAAATTATGTTTTCAATATCTAGCAATTTCTTTCTACTTTTAATATGTTATTAACTTTTTCTAATTATAGCAGATTTTAATTGAAAGTAAAAAATAGAAAATAGGAAAGTTTTTAAGAAGGGCAAAAATGGTATATAGAAGAAGAAAATTCCCGAATTTTTTATTAATATCCAAATTTTATATTAAATTTTAAAAAAATATCCGAATCGGTTGTTGTTTTCGAAATCTACCCATTCAGGAAATTTTTTTTCCGGAATTAGGATTTTTTTTTTTTTTGCTAAATCCGGAATTTTTTTTTCCGGATTTAGGAATTTTTTTTTTAGGAAATTTTTTTTTTCAGTTTTTATTTATAATTTTTTTTTTGTATTTAAGTATTACAAATATTTAATATATTTTAAAAAAAATAGATGGAATACTATATAATTTGATTTATTCGAAAGACTGCTACAAATAATCCGGATCAACATTTTTCATGCCGGATTTTTTACGGCCGTAAATAAAAATAATATAATATAATATATGTATATGTATATGTATATATAATATAATATATGTATATATATGTATATATAATATATGTATATATATGTATATATATGTATATATAATATAATATATATGAAAATGAAGATATAAAATATGAGGTATTGGAACCCTCGGTTAGTGCCTCAAAAATTCAGTTTAAGTTTTCGTTCAACGGTAGGCATTCAACGATCGGTATTTTCAAAGTTTTCAAAGTCCAAACAGATCGTTGAATGCCTACCGTTGAAACGAAAACTTAAACTGAATTTTTGAGACACTAACCGAGGGTTCCAATACCTCATATTTTTTTATACCTCATCATACCTCATATTTTATATCTTCATTTTCATATATATTATATTATATATACATATATATACATATATTATATTATATATACATATATATACATATATTATATTATATATACATATATATACATATATTATATTATATATACATATACATATATTATATTATATTATATATACATATACATATACATATACATATACATATACATATATTATATTATATTATTTTTTTTTACGGCCGTAAAAAATCCGGCATGAAAAAATGTTGATCCGGATTATTTGTAGCAGTCTTTCGAATAAATCAAATTATATAGTATTCCATCTATTTTTTAAAAAATATATTAAATATTTGTAATACTTCAATACAAAAAATAAATAAATTATAAATAAAAACTGAAAAAAAAATTTCCTAAAAAAAATTTTTCGGAAAAAAAAATTTCCTAAAAAAAAAAAAAATCCTAAATCCGGAAATTTTTTTTCCGGAATGGGTAGATTTCGAAAACAACAACCGATTCGGATATTTTTTTAAATTTAATATAAAATTTGGAGAAAATTCTCTAAGCTCTCAATAGTTGAATTTGTGTCCTCAAGATAGCAGCCTCTTATTGAATTCCTCGTGCTATATAGAAAATGAAGAGAGGGAGAAATTATTTGAAAGCCTAATTAATTACACCATCAAATCCCTTCGACACCGGAAATAAGCAATATACAATTATTAATTCCAATGTTCTTTCCGTGCAATTTCGTCCTTAATTTTGACTAATCAAGGACTTTGACTCAGTCGAATTGAAAGGAAAATTATAATCAACTTAGTAATCAACAAAAGGTTTTCTAAAATTTTAATAATAAATTTTACTAACAGTATGCCATCCTTGCAGGATGCAATATTTTGAATAATAATTTTAGTACTTGCGCTACAGTACTCGTACTTAGAGAAATAATTTATTATATATGGTCCCCACTAATTATACATTATTCGTGCTACAGTACCCGAAATAATGTATTATATATGGTCCCCACTAATTATATAGTCTCAACTAAATATTATTCGAAAATTCCAGCAGCATCATTTCTCTATGATCCCCACTAATTATATAGTTTTCCTTTTACCATCTCTGCACTCGTTCTCGCATCAAACCTTTCTCTAACAAAAATAGTTGACTTCATAGGAATAAATATTTCAATGTATAGATATAAATACTTTCAGTGCATAGATATAAATACTTTCAGTACTTAGATATTAATACTTTCAGTGTTATATGTAAAAAATACTTGCAAGTATAGGTATAAATACCTGTACGGTGAAGTTTAAATACTTGAGCAACGACGAGTCTGAAAGTATGTTATCATGGATCTCATTTGAAAGAAAAAATTGTGTAGGTATTAAAAATATGAAAAAAAAATTAAAATTGTGGAGATTTTGCAGTCCCTATAGGAAGTTATCTTTCTGTATTTAATTTTTGATGATTCTCCCGCAGGTACAGTGCTGCGGGTATTATTATCTTCGCACTCATAGCTATAAATAATTATTCACCTCATAACTATAAATACTTCCGTACATAAATATAAATACTTTTATACATAGATATTAATATTTTAGGAAAAAAATTTGTGAATTTTTTTCAATTTCCACAAAAGATATTTTTTCATATTTAATATTCATTGGTCCCATACGAGTACTGTAGCGCAGCTTCCTAATATTTTACAGATGGATACAGATAGTCTGATACCAATTGTAAGACTAAAATGCCTTAGAGCCCATGAATAGTCAATAGCTAGACAGAAGGCTAGGTAGGAAATTAAAGGTAGTTAGAAGAGAAGTCAATGTCAGACTTGTCGGACATTAATTAACTTCCAAAACTTGAGAGAAGTTTATGGTCCCCTATCCGTATACTCCGCATCACGGGCCTTGTACCCATCTGTCCTTTTCGGTTTTTCCATTTTCTTATTCCTAATACCCTTCTGTCCAGATTCCCATATATTATTATTATTATTTGTTACAATATAATACTGGCATCTAGATTCTTCGCTTTTCAAATACGACAGCTACTGTATTAATTCTTCCAAAGTCCAAACCAAGATGTGTCCGGATCCCCTAAAGTAACTCAACTTTTGGTTTTTGGATCAGGACCGTTTGGTTCGAATCTGTTGCTCGAGATCATTTGAGAATTTAAATTTGTTATTTGAGATGTGTGCTCTCTACTTCGGATAGATTACCACGAATTTGAATTAGACGGTCCAGATCCAAAACTCAAAAGTTGAATTACTACTCAACCAAGATGCTCTTTCATTCATTATTAATTATTCACATAAAATTAATACAGTCCGCTTGTTGGAACTCTTGGTCCACAAAACCAATTTTCTAATAACACGACGGAAGCAAATCTGAATATTTCTCCTCCAAGTCTCCAAGAATGCAGCATTTAGCATGGTATATAACAATTTGTGGCTAGAAATATTGACGTGTCACAATGAGTATAGGTAGAATATTAATCACTTGGACTTTGACTCTTCTAAAAAAAAAAGTCGGACTTTGACAAAGTAAGATAGAAATGGAATATTTAAAGGTATTCAATATTTTGTACAATTTTGTCTTCATGGACGGTATCCCGAAGTCCATGACATGGATTTGTTAGAAAATGATTCCCGTGGGAACGCAAGAGATTCGACCAACAGGCAGTGGTGGACCCAGTATAGAAACGGGGGGCAGCCGCTTCTTCTCTGGATTTTGAGTTTTAGTGGTGATTTATCGGTACCGATTGACTTTGTTTCTCTCTGAAATTTTTTTTGCTCTCCTCTGAATGTTTGATTTGTGATTCAGATTAAATTTAGTGTTAAAATCAAAATATATATTTTTAATTATGATTGGTAATTAGAATTATAAGTTAAAACATAAGAAACTATAAGTCAGAGCATTAAAAAATATAAATCAGAGTACTCAATTAGTTAACAGAGTTAAATCCGATAAGTTATTTAAACCCAATTTGATATTTTTCTGCTTCCTTTCCGACGAAAATTTTGAATCCGTCGCTGCCAATAAGGCATATTTTGGGGATTCAAAATCATGTAGAAACTTTTTCTTTGCCTTCAGAAAGGAGGCATCCGTTTTGTAAATTTGCATCTTGGACAACACTTGATGACCACTCAGAGTTCTTTCGGCTTGCAATTTGTCAAAAAGTTGCAGGCTGAGATTTGGCCCATATGAAATCTTACACGGGTGAGAACGTAATGAAAGGCCACTTCTGGAAGGGTCGGTTTTATTATTTTTTCCCTGATATAATTCGTCTAGTTCGATCCATCATGGGTAAGTATTTTAACAGAGCACTTTTAGCTTCATGCAGCACACGGATTATAGAATGAAAACAATGACGCATATGGTTTGTGCGCTGTATGAAGCCAAAACAGCTCTGTTAAAATATGTACTCATCCATCATTCATCTAATCCGTATCACGTATATTTTTTTATTTATTGTCAAATCTTTTTACTTAAAAAAGGAAATATCCAACACGGGGTCAGCCTGTTAGAACGGTTAAATCTTTAAAATGAACGATCCTAGAGCATCTCCAATCCAGCAATTGAAATTAATTGCTAAATTAGCAATTATGAAAATTTTAAAAATTAAGCAATCCACTCTTACATTGGTGAAATCAACCAAACAATTGAGAATTAAACATTTGGCCAACTCATCTTTAGAAAAGGATTTCTTATTAAACAATTATTTCCAACAATTGCTAAATAAGCAATAGCCATACAACCCAGCAATTACAAAAACAGTTGACACATCAGCATAAGCAATCCATAAGCCATCACTGTTCAACTAATTTTTAACAAAATTAATTGGTCCTATACTCCTATCCGACCAATTTAACAAAAATTGCAGACCATTCGGTCCATCTCAAACTAGAGATTTCTAAAAATACACGTACATCTTTACAAGAAAGTTTAAATGCTTCTATTTTATGTGCTTTTATCATGTTTAGTTTCTAAAACGTTAATAATTAAAATTTTAAAATTTAAATATTAAAATAAAACTGTTAGATTTGATATTTATTATTTTCTTTATGCACATGTAAAAGACAGGCTTTTAAGTTGTGGCTTTTGCAAGTCTGCCATTGTTTTGGATGGAAGTGGGTATTTGTTATAGTATTTTAACTTTGTTTTCATTGATATCAAGAGCTTATAAAAATACATTGATATGAATAAATTATTAAATTATGAACATTAATTTTTCAACTTATTTATTCTTATAAAAACAAAATCGAAATGCAATATTTTTTTATGTACATGTAGAGAAAATAATATATATCACATCTAACGGTTTTATTTTGTATATAGATTTTAAATTTTTTGTTATTAAAACTTTAACAAGTAGAAGTACGATGAAACACAAAAAATAAAGATATTTAAACCCTCCTCATCTTTTATATTACAAATTTCAATAAAAGAAAGAGTAGTTATATAACCATCTGCCGTTAATTCACCTAATTTTTTTTTTCCAATTTCAATGGTCTACATTCATTTTGATCACTTACACAAGTTCATCGAATGGTCCAAATTTAATACAATTGGAAACACAAACATTTCATATGATTCAATGCACATCCACTTGCGCCACCTTCGGTTTCGTGTTTCCTTTTTTTACCCATACCCGCCTTATCGAATACGATACGGGTCGGGTAAACGGCTAAAAAGGTACCATTGACACCCCTACCCTTCATCCATGTTTTCTTAATTCTTTTCTAAAGGTCTTGTTCACGGAGTAAAATTTACACCTAAAAAATGAAAATAAAAATAAAAACAAAGAAAGATCATGGAGTAAAATTTAACATAAGTTGTTGAAATATCAAATTGAACTTTCATATTGTTCTAATTGAATTTTAATTTGACATACTCGAAACAATTTTGTATTAATCTCACAATTTTTTTAAAATATTTTTGTAAGTTTGAAATTTAAGAATGAAGAATTTGGAGGACTCAATTTGGAAAGGAATTGAAAGAACTCCAGAAAATTTCATTCAAGATTTTAAAGACCAAGTTCTCAAGTAAATTTCAGTAGTTTATCCTACTTTTGGATGGTGAATTTGATGCTAATATTCATTTTCTTCTATTATTTCATTATCAAGTAAATTATAAAGCTCAATTAGTTTCAGAATTCACAAAAATAGGCTTAATTTGATATGGATTTTATTGTAACGGTTTAGCTCCGTTACGAATCCTGACAATTGTTGTGCAACAGTTTCCTTGTAACGGTTAGTGAATAATTAATTTAATGCGGCTTGTGCACTACATCCGCTCCCCCATAAGCTTGGATTTTATGAAATATTTTAACCAATCAATTATCAAATGACGACGGGATCATCTGGAGTTCGTATCCCCCCAGGTACCTGATGTGCAATTAATAAAAATGGACGACCCAGATTAATTCCATCCAGGCTAAACTCAATCCGGTAACTGTTGAGGCTAAGGGGGCCTGCTTTGAGATTCGTGCCAAGTGAAGTGAATGGTCCAGATGCGGATTCGATCATCTGTACCAATCCGTGTTAATATAATTCTAAATTCTCAATAGAAAGAAAACTTAGCGGCATGGCGGACCGGACCCCGGGTTTTTCCTAATTTACGACGATTATCTCAGCAACATTCGGTGCATCTTTTGTGAAATTTTCATATAAATCACTAAAAAGTCCAATATATTAACACGGATGGAGGAATAGTAACAAGTAGCTGTGAGGGCAGCAATGACAGCCATAGCGACGCTATAGTGCCGCTACATCGTTTTCAGATATAAAAGCTATCGGCGCTATAGCGCGCTATTTCGTGCTATAACGACACTATATGGGCATAGTGCCTTTTTTTAGCCATTCCGCTATAACGCGATAAATGCCATTTAAACATTTATGAAATACCATAACCATCAAACAAAAGAGAAAACAAGGTACGATATTGTGTGGATTTTTCATTGAAGCTCTCTATTAGCTTAGAATCACACAAAGAAGCAACAACATATCACGTCACTTGAAAAATTGGTATCTTAAACAAAGAGCAATTGCACCTTCTAAAACATTTTTTTTATATACATATGCCAATATCAAGAAGCTGGCTTTGTTTATCGAATACAAGATTTGCCCAAGAAAAGATAAATTCTAAGGCTGTTTCCCCAACAAATATATAAGATCGCAATAAAGCGCTTCTGGACAAATGAGGTATATTTTATCTATATCAAAATTTATTTCTGATTCTTTCTTAGAATAAAAGAAGCAAATTTAACTTACCAAATAAATATATAAAAAAAATTATCATACACTAGACTCTTTTGGAGGGGCCTTCAAACTTTTCTCTTAGGCGTTCATATTTTGCAATCTCCGACAAAGAGAGAGATGGTGATATCTCAGTCAACACCTGTCAAATTGTTTATTGATATATATATAATATCCATAAGAAAATTAGAAGGAATATAAATGAAGCCAGTAGTATACAAAGAGGAGGCACTGTACCTTCACAAAATCATCAAATCCAACCACCACCAAATCATTTTCATCTTTACAAGCCGGAGAGTCCATGTTTTGTTCAGAGACCTATATTGGATAGATTTGTTCTCACATTAATTGGCAAAATAAGGCAGAACAATAGCTAATTCCAAAAAGAGAAAATAGCTTCTCCAAGAAACATTTCATTCTTTTCCTAACACCTCCCAAATTTACATTAGAGAATTTGAAGAAAATACCTTCCGCTTGGCAGCATGAAACCAAGCATCAGCACATAATGCATACATATCAGCACCAGTAAAATTTGGAGGGCATCTCTTTGCTACTTCAAAAAGAGATACATCTTCGTGTAATTTGAATTTTCGTGTGAGTGCTTGTAGAACCCTACAATAATTTATCAAAATTTATTTTGACTCTATTGAACTGAGGTCAAAGAGGATTGGTTTCCTTTTATGTTTGATCCAACCATCCGACCACCCAACCACAAAGCATGCACAGAAAACTCAGCGACACACAAATGTATAACTGTTTCTTCACAGACCCAAGTTCATGCTAGAACATTCATTGGTATAATTATGAAAAACATGGGCACAGGGGATAGAACTCAGGACATGACTCTGATTTCGTACTAACAAGCAAAATTCTCACCAAAACAAAAGACAAAAGGCAGCTTTAGTTTTCTCTATTTATGTAAACTCGATTTGACAACAAAAACAAAAAGAACAAAGTACCTCTCACGATAAGATGGATCAGTGTTAACTCCCACGTAAAGAAGTTTGTCAAAGCGACCAGGGCGGAGAAGAGCCGGGTCTATCAGGTCCGGCCTATTGCTTGCCCCGATTATAAACAGATCCTTTAAGGGGAAAGAAGAAGGCCAAAAATTTAGGAATGAAGACCAAATATCTCAATAGACAACATGCCACTCAAATGCAATGGGGGGGAGGAGAGAGAGAGAGAGAGAGACCTGACTAGAGTCATTCAGACCATCAATTTCTGCAAGCATCTGGATAAAGCAAACAAAAACAAACACACATTCGTCAACCAAAAAACAGTTCAATTTAAACTAGCTAGTGTAAAACACAATTTTAGTGCAACTGGTTTTCTACCATAACTGCTTCAATACCTAGACAGACTAAAAACTGGTATATTTAAGGGTTAGTACCAAATCTGGTCAAAGACTATAGGTGACGGCAATCTCAGGATTCAGCTCTAACATTCTTGTATTCCATCATTATTTGGAAAGGATATGAAAGGAAAAAAGAGAACTAGAATCCAAGAAGTACCTGAGAAACAACTCTATCCATGACTCCACCAGAATCACCAGCAGCACCTCGAGCTGGCGCTAGTGAATCCAATTCATCAAAGAAAATGACACATGGACGTGCTGTCCTTGCCTAATTAACAATCAGAATGTTAATGTCAAAAAAATATTTTATGGTTACCATAACAGTAGGTAATAGCAAGTACCAGATGGCAAAATATCCACCAATTACAGGGTTCCTCGGGATATAAATGTCTATTAACAAAATACAAGTAATTTTCCAAACATAGTACCTTCTGGAAAATATCTCTGACATTCTTTTCTGATTCTCCTATGTACATATTAATCAACTCCGGCCCCTTTACGCTTAGAAAGTTCAAGGAGCACTCAGTTGCAACAGCTTTCGCCAATAAAGTCTGCAACCAATTATTGGTGATTTATCCTCATTTTATTAAAAGAATTGTGAAATAATAAACAAAAATGCAGAAAGTGATATGATTAATTATATAATGAAAGACTAACCTTGCCAGTACCCGGGGGCCCATAAAGCAGGACTCCCGATCGCTTCCTCAATCCAGATGAGAACAGATGCTTGTGCATGAGTGGTAACTGACATGATAAGAACACAATAAACAGTGTAGTAATTTTATGAAACCCCCAGCCACAACTTTCTGTACCTCAAAGTTATAAGCTATAACATATTTGAGTGATTAAGAATCACCACCTGTAAGTGAGACCTTAGTTTGCTTATCGTTTAATTAATTTTCTCCCAAGGTATGTCAAATTGATATTTATTAAATAATGTTTATTATTGATTTGCAGTACCTCAAAGAAGGTTGTCCAATCAACTATTTACTAGTTTAATTACTAAATTTACTAATCACCTGAACTGTGTCCAAAATTGACTTCTTCACATCCTCAAGACCACCAACATCTTCCCATTTAACATTAGGCACCTGAACAGCAACAGTTGCCAAAAAGAAATTGCAGAAAAGTAATAAAAATTGAGAATTATGTGATAGCAAAAGAGAAAAACTATAGGAATAAGACAGAGAAGCTTTACTTTTGGTGCACCTAGTGCAGAAGCGTTTCTTTTCTTTGACCTTTCAAGAGCTTTCAAAAAATCTTCCTTACTCAAAGAATCCTCTTTATCTGAACCAATGGCTTCATTCTCAGAGCTTTTCTCGTTATTTATAAAAGCTTCATGCACAAAATTAGCTGCAACATCTGCAAATAATGCATCTATGTCTCTAGGCATGAAGCCTGAAGTCTGTGCAGTTGCTTCTTTTATCAGCTCTGGATTGATACGCTGCAAAAGAAATGACAGCTCCGCATAAATTTAAAAATTTATATCTAATTCCCTCTAGAAAGATTTATGCAAATGAAAAGCTGATATATGAAGTCAATGTTGCTGCAAGAAATATAGCACAGGTTTTTTTTGAGTAATGAGGACAGAGCATGTGTTCATGAGTTGTGGAGGACAACGAGCCTCAAAACAGATAATAGCACTAAGAAAGGCCATATAAAGATCAAAAACCATCAAGATGTACCTACAAGAATGGAACTACAGTAGCACAGAGCCAATTACCTGATTGGTTATCTTTATAAATGCGGTAAGCTTTTGCGTAATCATAGTAGACCTTTTTTCTTCAGTTAAAGATTCCATGCTGATCTCATGGCTAAAACACCGCCTTATTGCGGGATGCAGACCTTCTGCAGTATCAGCAGAGGCAACTAGGATTACTTGGTGTTGGCTTGAATGCTCTGGTTGAACTAGAAACTGCAAAAAAAAAAACACTTAAGTTATGCAATTTCAAGACATGGTTCACCGTGAATGTTGCTGCAATCAAGGATTTGCATATAAAAAAGAATGCCAAAAAAAACTGAATTCTGAATATCCAACATATGACAGTCCAAAGCGATGAACAGGGTAAGTCACAAATCTGACCCTGATACCTGAAACCCCCACAAGCTCATAAAAAGTACAAGGTTTTGTCTTCCAAATTAACCTGAATCTGAAATGACACAAAACCAAATATGACCTGACATGGATGATCGTCAACATGTTACTCTAACTTGACCTGACCCAAGTGACCCAAGACCCAAAATAATCCTGACTGAGAATGACAAGAAACTGACCTAAGTTGAATGCCCTCAACTTCGGCCAACCAATACAACAAAAAATTGAAATAATTTGGACAACACCCATGTCTGACCTGACTTGCCTGTTTGCTACTTCCATAGATCAGTGCTGGCTGGTTTCATGCAAATTTTTTTCTTAATTATTTTAGTAAGCCTGAAAACCTGATGACAGTCTCAGGAAGGTATGCCAAAAGTTGCTCCCATTGGATGGAGTAATGAAAAAAAAAAAAGGTAGAGGTACCTTTGATCAGTAAGATACGACGCATCAGAGAGAGTTATAAGTCCAGAAAAGTTGGTACCAGAATATGATATGGTTAGTGCTTAGCAGAAACTTAACCATATCCTTATTTCTCTTATGGCTAAAACTTATTCTAACGACTGGCCACATTTATTTGGAGTGATGGCAAAAGCACACGAGTCCCTCCCCATATTGTGCCCACTGGGGCTTGAACCTATGTCTGGAAGCCATCCTAATAGCCTACCACTTGAAATACTAATTAACTGACCACAAACTTAAACATGAAAATCTCATGTTATGTTCATCAATTGAACCACTGTTAGTTATGCTAAAACTGCTTACAAGTTCTGCATTTACAGTTCCATTTGTATGTAATTCGTCATCCCTTGAGAGTGGTTCGGTGTACTCCCTGATGATTGATGAGATCTCCATTGTGACTCCAGCTTGGTCTGACTGTGGGCCCTCATTTGAAGAGAGATTAGCAAATGCCTCGAAGTGTCTAAGTAGCATTATACAAGGCGAAAATCTGTTGTTTTAGCAATAGAAATATGTAAACCAACCTAGTCATCATCTTTTAAATTCTTGTTGGATGACACAAGTTTACTTTCACTCACTAAGAAAATGACTCAAGAAGACTGAAATTAGTTGAAATTTTAGAAGCGAGGGCCTGTAAGGAACTAGATACCTAAAATCAATACCTATGAGCAGCTTTAAAAGCAGCAGCAAGTGCAACCGATGCGCCTTTTTCTGAGGAGGTTAGCATATCATGACAACTGTACTCCACAACATGAAGGCCAGTGTGCTGAGCAATGTACCTCACAACTGTCCTTTTGCCACATCCTGTCCGTAACATAGTAAGTTTTTTTTTTAATACTAAATTATGAACACATGCAGTTACAAAGAGAGCAGTAATGCACCATGATTACTGTATGGTCAAGTTGATATTGTACAGATCACTACCACTTACAGCCTACAAGTATATGCTAGTTGGTATTACCAGTTTGATCATGTTTCAACATATTTAAGCTGTTTTTTTTTCCTTTCTATCCTTCTTTGTCTGGATAAGGGGTTAATTAAGTCTTAAGGCATGCAATTTTATCAAGATCCTACAATCTAATATGTTTGGGAATATAATAGTTTTTTATGGTACACCTATATTAATATTTGACACTAGAATCACGAAAGAAGACCAATAAAGCCTTATCACCATATTTTCCAAAGAGAAAACAAAAAAAATAAACAAACAGTTAAAAAGACAAACTTCAACACAAAAATTGAAAATGTGCTGAAATTACCTGAAGGTCCATACAAGAAAAGAGCAACTCGAAATCTGGAGGACAGATCAGAGGAACATATTGCTGGTGCAATAACAGATGACAAAGTCTTGACTGTTTCACCCTGCAAAGGAATCTGATCCAATGAACTGTGTAATAAATTGTATGGAAGGATCGCAGATGGGGCAGCTCCACCCAGCACAAGTGCCGTTTGACTAGAGTTCGCCCGAAGAACTGGCTCATCAGATGGCTCCATTGAGGTTACCTATAAATTGTGACAGAAAAGAATCATGAACAATAATTTACACTACACTTGCAACAATGAAAGCTCGATGGAATGGAATTACATATGAGGATAAGGCTACAAGATTAGGTCCTTCATCAAACATGTTTTTCTTGGCTTAAAAGGAACCACCACATACAAGTACGCTGGCAGATAACATTGTTTAGAAAAATCAAAAGAAATACTAGTTATGTATAAACAAATAGCTCAGATTTATTGCTGGACTAGCTTAGTATATTCTGGTAGTCCTGTAACAGTGCAACCAATACTATGGCACCGAACCCAAAAGTCGTATAATAAGTTTGCAGAAAAGAGAGCCACAAAATTAAACAGTTAAATCAAGACAGCCAAAAAAAATAGGATAGACATATACCTTAAAATAGATTAAATCATTTGCTCTCCCTTTTGCACTCTTGCCACTACAAACGATACACATTTCGGATCCGCAACTCCAGATTTTACGCACACAAAAAACATCCCCTTTTGTCAGAAGCCGGTCGACCTTGAAAAACTCATTTAGTGCTGAATCGATCATGTTCTGATAGTCACTCATCTCAATTGGTGAGTTTCCCTTAAGAGATGCTAGCATACCACATTCCGGAATTTTAACAAAAGATACTCTCAAGTGAGAGGCATATTTCGGTAAATTTGGCCAAGGAGCAACCTCTATTTTTAGTGATAAATTATTTTGAGTCATACTTTCTCCCTCTATTGCCTCTCCGTTGCTTTCAAAATATTTGAATAAGTTATCTTCTTCAGTAAGTAGAAGCTTGAGGCATGATGTATGCAGCCCAAGATTAAAAGCCAATAAGGGGCTAATAAAACCAACTTCTTCAGCATTATTCAAGATGAAGTTGTTTTTTTTGGGGTATGTGTGAGAAGGTAGTACACCCATTACACGGTGAGAAGGTGGGTCTAAGGTTGAATCAAGCTCTTCTGCATTTTGGCCCGTTGGATCCAGGATTATGATCTTAGCTATTCTTCCAACATTAGTCTCGGTATTTTTAATGAGAACCTGCATATGGAAATAATGAAGTGGATTTGAATACAAATGTTTCGTATTATATTGCCACCAATGCAATAAATGTTAACATTGTCTCTAATTTCACACTAGTTATGGTTTCTAAGAGCATATCCATCGCACTTGCAAAGTAATTACAAAAGCTGATGTAGCTAATTGTAATTGTAATTGCAATTTCAATTATAAGGAATTAGAGCGATTGCTAATTGAGCTTGCAATTGACAATTAGAGGGATATAAAATTTGAAACAGTGAACTTATTAGATACGACTGAAATAGCAAAAAAGTATATAGTATGAAATTTATTGAGACAATTGCAAAAATCCCCCATGTGCAATTTCAGGAATGAAGATGTTCTAAGTTGTACCCATTTGTAAACTGATTTATCTTGAAGCACTTGAAACTTGACCAAACAAATTACTCAATTCTTTCCTGAAGCAAGCTGCACCCATATCATTTTTCCATTATTCAAAGACCATAAATTGATAAGAAATTTATTTCATTTATTATTTTGAAAAAAAAAGGTGATAAAGTGCCACCTGTTTCCAATTCTTTTCAGAAACAAACATCTTACTGCCTAACTATATTCTACAAACACTGCATAGTTCATTATATGCAAAATTGCCGCCTTAAAAACCTACAGTCCAAGATTCCTAAAGCAAAACCAAAAAGTGAGTATAATCCACACAACTGACACAACTCATCATAGATACTCGAACATGAGAATTCAATCATCGTCATACCATTCTTAATAGACTAATTTTTCGGAAATTTTGAGAAATGAACAACATAAGAAAGTACCAGGGAACCAGTAACAGTCTCCAATTGCCTAAGTACAGACGTGGAGGCACAAACAAAAGAAGAGAGCTCGCTAAATTCATCACTGCACGAAGCATCTGTTATCTCATCAAACCGGAGAACCCCAGCCGTCAATTTGATGGACTCGCAGATCTCAAGGCACCGTCGGTTCTGAGCTGAATCGTCAAGCTCAGTTTCATCTAGCGATTCGGAGGGACTAAGAACCGAATCTAGAATAGCTCTTGTCGAAGCAAGTATCAATGGCTTGCGACGCATCTCTACCATGATCGGTCGAGAAATAAATTAAGAAGTTCGTAATGGTTTACTAATGGTTTACTGTTTCAGAAAGAAGGGTCGGAATTCAGCTCTGATCGGAACCAAATCTCTCTCCCTCAAACGCGAAACAGAGTTCGCGATTCCACGAATTCGGCAGGGAAGAAATGATTCGGCGCCATATTTTTTCCTCCAAATCGCGCCGTCAACTCTTGGAGAAAACGATGGGATTTGAGAAGAAATGATTTGGGACTGAAATTTTGTTTTTTCTTTTGTTAAAGAGATTCGTAGACTTTTTATTCGTATTCACAATATATATTTATATATTTATTTCACAACTAAGATTTGATCGAGCAAGATTAGTGCATGAATAGTGATTTTTGAGTTAGTAGTTGAGAATAGTACTAACCCGAATAGTTTGAGAATAGCACTAACTTTGGACTATTCGGTTTAGTAAAAATATCGTTTGGATTGTATGTTTGAAATAGCGATGGAGAAAATAAATAAAATAGTGATTAATCTAATTTAATATTTAAACTAATATTATATTACATTTAATATCTAAACTAATATTTTATTTCATTTAATATTTAGACTAATATTATATTACATTTAAACTAATATTTTTTTAATACTAATTGAATATTTTATTTAATACTAATCTATTTAAACCTGATATTATATTTAATAATGCTAATTTAATATTTTATTTAATACTAATCTAATATTTGAACTAATATTATATTACATTTAACATTTAAATTAATAATATATTATATTTAATCTAATATTTTATTGAATTATGAACTAAAATTTAAAGTAATATTATATTACATTTAATGTTTACATTAATATTATATTATATTAATATTTCAAGTAATATGATATTTTATATTTTATTTATATTAATATTAATATTTAAAGTAATATTTTATTTTATATTTTATTTAATACTAATCTAATATTTAAAGTAATATTATATTACATTTAATATTTAAACTAATATTATATTATATTTTATAATAATCTAATCATATCAGATATTATATTTATTTAATAATAATCTAATATTTAAAATAATATTATATTACATTAAATATTTAAATTAATATTATATTATATTTAATATAATATTTTATTTAATATTAAATACTAATTTAATAATTAAATTAATATTATATTACATTTAACATTTAAACTAATATTATATTATATTTAATCTAACATTTTATTTAATATTAATCTATTTAATATTATATTTATTTAATACTAATTTACATTTTAAAATAATATTATATTTAACATAATATTTAAACTAACCGTTTATTTAATACTAATATAATATAATATGATATTATATTTAATACTAATTTAATATTTAAACTAACTTTAATTGAGATGAATCAAATATTTTATTAATATCATTAATCCCATAAGCTCTATTCTTGCTAATCCACCTTTGGATGAGAGGTAGAATAGCAAAATTTGAGAATAGTAAATAAGAATAGAGAAAAATTAGTGATTTTTAGGTTAGTGTGAAAATGGTGCTATTCGGAATAGTAAAAATATTGTTTGGATTGTACATTTGGAATAGTGAATAGTTGTAACCGATAAATAATAGTGTTAACAATGTGCTAATTAAGATGAAATATAAGCAAATGAGATCTTAAACGAATTGTTACAACGTGTAGATAATGTTGGTTGAGCAATAATCTTTTTCGTCTATTTGACTAATTTGCAAAAACATACAATTATTGAATTTTACGATGTGTTCTATTTTTGAAAGATAGGTAGGTTCAAGTCGAATGAAATTGCATTATGGAATACTTGGACTAAAGAAGACGTGAAGACACTTATCAAGAATACAAATTATAAAATCAGAAATTTGGTAAAGTATGTGTGAGGCTGTCTAAACAGGGATAAAACGTTGGTAACGTTTGTAAAACGTTGGTAACGTTTGTAAAACGTTATAATGTTTTATACTTGTCAGAAGTAACAAACTGATCAAAATCAGAAACAAGTTACAACGTTATAACGTTTTATAAACGTTGTGACGATTTAAAAACGTTGTAACGTTATATAAGCGTTGTAACGTTATATAAGCGTTGTAACGTTTTAATAGTTACAGAACTGCTGAAGCACAGCTGTATAGTATCAATTTGAAACGTTGTAACGGTTTACAAACGTTATAACGTTTTATGTATATCAGAATGTTAAGTACAGCTGTACCAAAGATTAAAATTCAAATTAAAACATTGCAACGTTTATACAAAACGTTGTAACGTTTTAATTAAATTTGAGCTTCAAAGAGCATTTGATCAAGTTTTTACATGCGAAAACGTTACACAATGTTTTACAAACGTTATAACGTTTTGCTGAGCTGTCAGAAAATTTAAACCCTAAAATCACACTTTAGACTAAAACGTTGGTAACGTTTTATGTCAAATAGCTCATTTTTGAGCTGACTATATAAATAGGTGATTGGGCTGTCTTCCTAAATTATTTGAGTCGACCCTAATCTTCTAAAAAGTGATTTTTTGAGAGCTTAGCCTACTCCATTGTTGTGAGAGCTTAAAACTTCAAAATCCCTCAAACAACCTCAAACACACTTCACTAATCTCAAATTAGATTAGGTTAGAGTGATCTATTGAGTGTTTCTCTTGAGTAGCTTGAACTAAGAGACCTTGTTATCATCTCTTTGAGTTGGCCGTTTGACTTCCCTCTTGGTGTGTAAGGGCTCAACGGTTCACAAGTTGTAATCCTTTCGTATTGGGTAATAGAAAGGCGTACCACTCAAGGTTGCGAAACCCCGGAGACGTAGGCCTTTGTTTTGCCGAACTCCGTTAACATCCCGCGTGTCAACTTTCTCTAAACTCATCTATTTACTTTCAATTGCAATTTAATTTCAATTTTTGTTCAATTAGAGGTGCACTTAGTATACCAGATAACATAAAGTAGTGTCAATTTTGTTATTTCGGGAGTGTGTTGACGAAAATCCGAGAAAGAATCATTTTTCTCTCTCACTTCACATTTTTTGAATAGTAACTATTCCAACATTTACAAGGAATAGAGAATAGCAACTATTCTGACTATTCCGAATAACAAAAATGTTGTTTGGATGCACATTGCTATTCCGAATAGCCGCTATTATAGAATAGCCTCTATTCTTGACACATCCAAACATACCCTATGGGTTAGTAGAATAGAGCTATTCTTAAGCTAACCCAAATTGCTAATTTATGTTTGGATCAACAAGAATTGAGAATATTGGAGCTAACCCAAAGTTAGCTCTATTTTTGATTGATCCAAATGCAACCTTAAAAATCTATGTCATTATCAATGCTACTACATTATAAAAAAAATTACAAAATAAATACTTCATTTCTTTCTTCTTTCTATCGTTAGTTTCTATATATTTTTTAATATTACTTGGTGAATTTACTAATCTTTCAGGTAATCTTAAGAGTTAAGTTTATGACTATTTATTCATTTTTTTCAATTGAATTCTTTCTCATTTCAATTTCTATTATGCTTATCAAAATTCAATTCAAATCTGCGGAGCTGTGCAGAGTTTTTAATCTGGTCCGTTCGTTTTGAATCGAGCGGATCAGATCAGATCTTGCCCAAATTGAAAAAATTCTCAAAATTTGCCCTGCTCGCTCAATTAAAAATTTCAATTCTCAAAATTTACCCTGCTCTTTTCCTGCCCGTTCGATTCAAAACGAACAGACCAAATTAAAAACTCCAAACAACTCCGCAGATAATACGCTTCCGGTTCGGATCAGAGCAGAAAGAACTTAGACTTATTATGTGCTATTTATATTTCTCGCCTTCTCGGGAGTCTCTACTTTTTTCGTATATCGAGGGAAGAACAGAAAGTAATTATCTTTTGACAAATTTATAAGAGTAAAGCTAGCGTGTGACATGCTCACCAAGAAAGTTTGGTGAGCATAACTCCAAAAGTATATCGGATCGACATCAAATGTCAAATCCAAACCGTTGAAATCCATGCACTTCATGAGTGATGCATATACATGCAAAATTTTGAAAGAAATGAACATTTTATTATAAGTTATTTTATATATTCAATTTTTATTATTTCTTTGACCACTTGACCGTGTAGCAAATAAACTCGAAACTTTCAAAATTTTGCATGTATATGCATCACTCATGAAGTGCATGGATTTCAACGGTTTGGATTTGACATTTGACGTCAATCCGATATATTTTTGGAGTTATGCTCACCAAACTTTCTTGGTGAGCATGTCACACGTTAGCTTTACTCAATTTATAAAAATAAAAATTAAAGCAAATGCTGACTAAAAGAGAACAATCCAAAAAAGACCTTTCTTAGTAAGTTGCAGTTAATTAGCTTATGACCATCTCATAATGGGAACTATATTCACATAACATTTTGCTTTATTAATACAGCAATAACAAAATTTTTAGCTTGTGTACGATTATATCTCTGCTTCGTTATTTTTCAAATAACACATTCACTCTCTTCATTAATGTGTGAATTTTGTTCCTTCAATATTATATCTAGTTAATAATGATAATCTTTTTTGGTTGATATTAGATCTTTTTAAATTGTCCTAGATTAAATATTTATATTATACTTCTCATATAAGCTAGACTTCACTTAATGATTTTAATTAAACACTGAAATATAATAATTAAAACAGATTTGAAATATATTGATTAAAGATTTTTTTTGTCATTGCTCTTTTTTCCTCTACTTTTAACTTCAACATTTTCATTACTTCAATATCAATATTTATCAAATATCGCTTTTTATGTAATTAAATAAATAAACTAGAAGCAAAATGACTTCCATTATAGAAGATAGCTAAAAGGATGACTTACATTTTGAGAATATTACAACGAGAGGGTTCAAATGCCTTCAATTTTTGTGCCTCTACCATGTCTTCATTTTTAAAACGTTAATAACTCAAAATTTAAATCATAAACATCAAACCAAAACCGTTAGATGTGATCTATGTTATTTTCTCTATATATATGCTTATAAAAAATTTATCACATTTCAGTTTTGATTATATGTGAATCAATAAGTTAAAAAATCAACGTCTAGAAATTATCCACATTAGTACGTTTTTACAAGTTCTTGATGACAACCAAAATAAAGTTGAAATGTCATAATTTTTTACACATGCATATATAGATAAAATGATGTAGGTCATATCCAACTGTTTTATTTTGACTTTTAAATTTAAATTTTGAGTTATTAAAGTTTTAAAAAATGAAGGCATTTAAACCTCCTCTATTATAGGAGCTTTGAATTATCATCGTTAAAAGAATCTATTTTTTTTAAAAACTAATTAAGAATGGTAAAAAGTAATTGAGAAAAATCTACTGTAAAAATGTATCTTCCTTACAATTTGTTTTTAAGAAAATTGAGAAACATTCTTACTGTAATTATAAAAAGTTTTAGTTTAAAAGGAATGCAATATATTGTTAGAAGAAGTCCTTATGATGAGAGGTAATTCTGCCAATATATTTAAAATCAGAGATGTTGCAAAAACTTTGATCAGCATCCTGTCATATATAATTCGTATGGAATCTTCTTTATTATGAACTGAATGCTCATCCGTTGTTGATCACGTAATTAACAATCAGCCATGCATATATATTACTTAATCTCGATCGGCTTAAAGATTTGGGCCGGGTAATTAAGCATAATTTATTGAAAGTAGTGCGTGCAAGCTCTTGTGTGACTGGATTTTTTTTTTCTTTTTTTGACAACAAATATATTGATAAAAAAACGATATATTAATTAGAAGAAACCCGTCCCAACTCCTCTTGGGTAAAGTACTGTAATCTTTTCCTAAAGATTAACTCTCTAGTTCTCTATCTTCAGTGTTGTATCAGTTATCAACCGATGTATCATTTTCTGTTTTTTGGAGAACAATCTCATATTTCTCTTCCGTCATAGAGCTCAAACTCCTGCTGCCCAAATCATCTCCCAGTTTACCCCTGATGATAATTGACTCCTACCCTTAGTCCATGTCTAACCCTTTCTGAATTGATATATTGTACTGCGCCATCAGCCCTATCCAAAAACTTGTTGCATAGTCTCATTTTCACATGATGTGATATCTAGTCTCGACAATGTTTGCTGAACATAGATGAAAACTTGACTGGATTTCTTTTCTCCTAACAATCCTATTTGTTGAAGCATGCTAGAAACCTAATTAAAGCTCACATAGTCACATCTATATATGCATCCCTTTTGAGAGCAAAAATCACTTAATTATTAAATTCACTTCAATGATCGGTTCAAATTATTGAGATATATATATTCAATGTTTTTCTCTTATCATGAGAAAGAAAATCCACTCAATAACTAAAATTTATTTCCAGCTGATGAACAGCCATTCCATTCTTTAAAAGCGCAAAGATAACCATAACGTAAGTTCTTGCTTGCCTTTATTCATCATATATATATATTATTCATAAGGATACATGTCATTCATGATGGCATTTCTCAAGCTTTCATGCATGACTTACATGGAAAGAGCATGCTCTCCCTAATACTATCATTTAAACAGTCTTTCTTAATTATAATGCAATCACTACGGGTAACTACCCCAAAACTGGGACTGGAGAAAATCAACAGTTTTCTTGTCTAGCATGAAGGCCTTGGCAAGGATGTCATCTGAGATAGGTGGCTTTGACCCGAAAACTGCATTAGCAATTGTGATCACGCCAGGATTTTGGCTGCTCAGACCAGACAAGGCCACAGCCGGCGCAGAGCCGCTGTTGAACTGGAAATGTATCAGTCCCACAGGAAACACAAATACGTCTCCCTTCTGAAGTACCTGCAACAATCAACGTACAAATGTTTTATGTTCATATATAGCTTGGTCAGGTACGTGATCTTCATAAATACAATTGGAATATTATAATCGTTTCAAAAGAAATTAACACGTATAATAGAGGTGCAAAATGTAATCAAAGAAGTATATATATATTAAACTATATAGAAAGTTTAAATGCAGATAGGCAACCAAATGAAAATTCTATTTGTCCAATATATATAGTACCATAGATCGAGTACTTGAGTGAGCTGCTTATGTGCTATTAAATAGTTAGTGAGTTATGAAATATTTACTATATATATATATACCTTCGCAATGAGCTTGTTGTCAGGGTTGGATGTCACAAACCCTACTGATAGGGTTCCTTCAAGCACGACCAAGATCTCGGTGGCACGTGGATGGGTATGTGGTGGGTTCAGACCATTGGGTGCAAAATCTATACGAGCTAGGGATATGCCGAGTGTGTTCAGACCAGGGATCTGGGTTACAGCAACTGGAGTTACTGCTGAACCCATTGGGTTCATTGTGTTACCTGGCTTGTCGAGGCCAGAGAAGAAGAAATCATTAGGAGTTGCGAGTTTTGGGTCCTTGCACACAAAACCATTGACGAACACTGCATTCAAAAAAATCGATCATCAAGTCAAATAATTAAAAATATAATCTCATCAACTTATATCACGTATTAATTCAATTTAATTCATTATTTGGATAGTAGACAAACCAGTAATATGACTCTTCATTATGAAAGTCACAATCGATCTTTGAATTCCAGCTCTATTCTGTGTATTCTTATACCATTGAGAGTTTTTAGATAATTAACACCGTTGAGAGTAAAAGACCTAAATTACCACCTACTCTATCATCTTAAATTTTTATCATAGCTGGTATATATACAGGTGAACATATATGAGCATACAACTATTTTGATTACAAAGAAAGAGATCAGTGGCTTAAACATGCTATTTACCGTTTGACATCTTGTCAGCAACACAGAAGTCTTGGAGCGGGCTAGGATCAGAAGCTAGTGCAATAGGGAAAGTGATTACTAGTGCTAAAATTGTAAATATGATCTGGAAGGCCATTTCTTTGTATAGAGATATATCACTTCTTAATTTGAAGCGAGGCAATCTATGTTTCCTGTTGTTATACCAAATGGCTGGAGAGCTATTTATAGAGAGGCCAAGTGATTACTTTTTAACACAATAATGTCATTTCCCTAGAATAATTCAGTCTTCACTCTTGAGTGATCCACACCTATAATAATTAATACGCCATGTGTGCAGTGTGCATGGGTACAAGATAGATGTACAAATCTGTCAGCTGGAGTTAATAAAAAAAATCAATTAAATGTCAATTCCTTACTTATGTAACTAACTAACTATCGACTATATATTAACAAAAAAAATTGCCACTACAACTCTTGTAAATTACTAAATATGTGCCAATAATATAAATGCCAACTAAATTTTCTGTAATGGAGAAACCATATACAGATTCAAGTTGGACAGAAATACACGAAATTCTAATTTGTTAATTTGTCCGGCTTGAAAAAAGAGTTATGTAAATATTGTGAATATTACGGTATTAAAATCTTGTATAACAAAGCTATATATGTAACATGTAAAATATTAAAAAATATGTGTATTTTTTGTGTGACATGTAACATTACTGATGGATATTCAACGAAATTGCACTTAGTCGATGAATATCTCTCTACTTCTAGTCCAGTAGGCATGCACTAAAGATTTTTTTTGGATTCAAATCAACTCCTATATATTCTCAAAGAATAGGAGGACCCTCCTGTTCTCATTTTGTGTCTATCTCTCTCCTAAAAGAGAGAGAAAGAACAAGAAGAGAAGATGAGAGTCCTCCTATTCTTTGAGAATAGAAGTAGATTTGGATCTGATTTTTTTCAAAAGAATTTGTCAGCCAGGGTATCGTGCATGGCTCCCCTGCAATTTTCGAGGTAGATCGAATTTCCAAACCTTGCATAAAATTTACTTTGTACTAAACATGCTAGCTTCAACTAAAATCGTTCTATATATACGATTGACTAATTAATGATCTCATAAAAAAACTAAAATTAATGTGTAACTGTTACATTGGAATTCAAAAACTCAATGCCTCGTGTATTACAGAGGAGTGTAGTTAATATGATATCAGCATCATATAATACTGATTTTGAAAACCTAATGGAGAGACTTTAAACGACGAATCAAATCGACCTAGCTACTTCATGAGTAATGCTTTTATATGCAAAATTTATAAATTTTTGAATTATTTTAGTATCAAATGAAAAATAAATGCATTAAAGTTAACTTAAGAAAACTCTACAATTGTCTGTTTGATTTGATATTAAATAAATTAATTCAAAAAGTTATAAATTTTGCATGTAACAAACCATTTATTAAGTAGATCGATTTAAATAGTTTGGATTCGTCATTTGAAGCATATTTGATTTTGAAATCAATATCATTTAAGTTCATATGAGACCGATGTCTGAGTGTGTAGTGTCCCACTAAGTATATCGTAAAATCAAAGCCCACTATTGAAACTTGGGCTGATTTATGACATGTTTTTTCTTCCTATAAGTTGACCTATGTCATTACTACGTATTATCAGCATATTATTGAATAAAGGTTTGATATAGTATATATATATACACATTATTTTCTTGTGTATAATGGAATTAGGTCATCAAACCATTTACAATACCATAGTGCTTATCCTTCGATTTTTTTTGCCATAATAGTGCTTATCCTCGGTTGAAGCAGCAGCCTAGTTGGGAACAAAGGAAGTCGGCATAACTCTTTGAAATCAATTAGAATAATAGGCGATATTTTCTATGGCAGCCACCTATGTGACTAGATGTACAGAAAATGGCTGTATAAATGTAACCCGTGAATGGTTTCTGTCATTGCTGGTGGTGAAGATATCAGGTTGTTCGAGGATGTGGAACTCTCACAAGTTGAATATTCTTTTAGTAAAAAAATTAAAAATAGAGATTTCAGACATCAGACATCAGACTTAGAATTATTTACAGGGTTAGAACCAGAGAGAAACAAAGTATACGTAAGAATTTTGTCTTTAGCGGCGGCGCCGGCTTCGGACCTAATTAACAAATAAATTCTCAGCTCCACAAGTATTATATGAATATGACCATTTATTTTGCTGTAGTAGTAGATAACTTTACATGACACGTATCGAACAGAGATTCTGCTGTAAGCCTGTAACTACGAGATACTATTTTGTAGACTCTAGTAGGGAAACTGGGAAGGGTTCCAGAAATTTTAAATTTTCTATTATTAGCAACGGGCTTAGGCCCAATTATCAAAATGGATGGAATCCACCAATGATGCCATTTTTTTTTCTTTCAAAATGGTAAATTACAGAAGCCAATGATGCCATCTTTTTTTTCTCTCTCAAAAAAATTGCATCATTGTGTTTGAAGTTCCATTGATCTGTCCTTTTAAAGAGATTCATAATAAACTGTTAACTATGTTGGCTATCATCTTGGAATGTGGTAACTTGTTTGGTAAGCCTGAAACTTGATTAATCATATATATTTTTATTCCAAAACTAATGCCTTTGGAATTGAATACAATTCACGAGAGGTCGCTCAGCTCTGCCTACTATCCTCATGCATGCAATATTGATTTGTCTGATGTCAGTCTCTAAAATTTAATTTTTATCCAGATAGATCGTTGCCTCCATATTAATTTCAATATACACACACCATTTTTTTTTTCAAAACTAAAAAATCGGGTATATCAATCTATAATAAACACAGACCGATCTATAATATAATATTCATATATATCATAGTAACCTCACTCCTAAAGCTATCAATCATTGTTGTTGGATCATACTTAACCGGTTCAAAATTTATAATTATACTTAATCACAGATACTATTCTTAATTCTTAATTAGCATGTAATTAAGCCCCAACCATAGTTATTTATTTTGTGTATATATCCTTGCAAAAAAATTATACACATAATCTGAGCAGCGTTTTGTACTAAGTTAGTGCACAAATTGCAACAAATTATATGTACAATTCGATCAACGTTTTATACTACAAATTATATGCAGAACTGAAAAAAAAATTTCAAACAATTCAAAACATAACTAAAAAATAAATTTCGGTGCACATACTAAGGATGCGCACCAAAAAGTAAAAAATAATAAAAAAAATCAAATTTGGTACGCAGTGTGCAAAATGAATATGCGCGGGTGATAAAAACTCAAATTTGAGAAATTAGATGGTAGTTATTTAATTCTGATTTATTAGAGTGCTAACTAAATTTTTTTTCGGAAATTGTGGCCGCACTGCTCGTTTATAGAGATTACAAAGTGAAATTGTGAGAGCAGGAATTTATTACAATACAAAATCTCAAAATTTAGCAGGTGAGGTCAGGTCCGTCAAGAGATAAGAAACGAATGGGCCAGAAAATTACACACTACTAAGCTATCAACCTAAAAGAGGAAACAAGTTCAGGGAAGTGAAATCTCTGTTTTATTTTGTTGGAGAGGTCGAGCCCAATGGCCAGCCCCGTTCTATCACAACGCACCTCCGCCGCTTTTGTTCTTTCCTCTTCTTCTTCGTTATACACCAAACCAAAGAACACAAGTCTGCGGTTTGTGAGAGTAAGAGCGCAAACAATGGCGACAGAGAAGCTGGGTATTATTGTCGAGAAGAACCCTCCCGAGTCTAGACTCAGCGAACTCGGCGTCAAGCAATGGCCCAAGTACATGTTCCTTTCCTTTAAGATTTTTAAAATTTTGTTCCTGCGGTTGATTGTTCATAGACGTATAACCCCATCTAAATAAAGCATAAGATTATATGCATAATCAATCGATCCTTAACTAAATGGTCTCAATTTTCTTTTAAAAATGGTTCCTGAGAAGGAAATAGGTTTATTGGTCAAGTATGAAGAAGAGAATTCTTTTAGAAATTGGTCAGTGAGTTGAAGTTGCTTTGGTCCCTGGATGGTTATAATTTATTAATGATAAATTTCCTATTACACCCCCTGTAGTGACAGAAATATTACATTATGTAATCTTGAAGTTTTGAAAGTTTTTTTGCTTATTAAGAGTGGAAAAGATACCAACCAAAATTCGTAGTGCAGTTGCATTTAACTATTTATTTTTGCTGATGAAAGGTTTATTTGCAAAGATTGACACAGAAATTGTTTTACAACTAAATGCTTCAAAGAGTGGCAAACTTTGGAACTTGTTCATTGTATATTAATTTTAATTGCTGATCTCCTACTATCCATCTAGAATAAATCTCCTTGTTACATTTCTACATTTAATTCAATACACTTATTAAGTGTAAGCCTCGAGCTTGAGTCTACATTTGGGGGCAATAGTCTATCTTTTCTTTCATGAGCTTTAAGAAAGTTGCTAATTTTAAACAACCAAACAAATAGGTGGGGATGCCCCCCGAGCAATTTTCCGTGGACATACGATGCAAAAGAGACTTGTTACCTCCTTGAAGGAAAAGTGAAGGTATATCCTGAAGGACACAACAATGAATTTGTGGAGATCAAGGCAGGAGATTTGGTGGTATTTCCTAAAGGCATGAGTTGCACCTGGGATGTATCTGTTGGTGTCAACAAGCACTACAAGTTCGAGTAGTTTTTCTTCTTTTTAGCTGGAGTTAAAAAAAAGAATAAGTCCTGCTTATGGTCTTAATATATATATATATGCAAGTGGAGTGTGGAACACACTAGTTGAGTGAATGGCCTTTATATTATATTTTGACCATTCTACCACTAGTTGCTGATGTCTGCATATTACCAGAAACATAGCATTATCCAAGCATGATGTGCTGTTGAGCAGATAATAATTCCACAAATGCTACTTCTATGCATTGTGGCATTAATCAGACAATATGGATCTGGCTTCTTAATTCTGTGAGTACGTGTTATATGTCTTTTTAATTAACGACTGAGAAAACTATCAGAAAAAAATGTACCAGTTTGCTACGAAACAATGCAATTGCATCCATCACTGTTGTCATCTAGCTAGTGTTAATTGATAATTATATTTGGTAATATTGCATAGTTTGAGCTACATGATAAATTAATAACTAATATTTTATACCTAAGTGAAGAAAAAAGCTGAAAGGGTAAAAGCACAAAGACTAAAACGGTTATACGGAGTAAATGTTGATGGATCCTAGATATTAACCTATGATGATAAAATAGTATGCTATCCTTGACACTATGATAGATATTAATCGGTAGCGCGCCTATTGTGTTCAAGTGGAACAAAGATGAGGTATTTAGTTATTAGACGTAACATCTTGTTAGTATTATACCATAATTAACACATAAAATCTAAAAAATGATTGGTTGTTTACTTCATTTGCCTTCTTGCAGACATTATTTACATAAGACTATACATATGCATGTAGAAATGCGATTGAATAATGCTGAAATAGGTGCTCTGAATAAACAGTATAACAAATGTATTATGACCACAATAACCAGTAGCCTGGATCTGGACCCTGAATATAACCAGAGAAGGCTACAAAAACCTTACAACCGTATGCACTAAAATCGGAAATTGTTCCAAGTGCCTAGCTAGCTAAAAGATGAGTGAGACAGAGTTATGCAATGAGAACAATTTTGATTTCTTTCATTGATACTGTAATCAAAATTTACATGGCTTTATATATATAGAGCAAGATTACGTTGTTTGACTGTGTCAAATCTAGCCTAATATTCGTAACTAATTATGTTGAAGACTTCTAACTAATCTTCTGTTACAGTGTGCCATTCTGGTATGAATAGAGATTGCTTGTAATATTTCTTGATCTCTCCAGTTTTTACAGCTAATATATGATCATAATAACCAGCAAGTATCCAGAATGGAATCAATAGAGGCTGAATGCCAACAAAACCAGCGACAATTAATCTTATTATATAAATACCGAGGCTAAAGAACAAAATAATAAACTAATATTATTTCACTCATGCAAACACATTTGCTTATTGACTACATAAATAGATCACACAGTAATATCTGAATTACAAAGCAATAATGATGAATATATATATATATATATATAGAGAGAGAGAGAGAGAGAGAGAGATGGGCTATGGTGCATTGCAATGCATAGAGGGGTTTGTGCATTGGACCATAAATCTAAAATTCAAAATTCGAATGGCCGATCCAAACCGTTCATCTTGTTCTCCATATTAATATGTGCTTGGAGACCAAATTTTACATTTTTCTGAATTTTTTTACTATTTATTAAGTATTTTACAAAATTATTGATCCAACGGTGGCTTAACAAAACAGTAAAATCAGCAGCCACCGTTGGATCAACAATTTTGTAAAATACTTAATAAATAGTAAAAAAATTCATAAAAAATGTAAAATTTGGTCTCCAAGCACATATTAATATGGAGAACAAGATGAACGGTTTGGATCGGCTATTTGGATTTTGAATTTTAGATTTATAGTCCAATGCACAAATCCCTCCATGCATTGCAATGCACCATAGCCCATCTATATATATATATATATACAGAGAGAGAGAGATGGGCTATGGTGCATTGCAATGCATGAACCCTCTTATGCATTGCACTATAAATCATGGATTTAAAGTCCAAACGACCAATCCGAACCGTTCATCTTGTTCTTCATATTAATATGTTCTTGGGGACCAAATTTTACATTTTTTGGAATTTTTTTACTATTTATTAAGCAATTTTGAAAGTCGCTGATCTGATGGTCCAGAAAATTTTACTGTTTTTTACTGTTCACAGCAAAACAACAATTTTCAAAAATGCTTAATAAATAGTAAAAAAATTCCAAAAAGTGTAAAATTTGGTCTCCAAGCACATTTCAATATGGATTAAACATCTAACGGTTCGGATCGGTCGTTTGGACTTTAAATCCGTGATTATAGTGCAATGCATAAGGGGGTTCATGCATTGCAATGCACCATAGCCCATCTCTCTCTCTCTCTCTCTCTATATATATATATATATATATATATATCACATGAAGATATATAATTATGAACTAGTTGCTACTTCAGAACTGAGTCTGAAGCCAGTCAACAATATTCTTATCAAGCTGGAATGCCTTGGCTAGCACATCATCTGAAATAGGTGGGTTTGATCCGAAAACCACTTTAGCAATAGTAATTAAACCTGGATTTTGGCTACTCAAACCTGCAAAAGCAATGGCCGGGTAAGCTCCAATGTTGAATTGGAAGTAGATGAGTCCCTTGGGAAAAACAAATACGTCACCCTTGTTCAACACCTTGGAAAAGAGCTTGAAGTCCGGGGCTGATGTCACAAAACCAACATAGAGAGTGCCCTCGATGACGGTGAGAACTTCAGTCGCTCTAGGGTGGGTGTGTGGTGGGTTGAGACCGTTATCGGGTGCAAAGTCAAGACGGGCAATGGAAATTCCAAGGGTGTTGAGACCGGAAATTTTTTGGACATTGACTAGTGTGACATTTGACCCTGGATTTTTACTAGTGTTGCCAGCTTTGTCAAGGCATGAGAAGTAGAAATCTTCTGGTTTCACATCATTTGGGTTCTTGCAAACTAAACCCTTCACAAAGACTATTCATGGAGAGAAAAATGACATATTAATTGCAGATTTTAATTTGTTTCAACACAGATATATGCATGTGGTGCTAAAAATTAAGGAACAATTTTATAGTTAATTAATGCAAGTGCAGGCAAAATGCTAGTTATTCTCGTATATTATCATCAGCAAATTACAATGAAAAATGCATGTAATTATAAAGGGAAGGGATACCTGTAGAGTTCTCAGCAACGCAGAAATCTTGAAGTGGACTAGGGTCAGAAGCGAATGCTTGAAAGGTGACCAAGGCAAGAAAAGTGAAGAGGAAAAGCGTATAGGTAGCCATTTCTCTATTTTTCTTATGTAATTAGCTTGTGATATACCTTCTCTTGTGTGAGCTTGTGATATGTGTAAGCAAATCACAAAGTGCTATTTGGTTGAATACATTGGCTAAAGCTTGTATGGTTATTTATAGTCGTGGGTGCTTGCAGTACATATTCCTCGCGATTTTGAAATGAAAGAAAATTTCTTGTTAAGACAGGTTTGAAATGTTTTTTATGAATTGAACAGAGAGCTAGAATTTATCTTTGCTTTGACAATTAAATTAACAAATATGGCGTCAAAATTAACAAGTCCAATCTGGGATAATGTGATCTAATTAATTAACAAAATGTTATTTTTTGTAAGACAAGATAAGAGATGTAAGAAAATAATTTATTATTGTGATCTTATTTTTAGTTTTACATGTGTCTTTATTTATAGAAGAAATTAAAAAATTAGCCTTTGCACTATTAATTACAACCACTAACCACTAATCACTAACTCCTAGTCTATTAATTACAACTAGCCGTTACAATTAAAATCTATTAGCCGTTTTTTTTAACACTCCCCCTTAAGCTAGGAATGTATATATCATAAAATCCTAGCTTGCTTGCAATTTTCTCAAATGGACTCGGATCCAAATCTTTAGTGAAGATATCTGCTAGTTAATCTTCACTTTTTACATACGGTGTTTTAAATTATTTTGCTTGAACTTTTTCTCTAATGAAATGACAATCCACTTTTATAAGCTTTGTCTGCTCATGAAACACGGGATTTGAAGCTATATGTCGTGCAAAATTGTTGTTGCAATACATTTTCATTGGAGCTTGAGTTTTAAATCTCATGTCTAATAGGAGTTGCTTAATCCATGTTAGTTTACTTGCGGTTGATGCCATTGGCATGATATTCAGCTTCGGCGTTTAATCATGCTATGTATTTTGTTTTTGTGTTTGCATACTGCTACTAGTACCACAACTCTCTTGTACTGTACTTTTTTTGTTTAATGCTAGTCTACGGATCTTTTCACCGAAAAAAAAAAATGTTAGAACTCGGTACTTGCATCCTGACCGTGGAATTACCTCGTTTACAAGTCAAATTTTTTTTTTTTTTTTTGAGCCCTATATCAGTTGAAACTTCAGTTTTTTTGTTGTCATTTTTGTTACCAAAACTCTGTAATTTATACAGATCTTAAAGCAACCATTATCATTAAATTATACATCACACCAATGCAGCACAGCTTTATACAAGCACTAAAAATTTTTAAGTTATTTTTATTTTTGAAAAAAATTCTGTATTTTTAGTTTAGTTCTTTCTCATCTCTTTCAAAAATCAGTTCGGACTTTGTGGAAATTATTATTTAAAATTCTTAGTATAGTTTAACTTGATTACATTATTTTTTACTTTTAAGAATATGCAATGGTTGTCTGTATAACATTTATTTTTTTTTTTTTATTTGCAGGGAAGAAGTATTAATATTGATTTTCTCATGAAATGAAACTTGAGTAACATATGCGTAAAATCTGTTAAAACTATTTGCTTCTTTCAATTTTCATTTGTTCGTTCAATTCATTCTTCTACATCAGCCTTTTCTTTAAATTAATTTTAGTATAATTAAATCTTTCAATATGGTAAAATAGAGAAAAGTCTACTTAGATATTTAAGGTACCTACTTCAAACTGATAATTCCCTAAAAAAACACAGTAGCTGAACTAATACAATAACATTTTCAATAAATTAAACTATGAAGGACATTACAATTATTTTTCACCGTAAAAGCAAAAGTCTGTTCTTGTTTTTTTAGGAAATATAGCAAGCAACCAGTTTCAATTTTCAAACAAGGAAAAAGAGCCGTCAATAAAAGATTTTATTTATTTTTTAGAAACGCTACTGACATTTGCTAAGTTATATTAACTCATTGTTACATCATGTTTGTTGATATATAGCTCACTGATCTTTTCTTTGGTTGCTTTCTTCACAATTAATTTTTGTGAGAAAACTGCGCGTGCACCAGCAACGACTCCACTTGCATGCAACTGCATTTGACTGTTCCAACTCTTGATGGATACGTCGTCTCAAGAAATTTCATTTGATGGAACCTGTTTTAAGTGCAGGGTTGATCCATACATCAATTAGTTGTACCAGAGTTTGTAAAGTGTTGTGTGACGAAGTTCCGAAATTTTTATTAATAGGAAAAAAATAAAATATCAATAATGGAGAAGAATTTCGTTGAAATTCAATATATAAGAAAAACGTGATAGTCTATGACGTCCAAAGGGCATCATAGACCACAACGTCCTAATTAGCGAAATCATATTACTCACTAATTAATGGAACAACGGTAGAAAAAAAAGACGGACGTTATTGTATATCACGTCCAGAGTTCTTGTATATCAAGTTTTGTGCATTACCCGATATGTTTAGTTTTTTTTTCTTTTAAGAACTCTGACATGATATACAATAATGTTTGTCCTTTTTTTTTCAATGTTTCGTTAATTAGTGAGTTATCTGATTTTGCTAATCAAGACGTTGTGGTCTATAACGTCCTTTGAATGTAAAATTTAATTTTTTTTTGTTTTACCGGTTTACAGGATTCAATGAAGCTATCTACATATTTATGTGATAAGATTTACAGAATTCAAAATAATTAAAAATAGCATCTAGAATGAGATTTGAAAAAAAAAATTGAAACAAAATTTTGAAAAAAAAAATCAAAATTTTTTTTTGTTTACATAATTTTAAAGTGGTCATGATTAGTTATTAATTTTGAAAAACTATTAGAGATCTTCTAGATGTGGTTCTGGTCAAAGGTCTAAAAGTGATCCCGGTCAAAGCAGTTAAAAATGTTAAAGTAGAGATTATTGGAGACCACACAGAAATTAATTCCTTTTATGTTTATAGGATTTAATTTTGAAATTTACCGACTTCGCTATATTAGTT
The DNA here is from genome assembly GCF_964058835.1 of Carex rostrata. NCBI lineage: Eukaryota > Viridiplantae > Streptophyta > Magnoliopsida > Poales > Cyperaceae > Carex > Carex rostrata. The sequence goes on from NC_135935.1 coordinate 1,208,767, forward strand.
TACAGGACTTCTGGAGATTTTTTAGGGATTTGAGTCCGGAGAGTAGCTGCTGCTTTAAATTAATGCTACGTACCGTTCTTTAGGTAAGGTGATCACACGTGTTGCTTTGGTCGAACCTTTGTGTAGCCTTGTACTGGTCAAAACTCGCATGATTAGGATACATATATAGTCCTAATTACCAAATAGTATTAGGGTGATACATAGAACTTAATAAATAAAAATCAACCTTATGTATGTGGAAATTTGTGATCTCCTTAGCCTGCCAATGTCATGTTAGTCAAGCTCTCTGAGAAGATGTTGGTATTCGTTTGTTGCCAGTTGTGACATGGTCTCGGACAGTTATATATCCCAGTTGCCTTGACGTATTTGCTCCCCTGATTGTGCATGTCCTTCTCAAAGGCAAAGGAGTGAAGTAGTGGAACCTGTTTTGGAGTTATGGAACACTTCTTATATTATCGTTTCATTAGTAATACGTATTATTTTTAAATAATGAAACCGATGAATATAATATTTTTTTATTATATTTTAGAGAAATGTTTTGGTTCCCGAGTCATCATACCCGAGCGCATTCCCTAAATAGTTTAACAGAAAAAAAAAACTTTCAATGTTTTCTAACTTTCATTTTCAGTGCTAATATTCATACATTTAAAGCTATGTTTATAACTTTTTGAAATGTTACTCGCAAGTATTTTAACATCTATCTGAAAACATCTATCTAGATAGTTTTAACTCTTAATTACTTTTGTCTTCAACCTCAAAAAGGAAGAATTTTTTCACCCACTCTTTTTTTATTTTTTCTCTTATCATTCTAATTCATTTTTCCGACGATCCGTGGTGAATTTTACGAATCTAAAAATACGACTATGTCTATTCTATTTTATTTTCAAATAAGATTCATGAAGAAATACTTTTGAGTAATTTTGAAGTCATTTGTTTTTTTTAAAGCAAAACTCATGAGCACATTAAATTTTCAAGTTTTTAAATCTCAGTCTACAACCATTAAAATTTTGAAGGCTTTGTACATAAGATTTATATGATTTGTACATGAGCTTTATACATGCAGCATTATTATTGAGGTTTATAAGCTTTGAAGTGTTATTGTTGAGGTTTAAATTATTTGTACATGAGGTTTATACGCTTTATTCTAGATATTTGAAGTGTTATTAATGAGGTTTATATAAAAGATTTGAAGGCTTTTAAACACAAGTTTAAATTATTTTAAAGTAAAATAAAAAATCTCATATAGATTTAAAGTGGTAAAAAAAAAACGACACAAATATAACTCGAAAGTTATTCTTTGTGAATCTCATTTGAAAGAGAAAATCGAGTAAAAAAATGTTCGTATTTTTATATTTACAAAATTCATTATGGATCGTCGGAAAAATGGACGAGAATGATCAGAGGAGAAAAAATGTGGGTAAAATGAATATTTCCTCTTTTGACTTAAAGACAAAAGTAGTTAGGAGTTAAAACTGTTGTACTAAGGGGCACCTCTAATTGCTCAAAAACTGGAATTAAATCGCAATTGATATCTCCATATTATATCTAAATTACAGCCCTGATTTACACTAAAACCTGTGTTTTAAAGCCTATAAAAGTGGACTTTGTACTTGTATTTCGATGAAATGTGGTACTGCTATGCTTTGCTTGGTATTTTGCAGGAAAAAGGGCGAAAAACTGGATCTGACTACTTTTCATACGGCCCGTATGACATTCCCTACGGCCCGTACAAGATCTGCCCAACCACAGAGAAGGTTCCACAACAGAGGCACAAAGTCTCCAAGACAAAGCACAGGTATACGGCCCGTACGGGGTCCCCTACGGCCCGTAGGACGCTAATTCGGAAAATCCAGTTGGAATCTGAAATGAGCATAATTTAAGGAGGCCGAAAAGGAAGCCTCTTGGGGAGTAATCTGAGGTATTAAATGAGATATTCCACACCATAAAAAGTGGATTTCGTGGTTGAACCTGGACAACCTTCCCTAGGGGGAGCGAGGGCTTGGCTTGGAGAACAAGTAGAGAGGAGAAAAACGAGAGTTTTGCGACGGATCTTCTTCGTTCCTCGAGCTTTGCCATGAGCTCCCTTATCATTATCTTTACTTGTTTTATTTGCTTTCTTTTCTTTTAGTTTCTAGGGCTAAGATGTAGTTTCTAGTTTGGTTTTGTTTGCATGCTACTTGGATTTTGTGTTGAATGCTTTGTTTTTACCTTGTTGTGTAGTATTTTTATTGCTTTATTTGTGGTTGCTTGAATTGATTAGTCATCCCGTTAGATGAATGCGCACATCTAAGTGTTAGGAGTCAAGTCTATGACATTTAATCCAACAGAATAAAGTATATGAAGTAGGGTGAAACCAAGGAGTACCCGAAAGGTGAAACTTTCCTTGAGACAAAAGTCCTTGGATACTTTTAGTAAACCAACAAGTAACTTGGATAAATTAGGTCAAAATGCAAAAGTTGAGGTTTAACGCATCTAAGAGGGAAGTATTTGAGTTCGGTAATTGGGTACTAGGCCAAAATGCGAAAGTTGAGGTTAGGTATCTAGATCTGGTCGATAGAAACCCTAAACATTAGTATCAACGCAGAAAACAGTAGCTGCAACATCAACTCGGGGTCCCCTACGGGCCGTACGGGAATCCGTACGGGCCGTATGCCTCGGGGCTGAACAGAAATGAAGTCTGAACCCTGGATACGCCTTTTTATTCTTATTAAACAAAACCCCAAAAATATTTATTGTTTTGAATATTATTATTTATCTTTTTAAAACACCAAAATCACATTTGCAACTTCTAGAATTTATTTAATTTAAGTAAAGTCCAGTTAAGTTTCAACCGTCCCTGTGGATCGATACCTGATAATACTACGCGATTAGGATTGTACACTTGCAATATGAGTCGAAAGTGTAATCAAGGTTAAAAGGTACAGCTTGCTGTACTGAAACTTTGTGCATACTTTTGTGTGAACAGCAATTGAAAGTAAAGAGAAGAGTTTAGAGAAATTTGACACGCGGGATGTTAACGGAGTTCGGCAAAACAAATGCCTACGTCTCCGGGGCTTCGCAACCTTGAGTGGTGCGCCTTTCTATTACCCAATACGAAAGGATTACAACTTGTGAACCGTTGAGCCCTTACACACCAAGCGGGAAGTCAAACGGCCAACTCAAAGAGATGAGAACAAGGTCTCTTAGTTCAAGCTACTCAAGAGAAACACTCAATAGATCACTCTAATCTAATCTAAGTTGAGATTAGTGAAGTGGGTTTGAGATTGTTTGAGGGATTTTGAAGTTTTAAGCTCTCACAACAATGGAGTGGGCTAAGCTCTCATAAAATCGCTTTTGAAATTATTAGGGTCGGCTAAGATGATTGGGAAGAGAACCCCACTGCTCTATTTATAGAGACAGCTCAAAACTGAGCAAATTGAGCTAAAACGTTACAACGTTTTCCAAAAACGTTACAACGTTTTAGCTTATAATGCGATTTTAGGTTTACACTTTTCTGATAGCTCAGCTAACTTATCCAAAACGTTACAACGTTTATAAAACGTTACATAACGTTTTGCTCTATAAAATCTTGATCAAAACAGGAATTGTTTGAAGCTCAGATTTAATTAAAACGTTACAACGTTTTATATTTGAATTTGGCATTGATACAGACAATCCTGAAACGTTATAACGTTTTGTAAAACGTTACAACGTTTCAGTTGTTCTGAATACCTGTGCTTCAGCCGTTTTGGCAATCCTAAAACGTTATAACGTTTTAAGTTATTTCTGAGTTTAATCAAGCTTTTACTTCAGTGTTTTTGACAGGTGTAAAACGTTACATAACGTTTTGCTCTGTAAAAACAGCCTCAAACCTACTTTACCAAGCTTCTGATTTTACAATTTTATATTCTTGATAAAGGTCTTCATGATTTCTTCTGTTCAAGCATATTACATTGCAAATCCAACTTTTCTTGAACCTACATAATCTTTAAATAGAAGAAATCGTAAAATTCAATAATTGTATGTTTTTACAAATTAGTGAAATAGACGAAAATGATTATTGTACGAACAACAATCTCCCCCTTTTGACGATTTGCAAAAACATACAATGCGAGTAAGTGCATAAATCGAAAATTATCCAATTTGGTTCACCCAATTTTGATTTTGTATGTCTAGCAATTGGTACCAATTTCTCCCCCTTTTTGAAATCGACGAAAGGGAATAGAAATTAGCACTAATTTTAAGTGCTCCCCCTCAAAATATGCACTCCCCCTCAATTTAGCAGTATAACAACGATAACTCACAAACAAAATATGATTGAGGGCATAACTCTAATATGCAAGATAATTCAATTTTAATTCAACACATCATATCATGCATATCAATATGCATAAAACCATGCAATCCAAGTAATTCAATACAACTTGTCAAGGCTCCAAGATATCTAATTGGACATATTTAAGCAATTTTGCAATATAGCCCCTAACAAGTTAGCAATTCATATACCACATTTAAAATACCTACATCTTATACATATCCACACCAAATTCCAAATATCTCAATTCAAGCAATTCATGCAATTCAACTAAATTAAACCAGTTCAAAACAAAAATTTCACCAATTCAAAACACGAATTAAACCTAGTTATAGTTCAAGTTTAAAACATGCAACAAAAACAGTAACAGTTCATGCATAGACATCAATTCATCAAGTTTGAAAATGCAAGTATGATAATTTAAAAGGTAAATCTACTGCGTGGGTGGGTTTTGAGTTGATTCATCCGCTTCTTCATCCTCCTCATCTGCCACTTCAAGATCCGGTTCTTCGTCATGATCATCTCTATCGGATAGAACCGAGCCAGACGCGACACCAAATTGCCTGATGAACCTTTTTGAGAGGTTTGCTTGGCGTTCGTCAAGCACCTTGAGGGCTTTGGTATGGGCCATCAATTGCCTTTCGATTCTTGCATTGGACAAATGTTGCTCTTGCATCCTTTGACACATCCACATCATTCGTTCATTTGGATCTTCCGGAATAGGAGGGAATGGTAGAGTGGCACCTTCTTGTGGCATTTGTTGAGGCATTGGTTGATAGTTGAATTGGGGTTGGTTTTCTGGAGAATTTTCCACCGGTGGTGCTTCATCCAACTCTTCCGGATACCAATATTGGTTTGGCAAGGCTTCTTGATGGAATATCCATGAATTTATGTCACGTATATCGGGGCCAAATGTCGGCAAACCTGAATCAGAGTATGTCTGTCTCCACCCGATCCTTGTCAGTTGATCTGCTATGTTCATTGGGTGTTTGTAGGCGAGGTTCGTGGGTAGAGTGATGCCACTCAACCGGATTAGCTTGTGGATGACATGAGCATACGGCAAACTGGCAACCGTACTTCTAAATGCGCTTTGCATATGATTGAGAATGATGAAGGGAATGCAGATTGAGACATCATCCAATTGAATGAGGTGGCGAAGGTAGTACATGGCACCGTATTCAATGTTGGTTTTGAGTTTGGACTTTGGGGTGAGGATGTTATTGATGAATACAAATAACAATCGGTGTAGAGATGGAAGAGGGGTTGCATAAATAGATGCACCGGCAACATTATTCCTATCAAACCATTTCTTCTAGGAATCGGCCGATTCTGTGGCACCACTTGGCCAATTTCTTAATAAGTAGGTTTCATCCCCATCAAGCGAGAGCCCGAGCCATTGGGCTACATTTGCTAAGGTCATGCGGATTTCTCTTCCGCAAATCCATGAGGTTACCTCAAATGGATGTTCACGGAAGGTCAGGTTTGAATAGAAGGTGCGGGTGGTAAGTTCCGCAAATGATTCCTCAATTTTGAAAAGGGGTTCCCAATTCCAATGGCTTATGTACTGAATCAGTTTGTCATTCTCACGGGGAGTAAAGGAAACTGTTGCTTGGTCAAAGTAGTAGCATTCACACAGTTTTCGGGTCTCGAATTGACCAATAAAGTTTTCAAATGCCTCTAAATCTCGAAAGAGGTACCGATTTTCATGATCTATTGCAAAGTTTGGTTCAGTGTTTCCCCTACTACCTCCGGACTCATCCCCTAAACGGGCTCTTTTCTTATCCTTTGTTACATTCACCTTTCTTGGACCCATTGATTTGAGATAAATTTGAAAGATTACCGATTGAAGAAGCAAGTAATAAATCGAGAAGAGCAAAACAAGAGAAGTGCAGGGATGAACTCGGATCGTCAATCCAACGGTCGGATCGCCGGATTTGAAGATTGGGTTTCGTCTAGGGTTTTGGAGAAGAGATGAAGGAGAGAGAGAATGGAGATTTTGATTGAAGAATTGGGTAGAGAGAAGAAAGGAGAAGAGAATGATAAGGTTTGATCTTGAAAAGATCAAGTTTTGGTGGCCGGAGTAGAGAGAGAGAAAGGAAGCGTCTGAGAGAGAGGAAGAGGCAGCTTGGAGAAGAAGAAGAAGAAGAAGAAGAAGAGGAAGGGTTGTTTTTAGCACCTTTTCGCATTAAAACGTTACAGACGTTTTCTAAAACGTTACAATGTTTTGTGAATTTACTGCGTGCTTGTTCTAAAACATTACAACGATTTCAAAACGTTACATAACGTTTTCCTCTGTCTCAAAATAACCAATTTTGCAAATTTTGAATTTGAACCATTTATTTAAATCGTTACAACGGTTTGTGAAAACGTTATAATGTTTTAAATAGGAAAACTGTTCTTGGAAATGGCTAAGTACCGGATGGAAACTGTTATGACGTTTTAGGTATTAAATCTTCCCTGAAAAAAATGTCTAAGTATCAGTTGGAAAACGTTGTAACGATTTACAAAAACGTTATAACGTTTATATTGAAAGTTATGGTTTTTGCTCAGGAAATAGCATGAAACGTTACAACGTTTATAAAACGTTACATAACGTTTTGTACTGTAAAGTTTAACATGAATTGAACTATTTTGACTACTATGAATTATTTTGAAACAAAATTTTGGTGTTGTCACACCCCGCGGCCACGGGTAGTAACAGTCCCCCGCCGTAAGCATACAACGCCGTGTATGCTTACAAGGCTAATCACAATTTAAACCAACAACACGCAATTCAAAACAAGTTTCTAATATATAATCAGAGTACACAGTCTGGACAGTAAATAATACAATATAAGTATCTCATCCGGATACTAACCACGAGGCCTACCCTAAATCTATACAACAAAACATATCTAGGGTCGTATACTGGTAAGCTACTAAGGCCTACTACTCTCGTGCCTCTCCGGAATCCATCGCACCAATACCTGTAGAATAACGGGGAAGGTGGGGGTGAGAATAAATTCTCAGTGCGAATTTTGCCACATATGAATTATTGGACTTGCAATCAAACTCTATATTCAATAATGAAACCCAAACAATAACGATGCAACAGTATATAAGAAAACATAAATAACAGAATGCCACTACTCGACAACAGTTAATCAACCTGAAACACAGTTTACGGAATTTCAATATGAGTTTCAAAACACACAACATATATTTTGGCTTAACTCGATTCCTAACTCAGTTCAATTGGGCTTGTAGCAATTACAGATGTTCTCTCGAGCTGAACCGTTATCAAACCCACATCTGTAGGGTTACAGACGCCTACAGATGGCCAACCGCTGGACCCTTTATCAGACACCCATCTGCAATTGCTGTTTGGCTTAACCATTTCCTAAGGTCCGGTTTACAAGTCACCAATACATGTCAACTTGACACAAATGCAAACACACGGAATCAAAGTTACCTATACAGGTCAACTTTGCTAAATCTCAAGCAAATATATCTCAAAGCCACACATATAGGTCAGTCTCGCAAAATCATAACAGGTCAACGCATAAGTCAGCAGCGTCACCTTATCCAGCCACCTAAACAGGTCGGTCTGGCAAATTCTAACAGGTCAACGCATAAGTCAGCAGCGTCACCTTATCCAGCCACCTAAACAGGTCGGTCTGGCAAATTCTAACAGGTCAACGCATAAGTCAGCAGCGTCACCTTATCCAGCCACCTAAACAGGTCGGTCTGGCAAATTCATAAACACAGGTCAACGGATAGGTCACCGTTACCTTATCCAGCCACCTAAACAGGTCGGCCTGGCAGATTCATTCACATCAAGAACAATTCACAGAACTAAACAATTAATAACCGTACCAACATGCAAATCAACCTTAACTAAAACAATTCAATCCTTCTCATTTATGCAAGAATCAATATGCAATATGAATTCCAAAATATGCAACAATTAATCATTCAACATGACAAACGAATAAACAGTTTAATTCCTGAAAATAAAGTATCAGACAAGTCCAAGAATCCCGCACCTTAGTAAGACGAGCGTACCGCTTAGCTACGGATCGGGCGTCTCGAATTGTCTCGTTAAGTTTTGCTCGACCGAGCCTACACCTATATTATACGTATACTTGGTTTAATTCGGGTTCAGTGGTCTATACGTTTACTTAGGGCTTGTACAGTCCTAAATCAGTTCTCATGGTTTGGTATCGATTCTTTTCGGTTCCTTCTTTCTTACCAAAATCTCACCAACCGGTACACAATTCCATCTAGGCCCTCTAGCCTTATACTATTTCACTTTGGTAACCATCAATCACCGTTTACTACTTTGGTTCTCGGTTCATTTCAATTTACCGTTTGGTTAACCCTAATTTGGTCAAAATCTCAAATCAGCCGTTAAATGTTCTAAAAATTCACGATCAGGAGGCAACCCTACCGATTACAAGTCTAATTGGTCGGGTTAAGCAAATCAAATCACAAATATGCCAACTTTCAATTTTGGCACGAAACCCTAGAAATCAGCTTTCATAAATCGGAAGAAATCGGGAAAAAGATTGACAAACAAACTAGTAAGAAGTGTAGAGGAACTAGTCCTCGAGCAATTCGAACACAAATCTCGGGTTTAAAACGAGAATCCGAGAAATCGAGAAAATTCGAGGTTTCGAAAGTAAAAAGGAGAGAAAGAAATACCAAATAGAAGGGTTCGGAGAGATCCTCGGCTGCTTTCTCGGTTCCAAACTTGATTTCTCGCAACAATCGGGAGTCTGAACGAAACGGAAACTCACGGGATCTTTTCCTTCTCTCTTAACTGAAATTCACTTAAAAATGGGGAAAATGGTGAAGTGAGAGAGAGAGAAGGTTTAATTTGGGTTTTAGGGTTAAAATTACCCTGAATGCGGATTAGCCAATCCGCACTGCGGGTTACCTAATCCGCACTCGAGACTTAGTCGGTTGTCAGCCGAATCCAGGAAAAGTCCGAGCCTACTGCGGATGAACCTGATCCGCACTGCGGTTCAACCTCATCCGCACTCACTACTTAGCCGATTTCAGGAAAATTCAGTGCAATACAGAAATTCATGAGTGCGGCTAAACTAATCCGCACTGCGGATCCCTCACCCGCACTCACTACTTAGTCATATTTTTGTCAAAATTCCAGAAAAATCCTGAGCCACTGCGGATGAGGTTGATCCGCACTGCGGTCAATCTAATCCGCACTGAGCCCATAAGGTTCCGAAATCTCGAAATTTCGACGCGGTTTCAATTCACAATTAACTTACTTATTTAGAGAAACCTTAATTAAGGTTTAAACTTCCATTTTATTAACACAATTTATCGGTTCTTCCTTTTAAATCATTTCAATTTAATTGTAAAAATTTCGTAACGTAACAGGTGTGCCTTAATCTCTCAGTTCAAGCATGCCTAATTTAAACCTTAATTCATTGTGTTGTTGAGTATTCAAGGGTTTTGTGAATATATCGGCAATTTGTTCTTTGGTGTCGATATGTATGAGTTCTATTTCACCTTTTTCAATGTGATCCCTAATAAAATGATGCATTATTTCTATGTGCTTGGTTCTAGAATGAAGAACAGGATTTTTGGATATCATTATGGCACTAGTATTGTCACACATAATCTAGTATTGTCACACATAATTGGTACGTTGCGGAAGCGAATTTCATAATCATTTAGATTTTGGATAATCCAAAGAATTTGTGTGCAACAACTACCGGCCGCTACATACTCGGCTTCCGTTGTGGAAAGGGCAACCGAGTTTGTTTGCGACTCGACCAAGATACAAGTGAACCACCAAGAAATTGGCATGTACCACTTGTGCTTTTTCTATCCATACGATCCCCGGCAAAATCGGCATATCCTATCAAGTCTAAATCTGATTGTTTGCCATACCATAATCCCAAATTTAAACTACCCTTGACATATTTAAGAATTCTTTTAACGGCTTTCAAGTGCAATTCTTTGGGATTTGCTTGATACCTAGCACATAGACATACCGCAAACATTATATCGGGTCTACTAGAAGTTAAATAAAGTAGGCTACCTATCATAGCTCGGTATTGAGTGATGTCCACCGATGTGCCATTTGGATCCGAGTCAAGATTTGCATTCGTGGCCATTGGAGTTTTGCTTGTATTGCTTTCGGTCATCCCAAACTTCTTGATCAACTCCTTTGCATACTTGGTTTGACTCACAAAGGTGCCATCCACGAGTTGCTTGATTTGGAGTCCCAAGAAGAAATTCAATTCAGCCATCATGCTCATCTCAAATTCACTACTCATAAGAGAAGAAAATTCCTCAGCAAGTGCCGCATTAGGTGAACCAAAAATTATATCATCTACATAAATTTGCACCACCAAAAGTGATCCATCCCTTTTCTTGGTGAATAGAGTTGTATCATTTTTGCCTCTAATGAATTCATTGTCAATTAGAAAAGAACTTAGTCTATCATACCATGCCCTAGGGGCTTGTTTGAGTCCATAGAGTGCTTTGGTGAGTCTATACACATGGTTAGGAAATGTTGGATCGACAAAGCCTTGAGGTTGATTAACATATACCTCCTCATCTATGAATCCATTCAAAAATGCACTTTTAACATCCATTTGAAATAGTTTGAAATTTTTATTTGAGGCATATGTTAAAAGCATTCTAATGGATTCAAGACGAGCTACGGGTGCAAAGGTTTCTTCAAAATCAATACCCTCTTGTTGTTTGTACCCTTGAGCTACCAACCTAGCTTTGTTACGAATTACATTTTCATCTTCATCATTTTTATTTCTAAAGACCCATTTGGTTCCAATAATCATTCTATCATTTGGCTTAGGTACAAGTTCCCAAACTTTGTTCCTTTCAAATTGAGCAAGTTCTTCTTGCATGGCACAAATCTAATTTGAGTCTACATTTGCATCTTTGAAATTCTTGGGTTCAATATGAGATACAAATGCACAATGACCAATCATTTGATTTAATTCGGATCTTGTTTTAACCCTTTGTCTAGGATCACCAATTACATTAGAAAGAGGATGAGAGGATACTTCCCTTAGGTCTTGAAGAATTTGGTACTCAATCCGTGAAGGTTGTATCTCTTCGGTTTGCGTCCATCAACTATTGGATCTGTCCCATTATTGGTTTCTTCCTCAATTCTTTGATCCGTCTCGGTACTTGTTGCATCTACTTCGGGTTGAGTTTCCTCGGGTTGATTCTCAACCGTGTCGGATGTCGTCTCGACTTCATCTTGATCAAGAATTGGCATTTCAACACCTACAATCTCAATACCTTTCTCGACCTTTTAATTAGCATTTTCATCAAATTTAACATGCACGGATTCAATTACAATTCTTTCAGATGGAATGTAAATTCTATAGGCTTTACTTGAATTTGAGTACCCTACAAACATTCCCTCAATTGATTTAGAATCAAATTTAGTCACTTTGGGAGATTCATCGAGAACAAAACATTTTGAACCAAATACTCTAAAATGAGATATCTTAGGCTTGTAACCTTTCCATAGTTCATATGGTGTTTTATTCAATATGGTTCTTATGCTTACGCGATTTACCACGTAGCATGCCGTATTTACCGCCTCGGCCCACAAGTGTTTAGGTAAGGAGTATTCGTTTAGCAGGGTTCGGGCAAGCTCAACTAAGGTTCGGTTCTTCCTCTCAACTACCCCATTTTGTTGAGGTGTGCGAGGAGCCTAATACTCATGTTTGTATCCCCTTTTAGAGCAAAGTTGATCAAATTTTGCATTTTCAAATTCCCCCCCATGGTCGCTTCTAATCCTAATGATTTTTGATCCATTTTCATTTTCAACACGTTTGCAAAATTCAATGAAGTTGCTAATTGCTTCGTCCTTGTGTTGTAGGAATAAAATCCAAGTAAAGCAACTATAGTCATCTACAATTACATATGTGTATTTCTTTTTGGCCAAACTTGGTACACTAATTGGTCCATTATATGGTTCTAAGAATTTAAAATTAGATTTGTCACCGGTCATATGATGTGAGCATCCACTATCAATGATCCAAGCTGTTACATTCCGAAATTTTAAACATGGTTAAATTTCTAAATCGATCATTTGGCTTAAATAAAAAGTTTTAATTAACTTAACGATCGTTCAGAAATTTTCTGACTGACTAAAACGAAACTAAAATTTCGTAATATAAATAATGTATGAAATTATGTATAATAAAATTTAGAGATTTAGAAATAAAATAAATTATATAGCACTAGGAATAAAATTATAATTATTCGGTAAATTAGAAACTCTGAAAATCCGTTACAATTCCTTTGAATTTTTCGGAAAGAAGAAATTGATTTAATTGGATTCGTGTGAATAAATAAGTAATTGAATTCCAAATAAGAGTATAATTATACGAAATTATCCGTACGAGATAAATTATATAAAGTTACCAATTTCGTTTATTTGAGAATTTTAAGGATTTGATTTGATATTTATATATATAGACATAGATACTATCCGATATCGATTTATTCGAATTCAAAAAAATTGAATATATACAATTATATAAAAGGAAAATCAAATTATTCGAATCTTAAATTGAGAAATAAATATACGAATTATATGTACAAATATAGTTACAAAAATATTATGAAACTTCGACTCGAATTCATAAAAGAAACGGACCATAAATCAATTAAATGAGACTATACTTGAATTTCAGAATTTTTGAACCCTTAGATTTATTTCAGCACGGATCTTAAATATTGTAATTTAAATGTTGGAATTATATCAACCTCTCATCTCATCCAGCACGAATCTTAAAGCAGCCCATTTAACACCCCCACTCGTCTCCTTCTCTCTTTCTCTCCTTTCCCTCTCTACCCGTGAGACCCCCCCACAGCCCCTCCCCCCCCTTTCCTCTCCTCTCCGCCAAATCAGAGAGGGCTCTGCCCTCCCCTCTTCCGTCGCCGGCGAACCCCACCGGACCCGCCTCTGATCTCTCATCTCTTACTCTCTGCCCGTGAGAGCCACAGCCGCCCCCCCCTCTCTCTCGGTTTCTGCCCCCCCCCTCCCCTCCCATGAAACCCTAGTTTCTAGGGTTGAGGATGTGTGCTGCCTCGGTGCTCGATTGGTGCTATCTTGGGGTGCTATGGTGATTGCTAGTGCTTGAGTGAGATGGCCGCGAAGCGAGGCGAAACCCTCGGAATCGGCCGCTTCTTTTAATCTTTTCTATTTCGAGTAATTTCCAAAATAACTTCTAAACTTCTGGATTTGTGTCGTGATGGATTGATTAATGTCGTAGGATGCGAATTTGTTAGTTTGCGAGTACGGGTTGTTGATTTTCCCGACTCGATCGATTTGCTCGAATAAATTAAGTATAAGGGGTTATATTGCAAAATGATTTTTATTAATGGTCGGAATTGTAAAATATATGACCATTGTGATTTGTATTAATTAAAGGGAATTGTAGTTAATTTCACCTTTGCTCGGGTTGTTGATTTTCCCGACAAATGGTGCTGACTTGAGGCTTGAGTTGTTGTTGATTTCTGGTGTGTCTATTCTGATCTGACCTGTGACTTGTTCTGTTTTGCTGGTTCTGTGGTGATGTTGTAGTGGTAAATTTCGACTAGTACATCCATGTTGTTGTTGTGTATGTGCTGCTGGTACCAGTCGGTACTGGCCCAGTGATACCACTGGTATTGTGCTAAATTTTTGTGTGTATACCAGCCTTTGAACTGGCAGGGACCATATCGCAAACTAATTATATTTAGGGGTCTGAATTGTAAAATATAAGGCCTTATGTAGAGTAATATAAATTAATAGCCTAAATGTGAAAATGTGAGGTTTTGAATAAATGGCCGGCCTATGCATTAGAAATGTTATAAATGGACTTGGAATAAATTGTGAATTGTTAATTAGAGGCGTAAACCTTTGCTAAATTATGGGCCTTTAATTAAATTGAATTGGAATAAAATAATTGATACGTAAATGGGCCAAAGTGAAATAATTGAGTAAATTGGGCCTTTGAATGTTTAATTGGATAAATAAGGTGAATTAGACTTGTAATTTCATAAGCCTTGTAATATTGAAATGAATATGACATGATGTGTATATGTAAATTTGGAATTGGACTTGAATTAAATGATTATAAATGAGCCGAAAGGTATAAAAGAATTGACGAATTAAAAGACGGCTTTTGAAATTTAAGTTTTGATAATGTAACCGAACTAAACCAAGTAAACGTATAATATAGGTGTAGGCTCAGTCGAGCAAGATTTCGCGAGGCAATTCGAGACGCCTGATCTTTAAATTAAGCGGTACGCTCGTCATACTAAGGTGCGGGATTCTTGGACTTGTTTGATACTTTATTTTCAGGAATTAAATTGTGTTTTCGTTTGTCATGTTGAATATCATTGATTGCATCATTGAATTGTGTATAGTATTTGCATAGCCCAATCAAATTAAACTCGAATTGATGTGACTTGAGTGATTTGCATGCTGGTATGGTTGTAGGTTGTGTCGATCTATTATGATCTGATTTGATTGAAAGTCACCACGATTTGATTTGATATGTATGTGAATGGATTTACGAAGTTAAGCACTTGGATCCAATGAATTTGCCAAGTCGGGTTGTATGCTGACTTGGATTCCCAGGATCCTAATGGCCTTAGGTGAACGGCCCTCGATGTTCCCAGTACCGGTTGGGACGAGGGAGGGTGATTATGTTATGAGATGTGATTTGAGATCGTGGGTGACTTGTGTAACGTCTATGGCTCGGTGGCATTCTCCTACGTGTTAATGCATTTGGAAGGTCAATTGACTATTACGACTATTGGAATGATTCCAAGGAGGATTTTCTTTATATGATTCGAACCAGACCTTAATAAACTGTTAAGCCAAGCGATTGCAGATGGGTGTCAGATAAAGGGTCCAGCGGTTGGCCATCTGTAGGTGTCAATAACCCTACAGATGTGGGTTTGATAAAGGGTTCAGCTCGAAAGAACATCTGCAATTGCTACAAGTCCTAATTGATGGAGTTAAGCCAAAGATATGTTGTGTTTGAAATTCATCTTGGAAATTCCGTGAACTGTGTTTCAGGTTGATAAATTGTTGTCGAGCACTGGCATTCTGTTATTTATGTTTATATATATATATATATATCTGTTTGCATTGTTATTGTTTGGGTTTCATTTTTGAATATAGAGTTTGATTACAAGTCCAATAATCTAAACTGTGGCAAATTTCGCACTGAGAATTTATTCTCACCCCCACCCTCCCGATTATTTTCAGGTCTATTATGCGGATCCAACAGATGAGGATATTGGCAATGCATATAAAAAGATCCACTGCCTTGCGTGTATATGTGACACCTGATAGATACACACGGCAGGCTGTCAGACCCTGGGGATTTGGGGTGTGACACAAGCACTTTCCTTTTGAGATGAAATCAAACACACCTACAAAGTATATATTAGTTATTATTGAGTTAGTAACTAACATATACCTTGTTTTTAATCTCCCCTTTATGTTTGGCAATTATAATACTTTTAGGGGAGATCAAGTGTGAACCTAAGCTAGTATAGCTTTAGGAACCCAAACAACACTATGTTTGTTGTTTACATTCCTAAATCTACATTCTAAGGAAGTGTGACCAAGTTTGCAACAATAGTTGCACATTGTAGTTGATTGCTTTTGAGTAGTAGAACCTTGTTTGAAAATGGATTGGTACTTCACTTCATGCACATTACTCTTATGGCTGACATGTGACCTATTTGCAACTTTAGATGCAATGCTCTTGGTTTTGTTAGAATCAAATCTATTGTGATGTTGGGGAACATCTCTAGCTAAACCATTTCTTTGAGTTTGGTTTTGTAAAGCAATTTTATTTTTGAATTCATAAAACCATCCATCGGGTCCTTTGAAATAAGTTTTGTTTGACTCTTTTGGATTAAAAGTGTTCCTATCACTATCTTTAAAAGCATTTTTGTTCTTAAAATTTCTTTTATTGTACTTGTACCTAAATGCATAGTTTGATGACTTTTGATCTTGTTTAGCATTTGAGGCATGAAAAGACTTCAATTTTGATGATTCCTTGTTCAAGGGAGTTAAACCCTTTTTAGTAAAAAATTGATAAGTTGAATATTGTTCACAATTAAACTTTAGTTTGGCATTTGGAATACTTGAAGTTTGAGAATGTTCCCCTTTTCCTTTAGGGCCTTGCATGTGATTGGATTTAAATGAGGATTTACCCTTCTCAAATCTAAGACCAACTCTATCATTTTTATGATAGGATTGATTATGTATCAAATTGCTTACATAGTAGGGATCTAGACTAGTGACATTTGAAAATTCACTAGGAGATCTCAATGCCCGAATTTCGGTCTCTAAGGTTTGAACTTTAACTTTTAAAATGTCTATTTCACCTAAGTGTGATGCTTTTAACTTTTTATTTTCAAGTTCTAACATGTCATTTTTAGCAATTAATTTTTGAATAATACCTTTCTTCTCAACCAAGGTTCTATTGGACTCATCAAGGAGTGATTTCAACCTAGATTCATTATCATCGTGCATTAGAATTTCATTTGTGAAAATGCTCGCATCATTGGTGTCTAACCGATTGGTACACAAGTCATTATTGGTCTCATTTGTGATTATACAATTTTCAATATCAATTTCACCACTATATTCTTCACCACCTTCATTTATAAATTCAAGTTCGGTCTCATAACCATCAAGACTAAGTGTTGAGTGTACCTCATTAGCAAAGTGTTGAGTGTACCAAAAATTAGGGGTTCCTTCACGGATCTATAGGGTGTCATTTGTCAAGTTGATCTAATCTCCAACTAAGTGTGTCTTAATTCGAGTAACTTGCTCTGATACGACTTTGTTGTACTAAGGGGCACCTCTAATTGCTCAAAAACTGGAATTAAATCGCAATTGAAAGTAAAGAGAAGAGTTTAGAGAAATTTGACACGCGGGATGTTAACGGAGTTCGGTAAAACAAAGGCCTACGTCTCCGGGGCTTCGCAACCTTGAGTGGTGCGCCTTTCTATTACCCAATACGAAAGGATTACAACTTGTGAACCGTTGAGCCCTTACACACCAAGCGGGAAGTCAAACGGCCAACTCAAAGAGATGAGAACAAGGTCTCTTAGTTCAAGCTACTCAAGATAAACACTCAATAGATCACTCTAATCTAATCTAAGTTGAGATTAGTGAAGTGGGTTTGAGGTTGTTTGAGGGATTTTGAAGTTTTAAGCTCTCACAACAATAGAGTAGGCTAAGCTCTCAGAAAATCGCTTTTGAAATTATTAGGGTCGGCTAAGATGATTGGGAAGAGAACCCTACTGCTCTATTTATAGAGACAGCTCAAAACTGAGCAAATTGAGCTAAAACGTTACAACGTTTTCCAAAAACGTTACAACGTTTTAGCTTATAATGCGATTTTAGGTTTTCACTTTTCTGATAGCTCAGCTAACTTATCCAAAACGTTACAACGTTTATAAAACGTTACATAACGTTTTGCTCTGTAAAATCTTGATCAAAATAGGAATTGTTTGAAGCTCAGATTTAATTAAAACGTTACAACGTTTTATATTTGAATTTGGCATTGATACAGACAATCCTGAAACGTTATAACGTTTTGTAAAACGTTACAACGTTTCAGTTGTTCTGAATACCTGTGCTTCAGCCGTTTTGGCAATCCTAAAACGTTATAACGTTTTAAGTTATTTCTGAGTTTAATCAAGCTTTTACTTCAGTGCTTTTGACAGGTTTAAAACGTTATAACGTTTTATAAACGTTACCAACGTTTTTCCTCTGTAAACACAGCCTCAAACTTACTTTACCAAGCTTTTGATTTTACAATTTATATTCTTGATAAAGGTCTTCATGATTTCTTCTGTCCAAGGATATTACATTGCAATTCCAACTCTTCTTGAACCTTCATAATCTTAAAATAGAAGAAATCGTAAAATTCAATAATTGTATGTTTTTACAAATTAGTCAAATAGACGAAAATGATTATTGTACGAACAACAAAAACTATATAAATTTAGAATTTAAATTATTTCAGAGGTTTAAATGCTTGCGAGTAACATTTTAAAATGTTATAAACAAAACTTTAAATGTTTAGATATTAGTGCTGAAAATAAAAGTTAGACATTGGAATTTTTTTCTGTTAAACTACTTTGGAGACGTGCATGAAGATTTTGTTTGAAGTACAATTATCAGGCTCTATTTTATTAAGCTAGATACATGTTGTGGTAACACATATATATAGTATTATAATTTATTCACTATAATTTTAAGAGTATAAATCATTGCTTTTACATTATTTTGGACTAGGTTATGTACAAATCATTGTTTTTATATGAATGAACTATACCAGCACTTTACGTTAAAATCTCAACTTTGAAATCTGAATGACTGATCTAAGCCACTCGATGTGATCTACATATTAAAATTTTAATTTGAACCACATTTATAAATTTGTATATATTTTTTCTTTTACTTTGTACTAATTAGAAAGAAATTGTCCATAAAAAATTTCTTATTTTATTGAAATTGTCCATAAGATGAGGTGATCGCATATGTCATATGTTGCTTTGGTCGAACCTTATTAGTGGGTACTGTGTAGCCTTGTATTAGTTAAACACGTATTACTGTGTTGAGATTTTAAAGTTGAGATTTCAAATTAACATTTTAAATGTGTAAATGTGTAGACCACATCGAGTGGCTTAGATCAGTCAATCAGATTTAAAACACAAGAATATTGTTTTTTAATGCTCCCATTTTAATAAATAACAAGGTGAATGTTATAAAAACTGAAACAAAAAAGAGAGAAAAACACAGTTTTTTTTTTGTCTAATTTAAAAACACAAGAATATTGTTTGTTATCTGTTGTCTAATTAAATGAATAAAAACTAAGAGTGAGTCTATGGTACTATGCATATTACGATTTGGCACCGTGCTACGGCTCTATATTTGAGTTTTCAAATCCTAATGGTCGATCTGAACCGTTCATCTTGTTCTCCATATTAATATGTGTTTGGAGACCAAATTTGACATTTTTTGAAATTTTTTTACTATTTTTTTAGATTTATTAAAAATCACTGTTTTTGGATGGTCCAGAATTTTCAGATCAAGTGATTTTCTAAATATCTAAAAAAAATAGTAAAAAAATTTCAAAAAATGTAAAATTTGGTCTCCAAACACATATTAATATGGAGAACAAGATGAACGGTTCGGATCGACCGTTAGGATTTGAAAACTCGAATATAGAGCTGTAGCACGGTAACAACCCGTGATATGCATAGTACCATAGACTCACTCAAAAACTAATAGTTGGTCCAACACAAACTCTAAACATACAGCCCGGCCCAAAAGAAAATTTCTCTCTTAGCAGCCAGGCCTACTTATTAATCATGATGAGCCCCCTCTGACCCGCCATCAGACCCATATCTTCTTGCTCCTCCTCTTTCTTATTAACGAAACATAATTCCCGCTATCCCCAAATATCTCTTCCCAATCAGTGTACTGAAAACCAAAACCTGTGAGTCGGCGTAGCTCGGACGGTATCTCTTCCGATTTAAGGGTTTTTCGCCCAAATCGCGGCAATTGGGTTGATCATGGGCTGCCGATAGATTCCAAACCATGATAGAGGGACTATTCTTGCTATGGTAGCAGATGCTAATTTTAAGGTGAGGTACTTGTCAAACAAACAAACAATAGGCAGAACCTGAGCCCCTGCTGGCCACCCCTTGCTCTGTCTCTGGAACTACGCAAGTTGAATAATGGCATTTGTGTTTGGAAATTGTAATTTGACCTTCTCTCCCAATTCCTGGTCGAAACCTTCAGTATCTATTCATGGAATTCGAACTTGTAGGAATGCCACTACGGGAACCCATTTCAGTAGTTTTTTATTGAACAAAAGTTTTAGTTTTGGTAGAGGATTGAACGATATTAGAATAACTGTGAGTGGTTTAGCAAATGGAGAGGTCAAAGTAGGTTCCAGAGAAATTTCTTCCATTGAGCAGGAGCTAAATTTTAGCCCCACTTTTTCTGATTATGTGAAGTTTATGGAGTCAGTTAAACTGGATAGAAGCAATATAGTTGATGGAAGTTTCGATGATAATAAAAGTTCGAAGAGAACTAAGAAACAAACTAATCTGAAGAAGCCATCATTTAAGACCAATGATGATAATTATAAGGAGAAAGTGAGACCGGCAGCAATAAAAGGGAAAAATGGGGGGTGGAGCCAAGTGGAAAGCATTTTGCTGGACGAAAAATCGAATAATCGTGATAAATTTGAAAATGAGAAATCTAAATCTAACTCAAATGTAAAATACAAAAGAAAAACTGATTCTTTTGGTAAAATTGGTGGCACCATCGGTGAAAGTGTAGCAAATAAGAGTGCAACAGAGAAGTTTGCAGGACAAAAGGCCTATGATAATGGTCAACAAGAGAGGCTTTATCAAGAAAAGGAGACCAAAATGGGAAACTCTGGGACTGTTTCTATGCGTGAAATATCAAAAGAAAAATACAATAGAGTTGTAAGAAGAGAGCATGAGAAGTACAAAAGTGAATTTTTTGGTAAAATTTGTGGTACCATTGGTCAAAGTGTGAGAAATGATAATGCAAAGGAGAAATTTGCACAACAAAAGAACTATGATAGTGGTCAACAAGAGAGGTTTTATCAGGAAAAAGAGACCAAATTGGGAAATGAGAAACCTAAATTTAACTCAAATGAGAAATACAAAAGAAAAAGTGAATATTTTGGTAAAATTGGTGTTACCATCGGTGAAAGTGTAACAAATAAGAGTGCAACGGAGAAGTTTGCAGGACAGAAGACCTATGATAATGGTCAACAAGAGAGGCTTTATCAGGACAAAGAGACCAAAATGGGAAACTCTGGGACTGTTGCAATGCGTGAAATATCAAAAGAAAAATACAGTAGAGTTGTAAGAAGAGAACATGAGAAGTACAAAAGTGAATTTTCTGGTAAAATTGGTGGTACCATTGGTCAAAGTGTGAGAAATAATAATTCAAAGGAGAAGTTTGCACAACAAAAGACCTATGATAATGGTCAACAAGAGATGTTTTATCAGGAAAAAGAGACCAAATTGGGAAATTTTGGGATTCCTGCAATGCATGAAAAATCAAAAGAAAAGTATGGTGGAGTTGTAAGGAGAGAGCATTACGCAGTTAAACATGGAAAGGACAATTCTGTGATTGAACCAATGGGTTCTCAGAAGTATAACAAGCTAGAGGGGGGATATGAAATTGGTCGAGTGGGACAGAGATCTTATCAAAAAACTGATGCCAAATTTGAAAGATATGGAGCTGTGGATATGCAGGAGAAGGCTAAACAACAACGTGATGTAGTTCTGAGGAAAGAGATGAGTGGCAAAGATATTGATGAAAGAGCTGCATTTAAGACCTTTGAAGTGTTTACCGACATAAGAAATCGGCCAAGAGTTCTTAGAATGGAGCTGGAAGAGAGGATTAAAAAATTAGCTATCTGGTAAAATTCTTGACCCTACTCAACATTTGAGTTAGATTGATTTTATTTTTCCTAGTTATTCAATTGTTGTGTGTTGCATGTGTTTTCATTGGTGACCTGTCTTTTTGAGGCTATTATGAATTGGGAGGATAGTTCATACCAGTATATTACTGATCTTGATCTGTACCCACATAGTACTGAGTCTGCATCTGCTGTTATTCTGGAATCCGATCACAGGACTTTGCTTCCAATCTGCACTTTCAATTGTAAAACCAACAGGCCTGATGAACACACTGGCATCACCTAGGGTGGGTTTTTTATGATGTCAGCAAATTGAGCTTATGCTTTTGTTTTAGATCAGACAGTAGGGAGCAGAAAAAGCAGGGTCCTGCAACATCTGAGTCCAGAATAACGGTGGAAACAAAGGCATACAGTAAGAAGTTACCATATTTTATTCTAATGGTGAATTCACACTGCAAATTAAACCAGTCATTTTGCAGTGTCGGTGGATAGAACACAATATATAATTTATGCTCCAACTAACCCAGGTTTTTTGAAGTATTGCACGTAACACACAACCATTAGATTAATTTGATCATGCATTCTATTACATGTTGATAGGGAGGCCCGAATAATACAATACTGACAGTTTATTATTATCATTTTGTGTGAAGCTTAAATGCATCAGATGTGAATATTCCGGAGTGGAAGTTTTCAAAACTAATGCACGGTGCAAAGATTCGGTTCTCTGATCATACCATACTAAGAGTGGTACAGTTTTTAGGTGATTATGGCAACTGGAAACGTGCCTTACAGGTTGTTCAGTGGCTCAAATCCCGAGAAAGATTCAAGTCTTTAAAAAGCAGGTGAACATAACTACAATTCTTGTGTTTATTATGGAAATAATTCACGTGTAAACTTACAAATCATTAACATGTCATGTATAACCCCTGAATTGTCAATCAGTCCTCGTACGAAATGAGAGATCGCCAGTAGCCCTCATGTTTTCCTTTCTTCAGGTTTTAGAGAGTTTTATTATACCTCCTTTTATGTTGATATAAGCATTAAAGTTACAAAGAGGTCATTTGGGCAACCACAGCAATTAGTATTGCTCCTATTTTAGACATGAGGATGATATTTCATGCATTTTTTGCAGAACCAGCTTATTTGACAACTTTGACAGCTGATGTCAAATTTCATTGTATTAAAAGAGTTGAAACCATAGCTGTATTTTTTATCATTCATTCAAATCTTATAGAAAAATTTAGTGTAATTTGTGAATCATTTGATAGCCCTTCTAAAGCTATTGAAAATAAAAGGTTAAATTTTTTTTGTGGATGACCAAGAGACTTTGAAATTGCACCAAATCGAACATGGCTAAACAAATTGCTAAGCAATCTTGTATCACCGTTATGCATTTTAAAAACTTTTATTCATCTTACTCTGCGATGTTTGGTTCTATAGGTACATGTACACTACTGTACTAGATGTGCTTGGTAAGGCAAAGAGGCCCTTTGAAGCGCTCAATGTGTTCCATTCAATGAGGGTATTGCTTCTTATATATGATCCTAGATTGTTGAAATTTGCAAGTATGCATCAAATATGTTCCACTTTATTGAAGCACTTGTGGATGCCATTTTATTTACTTTATTTGAGGTTCTTGTGCATGTACAGTTTTTCAATCATGTGAATCTAATAGAGTAATAGTATGAGTTCTGTGAGTATCTTAGAGGATATCATTGGCTGTCAGGTGTCTGAGAAATGTTCAGTGTTATTTTCTAGCATACTAAAATATTTGTGTTACCTGAAAAAGATCCATTGTTACTTTTATTCCAAGACCCTTCTCTTGTAATGTCTCTTTTTCTAGATGTAATATTTTATTTTTCATCTTTTTCTATTTCTTATTCATGATGTAATATCTATTATAGGAAGAATTGGCATCATATCCTGACCTAGCAGCATACCACTGTATCGCGGTTACACTTGGTCGGGCTGGTCTCATGAAAGAACTATTTGATGTGATTGATTGCATGAGGACTCTTCCAGAGAAGAAGTTTAAACTGGGGCCTCTTCAGAAATGGGACCCCCGGCTTGAACCTGACCTTGTGGTTTATAATGCGGTATTACTTAATTTTAAATTAGAGGTACCATGCTTGGAAAATATGGGTTCAACAAGCCTTATCCAGCTTATTGAGAAATACTGGGAAAAGTTATTGGACTTAGTTTAAAACTGTAATTTTGAGAAGTTATTGGACTGAGTTTGAAACTGTAATTTTATTTCTATCTGACAAAAAAGATAATTTGTTTGATTTTGGTTTTAGGTGCTAAATGCTTGTGTGCAACAAAAGCAATGGGAGGGGGCATTTTGGGTTTTGCAACAGTTAGATCAAAAAGGCATACGCCCAACAAGTACAACATATGGGCTTGTGATGGAGGTAATGCAGTAATATTATGGAAAGCAGGGTAGGAAACACATATTTTTTCATTGTGTTAATTATTTCCCTGTGGTTTTGGTTCAGGTGATGCTTGCATGTGGCAAGTACAACTTGGTGTATGAATTCTACAACAAAGTCAAGAGATCATATATACCGAGTGCTTTAAACTATAAAGGTTTGCTACTTTTTTGTACTAGAATAATAGTGTTTCAAAGGAGCATTACATGATGAAGTTTACCAGTCTTTTGGTTTTACATTTTTTTTTTGTTAGCTTTATTTCCTGTTTAGTTGCGCATTTGAGGCTAACTTTGGTCAATGAGATCTTTTCTGATGCTTATCTTATTATGACAAGTAGGGTCTGTGAAGTCAGATTGGTTAACTTAAGGCTCAATCCAGCCGAATTGAGACTTCGGGATACAGTTAAATTAACAATTTCTTTTTTTTGCTAATAAAATTGAAATTTTAATTGTACCCAGTGCTGGTAAATGCATTATGGAGAGAAGGGAAAACAGAGGAGGCAGTACTAGCAGTAAAAGATATGGAGCAGCATGGTGTTGTAGGAACTGCCAGTCTCTATTATGACCTTGCACGATGCCTTTGTACTGCTGGCCGGTGTGAAGAAGCTATTCTCCAGGTACAGTTGCTTTACATAACATTGCTTTATTTAACACTGTAAACTTTGTTTTCAATTATGCCCTCCAAATTTACTTTTTATGGAAGGATGGCATACTCCTTAGAAATAAGATAGAAGCTAGTACAAGGACATACCGGCCAAGTACAATAAGAAGTATTTTGCAATATACTGTTAAAAAGCTATATATCAAGCATTATAAATTTTTGGTTAAAATGGAGATGGAGAGTATATTTGTAGGAAACCACTTCATCATGAATTAATACCTCACAGATTGATTGTTTTTTTTTATTTTTTTATTTGGCAGATTGATAAAATATGTAAAGTTGCAAAGAAGCCCTTGGTTGTGACATACACGGGTCTAATACAAACATGTATTGATTCTAATAACATAGAAAATGCAAGATATATTTTTAATCAAATGCAGAACTTCTGTGCACCAAATTTAGTTACATACAACATTCTGCTAAAATCATACAAACAAGAAAAAATGTTTGATGATGCTAAAGGACTTTTTAATGAGATTATAAATGGGAAGGTTTTTCCCAATAAATTTACTTTTAATACTATGATGGAGGCTTGTGTCGAGAATGGGAAATTTGAAGATTTTGAAAGGGTATTTTTGCAAATGCTACGTCATGGCCACCATTTTGATGAACGGAAACACTTAAAGATGGTGATGGATGCCTTTAAGGCTGGAAAGGTACTTTCTTTTTGATATTTTTTTTCTCTCTCATTTAGATTTTGGAATATTCCTATTTTGTATATGCTATTTATAGCATCAATCATTATGATAGCATGTTTGCTATTTAGAATTGGGTATTAGGGGTAAATATAAGAACAGTTATCTTACCAAAATGTTATAATACTTCAAGCAGCCGTAACAAGAGATGCACTTTTGCAACATTAGTTATAGAATATGTGGTTTCTCAAATGTTGGAAGTATGAGTTAAGTTGCTCATATACCTCGATTACTAATTTCTCTACAGGATGGGGTGCTCGAGGCAGCATGGCAACACTTAGTTTATTTCGGCAGAGTCCCACCAGTTCCTCTAATAATGGAAAGATTCTATCTGAAACTAAAACAAGGGCACATTCCATCAGCTGTCTCTTGCATCAAAAACTTTGAGGGAAGTGGATTACAAAATATTTCTCCAAAATCTTGGTATAATCTTTTGTTGAACAATTCAAATCACTTGGAGGAGAAACATGTAGCCAAGTTAATTGAAGAGATAAATTGCCTGGTTGGGTCGAGTAAACATAATATTGTCTATGAGAATATTTTGAGTGGTTGCAAACGTTTTCTTTCTGACAGTGGGTAACCATGCCAATCAAGAATTATTAATTAAACAGGGCTCTGTCCTAGTATTATTTCATTGATTATTAATCATATAAAGGAAAAATTAATAATACACCATTGATCCGTCGCATTTCTCTTTATCTCATATGAATTGTCTTGGGGTATTTGTGAAGTTGCTCTATAATGCTGACTTGTTTTTTACTCTTCTGTATGTTGCTTTCAACAACCTCGATATGCCTAAAATTAGATACCTAGTTTTTACTAAAGTGATTCAGATTTTTAGAAAGAGAACCTTCAATTGGATTTTCCTTTGTGGAGAAGATATTTATCCTGTTTTCACCATGTGCGCCTACATGAATAAATCTAAATCAAGCTAAGAGGTAAATGATCCATTGCAAGTACCGCTGTCAATTGTTAAAAATATAACATATCTATTATTACAGCAACGATAACAATAACAACAGTGGCAGCAACGATATAACAAATTATTACAAGAACAGTAACAATTGGTTTTTTAAAAGTCAAATCGTTTATTAGTTTCAACAGTTATCAAACGTCATTCTATAGTAGTAACCCGTCTTCTTACCTATTCTTGATTTCTTGGAGAACCTTTCCAAGCGCCAACTGAAACCTCAAATCGTTTCCAACTTTCCTGAAAATAAGATTTTTTTTTTTTTTTTTTTTTTTTAAGCTGTATACATGCAATCAATACAACTATAGGAGAAAGATGACTTTTTACTTACTTTTCATCTTTGTTTTGCTTGCCTTGGTATCCTCTTTAGCAATTGCCTCTGACCCGAGCCCTCTCCACAACTTTTGTGTTGCTACCAAGAAATCTCAATGTACAATTTTCTCTTATCATGCATCTTTCTTTGCTGTATACATAAACGTCAAGTTAATTTGCTATCGACTATTTTAGCTTGTAAATCATCTGTTGGTATATTTTTGTTTGCTAAAGCATAACATTAAATGTTAGAACTTCTATAAATGCAATAAAATCCTAAAATTTTTATTAATTGCCTTGTTGTGTCTGTGCATACAGTGCTTGTGAATGGTTTAACATGCAAGGATCCAGATAATGTGAATCCAGAAGATTTCTTCTTTGCCGGCCTCGACAAGTCAGGCAACAGACGTAACTATCCCTGGTCTAACATGACCATTGTGAACGCTCACATCATACCTGGTCTCCACACGCTTGGCATCTCCATTGCTCGTCTTGACTTTGCACCAAACGGAGGACTCAACCCTCCACATACCCACCCTAGAGCAACTGAAGTGTTAGCTGTTATGCAAGGCAGTCTTTATGTGGGATTTGTGACTACAGCCCCAAACTTCAAGCTCGTCGCAACGATATTGAACAAGGGTGATGTGTTTGTTTTTCCTGAGGGACTCGTTCACTTCCAATATAACATCGGTCGAACACCTGCAATTGCATATGCATATCTGAGCAGCCAAAATCCAGATGTGGTTCCCGTGGCAAAGACAGTTTTTGGATCGAACCAACCAATTTCAGATGATGTGCTCGAGAACACATTCCACCTTAATATGGAAACTGTTGAAAGACTCGAGGATCTGTTCTGGAGCAGCAACTAATATATCTTTTTAGAACTGCATGAGTACATTTTTAATTCATAATGCGTCAAGACTAATTAATTGGTTCAATACAGAACATATCTCAGACCTACACACCGGATAAATTCTCAATTTAGAGTTACATTGTCCCGGTAATTTCCTTTCCTCCCTAAACAGTCTTTGTGAACATTCCAAGAAAGTACTGAAGGCTAAAGCTAGCTTTGGAGCGTCTCCAATTAAGCAACAACAATTTGACTTATTTTTTTCTTTCCGATGTATTTTTCTCAGTTAACATAACATATTTGCTAATAAGACCCTACGTATCCCAGTATTACCGACTTTAGAGAGATCCGCAACTAGCACCCACCCGCTCCCTTAGCATAATGTGTTATAGGTTTAGTCTGTTGTCCAATGTTTTAATGTTGGTCAGTGTCCCTTAAGAACTGCAGCATCTGATTATTTACTAAGAAAAACATAACTCAGTTTGGGCTAAGACAAATTTAATAGTTTAATTTCATGTTTCGATGAACTTGTAATGATGAATTGGATGAGTTGATAAGAAAAGGTCACGGCTCATTTTGTCATTTCTGTTCAAACTAACCTTGTTATAAACGGTTGGTTTATTTGTATATAGACCAAAAATTTGGGTTTAGTTACATACATAAAGAGTACATTTGGTGTTATTGGCAGAAAAAGTTAAATATATAGTAAATTTGCAAATACAATAAATTAGAAAACAATTACTATTTATTGCTAAAGTGAAAACAAAAATTTACACTCTGAGGACATTAACATCAGTGACTGAATTCTCACAGGGAATACAATAAGAAAAAGAAAACAATCAGCACACAAAAAGCTCAATATAAAACCCATGGAGCCAACGCACAACTGAATTAACCCTTCTTAACAAAGCTGGATTTCTCAGCAGAACCATGCCGAGAAAGATGAGTGCAAAACCAATCACTAAACCAAAATACACTGTCAAAAGATGCATTGCCACTGCAGTATAATTATTGGTAGAATAAAGCATTTCTGCAACTGAGAAAAGCACCATGAGGAACCCAATTCTTATAAGCAACTCAGTTTGGTTTGGGTTGAGTTCGTGAACCCGTCTAAATGCCAGGACAGGAGGATCCATGCGGGTTTTCGGGTTGATGATTCTTGATTTTACGAGAAGAAATTTAATTGTTAGAGAGTACATGGAAAAAATGGAGCGTGGATGTAATCTTATATATAAAGAGAGGAATATTCCAAGAGAATTTCCCGAAGATTTGCCAAGTAATTTATCCCTTTTGAATTTTTTGGTAATTTCAATCATAGGATCCTTCGTTGCTGCCTGCGGGTGCTTGGTGACAATATTTTATAATTTTTGAAGAAGTTTGAGCATGCAAAAAATTGGACTTTAAAAATTCTGTCACGAGTTAAATTTCTAATATAAGTTCGGCTGATCAAATCTAGAGTGATAATTTTAAATTTTAAGTGTAAATACAGCTGAAAAAATTACGCCGAACTTCGAAAGTGTGTGTTTAAAATATAAATTCTAAATTCTGAACTTTTGAAGTTTGTTTCTTTATTTTCAGATTTTGTCAATTTCAGTTCTTAAATGATTATTCTGAATTGAAAGGAATTTTCGTATCAATTTTTCTTTTGATAAATCACAATGATTATTTAGAAAATTCTACAGCAATTTCTTATCAATCAAATATAATAAAAAAGGTAAACAAATAAATAATTAATTAAATTTCATTCAATTTAAATATTATTTCATAATGAATTAAGAATTGTTAATTTAGAAATCGTATGTAATTACTAAACAAATAAATAATTAATTAAATTACTAAACATTATCTTCTTCAATTTTATAGAAATCGTATGTAGATTGTAGTTATATAGATCACGTTAGATTTTTAATTTAAATTTTATTTTTAAAAATGATCAAATATATAATATAAGTAATCTCTTCCACGATAATAAAATACGAGTTAGATAATCTGACTTAAATGTGTTTTTTATCGCCTCTTAGGGCATGTTCCACAAAACTACCGCGTAGAGGAAAGGAATAGAAGGAGAAGGAAGGAATCGGTAGCCGTTTCCTCTCCTCTACACTCCGATTCGGAAGTAACAAAATTCGGAACTTTTCTATAGCGTGTTCTTCCTTTCTCCCTTCCGCTCCCCTCCGCTCCTCTGATTTTCCTCTTCTGAAGCATGATAACGGCTTCGATCAAATTCAATCACTTGGCTTTTTCCCTCCTCTCCCGTTCCCTTTCACCTTGTTTGGATGGAGAGTATAGAAAGGGAGGGAATGGAAAGGAACAAAAAAAATTCGTTGAATCGTGTTTGGTTGATAAAATTATATCGGAGGTGAATGATACATGAGGTGAAAGGTTTAATCTTCTATCATTATAATTAATAGAATCAGTTTCTCTCTCAAATTGGAGTGATGAAAAGAAATTTTGTTACAAATATTTTTAGAAAAAATGATACAAATGTCCAACATATATCTTACATATATAATTCTCATAAAATATTTTTTTCCCAAACCTACAATAGTTACCGAATTTTTCATTAACCTCCTAAATTTTAATTAATTAAACTAAAAATAAGATGAAAAAAAAGTTAAATTTATTTTCTCTCATTAATCATCCAAACACAATTTTTTATTTTTTTTATTTTAGATACTGATAGAAGCTATCAGTGACAACAACAACAAAAAAAAAGAAGTTAAATATATTAATATTTCTTTCTATTCCATTCTATTGCCTTCTGTTCTTTACCTCCGGTTCCTTTCTCTACTCTCCATCCAAACAGGGTGTTAATGCGCGTTGTTTCCTCTCAACTGGAGCCTCAGGGGAAATCCGGGCGCAACCGGAATTCACATACTCCCCACCCCGGTACCGTAAAAGGAATCTTTTAGAATTACTAATCTGGACCGTTCTTTTAACTTTGCACGCATATTAAAGCCCAAATAATACTGCCCCTGCGCTAGCTCGAATCTCAAAGCTTGTGACAGTAAATCTCAAACCGTAAAGTGCAGGGAATCTTTTACACATATTGGAGAGGATACTCTTCCGGCACAGCTGAGCTGAGGGCACTCACTAGTCACTATCTTGTTTAAGAAAACATGGCGGCTTTACAAGCTACTCCACGTCCACTCAAAGACCTAACTATTGGTCGCTGGAGACCTTCTCCGTCGCTGAACCCGACGAGATTGAGGTGTTCCGCCTTCGGAAAATCGGCGGAGCGTAGCTACAGCGTGACTCTTCTCCCCGGCGATGGGATAGGACCGGAGGTTGTGGCGGTGGCCAAGGATGTGCTCTCTCTCGCTGGTTCCCTCGAAGGCAAGTCTCTCTCAATCTCTGATAATTTTCGATTTAAGTAGGGTATCGGGTTTTGTCATGCTGAACATTGACCCCTTTCCTTGTTTTGTTTGGTTGAAGGCTGTCAATGTAACGAAAAATGTTTCAATGGGTTGGTGAAGGGACAAATTCAGTATGTACATTATTTGTGGGAGCATTTGAGGGGATGCAGAAATTAAACTACTGTAGCTAAAAGTAATGCCTCTGATACTTTGATGATAGATTCTAGAAAGTTGCAGTTATTTATGTAATTTAATTGCTCATCAGGTGAATTTTTCCTTATCTTTTTTTTTCCGGGTATTTGTACTAGGAAAGGCTCTCATTATGAAAATTAGCGAAGTATCTTTTTTTTTGTTTGTATGATTATCTTGATACTATGCAGAAAGGATATATGTAATGCATCAAGAATAGTCTCCCTTACAATAGATCTAATATTGGCTAGCTTTTCTAGCAGAGCTGTGCATCCATGAAAACTGTGGGGACTATCTGAGCAATTGTGTTGTCAATTGCATTTTATTTTATTTTTTATTTTTTTGGATATAGGGATAAAGTTTCAATTCAAGGAAATGCCAATTGGTGGTTCGGCACTGGATGCAGTGGGGGTCCCACTTCCTGACGAGACACTGGATACTGCAAAGAGTTCGGATGCAGTTCTTTTAGGAGCCATTGGAGGGTTTGTTTGTTCATTAAGTTATATTAGCAAATTGAAACCTTGGAAGGATTTTTTGTGACAAATGAATAATTTTAGGTATAAGTGGGACAAGAACGAGAAGCATCTCAAGCCTGAAACTGGACTTCTCCAGATTCGAGCTGGGCTTGGTGTATTTGCTAATCTCCGTCCAGCTGTTGTGTTGCCACAGGTATTTTTGTGTTCAACTATACCAATTGTTTGATTAATTTTTATTTCTTTAAGCAAACTTCATTCTTACTGGTTTTCAATTATTTGAATGGTTTTATCTAGCTGGTAGATGCATCAACTTTGAAAAAGGAGGTTGCTGAAGGAGTTGATCTCATGGTTGTAAGAGAACTTACTGGAGGTTAGTGTATCTTACAATTGATTTTCTTGTTTTTGCTACGATTGCTAAATTTTCATTTAATCTAAATCATCTAATTTATAGGAATATACTTCGGTAAACCAAGAGGTTTTGGAACCAATGATAATAATGAAGATATTGGTTTTAACACTGAAGTATATTCTGTTTCTGAGGTAATTACAGTATAGAATTACTAAATAAAAATTCCTTCTGTTTGGAGTATTTTGTCCAACTGTATTATTGTTTCTATTAATATTTGTTTCTTATTGAATAAATTTAATCAATTGCTCAGATTGACCGAATCGCACGTGTGGCATTTGAAGTTGCAAGAAAACGAAATGGCAAGCTCTGTTCAGTTGATAAGGCCAATGTGCTTGAGGTGTGTGTGTGTGTGTGTGTGTGTCTATGTGTATTTTATTTCTGCATTCCTTGTAATCTTGTTACTGTGGTTAATCTTGGTGTTTTCTTTCTAAATTTGAAATTAGTAGGCATCGATGCTATGGAGAAAAAGAGTTACTATACTTGCATCAGAGTATCCTGATGTAGAGTTAACACATATGTATGTAGATAATGCGGCTATGCAACTCATTAGAGATCCAAAACAGGTTATATGCTATTTTGTTATTATTATGACTTAAAAGTTTTGTAATTCAATTGTCTATTAACAAATAAAACTTGTACTTTTTACAGTTTGATACGATTGTAACAAATAACATTTTTGGTGACATACTGTCTGATGAGGCGTCCATGCTTACTGGAAGTATCGGCATGCTTCCTTCTGCAAGTATTGGTGAATCGGTATGTAAAAAATGACTGCCATTCATTGTCCCAAATTTATTTAACAATGAGGCAAGCATGCAGCTTGATGTCATTTTATCCATTTTATTCAGGGACCTGGTCTTTTTGAACCTATCCATGGCTCTGCACCTGATATTGCTGGACAGGTTAATTTTAAGATGCTATATTTTTTAATGCAAAAAAAAAAATTTAAAGTAATACCATGAAATACATCTTAGTTTTATTTATTTTGGTTAATAAATTATGACATATAGGATAAGGCAAATCCCTTGGCAACGGTGCTAAGTGCAGCTATGCTATTAAAATATGGCCTTGGTGAAGAAAGTGCAGCAACAAGGATTGAGGCTGCTGTTATAGAAACTTTAAACGGAGGGTTCCGGACAGGCGACATCTTCTCGTCTGGAACGGTATTCTCTTCTTTTTCTTTTTCAATCTTCTTGTTGACCTCATGAATGTAGCACAGATTCTCCAAAAAATTCATTTATGGGATGTTCACCTGTTAATTTGACACGTGGGTAATGAAACACCATTTATGTCATTGTTAATTCATGCCTCACAGATTCTTGTGATTAGAACTTTTTTTATGAAACTCGCTAGCAGAATTACGAAGACAATCAACTGATAGCCTCTATCAGTTCTTTCAAAAAAAAAGAATTACAAAGACAAATTTAAGTCCAGTATAACAAGCTCTAATAGTAATACAATTACAAACTTTGCAATAATAGCACAGCCTATTCTAGAATCCTTGTATTTATGTGATTGAAATACTATAAAATTATGTTAGGGAGAGGATTCATTATTTCATTGAATATCATTTGATTTTCTATCAAATGTCCTTAAGCATGAACCTTTCTAAATTTCAAGTCATTTGATGAATGGTGAAACTCGCATGAAATTTTATCATTTTTCATGTGCTTGAAGTGTATAAAGTGGAGATTACATTTCAAGTGCTGGGTTTCGAAAAAAGTTATTTTTGACGACTGTCAATTGCTAAGTTAATTACTTGTTAATGGCTTTCCACCCGTAATGTTATTTTCTTCTGTTGATGGTACTGGCACTAATATTGCTGCTGCTTTTGCTCCTATTCTTTTACTGCAGACATTGGTTGGTTGCAAAAGGATGGGAGAGGAAGTATTGAAATGTGTTGATTTGCAAAAGCCAGCTGCTGTTTTAACCCTTTAATTTGCAAATAAAAAGGCAAGGATGCTAGAGAAATTTGGGTTCTACAGCACTGGTGGCTATGTAGAGTTCAACGGTGGTTACCTTATTGATGCATAATAAGAGTAATTTTACTTATTGGTTATCATGGATTTTTTTTTAAGGTATTGGGATTGGAAAGAGTTCTGCATATGTTCATTCGATGATAACATTAAAAAAATTTGCAAGAATTTATGTCTCGTTCATCATGGGGGAATTTTGGGATTCAAGGGAAAAAATTTCTGAAGTGACTTTAAATCTTGTTGGTTGATTATGCTGATGCGGCTATTCTCTGATGAGTTGTTTTAGTTGATATACTGTTAGCTATTATGAGTTTGGTTGGAGAGAATTGCCTTTAATTAAAGAAGGCTCATAAACGTCCTTTGTTCCTAGAGGAATTTACGCCCTTTGTCTGCTTGCGCACAAATTCAAAGCGAACCCGGCTGTAAACGATCAGGTAAAGTTTGAACTCGGTTTGTGCATAGTTGAGCTTGATTTAATCCAGCTAATTATGAGCCGAATCAAATCAGCTTATTGACGGTATGAGTTGCCAGCATAAATTACGAGCCAAAAAAATAATTTATTTTCTTTTTACACAAGATTTATCATTTCATGATGGACAGAAAAAGTAAAAGAGTCGAGCTCAGTCAAGCTTGAACTTGTTAATGATGAATTGAGCCAACTCGAACGACTACAAGTTTTTTGAAGCCAATCTCGAATGAGCCATGAGCAATGAATTATTTTGCCTACCCGATGGGTACCCACTACCCTCGGTTGTTTGTAAGATACAGCATAGAATAGGCTCGGTCGCAAGATCAGATCAGATCTATGATAGATGCTGCATAATACTTTCAATGTCATATTGTCCCCCCAAACCAGGAAAGCACACCGAACTTACCTCTCAATTCTTCAACAACTAATTTTCAAATTCTATTTCCTTTTTTTTTTGGGAAAAACCCGTGGGTAATTTTATTTCCCGTTAACTGCAGTTTGATTTCGCACGCCCACCTTTTGTATTCGTGTCATCTCTTCGGAGTTTCAACTCGAAAGAAATAAAAGCAAATCAAAATCTTAAAAGAGCAGCAGCCTCTAGTTGCTAGGCCTCAGAATTTTGTGCTGGGCCAATACAAAAGTCTAAAAAAGTAAGAATTACGAGGAGAAGCCCTTTAGAATAGTAGGTGATTGCCAACTACTACAGAAGAAAAAGAAAAAAAAAAAAAAAAAAAAAAAAAAAAAAAAAAGGGAGGAGAAGAAGAAGAAGAGAAGCCCACAGTGCGTGAGGGCAGAAAGGATCTGGATGGGTGCTTCTAATCTAGTTTTGCCCAGTCTTTATCTAGGAACTAGATTACCTAAATGTTGGTTTAGTGTAGTTATTTTGACTGCTTTATATACAAGGTAACAAGGAAACAAATAATCTTTTATTATTGATAACTTAACATTTACCGTCATAGATTAATAAATTGTTCCCCCCATTTGCAATGTTTGGACAGTTGACCGCGGGTGTAGAGTCGGAAAATGCCACGGGACAGCACAAGACGGCACGGCATACTCATGTGTTCTGTGCTGTGACTCACGTGTTCTGTGCCATAACTATTTTTAGAAAATTTGGCATGGTATGACATGTCACATGAAAGATGTAGTCATGACATGGCATGTGGTTACGCGAGTTATGTGTAATTAGGACCGTTAGATCTTGATCAAATGGTGAATCTTGAATATACTAACTAAATTATGATCAAATGGTCATGCGAGTCACGCGAGTCGCAGCATGTTTGGACACGGCATGACTCGTGTAGCGTGACTATTCATGTGCCGTGATCACTCCTACATTTCGATCAGACGCGACAAGATTCGTAAAAAAAATAACTTGATCACGGTACGGAACGGCGTGTTATTCACGTTTTTTCCACTCTATAAGTGTGCTCCACAAACTTAAATTTAGAGGGAAAGAAGGAAATGATATGAATGGGACAAGGATGGGAGCTATCCCAATTTAATTGGGAGTAGCAACCGGAAGGAAATGACATTCATTTTTTTGCTTTAGTTCCTTTTTTCATTTCCTTGATTTCAAGGGCGGACTCAAGATTTTCATCAGGACGGACTCAAGATTTTTATCGGGAGGGGGGGCAAAAAAATATCGAATCGGATTTAAACCCATTAACTAATTAGGTATTCAATAAAAAAAAAAATTTTGACTTATATTTTTCAATACTCTTGACTTAAAATTTTTAATCCTATAACTAATAATTAATATTACCAATCATAATTCAAAAAATTTATTTTGATTTTAATTCTAAATTTAACCCGAATTACAAATCAAACATTCAGAGGGGGACAAAAAAAATTTCAGAAAGAAACAAAGTTAATCGGTACCAATAGATTACCACTAAAACTCGAAATCCAGAGAATTGCTACAGTAGATCCACCCCTGCTTGACTCCCATCCAAAATTTAAGTTATTAAAGCAAGTAAACTTGTTTTTGGACAATTCAGTCAACACTTCACTTCACTTCCCTCCCCTCTTCTCTCCTTTTATGGAACACACCTAAAGAAAGAAAAAAAAAACATATCGGCAAACTCATTATAACTATATAACTATAAAAACGGCATAGGTCGTGTGTTTGTTTGGATCAGTTGTAAATAACGATATGCAATTATCAAACAGATAAGGTATTGTCAAGCGATTAATCAGAGATAATCGTTCATAATTAAAATAATCGACCAATTAATTGGCCTAAACGGACGTTTTTTACAACACTGGTTTGGACAATTGACAAGGAAAAGAAAAGAAAACCATGTCTACATAAAACAATATAACTAAAGTGGCGTAGGTTTTGTGTTTGTTGGCACTAGATAGCCCAAGATGGAAGTATCTTTTCGTTTATTCAGTACATTTTTCAAACCCAAGTACTAGAATGCGTTTCTTCTTTAAGACCTTCAAGAGCAGCCACAAATAAACAGATCTTAATGAAATGTACAAGCTTGTGTTCTTTACAAAAGTGTATAAACAAAGACAATCAAATCCACTATCCATAAAAGATAATAGTTATACATATTTTAATGCAAATCTGGTACGATCCCCCACCCCACCAATAGAACCCAGCAAAGAGTCATAAAAATCCTCAAAGCAAACAAATTCACCATGCATGGTTGCATATATTTATGCAACTGTTTTTAAAAGATGATTTAGGTGAGGTCATCCTCATCTAATGTGGCAGCACTTGCTTCTTCTCCCTTCTTTAAACCACTCAAGTCACCAGTTGGCAGTTTCTTTGCTAGCCTTATCACCTGCAAAATTGTGCATACATATAAGTAACAGTTTATTTGAATTATAAACTACATGCAAAAAAAAAAGTGGACTCTATAACTGCTTACTGATTACTACAGTCGTATCAGATATCAATGAATTTCAATGGTCCTGAACCAGTAATACAAAGTTTAAAACAAATCAAATGCACGCATAATGCACAAAAGTAGAACCATTCACTTGCGTGTTAAAGGAACTAGAATATCACACCAGTAGGTATCGACGGTACAAAAACAACAAAGAGAACATGCAAATTGAAGAAAAAATGGCCTACTTTTAAGGATGAAAATATGCAAATTATACAAACTATTTTCCGAAGAAACTGAGATAAACAAATTAAAGTTACAGTTATGCTGCTGTCTGATACTTGAGATAGTAAACTAATACTGAAACAGCAAGTAGAACATACCGAGTGATCAAGGTGCTTAATGGTGCTGGAGTTAGCTGCCCGTTTGATTTCTTCAGCATCTCCTTCTTCGTATGCAGAAAGAAGCTTCATTGCACAAAGATTTTGGTCGCTATTTAGAAATGCATCAACTCTGACATGAAGCAAGAAATTAAAGCAAAAAAAAAAAAAAAAAGTTCAAATTCCGATATGCAGTCCTCAATAGTATGCAAGCAAATGAATGTTAGACCAAATAAAGATATTGCAATGTGTAGAGATGTTTACTGGGAGCAGTCGTTATAGCATGTCTGCGCCTGTCCAAAATCATGCGCATAGAGATAAACAATGATGGCACTCAAGTAAGCCTGGACCAAAATAAACAGTTTCATATATTTCAGTAAATAAATCACGGAAATAATAGACTAATATAAAAATATATAGGTATAACCAAAACAAAAACACAACCTTGCATTGACTATTGACTGCATTGCACTTATCAGCAGCTACTCCCAATCTCAGGAAAAATGTTGCAGCATCTGTATACCTGAAAGATATGAACTAATAATTTACAATTTGCAGGTATGAAATCCTACATGCTCCCACAAACATATAAAATATATTATGTATACAGAATACCCTATGAAGATACCTAGACAACCCTCCCACTGTTTCACTGGTACATAAAATGAAGAATAAAAGAGGGGTAACTGAGGTACTTGAAAAAGAATTAAAAAAAAAAAAAAACACACACACACAAGGAGAGAAAGGGTATTCCTCATTGCGCAGGGGAACAATTTTGGTTCTCTTTTACCTTTGGGTTTTGATATACATAGCAGCAATATTTCGGTACAAGTCAAAAGCCATCTGCTCCTTCTTATCCTCCTCCAAAATCACACATGCATCGGTGTACATTTTAATTGCTTCATCTGGCATCCCTTCTTCCAGTGCACTAACCAACCACATCATAAAAGGAATCAAAATGCATCTCCACAACGATAAAAAATTGTTTATTGTTTTGTATTCTTCAGTCAGTTGTCTGGGTGAGAATTATAAGGGCTTACATGAGCTAACTAAACAGAGAGCAAAGAAAAGGCCTAATAAAACTGCAATAGATGGCAATATTGAGCAGGAGTCTTACCTGGCACCCTTTGCCAGGGCATCTGAGGCAGGTTGGGAACGGCCTGCTTCCATGTAGAACTCGGAAGCTCTTCTATAATGTTCGGCAACTTCATTTAAATGCCCCAATTCCTTTGCTAATGTTGCTGCCGTCTCCAAGTGTTTAGCTGCATCCCATGGTCTGGCAAATTTTTGTGTCATATTCTATTATAAAATATGACTTTAAGAATTCTTTCACAGAACTTTATTAAGTATATTACGCATTGAAGTATTGAGAGAAAAATAATCATTCGAAGATGTCACAAAAAATTTCACACAATGGAAGTACACACAAAAGCAGAATGATTATAGGTACTATAAGTTCCCCTCTAATATTATTTTTACATTTTTAGCATCACATATGAATGATTCTTGTTGCTTTAAGAGTTAGACTCAAAAGACAGAATGGTTATAGGTACTAGAAGTTTCCCTCTAATATTCTTCCCACTGTTTTATCATTGCATATGAATGATTCTTGTTGCTTTGAAAGTTAGACAGGCTAATGGAATTTTGTTTGGCAGTTAGAATGAGATTGGAAAATTTTATAAAGGTAAAAAGGTGAAGTTATTAGATGCATAATCATACAGAAACCCACTTATTTATACAGAAATAGTGAAATACAGAAAGTTAAACAGGCTAATGGAATTTTGTTTGGCAGTTAAAATGAGATTGGAAAATTTTATAAAGGTAAAAAGGTGAAGTTATTAGATGCATAATCATACAGAAACCCACTTATTTATACAGAATTAGTGAAATACAGAAAGTTAAACAGGCTAATGGAATTTTGTTTGGCAGTTAAAATGAGATTGGAAAATTTTATAAAGGTAAAAAGGGGAAGTTATTAGATGCATAATCATACAGAAACCCACTTATTTATACAGAATTAGTGAAATACAGAAGAAAAAAAAATATAAACTAATTAAAACATTATCCACCATTTTTCACACTTTAACTTGATTGCACCAGAATATTGAATATGATAATTGGAAAGTGGAGATGTGCATATAAATTGCATTTTAGAGTTTGGACAATTGGATCTTACCCCGTAGAGAAAAACTTTTTTCAGAACAAAAATAATGAAAGTGGTAACTATCAAAATAGAGGCACCTACGATGAGATCATTTCTTGTCCTTTGGAGGCCTTCTCAAATGCTTCCTTTGCTTTCTCATTGTCTTTCTTAAACCTATATGCAACAGCTTCAATAGAATAACAGGTTCTATCAATAATTACCTAGTTACAGAAAAAAATAAAAATACAAAGCCAATTCTATAGTGGTGATATACCAGCTTGTTCATATAGTGAGGTAGCAGTTTTCCAATCTGTACTCCATCTTGTAAAACTGAGCTTTGTTCTGTAAAATTGAAAGAAAATTTTACACAACAAGGAGGTGGTTAATGATACTGTATTTGTTAAGACTGTCTAGCAATTTGGTTCAAGCTAATTTGTCCAAGGTAATAGTACAGTAGAAGGAATGGGCACGGGTTATGTTAGTTATCAGTCATCTCATAATGCCTCTAAGATACACCACTTCTAGTTATCAGTCTTTATATAATGTCTCTAAAACACACCAAATCTCAGCAAACAGATCCAAAATGAGGTCCTGGTAACTTTAAGCACAGCTACAATGGGCAGAGACGGACAAACTTAGAACTTTCTACGATCCATAAATTTCATGAAATTCATTAAGATTCCAAATATTATCTACTGGAAAGGTCGATCATAGGGAGACAAAGAATTACACAGGCGCACACACAAGAACATGCATAAAAAGTTGTAAGAAAAACAAGAGCTAAACTGAAAGAGGTACTAACAGCTTGTCGGCTTTAGCCATCAGCTTGTCGGCATCGGAGTTCGCCATGGCTGAGATCGGTCGTATCGATCACCTCTTCTCTGAGCTCCAAGCCTCTTTTTGTAAATCTCTCTTTTGGGGAAAGGTATAAAATAGTAATTTGCTTATTTTACTTGATAGACCTATCTTTTGAAGTCTTTACAAGTTAGTCCCTAGATTCCACATTCCAGGTTGGTTTTACTCAGCGAATTCTGTCGCCTCATCACTTCGTTGTTCGTACGCGTAAGAATTTAACTACTGCTCCAGCCTCCGGGAATGGGAGAATCTAATTGATCTGACTTCTGAGGCATTAAATTTTCGGAACGAGATCACCTTCCTCTAGGGGCAGAAAATTCCTGCGTCTCTAAATTTTCAACCATGAAGTGCAAAGTCCATATCGTTACTCAAATTTTGAGTTTGGATTTGGATCGTCTGATTAAGAATCCGATCCGAAATGAAACAATGAGAACTTCCAAAAATAAAGATTGTGTTATAAAATATATTTATGTGGATGTTCATTCTATAACTTTCAATATTAATTATCATTTCGTTGCCCACTACCTCCACTATCTCCACTACCATGGACATTTATTTTCTCCTTTATTATTGTAACATCTCTTTCTAGCCTATAAATAGAGGCTTTGTAAATAGAGAATGTGAGACACATATATTATACACAATAGTGGAGAATACAATTCTATTATTGTTCTCTCTATATCTCTTGTTATTTACTTATTTTTATTGCAACTTTATTTTAATTTTATAACACGTTATCAGCACGAATTGCTTGGAAGAAGTTGCAAAGTAATCATGAAAATGACTGACGCAATGATAAGTAATGAAGATCCATGTCTGGTAGACAGTGGAACAACTAATACCATATTGAAAAAGTAAGAAATACTTTTCACAATTGTATCTTGGTGAGACTAATATTCACACTATATCTGGCACACGTAATTTAATAGAAGGCTCCGGAAGAACTTGTATTTTGTTACCTGAAGGAACAAAATTAATAATAGATGATGCATTATATTCAAGTAGATCCAGAAGAAATCTACTAAGCTTTAAAGATATTCGAAAGAATGGTTATCATATTGAAACTATGAATGAGAAAAATTGTGAGTATCTTCATATCACATCTATTAAGAATGGCCAGAAGATCATAATTAAAAAGATGCAAGCAATGTCATATGGATTATATATTACTTATATAAGTAAAATAGAATCAAATATGGTTGCTAACCCGAAGTTAGCCGTTACTAACCAGAAGTTAGTTGATCCAAAATTATTTACATTATGGCATGACAGATTGGGTCATCCAGGAAATATAATGATGAGGAGAATAATTGAAAGTGCAAATGGGCATCCCCTAAAGGACCTGAAGATTCTATTATCAAAAGATATGACATGCGAAGCATGCTCTCTTGGAAAACTAATTATTAGGCCATCTCCAAATAAAGTTGGACCTGAAGCTCCTTCATTTTTAGAAAGAATTCAAGGTGATATATGTGGACCTATTACACCTCCATGTGGACCGTTTAGATATTTTATGGTGTTAATTGATGCATCAACACGCTGGTCACATGTGAGTTTGTTAGCAACAAGAAATGTTGCATTTGCTAGACTATTAGCACAAATTATTCAATTGAGAGCTAATTTTCCGGATTATCAAATCAGAAGAATCCGGCTTGATAATGCAGGTGAGTTCACTTCTCAAACTTTTAATGATTATTGCATGTCTATTGGAATTACGGTAGAACATCCAGTGGCCCATGTTCATACACAAAACGGTCTGGCAGAATCGTTGATTAAAATATTATAATTAATTGCTAGACCATTACTCATGAGGTCTAGTTTACCGTCTTCCGCATGGGGACATGCCATATTACATGCCGCTGCACTAATTAGATTAAGACCAACTGCTTATCATAAATATTCCCCATTACAATTGGTCTCCGGAAGAGAACCAAATTTGTCCCATCTAAAGGTATTTGGTTGTGCAGTATATGTTCCAATTTCTCCTCCACAACGCACAAAAATGGGACCTCAAAAAAGGTTGAGAATTTATATTGGTTTTAACTCTTCTTCTATTATTAGATATTTAGAACCATTAACAGGAGATGTTTTTACAGCAAGATTTGCTGATTGTCATTTTAATGAATCAATATTCCCAAATTTAGGGGAAGAAAAATAAAAACTGGATAAACAAGTAACTTGGAATTCATTGTTATCTTATCTTGACCCCCGAAGTGGTCAATGTGAACTCGAAGTTCAAAAGATCATAAATATACAAAGAATTACAAATGAATTGCCTGGTGCATTCATAGATATGAATAGAGTTACTAAATCACATATTCCAGCTATAAACGCACCTGCTTGAATTGACATTACAAAAATATCTAATGAATCTAATGTGCGTAGAAAACGTGGAAGACCACTTGGTTCTAAGGATGTAAATTCACGTAAAAGGAAAGAGCAGAATAAAGCAGTTGGTCCAACCCCAGAAGAGGTTGATGGTAAAACTCCTGCAGAAGTCAATAAAACCCCAGAAGAGGTTGATAGTAAAACTCCTGAAGAAGTATATAAAATCCCAGAAGAGATTAATGGTAGAACTCATGAAGAAGTTGATAAAAACCCAAAAGAGGTTGATGAAGTTCCAGAAGAAACTCAAGTACCAAATGATTATGAGATTTCTATAAATTATGTAATAAATGGTACTATATTAAATAGAAATAAAACACATGTTGATGAAATCTTTGCATTCGCTATAGCAAGCGATGTTATAAATGAAGAAGATAATGTGCCAAAAACTCTAGA
The DNA here is from genome assembly GCF_964058835.1 of Carex rostrata. NCBI lineage: Eukaryota > Viridiplantae > Streptophyta > Magnoliopsida > Poales > Cyperaceae > Carex > Carex rostrata. Next base: position 1,252,349 of record NC_135935.1, read on the forward strand.
AGAGTGTAGACATATAAATGATTGGCCTAAATGGAAATATACCATACAAGCAGAATTAAGTTCATTAGAAAAGCGGCAAGTATTTGGACCTGTAGTCCAAACGCCCAAAGATGTTAACCCTGTAGGTTGCAAATGGGTATTTGTCATAAAAAGAAATGAGAAAAATGAGATTGTGAGATATAAAGCAAGGCTAGTGGCACAAGGCTTTACACAAATACTTGGAGTTGATTATGAAGAAACGTATTCATCTGTAGTGGATGCGATAACTCTCAGATTTTTAATAAGTCTCACAGTTGCAGAAAATCTAAAAACGCGACTTATGGATGTTGTAACAGCCTATTTATATGGTTCACTTGACAGTAATATATACATGAAAGTCCCAGAAGGATTGAAAATGCCTGAAGCATATAAGTCAAAACCTAGAGAGATGTACTCTATAAAATTAAGAAGATCTTTATACGGACTAAAACAATCTGGTCGAATGTGGTATAATCGACTAAGTGAGTACCTTCTAAAAGAAGGATATAAAAATAATATAATTAGTCTGTGTGTTTTTATTAAAAGATCAAATTTAGGTTTCACAATCATTGCAGTGTATGTTGATGATTTGAATATTATTGGATCTCCTGAAGAGATTGAGAATACTGCAAAATTAATGAAGAATGAATTTGAGATGAAAGACCTTGGTGTAACAAAATTTTGTCTCGGCCTGCAGATCGAACATCTAAAGAATGGAATATTTATCCATCAATTAAATTATGTTGAAAAAATATTAAAGAGATTCAATATGGATAAAGCTCATCCTTTGAGCACACCAATGGTTGTATGATCGCTAAATGCAGAAAATGATCCTTTTCGCCCACAAGAAAATAATGAAAAAGTGCTTGGTCCTGAAGTACCATACTTAAGTGCAATCGGGGCATTATTATATCTTGCAAATAATACGAGACCCGATATCTCATTTGCAGTAAATGTGTTAGCAAGATATAGTTCCAAACCAATCAGAAGACATTGGAATGGAATTAAACAAGTATTTCGGTATCTCTGCGGAACTAGAGATATGGGGTTATACTATAAAAATGATACAAAATCCAATTTAGTTGGATATGCAGATACGAGATATTTATCGGATCCACATAAAGCACGATCTCAATCAGGATATGTATTCACCTATTGTGGAGCTGCAATTTCATGGCGATCGACAAAACAAACTCTTACGGCTACATCTTCAAATCACGCTGAACTGGTCGCCTTATACGAGGTGGGTCGAGAATGTGTTTGGTTACGGTCAATGATTCAAAATATTCAAGAAGAATGCGGACTTGTAAACATCAAGGTAAATCCTACTCCGCTATATGAAGATAATGCAGCATGCATTGCACAAATCAAAGAAGGATATATCAAAGGAGACCGAACTAAACATATTGCACCAAAGTTCTTTTCGACACATGACCTACAAAAGGAAGGCGTAATAGATGTTTGCCAAGTCCGATCAATCGACAATCTAGCAGACCTATTCACAAAATCTTTACCGACAAAGATTTTTGTACAACTCACAAAGAAGATAGGTCTACATCGATTGAAGGATATTCGATGATATAAAAATGAGGGGAAGCATTATACGCACTGTACTCTTTTTTCCTTAACCAAGTTTTTATCCCAATGGGTTTTTCTTGGTAAGGTTTTTAATGAGGCAGTACATGGTCCTGAAGTATCATGTTGATCCTGAAGTATCATGTTAATATCGATCCCTAAGTATCATATTAACAGCGTATAATGAAAGATGAACATCCAAGGGGAAGTGTTATAAAATATATTTATGTGGATGTTCATTCTATAACTTCCAATATTAATTATCATTTCGTTGCCCACTACCTCCACTATCTCCACTACCATGGACATTTATTTTCTCCTTTATTATTGTAACATCTCTTTCTAGCCTATAAATAGAGGCTTTGTAAATAGAGAATGTGAGACACATATATTATACACAATAGTGGAGAATACAATTCTATTATTGTTCTCTCTATATCTCTTGCTATTTACTTATTTTTATTGCAACTTTATTTTAATTTTATAACAGATTGGAAGAGTTCTTTTAACTTTGCACGAATCTTAAATAGAATCCCACAAACAAAGAGGCGCTATATTGAGTTAAACTTGGTTGGAAGTTAATTTTGACCGTAAAATAGTGGGTCTCATTGTCCAATATCTAAAAGGATAATTGTCCGTACAAACAATAGGATCAATTGACTTCATTTAATTTCAAAATTTTATACTTGTGCCTTTATTCTATATAATTGATTTATCCATATCTGACTTTCATAGCTTCAAAATCTAGCACCGTCGCTTCTGAATATGATGGATCGATCGGATCTAAACTCAAATCAGATGATGTGAATTCAAAGTGCACGACCTAATTAAAACCTTTAGAAAAGAGAATTATGCTCTTGCGATACTACGCCGAGTTGAAGCATACCATTGTAGATATTGGTAGTAAGAGATATATATATCCATGGACGGAACTAGAAAATTTTAATATGAACGACTGAAAATTAAAATGCACAATTGTAATTAGTGGAATTTGAACTCAAAATCTCTCAACCACAAAATAAAACTTTAACCACTGGACTACAACTAAACATTTATCATTTATTGTGAGTGGCTAGACTGTATAAAGAGTTTAAAAAAAAATCAATTAAATTTATATATATATATATATATATATAATTAAAATTTTAAAATGATGACTTAGTCACCTTTGGCTAAACTTTAGATACCCATATAAATATATAATATTTGGGAGTAAGAGATCCATACTAAATTTAATATAACTGACAATAAAATGGTTTAGGGAAAGTCGTATGAACCGAGTGAAATAGAAAAAGGAATTGCATTATGTTGAGAATTTGGAAAAAGAAATTATGATAAATTTTGGGACATGTGATTATTGTTTTTTCTAGATTTTAAAAGAAACATAAGAAATGGCCTTGTTAGTGGACTTTCTTCATCTCTATTTGTTTCTTTTTAGCGAGAATGAAAATATTCAGCCTTTATCTTAAAATTTGCAAATACAAAGAACGGCCCATTAGAAACTTCACAATTGGAGATGACAAGCCCGCATTCCGGGCCCAATTTTAATTTCATATTTTGATCATAATTTTATTTGTAGATTCAACATTTTAGTAATAATAAAGCAAGACCTTGTCGACTGGCCGCACGGCATGTATGTACATTACAAGCCTCATAGAATCTGAATTCAGTGATTAAAAAAAAAAAAATCTTTATATCTTATCTACCAAGTACCAATTAATGATGTCATGCGACTTCCCGACTATACATATGTTGTGCATGCCATTTGAGGAAAGTCCATTCCATACATCAGCCTCAGATCTTTATAAAACAGTACATCTTGGTACCGCTGTAGTCTAATTACTGTGAAACTTGTAAAGAAGCATACTTCCGTGTGAAACTGAGAGTCTGAGAGAACGATTACAAGTGGAAAAAGGTGTGTGAGAGATCTGTTATTATTTTCGCAAAATAATTCTAGAACTTTTTCTTCTCTTTTTTTTGACAATCAGAGGTTCAATTATCTAGTTTTTCTTATAGAATTCTCTGTACCTTTTTTTTTTTTTTTTGACTTCTGCTTTAAAAATATGAAACTGTTTTGTGTTATTTCTCTACATGTGTTAATTTCTGTTAACACTAATTTTATCTGTCTTAGCACCATTATATAGATCATATATAGTTCATGTGCTTTTTTACTTTATCAAACATATTTCTACAAAATTCAGCATGTTACCATGCATCTGTTTTTTTTTTTTTCAAGTTTTAAGAATATAAGATATAGATTTCAGAACAGTAAAGAAATATTCTTTGGTACTCTTTCAATCATACAGAACTTTTATAAGCTTATTTCATTTACACTTTTCAGATCTGGTTATATATATTTCATGGAGAGAGAATTCTTTTCCCAATTCTACTTTGGAAACATCAATGGTGAAGCAATCAGAGAAGGCAAGAAGCTCCAACCAAATGAACCTCAATTTGGTGATTTTAACTTCGCAACTACCAAACAAGATGTAACTATAGCTGGTATCCCCCAAAGAGAAGAAAACAACACTATGGTGGTCAATTTCTCACACCTGCCAAGATCAGTCAATTCTATTGATGTCCCATTTAATAAGGCTAATTTAGGAAGTGGTGAATCCTCTACTTCAGTGGACTCAATGGGGTTTCAAGCAAAAGAGAAGGGCATTTTTGAAAATGAGCAGAGTAAAACAAACAAAAGAAAAGGAAGAGATGCATCAGAATTTGACGCCCAAAGCAAGGTGTGTGAATATTTTTCGTAAATCATTATGAAACTTTGTAACTTCTTTCAGTTGCGCACTAAATATAATTAATTGGTGCTATTTCACAGTTCTGCACTTTCTTTACCACGCGGTGCTTGTTATAATTTGTGCGAGCTTAATTATAAAATTTATGGTTTTGCCTTTCAACGATAAATTCAAATCGTTAGATTGATTTATTTTCTGATATATATGTTATAAACAAACTTATTAGGTTTAGAGATCATTTCGTATAAAGTCAAATTAGAAGTTTTTTTGATAGGTTTAATTTATATTATTTTTAATCACTTGACTTTATATTAATAATGTTAAATATGGCACTCATAAAATAGAACAGTCTTAACAATTTAATATAATGTTAAAACTTAAAAGTCAATACAGTAAATTTTGAAATTAAACTTGTGAACTATCTTCTCAATAATTAATTAATATAGATATCTCAGCAACAAAATATTATCTGTCATGTAGAGATATGAAGATGAAGAAAATGGATCTGATGCAAGAAAGTCTGATCAGCGCATCACATCATCCCGAAGAAGCCGACCGGCTGAAATGCACAATCTTTCAGAAAGGGTACATTTTCTTATTAAAATTTCTTTAATTTTATTTGAAATTTTTAGTATTCGGAGGGGAATAAGCTTGAACATAACTTTCTAATTCATTTTCTTATCTTGAATTACAAATTAACATTAATTAATATTTTTAACCTAATTAATAATGTAGAGGAGAAGGGATAGAATAAATGAGAGATTGAAGGCTTTGCAAGAGTTATTGCCGCATTGCACCAAGGTAACCCAAAATTCAAATTTTATAGACCAATCTCATGTTCAAAATTGTATTCTAAATTGCATTAAGTCACTATCTAGATATAATTCTAATTTGTCAATTTTTTTAATTAGACCGACAAAGCATCAATGTTAGACGAGGCAATTGAGTACTTGAAATCTCTACAAATCCAGCTTCAGGTACTATAAATTTAGTAATGCACAGTATCTTCCAAAATTTTTAAATATACCATTCAAAAAAGAAAAGTTAAACCAAATAATTATAATTTGACCAGAATTTTATTTTGACATGAACGCAACTTGAAATTACAGATAAAAATTAAATGTTCGCAGTGTGAACAATAACCTTTTTTTCTACTCACAACCGTTTTTTCTTAGATTTTCTGGGCCCTGAATTTCTTTAGCCAATCAAAACACATTGAAAACAAGATTTCGGTCAAAGTTGTTAAAAAAAAAAAGTTGTTGTTCGCAACGTGAAGTTGCGAACACTCAATTTATGTCTGCAATTTCACGTTGTGACCATGTCAAAAATTGAATTTCTCAAGATTCTGTGATTATTTAGTTTACTTTTTTTTTTTAAATGATAAAAATAAAAATTTCGGCAGTATCTTTTTAATGAAATAACACATAATTAAAACGGTGTATACCTACCTACCTTTTAAATCATCAATGGACTCCTTTTTCCAATGTGTGATCAATTAAGTTATACTAAACTGGTATATACATATTCCTCCTCTTCAGAAAAAAAAAATATGAAAATTAAAAGGTATCCCCTTCTGCATGTAGCATTTAGGGGTACATAGTACATACAAAACTTGAGTTGTTGTTGGTAGTTGGTATCAGTATCCCCAATGAGAATACATAAGCCAGACAATGGAATTTAGGCCATACCATGCATTATAATATTGAAAAAATAATAATAATAATAATAACATATTCAATGATTGCTGTAATGTAGCAGATGATGTGGATAGAAAGCGGCATGGTACCCATGATATTCCCGGAGAGCCATCAATACATATCCATCACGGCCACGGATTATCATCATGTGAATTCCTTGCCTTATAATCCTAGAATTACAAGGTCTCTTTTTGATGATCAATTGAAATCAAGGGACCTAAATGCAAACCAACCTGTAACAACTACTGCTCAGACTGACAATCTCTACTTGCATAAATTTTCGCTGCAGGTTTGTCTCAATTTGTAGACGCATATTTTGTTTTGTAATTTATTCGCTTTATTTTGGAGCGAAATTCTTATGAATATCATGTTTTATATTAATTTAGGGAACTAACCAAAGAGAATTTGGAGCAGGAACGGTGCAAGAACCGCATTTTGCCGATGGATTGGTCATAGATGGAAGTTCCTTCTTGTAAATTGAAGTTTTGTGATATTAATTATTATGTAACATCTTTAATGGTTTTATTGTGCTAATTAATTATATAAAAACATTTGCAGAAGAGGTTTTCCGTTAGTTTATTGTATTTTTCTGATGCATCATGTAATTTTGTGATATCATCATGTGTGCAACCCAAAAAAGGTTACAAATTACACTTTTTAATCAAGTATACTTCCTAATTAAATAAATATTTTTACTATAACCTTTTTATGACAATACTTTTTTATGTTAATATAAATAAAGGAGGGATCCAATGCTCGTGATGGTCGGTGTCAAATGGTTTTAATATTTTTTATCGATAATTAAATTAACAAGCTGAAATTGTTATATATATTTTAATTTATCTTAATTTACATGCATACCAATATGAATCGTTAGATATATTTTAAATTAACAAATATAAATCATCTTATATTAACAAACACAAACTGCTAGAAATATTTTTATCATCTTAGTTACATGCATATAAAAAATTATGAGATCTTGGCTACATTGTGATAGCCAGCAAGAGACGGGATAAATCCCCAATAATTGATCCGTTGATTTGTTAGCTCTTGATGCATATAAAAAAAAAAAAAAAAAAAAAAAAATAGAAATGATGTAATTTCTTCGTATACACATATCTAATCAATTAGTTTTTTATTTATTTTAAAGTTGAAAATATAAATATTTGAGATATAATTTTATTGGCACCGATTTGACACTATGATCCGCATTGAATTTCTCCTCATATAATAATTGAGTAGCTTTATAATCGGAGATATATTTTACTAATTGCAAATACATTTTTGCTATAGTGCATATTTTTTTTCTTTCAGTTTTATTTTATTTCGAGCAGTTTTATATTACACCCATTTTTATGGCACACATATCTGAGATCTTTAATAAAAATAATCCAAATAAAAAAAATATTAATGTAGTAGATGTACTTTCAATCATTTAAAATATAACGTGTTCCAATATGGTCAAATTTAAAAGACTGGTAACTCATCAAATGATTTGAAATTTCCCATTATTTATTTTTTATATTTTTTCATAGACAGTCAAACAATTTCCTAATTAGATAAAATTTAATAACTTATATACACCATAATCAAATAATTTAAGTACGTACATCTGTACATATCTGATGCCGTAATGTTAATTGTTATGAGTTATGACACCACACCATCATAATTTTATGTACCGCCCAATCAAATCAAATGACCAAAATTAATGCTTTAGTTTTATAGAGGATTATTTTATCTGATACCAACCATCAAAATTTAACAGGACGTACAGCCTACGATGAAAAAATTAATGTATTATTGGCATTGCCATCGCTACATTTGAACATTTAAATTGTGATCGTTATAAAAAAAATACTAGGTGCATATATATAAGTGGAGTTAGGCTGGGGTGCTATGGATAGCATAGTGGCCTCTATGCTACGGCTCAATATTCGAGTTTTCAAAATCCAAACGGTCGATCCGAACCGTTCATCTTATTCTCCATATTAATATCTGCTTGGAGACCAAATTTTATAATTTTCTGAATTTTTTTACTATTTATTAAGCCACTTTGAAAATCGCTAATCCAACGGTTTTACTGTTTTGTGCAGCCACCGTTGGATCAACAATTTTGTAAAATACTTAATAAATAGTAAAAAAATTCAGAAAAATGTAAAATTTGGTCTCCAAGCAGATATTAATATGGAGAATAAGATGAACGGTTCGGATCGACCGTTTGGATTTTGAAAACTCGAATATTGAGCCGTAGCATAGAGGCCACTATGCTATCCATAGCACCCCAGCCTAGTGGTTTGCTAAACCCCTAACGGGTTCAACCCGTTTTGCCCGGCCCGTACCCGTTGCCCGGGTACAAACGGGTAGACGGGTAATAAACGGACCGGACAACCTAATTTGAAAAAAAACCCGTTATACCCGTACCCGTCTACCCGCCTACCCGTACCCATCTACCCGTACCCGACCCGTTTCACTTCAAAAAAAATTGAATTTTTTGAAAAAAACAGAAAAAAAAAAAACCGGGCGGACCGGACCCGTACCCGGATACCCGGATCCGTACCCGCGGTACCCGTACCCGTCAACCCGCAACGGGTACGGATAATAAACGGACCGGATAGAGGTTTTGGAAAAATTACCCGTCTACCCGTTACGGGTTTTACCCGTACCCGACCTACCCCTTTACCCGTCCTACCCGTTACCCCTAACGGGTAACTCAGAACGGGTCACGGGTAACCCGTTAGCAAACCACTACCCCAGCCTAACTCTATATAAGTGCCATAGATTTACCTTTTATCAGTACCACCTCCGTATTTTGGTACGGATACCAAAATAAAATTATTGATCAAGCTACAAAACAAATTGCAGATGTATTCGTCACTATTTAAATTTGGAATGTGTGAAATAAAGTTGTGGTAATTTGAAAGTCATTTAGCTAAAATAATATAAAATATTTCGACAATCGAGATTTGACAGTTAGCTGATTAATTAAATTGTAAATAACTTAAAAACCTAAACCCTAAACCCCATAATTAATACATACATATATATATATATATATATAGAGAGAGAGAGATGGGCTATGGTGCATTGCAATGCATGAACCCTTTTATGCATTGCACTATTAATTATGGATTTAAAGTTCAAACGACCAATCTGAACCGTTCATCTTGTTCTTCATATTAATATGTGCTTGGGGACCAAATTTTACATTTTTTAGAATTTTTTTACTATTTATTAAGCCACTTTGAAAATCGCTGATCCAACGGTGGCTTCTGATTTTACTGTTCCAAACAGTCACCGTTGGATCAGCGATTTTCAAAGTGGCTTAATAAATAGTAAAAAAATTCCAAAAAATGTAAATTTTGGTCTCCAAGCACATATTAATATGGAGAACAAGATGAACGATTTGGATCGGTCATTTGGACTTTGAATCGGTGATTTATGGTCCAATGCACACCATAGCCTATGCATTGCAATGCACCATAGTCCATCTCTCTCTCTCTCTCTATATATATATATATAGAGAGAGTTAGGTTGTGGTGCTATGGATAGCATAGTGGCCTCTATGCTACGGCTCAATATTCGAGTTTTCAAAATCCAAACGGTCGATCCGAACCGTTCATCTTATTCTCCATATTAATATCTGCTTGGAGACCAAATTTTACATTTTTCTGAATTTTTTTACTATTTATTAAGTATTTTACAAAATTGTTGATCCAACGGTGGCTGCACAAAACAGTAAAACCGTTGGATTAGCAATTTTCAAAGTGGCTTAATAAATAGTAAACAAATTCAGAAAATTATAAAATTTGGTCTCCAAGCAGATATTAATATGGAGAATAAGATGAACGGTTCGGATCGATCGTTTGGATTTTGAAAACTCGAATATTGAGCCGTAGCATAGAGGCCACTATGCTATCCATAGCACCTCAGCCTAACTATATATATATATATATTTTTTTTATTTATTTAAATATTACTATAAATAATCTATTGTAGAATTATTTTATGGAACAGGGTTAAAATTATTTTCATGTCTCGCATCCTTATCTTCATTTTTAAAAATTCAAATAATCGATCCGAACTGCTCAATATTATATTCATATTAAAGTGTGTTTGACAACCAAATTTTATATTTCTTTGAAAATGTTTTACTATTTTTTTTAGTTAGTATAAAACTATTGTTTTTTATGGTTCGAAATTTTCCGAAAAAAAGCTATGATTTTGCACCTAACTAAAAGAATAGTATTTTTTTAAAAATAAAATTTGACATTCAAAAATATTTTAATATAGGAGTCAAGTTCAACGATTCAGATTAACTGCTTGGATTCTGAAAACGAAATAAAAATATGAAACGTGGTTAAGACATAAAACACACTATGCATTTCAACCTGAACTCGTATCCTATCTTCCTCAAAATAAAAATAAAATAAAAAAATAACTCTATCTTCCTCAAAATAAAAATGACAAAAAAGACTTTATCCTATTCTATTCACGTTGATTTTGCCTTAAAAGGCGCAAGATAAGCTCAGGGTTTTCGTGATTACATAAAAGTCGGTCCCCTTGCTAGCGCCTAAATTGGCCGTTGCGGCGTTGCCTCTTTCTGACAAGGTCCCAAGGCATGTGTTGAGATATCATCCGTGTCATTCATATCAATAAATCTTATATAATTATTTTTTCAACAGCTTTAATATCCAGGGTTTTCGTGAAGATAAGGATTTATATATTTATTTATTTATTTATAAAGCACTCGTTGGGACTTGGGAGGAGCGGGGAGCCCACTGTATGGGCCTATACTCCTCTTTAGATTATAGATAAGATTTACATTTATCACCGTTTGAGCATTAGAGTTGGGAATTCGGATCCTCCCCGGTACCGGTACCGGTACCAGTACCAGTACCGTCAAAAGGGAATTTTTTAGATTTAGTGGATCCGAATCGTTCTTATAACTTTGCAATTACAAATAATACTGGCCCCCGTTATTCCGAATAACTGAGACGGAGCTAATAACAACGTACGTGGTTAATTGATCTTCGTTTATTTTCAAAATATTTATATTTATATATAATATTTTTCTATACAGTTTAGAGTAAAATACTATGGGCACTGTAAAATTGACTTCATTCACGGTATTAATATTTTATATGATTGTTCATTTATGTTTAGTCTCTATAATTTAAAGGAAACTGTTCATCTGAGTTAGATATCTGTGGAGGTGCAGAATCTACCTAGACATCAATCAACTCAGACAGAATATGCTGGTTACTAAATAACCATAAGGATATGTAAAAAAATTACTCGTTTATTGGCGTGTTCATGGTTTTTTTGGTGTTATAATCTGTTCTGTTTTCTTGTTGACTACTTGTTTTGGTTATGCTATGTTGTAATAGGTTTCTATATATTGTCTTGCTTTGTTGGTATATTGTCCCAAGCCGATTGATACTAGTTGGATATTGTATGATTTTCGATTATATGAAAATCGGTGGCTAAGCCACTTCTTTCAAAAAAAAAAATATATATATTTAATAACTATGTTAATAAGAGAGTTGGAACTTGAGATACGACGAATGTCAAAATGTTGATATATTTTAAATAAAGAAATAAATATTGTTCAAAAGAAGACATGTCTATATTGTAAAATATGTAGTTAACAAAAAAAAATATAAATGATAAAATTTGAGATTTTATATTTTATTTTAATGGTACATATTCAAATACATGTCCTAATAAATATGTTATAAATTAATTGTATGATAGCTAAGGTTTAAAATTTATTCAAGATAAGTCTCAAAATTAAACCATAAAAAAAAAAAACACGTTTCCATGTTACGGTGTTTTTTTTTGGTTGAATTGATTGTGCTGTGAAATTCATGTTTTCTAATGATTTAAATTACTTTCATCAGAAGGCATTATATGATGTGTTAGTAGCTGTGTGATTAACATGAACCTCAAAATCAATTGTATTTTATCCTTTATAATATGGAATTTATAGATATGGGATCCCGATAGTCATATTTTGAGTGAAAATAAAATAAAACATTAACTGTGGCACAAATTGCATAAAAATATGAACAATTATACAGGAACATATTCAGAATTTTCGTCAGATAGTAAAAAAAATAGTGTATTAGATTTAAATAACTAATCGAATTTAAACCCATTAACTAATCAGGTACTAGATAATAAAATGCTTCAACTTAAAATTTTCAATAGTCTGACTTATAATTCTAATTATCAAATATAATTAAAAAATTTATTTTTATTTTAACTCTAATTTAACCAAATTACAAATCAGAATTTCGGGAACAAAAAAAATGTTCAAGAAAAATAATTTAAAATTCAAGGGACAACTGCCTCTCCCTTTCTCTGGGTCCAATGTAGATCTTCCCCTGCAAACATGAACAAAAGCATTTTAAATTTACTACAGCTAAATTTAGCGAATAATATTTGGTTCATCTGTTTGATTTTATATCACATCAAATTACATGCAGCTTAGATGTTTATCCGTACAAAATTTATAATACTTTTGTGTGTTTTTGTCATATTTTTATGCAACTTAGACCGCAATTTTAAAGAATTTTCCTCTATAAATATCTATCGCGACGATAGACATGTTGCAAGTCGTGGATCAACGATCGGTTTCGTTTCTAATTGATTCCTAGACAGATCAGGTCTCTGTAGTTATCAAGAGCTGGACATTCGGACCGTTGATTTCAATTTATTTAAAACGAATGGAGAGAAGAAAAGATTGTGATTTTCTGACCCAAATAAAATTTATAATTACGAATCAGGGCCTAGTTGTGTGCTTTGTTCAAATAAAATCAATTCAATTAAGCTTAAGGAGGAAGTTCATCTCTTGGGCCCATGATCAGATACTTTTCATTAGCAGGCCTATAATTTGGGCCAAGGCCTATAATTTTTTTTACAATTTACATTAAAATGGATCGGAACCGATAAATTGGGAAACCCGTTACCGCATTTTCGTTGTTAAGATTGTTTTAGAGAGGATTTTACCTTCTTTGTCGGAATTATCGATTTCAGAAAATTTTAAAAAGTAGGAAAAATGCAAGACAACATGAATATACAAACACAGTACCCACTAATGAATTAGATATATTATGCAATTTTGATTTTAAACAGAATCACGGAATTTGTTCTCCAGGAATTGTGTTGAACATAATATCTCGTTTACACTTTATGTGGAGCAACCAAGACTTTCATGCTATAAGAATAAAAAACATATTAGATATCAATTATCTAAAATTTTCATACTAAGTATGGATGTCAACTTTATATATATCATAATATTTTGTTTGAAACTATATAAAAAAAAATGTACAAGTATAGAAATTTTGAAAATAAAAAATATAAATCAATTGACCATATTCACTCCACATAGATCTGTCCTGCACTTTATCTTACATAAATAAATTATTTTTTCAACCACAACAAGTCTAATAAAAAAATTCTATTTGAATTTGTAAGTTGCTGGTTACAAAAAGTTTGTAAAGGATTACAAGAAGAGAAAATAATAAAATGGCTAATTTCATTATTCAGTTGTCGTATATTGAAGAAAGATAAATCAATTGACTATATTCACTCCTCGTAAATCTGTTCCAGCACTTTATCTTACATAAATAAATTATTTTTTCAACCGCAATAAGTTTAATAATAAAACTCTACTTGAATTTGGTTACAGAAAGTTTGAAAAAAGTTACAGAAAAAAAACAATAAGATAGCTAATTTGATTATTCAATTGTTATATATTGAAGAAAGTTATTTTTTCTTCAAAAATAAACAAATCAACTCCTCGTAAGCTCCGCTATCCTTCTTGTAAGCTCCGCTTCAGACAGTTAGGAGATTTTGAAGATGAAGTTGTGAGAGTCGTCCGTCCACTTCGTTCTTTTGCCTCACCACCTTTATCCCTTGTTCTTCTGGTTCATTTTGACTCGCTCTATTCGAGCAGATGATTTTATCGCCGCTCAACGCTCTGTCTCACTATGTTCAAATAGGTGCTCCCATCCAACGGATCTGATCACTACTCACTGGTCCATCTCATTTCACTCCAATTGAGCAGGTGCTTCTGTTTAATAGATCTAGCCACCACTTTTCGCTTTGTCTCGACTCTCCAGGTTCGACTGAGGGTATTGTGAATTTGCTCCACTCGCTGTGTTGTTGTGGTTATGTTTGGTGATGATGATGATGTGTTTTCTTCTTTCCTCTTTCCTCCCCTCTTATTCTCTTTTTGTCTCTTTTCACAATTGTGATCCATTGTGAGGTGATTATCTTGTTCCGGTCGACTCAACTCCCGGTTTGGTTTGATTTGTGCCTCTTCGGTTGAGTGGTGTTGTCCTGGTCCGGTTAATTCAATTCCCTGTCCGATTTGATTTAGTGCCTCCTCGGCTGAAGTGGTGATTGTTCTGGTCCTATTGGTTCAGATCAGTACTCCTAGGCGGTGTTGACACAGTCACACTCGCTCTACTGCTATGTTTACATATCAAGAGAAGAGAATGATCATGCCTATTTACTTGCTAATTTGGTGTGAACTGAACATTTCGCAACTACTTATTTTACTTTTATTTTTTCCTTTAATTTTTAGTAGTAAGATATTTTACAAGTAGTTTAGTGTATATAATACTAAGAATATCTATATTGGAACAGACTTATAATTTACTCTGATATTTAATAAAATTCGCCTAAAGACTTGCCACCAAAACAAACTTTTCTTCTTTTTGCTAGTTTTCCTTTAACTATTAGAATGTTATTATAAGTACTTATTTTATCTTATTATACACTACGAAAATATATTTTTTATTAACCAACATCTTATTTCATTCACGACCACTCTCTCGTTTACTTTTTGAAACAAATACTCTCTTTAAAATGATCGCGTCAATGAACAAGAGCAGAACAGAAAATCATAATAAGAAATGTTGAAATTAAAATGCCATATAATTAATGTGAGATTTAAACTCAATTTTCATAACCACAAAGAAGAGCAATAATCACTAAATTACAAGTAAATATTTAATATTTTATAAGAAAAATTTGACTATATAAAACATTTAAAAAAATTGTATTATATTTTAGTATACATAATTAAAATTTTAAAATTATAAAGATAGCTAAGCAACTCTATGAATGTACGCAGATCCGTCCTTGTGCCTACCGTTTGTTCAAAGCATGTCATGTGCTGCAAAAACGCTTGCTTCTTTTATTTGCAATGTTAATATATCATGTGTACTGGTTCTCTATTAATTAATTATTTCCAACATAACGTTAAAGATTAATGTCATATGTTATATAACATTTTATTAATACAAATCATGACCTATTTGGCATGTTTCAATGCGTCCTCTTAACCCGTGACTTGTGCAGGCCGGTTCAGACAACATTTATTGACCTGTGACAGATTGTACTCGGTGTTATTCATTTACAGTTTATTAAAATAATGTAGACCATATTCGAGCTCTGTCTAATTCATTAATATTTACTGGCGCAGGTTCACACCTCGTTTGATAATTAATGAGACCGAATCGTCTGCCCTCTTGGGGGTAGGAAATTCCTGTTCCCAGAGTCACTGAAGAGTGGACCCCTAGTAAACAGTAACCAGTTAACTTTAACTCTTTAACAGTAATCGGGCCCACCCTGCAGTGACTCTGGGGGCAGGAGATCTGATCTCATAATTAATATACATCTATCAATATAGCATAATAATGGGTGTCCTACTGTCCTAGCTTCAACCATGTCTACATTTATTATAAAATGATTTAGTATGAATGGTATAGCAAGTAACTTTCACACAGAAAATTGTGTTCAAATTTCAGCGTATGTTACTAAATGATTGAAAATTTTAACTCTCATTTTGTAATGTTAAGAAAAAAAAAATTACAATTTTTTTTTTTGAGTAAAAGTTGAAGGGCAAATTACTCAATTATTTAATATTTACAAATGATTGCTTTTTTCGGATTTCGAACCTAGCTATGATCTCTCACACAGAGAGCATTGTCTTTGCCACTAAATTAGAAGCTGGTTCTCTACAATTAATTAAATTTATTCTATAGAATATAATTTGGATTTACTTTTAAATTTTTAAATTTATGCGAGTGTGTGTATTATATACACACGCACCTTACAATATACGATTTCTTTATTAAATTAACACCTTTTTTTTGCTTGTTTAAAATTAAGAAGAAATGGTTCCTCATCCTGACGAAAAGTATCTCTGTTTATCTGATTTTATTCACCGACCAATGACAACATCCTAATCTGTGACCTTGTCCTCTCTAACGATTGATGAATAAGAACATAAATTATGTTCATACTGGACATACAAATTGTCAATCTGTGACCTTATCGCTCGAAACAAATAATATCAATATTTATGTTTAGATCACAATTGTCCAATCAGAATGCAGAATGCGGAAGCATGAGTGTATGGGGCCACTTTTATAGTTGTGTAGATTCTGATGGGACGATCCAAATCTAAGCATAAATATTTTGTTACCTTAGGTGATATGAATTCGAAAAAATAACATTGGATCATCACGGTCAATAGAAGTTACTAGAAAGCAAAAAAAAAAGCGATTAAAAAGCAATATATTTTTTCTAAAGATAGAAAAATTAAAATTAAAAAAGTAAAATTAGCTCCCGTTGACAGTTTTTTTTATATATTTCGACGTGTCTATCTCTGCTTCTTCACCAGAACTTAATTAATTAATCTTTCCTTAGAGCCAGAAGAGTCAAAATCAAACTTTTGTCCAACTAATAGAGAACAAAGTGCGTGCTTCATTACTATTTCTCATGTATAATATATCGAATTTATTTATTTTTTAATTACTTAATTTCTCACTCATTTTTCCTTCTCAATATTCTGGAGTTTGATTTAATTACCCATTGCTGCATTACTTAACTTGTAAAGATGTTTGCGATGTATGTAAAAGATGCTTTCAAAAAAGTATGTTAAAAATTTAACATACATTGTGAATATTAGTAGAAAAGTACAGATGTTTGCGAATATTGGTCCAGTTATGTTTCTTTTCCCCTTGTATGGAAGATTGGAGTTCGTTTGTTACAAGTAGATCACACAGAGGTATACATTATGTAAACCAAATTTGCTTTGCAATGGACAGAGAACTGTCAAATCACCTAACCAAGTTTCATTACAATGTACATAAGGTGTTAATGCAACAAACTAAAGGTATTAAAATTTAAAGTTGAGCATCCTAGAAATTATCTCTTGACAAGCATTCATACCCGAGATAACAGTTGTAAACTCCATTTCTACAAAGTACTTAATCTCCAGTAACATTGTGCAACTTTATCAATGAAGAAAGCACCTCATTCATATCAGGCCGTTCATCTGCGCTAAAACGAGTGCATGCAAGGGCCAAGTGCAAGACATCAACTATCTTCTCTGCTTCTATCTCGCTCGGTATGTTCAGAGCAGGATCAATTATCTCTAGAACTCTCTCCAGCCCAGTTGAAAGAGAGTTTTCCACAAATTGCTGAAGTGTCAAGTTGTTTTCTATTGTACCTGTCGGACTTCTCTTGGTGAGCAATTCCATCATAAGAACTCCAAAGCTGAATACATCCACCTTTGTTGTCACATTTTGCATGTACGCGAACTCTTCAATTACACGAGAAAATAGTCTCAAAACAAAGATAAAAACAGAGGGCACTACAATGCTAAATAAAATATGGACTTGATTTTCTTATATCTAAGACAAACAATGATACAAGTATGTCGTACTTTCTGCTGAAAAGATTTAACAAGTAAATTTTTTGAAAATTGTAGTTTATACAGACCTTTTATGTTCTTGAATTGTTTAAACCGAAGTAAAACAGTTACAACCTTTAGTCAACTTTCTTGCCAGTTATGGCAGGCATACACTAAATAATTTTTTAATTCCCAGAAGCTGAACTGCACTAGAACTATGTATAATGGAAACAATGTGCAAAATGCATATATATATGTATTACCTGGTGCAATGTACCCAATGGTACCTTGAAGAGCAGAAGAAGCAGATTGGCTGACCACATCTGACAAGTCGACGCCCAGCATTAGTGCGGTACCAAAATCACTCACGTGTACCTCCCAATCTCGATCAATAAGCACATTTGATGGTTTCAAATCACAGTGCACTATTGGGAAGTCATACCCAAAATGTAAATACACCAATCCATTTGCAACTGAAATGCAAACCCTTAACCTCTCATAAATTGAGCTCCATTTTGCTCTATTGGCACCATCTGAATAGATCAGATTATCCAAATTACCATTTTCCATGAGCTCTAGCACTAAAGCTTTGATCTTACCAGTCTCCCATGCATACCCAATCACCTTTACAAGGTTCTTATGCCTAAGCCGGCTTAATGTGGATAACTCAGTGTGGAAGCATTTATCGGATTTGGTTGGAAATTGTTCCAGATTTAACTTCTTAATTGCCACGGCAGTCTCCTCATTTTCAATCCTTCCTTCATACACCGTGCTTAAATTGCTACTACCTACTACATTATCTTTACTAAAGAAATTAGTAGCAATTTCTATGTCACGCTTCGTGTATCTTTTAAGGTCCGAAACAACAAAAACTTCATGCAGGCAAGCACTCTGTGGACTACCTTTATTTTTTCTGTTTTTCCTTAGGTAAATGAGAAGGAATGCAGGCACGATTAGCAAAAGGAGGGAGATCAGAGAGAGAACAATAAGAACCACCATTCCCTTTTTTGAAAAGTTCCTGCCTTTCTCACTGCACAAAGAATAAAACTTTGAACCACATAGAGCTTGATTTCCTTCTAAACTAGATAAACCCAAGCTTTCAAAAATGCCACCTTTTGGAATGGGTCCTACTAGCTGGTTAAATGATAGATTGAGTTGTTTTAAGCTTGTTAGATTAGCCAAACTAGCCGGTATACCTCCACTGAACTCATTTTTTGAAAGATCAAGGGACATAAGATGCTTAAGCTCACCTACGGTTATAGGAATCTCACCAGATAAGTTGTTGTTTGAAAGGTTCAATTTTGCAAGCAAGTCACGTTGTGGGAAAATGCTAGAAGGCAAGTCACCAGAAAGATGATTGCTCGAAAGATCCAATGAGTACAAATTTTTGCATCCTTTAAGAGACACAGGTATTTGGCCGGAAAATCGGTTATTCGAAAGATCGATTTCCTGAACCATAACCAATCCTCCAATCTCCTGTGGTATGGCTCCTGCTAAATTGTTATGTGAAAGATTAAAAATTATCTGCATGTTCTTCATGCTATCCATAACGGATCTGGGTATGGACCCGTTAAGTTGGTTCAGTGAGAGATCTAATGTGAGGAGTTCCTTCAGTTCACTCATGGAATCTGGTATTGTCCCACTAAACAAATTTCCATGCAGGTCCAAGAAAGAAAGAGATTTTAGGTTCGAGATGGGATCTGGTATTTTACTAGAAAAACTGTTCACTGCCAAATTGAGAACAGTCAAACGCCTCAGCTCCAACAGCTGAGATGGGAAGGGACCCACAAGTAAATTATTTTCTAAGGCAAGTAGTTGAAGCGATGAGAGCTTAGATATAGACCAAGGTATTTGCCCTGTGAATTTATTTCGACCGAGTTTCAGTAGGTATAACCTACTGAGGTTTCCTATCTCTTGCGGTATATTTCCTGAAAGTGAGTTGCCTTGTAATTGTAAAATTACAAGGCTTTCGAGTGCACCTACTCTTGGGTTAAGAGAACCCGTCAATTTGTTTTCTGCAAGATTTAGGGTTCTGAGATTGCTACAGTTGAAAATATCATTTGGTATTCTACCGGAAAGCAAGTTATTCCCAAAAGAAAAAAATGTTAGATTTTTCAAATTCCCCAATCCGGTTGGTAGTTCTCCTGAGAAATTGTTAAAGGACATACTTGCATTAAATAACCGGGTGCAATTTGTGATGCTAATAGGTATAGGCCCGCTAAAGGAGTTATTCTGAAGCACCAATTTCTCAAGCTTGTAGAGGGAACCCAGATTAGCAGGTAATGGACCAGATAAATTGTTGGCGCTAAGAGCGAGATATGATAGGTTCGTAAGGTTCATTAAGGAAGGAGGTATTGCACCACTTAACTGGTTTAAATGCAGGGTCAGAACTTGTAGCAAACTCAAGGTACCAAATTCTGATGGTATTTGGCCCGTCAACCCATTCATAGAAAGGCCCAAAGAGACCAATGACTTGCAATTAGATAGAGAAGAAGGAATCGAGGAAGTGAGTTGGTTGTCATATAACCTCAATGTAACTAGGTTTACAAGATTTCCAAGCTCTGGAGGTATTTTACCAGAAAACCGGTTACTGAAAATATTAAGCAAGGTTAAATTTGTGCACTGACCTAGTTCGGGAGGGATGTTTCCTTCAAACTGGTTTGAATAAAGTTGTAAGATCTCTAAATGTGTAAAATTTCCAATTTCTGGAGGTAAGTTTCCTGTGAAATGATTTTCACTCATGTCTAGAGTTTTCATCTTTGTCAGTTTGGCAAAAGAAGGAGGTAGTGGGCCCGACAAATCATTCGTATAAACCTCGAAAATTGACAAATTCTCTGACAAATTTCCAATACACGACGGTATACTACCATTGAGTTCATTTACTTGCAACCCAAGTGCAAAAAGGGAGGTACATTTGCACAAGGTGTCAGGGATGCCTTCAGTTAAGGAATTGTTGCTCAAATCAAGCACTTGTAGGTTCCCTAAGTTCCCAAGTTCGGGTGGGATATGACCCATTAAGAGGTTTCCATATAGGATAAGTTCAGTTAAATTTGGTAGCATACCCAGTTGAGGTGGTATCGGTCCAGAAAAATTGTTTACAGAGAAATCAATCACTTGAACAGAAGAGATGTTACCAAGATATGGAGAAATGGTGCCATTGAGATAGGTCTCCAAGAAGGTAATGGAGATTATAGAACTGGAGGCATCACAAGCAATCCCTGACCAGTTGCAATAGTGGGTTGTGTCTGTCCAATTGGATAGTGTGCCAAATGGGTCATCTGAAATTGAGGCCTTAAATGCCATTAACGCCTCCAGTTGCGTATCTGAAACAGGAGAGGAGGCCATGGCAAAGGTTAAAAAGATGGTTTGAGGGAGAAGAAGCGTTATAAGCAGGAGTGATAAAATATGGTCAGGTAACTCAGGTTTCATCTTTGGAGACATGGAATGTCAGTGACTAGAGAGTATAGTTTTGTTTTCTTTTTGATAATACTTGAGAGTATCGTGACTCCAGTGAGAAGAAAGGTTATTATATAGATGCAACTATTATGCAGAATGATCCCTCAACTTTACAAAACTTTGACAATTCAAAAACCGCTGCTTTATAATTGTAATGCAATGTGCGCACACGGCCCACCAAACAGTACGTGGAAATCTGATAAATTAGGAGGCTGGAGCCATTCTGCCAGTGCCAGTTGATTCAATTTGTTTTAGTTGTATGCTTCATGGGATGTCACGAGAGAAATTGCTGGTGCAGAAGTCCACTGAAGAGACAAAGCCCCCAAGAAAAAGACAAGATGTCATCTAATATTGTTAGAGATTAGAGAGTGACTAATGAAAATAAAATAAAATGAGGTGGGAACATTTTGTAGCCGACATCAGAAATGACAAAAAATTTAGCCAACTAGCAAAACTGCAAAAGCATTGGTTCTTTTGACCAGTAGTCAACATAGACTTCAAGTTTCGTCCTCTGGCATTCTCTGTTCTTAATTTTTTATTACTACTTTATGAAGTGCATGTTTTTATTTTTATTTTTTTATTTGAAGTATATCCGTAGTGCAAACATTACTAATAAAAGGTTGATACCAATCGTCTAAAGTTTTGAATTCTGAAATTTAAAAAAGTGATTCAAACAATTCAACTACGGTCTACGGGCGTATTAAATTAGTGCAAGTTTTTCAAGCGTAACAACCATCTTCCATAAATTTATTATCTTAATAATTGCTATAATTTTTTTCACATATTGAAAATATACACTTGTTTATTATGTTGATGTGCACCTGTCTATAATATTAATGCATACTTGCATATATTAATTAGGATGAAACTGTTGATAACTATCACATGATTTTGAGTAAAGGCAATGCTCATTTTGATAGTTGTCATGCAATTATTTTGATCTTCTAAACTCATTTCTGAACTCCCAAATATATATTTGACTATTGGACAATTATACACTCAAGTAATGCACCAACGTTAATGTCAATGTATATATACTTAATTATATATTTATTCATTTTTAAGTTGATAAATAATAACTAGAGGCGATAAAAAAGATGAGGACTTGATAAGTATAATACTCCTATTTCTAATATCTTAAACTCGTCACAGCCCACAGGACAAGTTAAAAATTGTTATAGATAATTTAAATAAGTTGACAGTGTTAATTTAGGGAAAATGAAAAGAAGAAGAAAGAAAGGGAGAGAAACGCGTGGGGTTCTGTTAGGTCAAGGACGGAGTTTGCCAGTGACAGCAGAATTTTTATTTTTATTTTTATTTTTATTTTTGAGACAGTAGTGGCCATAATGACAACCTTATAAGACCAAATGTGTAGGCCACACAGTTTATTTATTCGTTCCACACTGTACCATGAGAAAATGGAGTGATGCACAGTCCACTTAATCAAAGTGTCAAACACAGTGAAAATGTGTAGGTCACTGTTACTCTCTCAAATCCTTCAATTTTATATATATACTACAAATAAAGATACGTCACTGTTTAAAAAAAGAGGACGGTTCAAATGCACCAAAATGCACCTTATCTTTCAAATCTTTTTTTTTTTTTCATTTTCAAAGTCCGAATAGTAAATCCGAACCGTTAGATGCGATCTATATATTAAGATGTGCTTGGAGACCAAATTTTACATTTTTTGGAATTTTTTTACTATTTATTAAGCCACTTTGAAAATCGCTGATTTTACATTTTCTGGACCATTGGATCAGCGATTTTCAAAGTAGCTTAATAAATAGTAAAAAAATTCCAAAAAATGTAAAATTTGGTCTCCAAGCACATCTTAATATATAGATCGCATCTAACGGTTCGGATTTACTATTCGGACTTTGAAAATAAAATAAAAAAAGAATAGAGTGCATTTGGGTGCACAAAAATTTGAGTGCATTTGAACCCTCCTCTTAAAAAAATTAGATAAAATATATCACTGCCCATATATCTGTAAAACAATAAGATCCGAGTCTATATAATTAATTATACATATATAATACCGATCTGATTGGTTACGCAACTTCAAATTTTTGACTTTCGAGATTCAAACGGTTTCATATAATTCGAGCTGCTCGATTCGATCTAAATATAAATATACTGCATAAAAAGTAGATCATATATGTATTTTGAAGGTGTTTTTACTATTATTTTAAATACAAAAAATGATTTGAACCGTTTAATTTTATTTATTTTAATTTTGTAAGAAATTAAGCTTAAAATTTTTAAAATATGTTTTTGTTACTTTATTAAATAGGATTATCAAACTTAAAATTTAAAACCATAATACTAGTTAATTGATGTTATGCATAACAACATAAATTGACTCTCTAACTTATGATATATGAACTAGAGCGAAGGCGTAGCTAGTAATAAAGATAGAATGAGGATCAATTGATTCTCATATTATTTTTCAAAAAATTTAAATTTGTACATTATTTTCTATATATTTTAGAGTAAATATTATGAGTACTATAAATTTGATTTTCATTCGTAATATGAAATTTTGTATATAATTGACTCTCACAGTCATAAAGTCCGACTTTGCTATGAAACATAGTTTGAAAACCATCAAAAGGATACCATTTGAAATCAATTGTAGAGAATTTATTATATGACATAATTCTTTGTTTGAAAAAAATATTATCCAATAGAAATAAAATGAGTGGAGGCTGGGACCAGAAAAATTATTTGCGGCTGTTGGAATTGTGTAGAGCCCACAGAGCGTTCATACATACATTTTCTAACGATGATATAACATCCTGCCGCGGTTTGACAATTTTTACCCATTTTTTGGCATCAATGCACCAAATCTTTCAAAATTACAGAATGAACTTTTCAGGTAATGGTAAAATTGGAACTTTAAAAATAACAAAAGAGATATATTGTTCTTAAAAGAAAAGAGAGATATAGACCCATTGCAAAATGAATTAATCTCATAGTAAAATGTCAGAGACAAAATATATACGCCTGTGCTTTTCTTTCATTGATTAAAATTCTTTCATGAAGCAACTCAAGTATGACAGCGTTTAGTAACTTTAGTTTCTCTTTTCTTTTTCTTTCTTTAATTTTTGCTGTTTTTCTTTAGTTATTCATGTTGTTAATCTCTCTATAGCTGGTTATGTATGTGTGTAACTGTGTATATATTACACATACGACTCATAAAATCTTTTGATCAAGTACTTTGACCGAGTCATGCAACGGTCAGTGATCCGTTTGTGAGAATTAAAACAAATTGAATATTATATCAATTACACACATACATACCACTCAACCAAAGAAAAATAATGGAGAGCACTAAATATTTTTCGGGCATGCCGTGTGTAATTGACTCAGTCAAAAGTTTAGAACTTATCAATTCAGTGAAATACTTTAATCTATGTGTTGTTGGGTGACTTTAAATTAAGTGTTGAAGTCTCTAGTACTCTAAAATCTTAAGCTTGCGAACAAGTATTCATTTATTAAGCTTGAACTCACTCTTTTAGTCTTTCTTTGATCTATTTTTTAGTGAGATACATTAATTTCTTCAGTGAAATATTTTAATTTTTGTTGTGCATGCATGTTCGGCTGGACAAGATTAAGATTTCTTAAGACTCTTTTAGCTCTTAATCCATATTAATCTTGCTAAACAGTGACTCCTTTTGCAAGATTAAGATCCCTCTTTAGCACAAAATCTTAATTCATATGACTTATTTCTTAAAATTTTGACTTTCAAAAGACCTCCTTAAGACCACAAAATGTATATTTGCTTGACAATTATATTCTCACCAGCTGAGCTCCTTAAGATC
Source organism: Carex rostrata (assembly GCF_964058835.1). Classification (NCBI taxonomy): domain Eukaryota; kingdom Viridiplantae; phylum Streptophyta; class Magnoliopsida; order Poales; family Cyperaceae; genus Carex; species Carex rostrata. The sequence continues at coordinate 1,277,388 of NC_135935.1, forward strand.
ATCTACATATTTAATTCATTTTTTGTTCTCTTTCGTCAGGAGCGAGAACATATCCCAGACGAGGGAACATATCCCAGACGAAGGAAAGGAAAAACTTTTTTTCTTCGGCGTAAATTAGCGACTCTCTAATCAATAATTTCTAAATCCAACACCACACAACCATTATTGTCGACACGCTCTCTCCATTAACACTCATCTTGTTCAGTATTTTTTTTTTCTTTCGTTTCGTTGGCATCTCTAAAATTGGTTTAAATTGGTTTATCGCTCACACCTCTTGTCACCTAAATTTCCTTCACGTACATCTTTGTTGATTACTTTTCAATTTTATATTTCAAAGGTAGGTGCAACTTTGATTCTTTACTCTGTGATGTAGTTAGGTTTCATTCAAATCACTGACAGTTAGGTTTCATTCAAATCACTGATTTTTTTTTATTTTGCAGCTTTGATAAAAATCACGCTTCCTTAGAACTCTCTAGTACTTTAAAGAGTCTTAAGTTTATTGAACAAGTGCTCCTTTATTAAAATTAAAATAACTTTCTTAGGCTTTTTTGTCTATTTTTCTTAAGCATGCCCAAGTTCTTAAGCCACAGTTCTACATGACTTAAGTAATTTATCCAACTTAAAGTTTTCTTAAGAAAGTTACTTTTCTCGAAATATTCCAATTTTATATCGAAATAATTCACACTCTTGTTAAATTAGTCAGATACTCGAATTTTATTTTAATTCATTAATTAAAGATTAAGATCATATCATTCAATCCGAACTTTATGTAGGTGATCGGATTTTACAAATTTGACGGATTTTCTTTTAAGAAAAACTCGTTATAAATATATTAGTAACATTAATCGAAAAAAAGTGTAAAAAAATAGCATATTCTAATCAACAATGGAATAGAGAAAGTTTCAATTGAAAAATTAATTTAACAAGATAACGCCTTATTCTATAATGATATATACTATTTTGGTTATAGAAAAATAAATTCTCGGATTTCACTCAACTTATTTTATAAAATATGTATCCAAATTTAACCTCAAATTCTATATCCATAATTTTTTGGGTCGGGTCGTTCAGGTTAATATGTTAAATCAGACTGGTTAGATTAATTGGGTTAGACATACAATTTTAATGAAGATAAACGGACAACATTAAAGATATTATAATCAAATATTTAGTATTTAAAAATCTATCTTTGATCTAGTGACTAATATAATATTATTTATATAGAAGATCACAAGTTTAGAATGCGGTTGAGAATTCTCTTATGGATATTTAATGTTGAAATATTCAACTCTCATTTTTATCTAATAAAACATATTTAGCATTTAGAGCCAAACTTGAGCCAGACACCCCGTACCAAAGAAAAATAACTATAATGAATTCTTATAACACTTAAATACAAGAGGAAACTTTGCTATGATAATTGTATCCAATAAAGTACCAACCCTTGAAAATTGTCATGTTGTCATTAGCGACTTAGCGTAAAAACTATGGAGATAACCATCTGGAGATGATTATCTTTTCTCCTCATCCGCTGTGCCTCTCTTTGTCCGTACCGTTTATCTTAGACTTTAGCGCATGGTCCAAGGCTCCAAGCCATCGCCAAGACGCCAACAGTTACAGATTCCTGGATTTCCTATTTAGCCCTAGTATTTATGAGGATGAAATAATTCTATGGTACGTACGCGGTACGTCTTCATTCCCGCACAGGCGCACACTTTCTATTGTCAATCATTAAGACATTAACGATCAAGTATGATAAATATATTACTTTTATAATTACATAAAATGTGTCACGCGTCTGTATATGTAAATGACCGTGTAACAATAAACAATAAAGGAGCACCTATTTGCTCAGTGCCGAGATGAAGATGCTGCCATATCGGTGACTTTTTTATTTTTTCACAAAAACAAAAGAGTTTCGAGATAATGTTTATTTAAAGATACGCAACATTGTGCTTATTTTTACCGAATTTTTTTATAGGCAAAAAGATATGGAAATACCAAGGTCTAGTGGGTAGAATTAGAAAAAGAAAATTGGAAAGGCCAAACTAGGGGTGGCAACGAGCTGTTAAAAAGCGAGCTAGGTCACACTCGTATTCGGCTTGTTAGTGTATCAAGCTGAGCGAGCGAGTTTAGATTTTAGGTCCCGAGCTAAAACTATTGCTCAAGACGGACTCGTGGCTTGTTCGAGCGAGCCGAGCTAGCTCGTTATTAGCTTGGCAAATTTATAAATTTGTATATTTTCTTTCCTGCTATATCTTAAATTTTCATAACACATCTTATCAATTATGGCTAAAACAAAATAATATTTATATGACTAATTACCGAAGAATGCTCTTAATTCAATTGTAATTAAGCAAATCAACTACTATAAATTAAGTTTACAGCTAAATTCATACATACAAATATATCAAAATTCTAAATTCATACAAATATATTCACAGAATAAATTAATGCATACAAAATCAAACAAATTCATACAAATTAACTTAATTGCTTATAATTAATTCACACATATTCCATATAAAATTACCAATCAACTTAAACACAGTGCAAAGTGCAATTGCCATAACACTGGCTATAATATCCATAGACCATAATATCCCCAATCTGAAGTGAACGGATCCGATTAAACTATTAAACTATGTATATTAAATATATAGCTCGTTAACGACCGAGCTGGCTCGTGCCGAGCCAGGCCAAACTCAAACTCATTAATTCTGGCTCGAGTATGTAGCGAGCGAGCTAATTTTAACTCGATCCACTAACAAACGAGCTCTTACCGATCGAGTCACGAGCGAATACCAAGCGGGCCACGAGCCACGAGCTTTTTTGCCAGTCCTAGGCCAAACAGATGTCTGCCGACCCTCTAGTAGAAATGCACAAGACCGAAGAAATTTTGTTAGGCCCTGACTAGGCTGCAAACGAACCCAACCAAATCAAACCTGTCCTAGTTCGAATTTAAATTTGAAATAATTTTAAACCAAACTCAGTTCAAAATTAAAATAAATTTCAAACCTAAAAGGTCAGTTCGAATTTGGTTCGAAATTAGTTCGAAATTGAGACAGTAAATCAACAATTGAGACAGTAATCTTGTGAAACACAGCAAAGAAGAGAGGTCAGAGGAGACAGCGGAGGAGAGAGGTCAGAGGAGACAAACAGCGGAGAAGAACGGTCGGAGAGAGGAGACAAAGCGGAGGAGAGGCGACGACAAGAAAGTGTTTAGTCGGCCGGAGAGAAGAGACAAAACAAGAGAGAGCGAGAGAGCAAGAGCAAGAGTGTTTAGTCGGCTAGGTTTAGCGAGAGAGGGAGAGACTCGTGAATCTAATTTTGTTCATCATAAAACTATAAAACTTAACAAAATTAATGAAATAGAGAGTCAAATCAAGAACATAGCGTTTGAGATCTCACCTAGTTTGGGGGTGAAAATTTAATTGGACGGTAGATGTTGATCGGAGATTCGAACCAAAAAAAGCGAACCTATTTCGATCGAATCTGATCAAGTTCAAATTCAAAATTGAATTAATTTCAAATCGAATCTATTTCGAATCAATTTTTTTTTTAACTTTTTTGAATCAATTTTTTTTTAACTTTTTCGAATCAAACTCGAATCGAATCACAAATTACGAATTTTTTGTGCACTCCTAGCCCTGACAAACACAATGGCCTAATTGTAAGGCCTGAAGAACTTTTAGGCCTTTCTAATTTTTTATTTGTCACAACCGCATTTCTAAATTAATGAATTTAGGATAAGCAAAAATTAATGACAATATCCACTTTTCTCAAGAAATAAACAAATAAATAAATGAAAAATAATAAAGTGCACCAACTTAGTAATAAGTGGAGAATTGATATGTAATCTTAGCTGCATTTGACTTTCATATCTCTTTAAATGGTAATATATCATTTATCGATTGTATGATCAAATAGTCACTATGGAAAAATTCATGTCATAATGATGCACGATTTTATACCTTTAATTTATCTTGGTAGGAGCTACCAATTGATTACTAATCTTATAACAGCCTTTTCCGCTATAGTTGACGAGATAATCGAATAGATCAGATCTGAATCATCTGATAACACCACGAGCAATAAAACAACAGGTTAATTTAAATGAATGATTATTGTCAATTACTATTGATTCTAATCATCTACCATTATTTTCTTTACTATAAAATTATTTTCCTATAAGATTGCAAATAAGAAAAAATAAAATAAACAACTATAACACACTAGAGTAAGAGAGAAACTTTAACGCTATCCTCGCATCTCTAATTAAACCAAAAATGTATCATCTATACTCAATTAGTCATCCTAACTTTAGTCCATCAGTTGATTCGAAAGAGTTGTGCTCAAGACCTCAAAAGCAGATCTCCAACTCTGGCTACCCCATCCGCTAGAGAAAATCCTGTACATCACCTTCAATTCTTCAACACTAGCCTTATTGAAAAAGCATTGAAGTGTTAATTGATCCGTTTGAAGCTCTTCTGGTGAGGAATTGGAGTTGATATATATTTTCTCATCTTCTATCTTGGACAGATTGATGCCTCCTATCTTTTGGGTTTCCGGAGACTTAGCAATTTTCATGCAAAACTCCTTGGGTAGGGATGCAATGGATTTTGAATCCCAGTAATTGGAGCACTGGCAATTTGGGTCCAGAGCCTCCAATTTCTATATAATAAGAAATAAAATCATATTACAAATGAAGTTTGACAGAGCATATAGATTATCCTAAATATAAGGTGGTGCAAATACAACATATTTCTTGTTTAAAATAAACACTGAGGCCAACGAAGCCCAAAAAGAAACATTTTCCCTAACAACAATTAAGCACCCGATACCAACTAAAGAGAATGATGAAAATAAATTAATATATAAAGTTCAATTCAGTTTACCCGAATTATGTTGGGTGAGGTGAAGCCAAACATCTCAAACCCATTGACAGGTTCAGGTGCTGCTGCAATGCTTGAAACCGGTAACCGAGAGATCTCTGCATAAAGCCTCTCTTTAATCAGATTCCAGCACTGATTTGGGGAGGCTCCAGTAAAGCAAATATCTTGGTTCTCTCCCTGCAGGGTCACCTAACAAAGATAAATTTAGTTAGTACAAGAGAACGGAATCTGGGATTTACATACACTAGAAAAATTTAGCATTTGTGTGTATCATCTTTGAACTCACTGACAGTCTCATATCTATGTATATGACTAGTTGTCCAGTAAATTTTTTTGTTGTTCTTGAGCATAATGGCTTTCTCATTCTCTTTTTACTATTTCTTTTAGTCTTTCTCTTACTTATGGTTCACAAAAGAAGAACGATTTAAGCCTGTATTCATAGTGGGAGAATTGACATAGTAACTGATGGATCGAAGGATGAATAACAATTATCTTAAGATCAAATGGTACTTGTGAAACCCTAAAGCACCCTTTGTCCATGCACTAGAGCTAGTGGTTTTCAAAAAACATATAAAAAAAATGTTTTTCCTTGCTCTTTAATCAAAAAATTAGACACTAGCAGGGCTGACTGGACCAAGCCAGCTACTCAACACACTTAAAGCCATCTTCAATAACCCTTTATTCATTAAATACTAACAAGACAACCAAGTCTACTATGCAAATAGCAACCTATCTGGGTTAAAGTTGCAATACGGCTGAAATACCAACCTTAAATAGAGGGCCCAGAAGTCCAGCATCCAAAATTTCGCAAATATAATTGCATCTCTTTGCCGGATCAATGACACTGTGGAACTTTACCCTGCTTTTAAACCCTGCGGATACCCCAATTTTAAAGTTTAAAAATAAAATATAAGATAAAACATATCTGATAAAAGACAACTAAAAACATTTGAATGTGATCAGGTACCTTTAGTGAATATTGCTTCTTTGCAAGACCAATTATTGCCTCGCATCAGCATACCAATCTGAAGTAGCTCAACAGCACAATGTGAGGTTGGACCTATGTCAACCCCAAATAATTTGGGGCTTGTTTTACGAATTTGCCCCCCACCTGGCTGTGCCAGCTCGGATGAACAAATCAATGACAATGTGGCCCCACAATCAGAGTTTGATCTAGTACCATCCATCTGAGGTTTTGAGCCTCTCTCTTCTGTGTTTAAGTTGAACGCTTTGGTCTCTCTCTGCGGGAGACTCGTACTAAAATCCGAGCTGATTTCTGCCCATTTCTTCACAGAAGACAGTTCGCCTTCTAATGCTGACAGTAGAATGGTTAACTCCTCCATGTCATACCTAAAAAGAACAACCCGCTTGCTTGGTTCACATGAGCAGAGAAGTTCAGCATGGTGAAGGCATGCAAATCGGCTTGGGTTGCACTCACACCTGATACTTGAGAAATAGAGGTCGTAGAAGCACGAAGAGCATTCTCTGTCAGTTGAAGTATTATCAGTACTCTCCATTCTTCTCCATTGGAAATCACTGTTTAAGTTCTTCCTTGCCTTCCTTTCCATTTCAATCCTCGCCTAAGGGGAAAAAAAAGTATGGCACTGAAATTGTTAATTTGGAGGTTTTATAACAAGAATGTCACCACATATACGGTTGTACTGATACCAGCAAAGAATGTTTTACTAAATTGGTACCGATCAACATGCTAACCACAAATATTAGCATGGAAAGATCTATCCATAGAAGTCCATATAAAAAATAGTATTTCCTATGTATGTCACCTTCGGTTTTTAAAAGAAATCAATTCCAAAAGTAAAAAATCATAAAATACACCAAGAAAATTTGAAACTAATGAATATGAGAATATCAACCCTTTAAAGCTGTTTTTTTGGCATATACCCTTCAAATTTTGCATTTACAGAAGAACTTCACAACAATGTCTAAAACGCATATATTACCTTAATTGCCTGGGTGAGAACCCCATTCTTCCCGCACTCAGTCTTCCAGGTACACCTCTCTGTTGAACCGTTTCCTTCATGCATCTGCCCCACCCAAATTTCCCTCACAGCTGCCTTTGCAACTTCAAGTAGCAACTTGTCATGAGAAATAGAAGTCTTTCTTTTTTGTTCTCTATACAACTCAACAGCGCATTGACCAGGTGGCAACCAATCAGCAGGTGCCACATTGACAGCTTCGGCACAGTTGAAACCACAATTGAACCCCGAATGATAAGCACGAGGAAAGGTCAGGACAAACTGGCCTGGCCTCTGTACAGCTCGGTACACCTTTACATCTTCAGATTTTAGCACTGTTGGGGACAGCTGCGTTACCTGATTATACAACATTTCCAAAGCATTTTTAAAATTTAAAAAAAATCAAATAGTGAACTATCAGAAGCTATGAAATTGTTTCAGAATAAAAAGTCTTGTATTATTTAATACAAAAAATTGTGAATTTTTTAGTACATGTTGTTGATATGTAACATTACCAACTCATGCAGAAGATGTGGTTGTTCTTCAAACAATTTTGGTAAGTGCTTTCGCATGGCTTCTTCAAGCTTTGTAGCTTCACTTCCTGCAACTCCATACCACACTTTTGGTTCTCCAAAATGCATATAATTCAATGAATACAAGTGATGGTCCTCCACATGCTATTCAGAAAATACATATATTATCATGATTAATGATGGTGAATTATAATAAGATATTTATCATTAAAATGCGAGGTGAAATTTTTTGAAATAAGATTCATTTTTAAAATGATTTACCCAGCAGAAAGAAGAAAAACACATGCCTACATAAAGCCAAGGCACTACAACACCAGATATTTCTTCTTTTTCGAAAGACAAAATGGATCCAGGTAAACGGGGCAGATTGTTTAGGTTCCAACCCGATAACACATACTTGTCTGACTCTATCGGATAAGAGTTTAATCTTGAACTTGAGCCAGTTGGTTTCAAAAAGCCACTCCCAAATAATACGGTGTCCAAATCCGCACCATAATGTACCTAGAATTAAATTAGCAAACACATTTCAATGTATATCAAATTTTACATTTAAATACAATTTCACAGCAAATATCTTTTATAACCTTGCAGCGCATGATAATTATCTTGGAAACCCTAACATTTGGTAAATTTCACACCTGCTCCTCTAATATTTTTAAGACTACCCATATTACCCCTCTTTTGTTCTTCATGGAGGGAAAGAAACCAGAAAGTGAAGAGTATTGTGGGCCTCTCATGAAGCAAACAGGAAAGGAGGGGCTTAGAAAAAACATTTCCATGTTTGGTCGAGTTATATATACATTATACTTCCAAAGCCTTTTGGATTATGTCAAATATCGCACCTTCTATTTCAAACAAACAAAAAGATGATATTAAAATTTATTTTATAATACCTCAATTTCTTCATCAGCTTCTTCAACTATTCGCCAATATTCTCCTTCTATCTCTTCTACTGAAGGGCTCCACCTCTCCTTTCTCATGTTATTAGTATTATTCTTATCACTATCACTACAACTACCGTCATTTTTATCATTATGACTACAATTAACATCATCCTTTACTCTAAAATGTCTCTCTTTAAATTCGTCAGCAAAATCCTTGAACTCCTCTAAGGTAAAATCTGACCCATTTTGAAAACCGAATTTCTCCTCAGAATCTGATTCATTATCCTCATTCTTATTTTCTGATGAATTTGAATTATTGTTGTTGTTGTTATTATTGTTTCTCCTTTTATTCATCCCAAATCTGAATCTCTTTCTCCTTCTCTTTCTCCTCTGTAGACGTGTCTTGAGTCTCTTCTTAATGGGCTCACGGTTTTGGAGCTTGTCCACTTGCTGGACCCGGGTTGTGAACTCAACCCGTTCCCAGAAATCTTTCTCTCTTAAGGGGCATGGTGGGATCCATGTGCTTGGTGGGATAATGGAGCAGATACCGTATTTCTCAGCTTGTGGACGTATCCGAGCAATATACCCCAGTGTGTCTCTGAACTCCTGTAAAAGCAGATCGGTGCATCATAAAAAATCATGCTAAAATGTACAGTTAGAAAATGTTAATAAGCAACAGCAGTTATAATTAAATGTAATACCTCTTCAGTTGGGTAAAAGACTGGGGCATCTTCAATTTGAGGCCTGCACCCTTCATTGGGTCGCCATTGTGGATGCTCCTACAAAATATTACCAAAAGAATGAACTTCCTGATACCAAGGCCGTCCCATTTGATTCTGGTCAATGCTTAGTGACTTGATTAAGCACAAAAAGGAAACACAAATGAATAACAATAATAAGAATAAGTACTTAAATATGATTACCAAAGATAAGAATCAAACCCCATTTGTTTTCAAGAAAGCATAGAACTGGTACGTATAAAAAGTGTAATACCCTCAATCTGTACCTTTTCACGCCTTGACCTTTTTGAGCTTGTTGTGGCATCATTACTTTGCTTAAGATTTCTCAATGAAAGATCCTGCAAGAAAATTTCAAACTAATATAAGAAATATATTCTTTACTTGTTCTTAAATTAACTTGGGAAAAACAAGTGAAAAATTTTGGTACGAAAAAGAACCTTTTTAGTTAACTGAAATTCCAATTCATCATCAGAGCTCATGTCAAAGGCACCATAGTAGACGCCACCACCTCTCTGTCTGAAGTTCCTTTTTTTTGAATTGTTTGTGTCAACCTGCTCGTCAAACATTGTCTGACCTGTGGAGTCTATTTCAGAGTTGTTACCAACTTTGATGCAGTCTATCATAACCTCCTCCATTGATGTCGTATAGACCCTTACTCAAATCCTGCTTAAATATAAAAATATCAATTATTTGGTTCTTCTTAGTCTTTTGCTCAACAATTCAAAATAATAGGCAGTTCACACAAATGCTGGTCCTAATAAGCAGTGCCAATCTACTTGGTGCACAACGGTATCTCTGGATATACATCAAACAAAACAATAACCTAAATGAAATACAATGAATCATGCAAACTACGCTGACAACAATATACATGCTGAGAGTAAAAAGCTGGAAGTACCAGTTGTATGTATCTCGCGATAAGATAACAGTTGCTATTTTGCTACAGCTAACAATTGCTTAAAGAAAACTACAATAAAAAAAAAATCAACAAAAAGAACTATTTGTAGCACACTAAAGATTTGAACTATTTGTGGTGTTCTTGATATAAATATATGGAAGATGCAACACGAAGTCACATATAAATAAGGACTCATTTTTTATGGAAACAATCACATACTTCTATTTAAAGCTTTTGCTGGGTTGTCCAAATTAACTCATTTTTAAACTTTTTACAGGAAAATACAAATCCCAAGCATTGTGAATTAAAAGACAATCTTTATTGGTGGCTAATATTTAATACCCAGATTAGATCTAGGGTAAGTAAATTCAAAACATAAAAAAAACATATATATATATATATATCAGATAAGTCTAGCGAGACGTCTGACTGTTGTAATGTATGCAAGACAGGCTGTTTTCTGCCAAGACTCAACAAGAAAAGAAATAGCCAATTACAACATATTTGCAAACATATCAGAATAACTAGACAAAGGACAAAACCTAAGTTCAGAAACTTCACAATACATAAGATTTTTGCTAATCAAAAGGGTCAAAAGCATTTAAATGTGTTAAAAAGACCTCTAGTAATTGGTTATATGCAATAGGTGATGTGATATTTAAATTGGTACGATGATTTCCTAATAGTTTTAAAAATTACATAGAGACTAAACAAAGCAATTAGTAAACAACTTCAAAGAACAAAAAGGAAAAAAAATCATAACTTAAACAACAGCGCAGGAAGTCGTCATCTATGAAAAGAACAATTATTTATAAAATTAAACTCAATAAAACCTGCAAATAAACTTTTGAAAAGCTATACAGAGAGTAATAAACCAGAGGAAGCAATAAGGCCATCCCTAAATTCATTGGATCAGAAAAGTTAGAAACCCAAATGTAAGAACTGTAACAACAAATAGGACCCGAATTCCCACAAAAAAAAAACCCAAATGCCAACCTCTCAACCTATAATCTAAGACCAGACGTTATATTATACCAGTTTTTTTTTTCTTTTTTTTAAGTTCTCAAATATTCAAAATTCCAATATAAAAGGTAGAATTTCTGATAATTGGGTTGAGGAACCCGTAATCATTTAACTAAAGATACAGTATGCCCATAATTATACTACTTACAACAACATGGATATTTCCTTTAATTATAACTTTTTTTCAAATCATTACTGATCAAACAGAAAGAAACAAAATACTGTGTAGAATTGTGAAAATTAACCAATGAAACAGAAAATAAATACCAAATCTAGAAATTGTTGAAAAAGTTGAAAAAAAAATATATATATATATATACCCTGACAAAACCTTTAAGCATAATTTAATCTGACGCCAGATCAGAGATCCAAATGCAAATTATCCCCAACTACAACGCACATCAATAGTAAATACCTTAAATAACTTTTTCCTAAACCTAATGTTTTGAAACTACAGATCTACGGCCTGTCATCTCAAAATATACTATATTACGGAATTAGCACAAGAGGTACCTCAAACATGAATTACCAGCCTAAGTAATAGGTACCTCAACTCATCTAACAATGTGTTTGATCCAATTCAAATAACATGCAACAACTGTACCAGGCAGAGATTTAACAGACTAAACAAATAGTAATTCAAAATAAATTGGGGAGAAAACATCGGTACAAATCTGACCTTTTCACAGAATTGGAAGTTTGAAACGAAGCATCAGGAGAAGCCCGAGGCTTGAAACGGTGCCTTTATTTTATAAAGGCAATTACGAGAAGAGAGAAACTCTCTCTCCTCGACTCTCTGTTTCTATGTAATAGGCGTTTGTTTCTTTTTTTGAAGGATGCTACAATTTGATTTTTCTTTTAATTATTTGGCTAATTATAGGAGCCCTTGTATGTGCCAATTAACCGCTCGCGCGATAAGGCACAAGAGAGAGATGGGTCAAACAAACGGAACACAGAGAGGAGCACACAAAAGCACGAATTCGAATCCTCTGAAGAAACTCACATTTTAAGTTTTGATCAGGACCGGCGATCTGTTTTACACTAATATTAAAGGAGCCTGGATGTTTCAGAACGGGCCGAATTGACCAGAATTTCTAATCAGACGGTCCAGATCAAAACTAAAAAATTAAGTTACTTTATTGAAACAGACTCCAAAAAGACAACCCTCTATTAGGCTTTAACTGAAACCCGAATCCAACCAACAAAAGAAAAGACAATAAACTCAATTTTTAATGTCGTAGATTTGGATTTTGTGTGGCTCAGATTCCTGAAGCTAGCTGTAAATTTTCTGTCTATCTAAAGCATTTGTTGATAAATAATGTACAGATTTTGTAATTTTTTTATTTTTTTAATGTCCGGTCGATTGCATTTTTTGAAATATTGTATTATTTATAATTTATAATTTATAATTAGAAAACTGTTATTTTATTAGCATACGTCTTTCTTAGTGCGGAGCATTTTTTAAGACAATATAATGTTCTGTTAGGTAGTATAAATTTCCAACTAAGAACTTCCAAAAAATTTAATGTGATCCTTGTTGTCTTAATTTTTAAACATCAAAATAAATATTAGACATAATTTTTTTTTTTAAATTCTGTTACAAATTAAAATTTTAGAAAATATTGAGACTAACACATTTAATTTAAGGGTTCCCATGATAACAACATCACCATATGTAAATAGCATGTTTTCTTCTAAAATTTTCATCTTTTTCATTTGGATAAATTAAAGTATCAATATGATCATTGGCGGAAGCAATTTTTGTGTTTCTTATTTTTTTTTTTTTTCTATTGGGACACAATTTGTGCAAACTTTAATGTAAAAGATATGTATGAAATTCAATAGAAGATATAATTTTAAATAAGAGAAAATACTTTTATTTGAAGATACAAAATAGCAAGATTTTTTATTATAGATGTGCATAATTAATACTTGCCATATTCATTATACTCTATCTTTTAAACTTACAACCTTCGGAACTTTGTAGAGTATTTTGATTGTTAAATTACAAATTTGTTAAAAAAAAATATATATATATATATATATAGCAATTTTAAATGATATAATAAAAACAATGCATGTTATTACATAGTGATGTATGTCATAGGATTTCAAAATCTATTAATTTCATACATAAGTATGAATATATGTTATTGTACAATTCTTTGAGACTATACATAATGAAACAAAAAATTTCTAACACCATACATAACAAAAATGTTATTGTAATGTAGTTTATATATCATATCTTTGCACCGCAATTTATTGTAATTTTCATAAATATATTAGTATTTTATTGTTCTTGTATAGTCTTTAATACTATAGATGTTGACTAATACCTCAAATATAAAACTATTTTAGGGAATCTTATTTATATAAAACTTATTTCAAATTTTCATAAGTGTCTTATTTATTTTATTAGTATTTTCAATATATATTTATGGAATATACTGTTTTATATATCTTTCAATATGTTTGTCTTATACATCTATGCATATTTGATGAAAATCTAATTTACAGCTAAATCAGCACCACACATTGCACATGTTCAGGTAAAACAAAGAAACCTTTGCTCCGCATAGAATGCTATACAGGCCTGAAAAAACAGAAGTTCCCGGTTTAGATGCCTCCAATTTCCTTCATGTCCCTAGGGTTTCATTATTTAAAGATAGAATTGCTAACTGCCGCCAGCATCTAAATCACCAAAGAACCTCAGTGTTTGACCAAGGCAGGTGAAGTTTCAACTTTCAAGAGTATAGTAAAGTGCCACTATACGTGTAGTAATGCAAACCTTGCGTCAATTTTGGACTTATTCACACGTGGATTTGGGGTAGAGTTAATACCGCTCAATTCATGGAATATTACGTCCTAATTTTTAAAGCTATGAGGTTCAAATTACAGATCAAGAGTCATTGTTAAAAAAGAAAAAAAGAAAAAAAACACATCACTTCCTAAAGAAAAATATTATTTGGATCATGCTTTTTTGACAGACATAAAAGCAGGTATAGTATCACAACCAAAGTTCTAAATAGCGCGAGGGTGTAGTATCATAAAAGCTATGACGCTATCAGCGTTATAGCGCGCAATTCCGCACTATAACAGCGCTATTTGGGCATATTGCTGTTTTTTTAATCAGTCCGTTATGACGCAATATACGCTATTTAAACCTTTGATCACAACACATCCTTTCACAACATATACTATGGAAGATGAACAAGTTTTTTAATTGACATGTAGAAAATCAGATACATAAGAGGGAAAAAAAAAAAAGGTTTTCCATTTTAAATTTTAAATTTTGTTGATTATCAATTTGGTGAATTAAAAACAAGTCAATCGAATCCCTATCTTGAAAATCCTAACTAGGAGGCCTAATTGTTTAAAATTTGGCTAACAAGTACAAGGGCGTAATTACCATTAAAGACATAATTAATTCTTCTTCGGTGTTGTGATCAGGAATAGATTACGAAAACAGGATAAATTGAGACAAAGTTTCAGAATAACATAATTGTATATCATTTTAAATACAAAGGTATTTTTATAATTTTATTTTTAAAAAACATGAAAAAATAATTACATTAAAAAAATGGGACAATAATTCAGGAAAATAATGTATTTTAAAATTAATCAGAGCATCAACACAAATAAAGAAATATAATTGAAAGATATTTTTATGGATTTGAAAAATAAATGACTTTACTATTTCAATCATCCAAAAAATTGGTTGTGGACAATGTCTCTCTATTTTTATATTAAGTACGTAAACAATACGTCAACCATTGTGATTAAAAGATTAAACTTCGTCCTCTTAATCAAATAGTCTGTCTTTTTTTTTTATATTTAATGCATCTTTTTGATGCTTTTTATATATATAAATCCAAATTTATTTAGACACGTACTCGCCACACATATGATCAAAATTAAATTGAATATACTTTGATATTTTTGAAAAAAAACTATTGATGTCTTACTATTTTTGGTCTGTTAATATTGTTGTAATGCAATAGATACATAGATTTTATTAGACAACATCTGAGAGAATAATTTTCTGTTGAGAATTTCGATATGTTTATCTGATGATGAGATGTTTCTTTTGAAGTTTACATGAAAGTAAATTTATATTCGTCCGAGTTTTACTATCTTTCATAAATCATAAAAAGTAGTTAAAAAATTCAAAAATAATAAAAATTGGTATTTTACAAGTTCACTATATAACCAATTTACTGAGCTACTTAGATAAAAAATTCAAAGTTTATACAAAATTTTTTTGAGACCGTAATAAAGAAGTCTTTATGCTATCCATAACACCTAAGCCTTACTCTTAAGATGTATAATATAGTTGCTATAATAATATCTTCAATTTACACTAAGTTGACGTTATTTCTAATTAGAGTAGAACTAGGGTGCTCTTAAGCTCACCAAAGTTTTGGCGAGCTTAACTCTAAAACTCATAAAATCGATTTCAAATGACGAATCTGAACCGTTGAAATCCGCCTACCTTACGTGTGATGCATCTATATATGAAATTTTAAACATTCGAATTAATTTAGTATAAAGTCAAGCGGTCAAAATTAGAAGGTTAATAAATTAATTTTAGTGCATTCATTTTTGAACGTTTTTTGACCGCTTAACTTTATACTAAATTAATTCGAATTTTTTAAAATTTCACATGTAGATCCATCACACGTAAGGTAGGCGGGTTTCAACGGTTCAGATTCGTCATTTGAAATCGATTTGATAAGTTTGAGAGTTAAGCTCACCAAAGTTTTGGTGAGCTTAAGAGCACCCTAGTTCTACTCTTCTAATTAAACTGTATTATACTAATTGACATTTTTTTATTTATAATTTGGATTTAGAACTAATATATTTTAATATCATTTATAGATATTATTGAATAATAATTATTTTTATTAGTTTATTTTTTTAATAAAAATATATTATTTTGTATGATATTTTTTTTAATCTTATAATATGTCACTGTTGTAATATATGTACACCATACTAATATTTTAAAATTGATAAGAGCAAACACGCAACACAAATAAAGAAACATAATTGAAAGTTTTTTTTTTTATATTTAATCCTATGATTTGCGGATAAACGACTTTACCCTTCCAATCATCCTAAAATTTCTTATCCAATACCCTTTATTTTATTTTCTGATATCAGCAAACCTAATCCAAGAATTAGATAAGCTACCGACGTCTCCAGTATTATCAAAATGGAGAGGACCTGTTTGACTGGAGCAGCAAGGAAAATACAGAAGCGAGGGAAATTCATTCCGTGTTTACTCGGTAAACAAAAGGCTGTTACCCTCATAGGCTCATACCCCTGTTATTACATGCGTCGCAAGAATACCGTGGGCCCACACGGGCCACCCACCAAGCTTTTAAGATTCGTGCAAATCTCGTCAAGATATTTTCCGCCCACCCACGTATTCTTCCAACTTCCATGTTCGGATCCGAAACAGCTACTGGATCGTCTGTGACGAAACTCTCTGTAAATATTAATGTCACACTCAGGTAATTAGCTTGTAAACAGATGTAATATCAGCTACCTTGCTAAAAATCGGTCATTCAATACTTTATAAATCATTTACCAAAATGCTTAATGTTTAATAGTGGGAGTATAATTGTATAGAAATTAGCCATACAAATTATAACGTGGCAACTAAAACAAAGGAATTTCAGTTCCTAACTTGGGAAACGGGACAGACCGTACTGAAATGAATTTTAAAAAAAGAAAGGAAAGGGGAGAGAGAACAACGGAGGAGGAACTCACATAGGTGAAAATTTTCTTTTCATATTGTCGTACTGGTAGAAATTAAGGCCCATTTATATTTACCAAGAAAATGAAGGCCCGTTATTAGATTTTTTTCAGAAGCCCAACATATTTTTTTAAAAGAAAATGCATACTCATCTTAAGCTCGAAAAATTGAAGCACTGTTACTAGGCCTGAAGTGCGACCTGAGCATGATGATGGAAAAATGAATAGCGAGAGAGAAGCGTAAATTAGCACCTAACGGTTAGAAACTTAGAATTCGAATTCGAGGTATAGAAAAGTCGTAAACTCCGCAGGTCACTTCGTTAGCTTCGCAGAAGGTGATATTGAAGGCGATCAAGATTTGCCGTTTTGAGAGTTGCAACACTAATTCGGTCGCTCCGCTTCACCTCCATCTCTTTTTGTCTGCCTGATCTATTTCGTCTCGCTTTATTCGAGCAGATGACTCTGTTTAAGAGTTTTGTTGCTCGTCGTCTCGTCCGTTCATTTCTATTTTTCGGGTTCGACTGAGAGTTTTGTATATTCGTTTCCACCCTCGTAGTATCTACTATAACTATATATATGAATAAGGTACGCGTTTTTATGGTTGTTGCTGATGACAAAATTGCAAAGAGTTGTCTCCTTCCTCCTCTCTTCTTCTTCTTCTTCTTCTTCTTTCCCTTCTTCTTCTTCTTCTTCCACCTCTCTGAGTGGTGACTGTCATGGACCGATTGATTCAGTTTCCGGTCTGGTTTGATTCAGTGTCTTTTTGGCTGAGTGGTGACTGTCCCGGTCCGATCAGATTCAGTGCCCTTCTCTTCCTCATCTCTAAGTGGTGACTGTCTCGGTTCGGTTTGATTCAGTGCCTCTCGGCTGTGCATTTCTCTGAGCGGCGTCGATTTTGAAAAGAAGAAGACGTTTCGTCCTCAAGAAAGGACTCGATACGGCGTACTCCGCCAACCATGCAACTTGAAAAATTACTGCTGTGTCCACATTCTCAAAGAAGAAAGTCAGAAGGCCCACCTACTTACTTCGGGCACGAATAGATCAATTTGCATTCTCTGACTTCACATATATATTATTTTCTGACATAGCAAATTAGATGATTTTACAAGTAGTTCAATGTATAGGTTTTCATATTTTTTTTTATTTTAATCAAAAGAAACCTATGTAATAGCTATCTTATATATCGTTGGATTAATACAATCGCCTACGAACTTTCAACCAAAAAAAAGAATTCGAACTCAACAATTTCCAAATTTGTTTATGATATTAAATACAATAACTGCAACATATCCAGAAAAGTACAACAGCATTGGAAACAATGGCATGTTCTACTCGATATCGAAGGAGAAACACATTTCATTACATTAAATACTTGAAATCGGAATCCTTAAGCTATGGATAGTGTCGAGATTTATTCGTTTAATTATGTGATCAATTTTTCATCAACGTATCTTCTTATAGATGAGATGATGTAGTAGTTTTGGTAAGAAGACGAAGACATGTTCAAATGTGAAAATATTTCTATGTAAGTAGACTTTTTCGTGCTCAACTTCTTATCATAAAAAATAAGTACAACTAATCATCTTTAAAGTTTCGATAGGAGAATTAAAAATCATCAAAAGCAAATCAAATATCTTAGAAATCAAAGTCTTCACGTGTAAATTAATCAAATAGATTACATACCTTTATTCATAGTAATCTGTAGAACAACACTTAAAACGTTCTTCGCAAACCGTCGGAAGAGCTGCAAAACGATTTCTCTCCTCTTTCTCTTTCTAAGCAATGACAACTTGTTCTTTATGAAATATCGATGAAGAGAGGATCAACATTACTGTTAGAATATATCTTACTTATGCCTGTCATTAAAGCAATCATTTATAGGTGAGATAAATATGACAAAGGATGGATAGCGTAGCCTTTTAATTCTGTGGATAATAAGCCGAAAGATATGGATATTAAGATGCACCCTTTTATTAAGCATATATGAATCAATGCTCCTTTTAATAGCGCACCTTTAATTCTTTGGATAATAGCGTATCTGTTAATATGCACCTTTTAATTAAACTTGGATGCATATGTTAACAACGCATCAGATAATATGCGCCCTTTTAATCAAGTCAGATGCAACGTATGTAATAAAGCACCTATTCAATAGCGCCTTTTAATTAATAGTGCCTTTATACCATACATCTGTTGACAATATGCACTGGATGCGCATCTTTAATTAAGTCATTTAATCAGTCCATTTAAACCAGCCCATCAGCCTAATATTTTATTTTCGGCCACCGAATCATATTTTCTTACATTCTACTGATTAAGAAGATGCTTTTGATGCGGTATATACATATGGAACCTATATGTTCTCGATTTCTTTCAACTATAGAAGATCATAATCTCTAAGATTAGCATTAAAAAAAAAAAATCTCTAAGATTGCGTGTAGATTAAATTTGGGTAAATATATGTATTATTTCATACAAAGTAGCATGCCATCTGATATTCAATAACAAATTCCAATTTTTTAAAATTTTGTTATCTCGTTAGGTTATATATAAAATTAACAATAGGATTCTTATCAATTAATAAGTCTAAAATTATATTAGTTTACTATTGTATTTTCTTATTTTTGACTAAAAAATCTATTTAATTCATAAATTTTGAATTATTTTAAAAATATATTATTTACATACTATTTATACGCTATGCAGTATATAATTGAAAACTACATTTCAAAATATTGCCTTAAATTCGGACCCTGTCATACACTTTACATTGTCTCTCACGATACCATCAATGTAAGTATATCATTATCATCATTAACAAAATTCAGATTAATTCCAAGTCCAAATCAAATGGTATTTGGCTTCTAGTAACATTGCCTAATAATGCCACCTGTTAAGAAATGAGAGGTGTGTATACTTGTCAGGATAACAAAAATTGCTCTGATATATATATATTTTTAATATAAAAAGACTATTTTAAATACGAATGTTGATGTAACCCGGAAAACAATTGATTTTCTTTAAGATAATGATAAAAGAGTGAGTCTATGGTACTATGCATATTACGATTTGGTACCGTGTTACGGCTCTATATTTGAGTTTTCAAATCCTAAAGGTCGATCCGAACCGTTCATCTTGTTCTCCATATTAATATGTGTTTGGAGACCAAATTTTACATTTTTTGAAATTTGTTTACTATTTTTTGAGATATTTAGAAAATCACTTGATCTGAAAATTCTGGACCATCCAAAAACAGTGATTTTCAATAAATTAAAAAAAATAGTAAAAAAATGTCAAAAAATGTAAAATTTGGTCTCCAAACACATATTGATATGGAGAACAAGATGAACGGTTCGGATCGACCATTAGGATTTGAAAACTCGAATATAAAGCCGTAGCACGGTGCCAAATCGTAATATGCATAGTACCATAGACTCACTCATGATAAAAACAAGCTTTCTAACTTTAAATATTCACGATAAGTTTTTTTTTTCTTTTTTTTTTGTCGATTTTTAGATTCGCAATCTCTCATGTAGAGAGTATTGACTTGGTCACTAGACTAAAGATAGATTATTCAAAACTAATCAGCTTAAACTAATTTTGTCATTTCTTTTCTAATATGTTATTTCTTTTTTATCCTGCATTTAAAGTCACATCCTTTTAACTAATCAGGAACTGGTTTCAGACATATTTTAATAAGGTAAATATTTCAATGGGAATTTCAGTTTAGTTTCTTAAGCTATCAAGCATGATTTAATTACAGAATATGACTCTTTAAAATATGGATGTTGGTTTAATCATGAAAACAGTTGTCTTAGACTTATTTTACCATCTTGTCATTTCTTTTCTAATATGTTCTTGTTCTGAATCATGCATTTTACCCCCCTTAACTAATATGAGGAACTTGATTGCACATATTACCTAAAATAAATGTTTTGCACATATCACACATGATACTGTTGCTGATCTAATTTGCCAAACAATTCTAAAAAGTAACAATCTCGAATTATTTGGATGACTTACAGAACTACATACATGAGACCAAAAAATAATAATCTTAGAGATCTTGGTAACAAATTTTTAATTTTTTACTTTATTTTATTTGAATTATTTTGTTCTAATATAAAGATATGCTTATACACAAAATGTTACTACTATTGTACTTGCATGCTAAAAAAAGTACCAAATGAACTAACATAATGAGGTTGACCATAAAAAAATTGATTGTTATTCCATGCCTTGTCAGCATGATGTGCCCCAAATCATATATGGAGGGTAAAAAAAAGGAAGAAACGCACAAGTGGAACTGAAAATGATGATTTTCAAATTGTACCTCGATTAAGTCAAAAGTTTTGACTTTAGAATTTAGATCTTGCGTATTTGACACATTAATCTCCATTTTAGTTAGCTCAACTGTATCTTTCGATCTGTCGCTCTTCGCCTACTTCAACCAATACAATCCGTGTTAAAAATAAATAAAGATAAATTATATTTGATGTATCCTTCAAAACCATCAAAATATCTTGTACATGCCTACAAAAATAGAAAAAAAATCCAACACAATCCTCTATGATATTCTTTTTAAAAAAAAAAACTAATCCACCCCTTCTGGTGAATTCCTTTATCCCGAAATTAATAGTTTCTAACAACTATTTTTAAAAAAATCGAAAGGGAAAATAGATAATGTGGTCCGAGTATGAGATATCTCATATTTTGCGTGACCGACGTGTCCGGTGTCTATTCGGAGATAGCACATAGGAGGCCAGTATTATTTGAGCTTTGAGATTTGTGCATAACGTATTTGAACGGTTCATATTTTTCAGAAAAAAGTCATGCAAAATATGAGATATCTAGGATGCGAATTCATGCGGTCTGGGGTGAGGAATTCTTTAATAATGATTCCATCATAATTTTGAGGTATTGTAGGCCCTAGAATGAAAAACCGTTTATTGTATTATTATTATTTAAGAAGGTATACATTTGGCATAGTGTTATATACTATACGAATTTTTTTTTAATCTATGGCCTAAAGGCTGAAGTACACCTCACCTTGAGAATACGGAGTTTTCGAACTTTGACCAAGATTTTGAATAAAGCACTTGGAGTATATACCTTTAATAAAATTAAAATAATAATATGTTCATGCCTCTTCACTTTGTTGAAAGATTTGGTAGATGATTAGCGTGCAAGTGGTATTAGCTTTGTCTTCTGCTGAGCACTCGAATGTTGACTCATAACAAAATAAAATTAATAAGTAATTAATTATTGTTTGAAGAATCCAAGCAGTTAAAAGTTTACTTTTTTTGTCCCGGAAGAAAAAAAAAATTCAAAATCGAAAGTCTGAAAACATGCCCGCCTGACTGCTTTCTATATAATAGTTACATTTATGCAATTGATTTTTTCAATCCTCTTGTAAATTTTTCTTGGATTTTGTCGGGAAAACATATTAAACATTTGTGTCAATTTCTGGAATAAATTTTTTGAGCTCTTTTATTATTTTTTTTTAATAGTAGAGGGCTGTCTAATTTTATATGAATATGTAAATTGAAAAGGACATAACAGGTGGAATTTCAGAGGGTTTTAATATACAACGGACTTAACATAGAATACAAAATTCTATTGTTGGTTTTTCACATAAATAAATTATTTGACTAACTTAACATGTCTCTATCTCCATCTGTCCTGTGCAACATTTGTCATCGCTTCAAAAACAACTTATCCACACATATAAAATTAATCCAATTTAATTTAAGAATCAATTTCACTAGGTTGGTTGGAGAGAGACACTAACGTTGCTCTCCAATGACCCAATCAAAAATCATAGAACGGACCTACCAAATGATGAACTCTATAATTTCATGAAATACATAATTAATTAAAATAGTTTTGACGGATGAAAATAATTAACAAAAAAATGAAATGGGTGCTCCAATAATTCACAGCCGGTAAATGGGCTTGTATCGATCGTTTTCTATCAACAATGGCACTACTTGCTGGTTTTAATTATCCAGAAAAACAGTATTTTTAGGCACAAATGTTATCAAATTCATGCATCTTAGAACAACATGACAAAAATGTAGCTTTCAGTTGGGATAAGCGATAGCAAAGGGGCTTTCGGCTGAAATGGTTCAAGTTGGGAACATCATTACTATCAGAAACTGAGGCGGTAGTCCGCGGTACCAAATTCGGGGATTTTTTTATTGGTCGTAATTAATAGAAAAAAAGAGAGAGAAATAGAAAGAGTATATGTATTTTTTTATTGGTAGTAAGATTGGTATAATTTCTAAAAATGTCAAATTTTGAATCAGCATTATATGCATTGATCCTAACTCAGATTTTTTTTTTATTTCGCAGAGATTCGGTATAATATTTACTGTTCTAATTGGTTTAGATTTTAGAATTGATACACATAGTACCGAATCGGTTTCTCTCTGTTCTTTTTTATTGGTTGTAATATTTACTGTCGCTATAAAAATATTAGTACTCTTACGGTTTCTCTCTGTTCTTTTTTATTGATTACTATCAATAAAAAAATCCCCACCAAATTGGCACCGTTCTTTCTTTTTTTTTTTTTTTTTACAATTCAATTTTCTTCTGTTTGGCTCTTGCTAAAATGTTTGGTAGCCGTAATGAAATATCGTACGGAGTCGGCGGATAATATTTGAACCTTGAATTTTAAAATTCAACCTCTTGACTTAAATTAAATGGTTAAACTGATCCGCACCAATATAATGTTAGCATGTAATGTAATGTATGGCTTTGACCAGGACTAATTATGCTCTATCCTATGTGGTAGAAAGTCGTTATAATAATAACAACAACAATAATAATAATACAAGTCCTTTCTCACATCAAGTTTTGGGTAAAAAAAAAAACACCACCACTAACTTTTCTTAACTTTTTTTTTTTTTTTTTTTTTTTATGTCATAGGTTTAATTTCAGCAGAATGAGAAATTATAGCTAATTGGACTAAATGTAGTTAATTACAATGGTTGATGAGACGAGGAGAATCAGGAGATATCACTAGTCTTAAAAATGGACAACTAAGATGTAAGAAGCGCTCAATTTTGGAAGTAGATTGTGATGTTTCATATGCCTTTCAAATCAAAAGACAACATAGAATGAAGTGCTTTTCTTTAGTTGGAGACTTACTGATTAGACGAGTCTTATTGCTATATTTGTACGTAGGGCCGTTAAACAAAAAAAAGATTAAGAGTGAAGGATTAAGAATTTAAGGAGCGCTAAGGAATTGATGTTCGGTTGTCTTAATATGTGGATGAAAGCTAAGGAAATTAAAGGAAGAGATAGAGGTGCCTTAAGGTCCGGACAGAGGATTAAACACTAGTGGAAAAACTGGAATCAGGATCGGTCTATCTGGATCGGTTGTACTAACCAACCGATACTAATACCTATCTGGATCGGTTTTAACACGAAAACCGATACTAATACCTATTTGCAAATTCAGATATGGAAAGCAATAGTGAGACAGCCTCGGTTAAGAAACGAGGAAGAGACCCTAACCAAATTAAGGAGAAGTTTAACGAGAAAGGCAAAAAGCTGAAACTTGACAAGTTTAACAGGCCGGTTGTTGCTAAGGATACAACATTTTTTCCAACTGAATTTTCGGTATATTGGTGAGAAGGAATATTCCTATAAGTTTTCAATTCTGGAAAGATGTTCCAGAAGAGAACAAGCTGAAAATATGTGAAACATTGAAGGTAAATAACGTAGTACTAAGTTCACAAGCTTTCATTTGATATTAACTAACTCTAAATTTTGATTTCTATTTGTTTGGCAGCTGAACTGGGGTATAAAAGATGACGAAAAAGTGAGGGACTATTATTATCAGAAAATGACTACTTGTCACCGGAAGTGGCGAACCGACATGACTAAAGTGTGGCGCGCGGGTGAACCGACATGAGCAGGTTGGTTTCATGGACCCCAATCGAACGAATGCCAACCTGTTGAATGATGACCGAGGACGTGTTCTTCAATACATAGGGAAAGCACTCCGAGAAAATCGGGACAAGAGATTGATCTTCATACCTTACCATCAGATGTCAGTGTTATATATATATATATATATTCTCATTTTATTATATTTCTTTCAATTCATATAAATTGAATAATATGACATGCTACAAACCTAACATGCAGAAATCATTGGATATTGGTCGTCCTTATGCCAAGAGAACATGCATTGTACGTGTACGATTCCGATAAGAAGTGTAAAAGAATGCTAATGATCACTGCTGCTATCGAGGAGTAAGTGCCTTCCTAAATTTTACGTTTGTTTATAATACTAATGATTTTATTATTATATTAGCATTTTAAATATGTCTCGTAAGTACTGATTGTTCAATGTTTTCATATTTCAACAGCGTCTTCATGAAGGAAATGAGTACTTCTTTAACGGTTGGTAACGATTGCAAGGTAATAGTTTCTATTGCGATATGATTATAATGACCTAGATGCACACATTTGTGAATATATATATATATAAACTATTTGTATGCTCGTAATACAAACATTTTATTTTTTTGAAAATTGTTATATAGTGCCCATAACAACCAGCTGGCTAGGAATGTGCATATTATACCATGTTGCTCATGCAATACATAATAAAGCACTGTCTCGATGTTTTTCCGCAATTAAAGGTATATATGCATTTATAAATTTTTCAAAAATAAGCATTGTTGCTTCAAATATAATAAAATACACAATTTAATTGTATATATATGCTCTTCTAAATTCTAAAAATGCATGATATTCCCGCTAAATATACGGTACAACGCTTGGCCGACTTTCGCCAAATGTGGGTCCAAATTTTGCTGAAAGAAATAAAGCCGAGAAGAAGTACAACAATTTAGGGTGTTTTATCCGAATTTGCATGCATATATGAACATGAATTTCTTGTAATAAGTTAGGATGTGTTTGATTATAATTAATTTAGGATGTGTTTTATTGATAATTAAATTAGGATGTGTTTTATTGATAATTTAGGATTTGTGATAAATTAGCATTTTGGCCAGCTAAATAAATATGGAAGCTGGCCATTTAATAAAAAATATTTTTTTTAAATTCAATAAAGCATCAGGATCGGTTCTTATCTTAGAAACCGATCCAGATAGAATTTTTTACAAAAAAAAAAGGAAAAATAACTATCAGGGTCGGTTCTTATGTAAGAACCGATCCTGATAATTATTTTCTGAATTTAAAAAAAATCTAATTTAAAATATACATCTGGATCGGTTCTACAGTACAACCGATCCTGATAATTGTTTTCTAAATTAAAAAAAAAATATAATTTAAAATATACATCTGGATCGGTTCTACAGTACAACCGATCCAGATAGTAACTATTAGGATCGGTTGTAAAACCGATACAGATTTGTTTGGTATCTGAATCGCCCTGATCAGGATCGGTTGTGAACCGATACTGATATGCGTATATAACCGATCCTGATTCTATTTTTTTGTAGTAGTGAAAAGTCGGACAAAAAGTGGCTAAAGGAGGTGTTCTTAATCCGCACTAAGGAATCGGTATTCGGTAGAATTAAGCAGCTAAGAAAGCTAAAGTAAGCAGATTAAATCTTAAGAAGGCTTAATCTTTGTTGCCGAACAACCCCATAAAGTATCAAATGACAGATTTTTGTAATAGTGGAGATTATACTTCTACTACTATTAAAAATGTGTTTTTTTTATTAAAAGAGTGTCACAAGTGTTTTTAGTGCTAAAAAATGTCACAATTTATTTTTAATTATATATATCATAATTTGAAGCAGAATCTAAATTGTTGGTCTTATTCGAAAGATATGTCCATACAAATTTTGATGGTTGTTGAAGTTCATTTTATGCTACATCAACAAGTAAAAAGAATGAAGAATCTAGTTGTAAACAATTAATGTTATCATTTTCAAACCACTTGATGGAGTATAAAATGAACTCTGAAAAAACATAAAATTTATACAAACACAATTGTTACGAAAATGAAGAAGATCACAAAATTGTATAGGAAGATATATATTGGATTTTTTTTTTACAAGAAAAAGCAGAACGAGCCAATTAACTACCACACCGTTTCTTTATTTATATAACATTTGCTTAACGTTACAGAATCATTTTTGGTTCAAAGCTTAGAAATTGGAACATTTTTCAGTCAAATTATAAATTAAGAATTCTACAACTTACAGAGACATGATGCATATATGTTAAACAACTCTTCCAATACTAATTGCTTCTCGAAATTATTATTATTATTATTTTTTTTTTTTGTGAGTAGTTCCTATCTCTGTTCTCCCCGTGTTCTTTTGTCCTTGTCTATTCTTTTATTTCAACCTTCTTATCTTTATTTAAATAGTATTTTTTTTTTTTTTGCCTAAGTGTCTCCTCCATTTATTAAAATAAAAACAACAACGACCATTACAATACTTTATTTTAATAGTAATGATGATGACAATATTAATGATAATTTAATTGTCTAAATTAACAAGAAGAAAAAAAAAAGCTTTATCAATTCTAGAACCACCTTACTAGATCTGAAAATACATTTTTATTGAAGAAAATTGTCCTATAATAAGTTGACTTGTGCTCCTATTAATATTAATTCCCATTAACTTCTTACCCTACCCAACCTCCAACCAAACTATTTCTAAATCTCTTTTAATAAAACCTTCCTCCTCCTTCCCTCTTCTCTCTCTGTGTCCCCCCCTCCTCCAAAAATATGGGCTCAATAAGCATGATGGAGGCCCGGCTGCCCCCCGGATTTCGCTTCCACCCGCGAGATGATGAACTTGTTCTAGATTACCTCTCGTTCAAACTCACCGGTGGTAACAACTCCAGCCTCTATTATTGCCCCATGATGATAGATGTAGACCTCAACAAGTGTGAGCCATGGGATCTCCCTGGTAAATACAACTAATTCCCAAAGTTCATTTTTTTTTTTCAAATTTAACGCTTTCTTTGAGTTAAATTTAAGTGAAAATTTCTATTCTTGCACTAGAAAGTAATACATAGTTTTGTTGGATCTTTGCACTTCTAAGTGACCTTGAGACCTGAGACATATAGGTGATCCCTACTTTTTTTTCTCTTTAATTTATTTTATTAAATTCCTACTTAATTCTATAGTTGACGTTTATATATTGCTTTTAGAATTCTCTGGTTAGTGTTTGTTTGATCTTTAGGAGGCACAAGCTGTATTTGAAAGTACTAGTCCTTTAAATTAATTTCTACTTGGTTATGGGATCTTTTAGCATGAATCATGATGTGTGCATGTCTAGTTTCTAATGTTTGTTTGTTCTTCAAAGTGATCTTGATTTTTGGAGATATTATTCTTCATCCTCACATTTGTGAGATTTAAACACCCCCCCCCCCCCCCCCCCCCCCCCCCCCCCAAAAAAAAAAAAAAAAAAAACATTCTGTCAGATTCTGTTCCCTAACTACCAAGGGAGGCTTGAGTGAGTAATTTTATAATATTCCTTTCTATATATTATCAATTGTACATTTGTTCATCTTTTAAATGCACAGAAGTTTGCTTTTGTTTTCCATTCTAAAATTTTCAAACAAGTACATATATACGTAGCATTTGCACTTTTGAAAATAGCAACAGTTGCACTAATAAAAAAAACATTATTTTCTTGAAGAAATGATGCATCAGCGTAAAAGTTTTAAATACAACTAATAATTATCAACTAATATTGCTTCCAATTGATTTCGAACTAAATTACACTTACAATAATTTTCACCTTTGTTATTTTACAGTATAATTAAACTTTAAATGATATAGACATATTAAAACAAATTTCAGTGTGAAAAGTTAAAATGAGTTCCTTTTCAGAAAAAAAAAACACTTTATTGAAAAATAGCCGGACAATTCCCAATATGTTTTCTTATATATATATATATATATATATATGCTTGTACTACTGCCTAATTGTGATTTGGAATTCACTTGACCTAGTAGTTATTTCATTTTTCTTTCCCGTGATAAATTCATATATAACAGTAATAGTTAAGGATATATAATCATCCTAAACCTTTCATTTGACTATGCACACAAGTGGGCTTATGATCAAACAATTAAGTTGTATTATATGAGGAATAATATATATATCTAGCACCTGAATTCATTCCTAAATAATTTTTCATTTGTCAATCCAAACAGTCAAGAGAGAGTAGGTCGTGCTCAATTTGTTTTTTGGCATCATTATCCACAGATTCTATTATATTCAAATACAACAAGACTCAACTAGTTTGGTATTTTTAACCTTAAAAAAAAATTAGTTTGGTATTTTTATTTTTGTATAGTTTATGTTATTAGACTTTTATTTGTTAATTGATCTTGTATTTGTGTGAATAAAAAAAAAGATGAACATGAAACTATGGGACTTATTAAAGCATGAAGTTCATAAAATAGAAGCCTGGATCACTTGATCAGTTAATTAAAGCTTTTAATTGTTTGAAACTAGATAATCAATATACCTGTACATAAAGCAAAGATGCGACAGATGCGTATATATAATGCTTTTTTTTTTTTTAAGTTCGAAAAAAATGACCAAAAAATTACAATGTAAGACTATCTTCATGCTTCATGATTTCAAGTTTCTTTCACATATTCCTTTGATATATAGTACGTAACCCCTTTTATATTAATTTGGACCTGGTTTTTATTTTTCTCATTAATATGCTATTAGGCCATATATTGTGCATGTTATATGTAGTCATTAATTACATGCAGCCCCCCCTTTCTCTTTAAACTTCGTTTTCATGCAAAAGTTGCAAACTTCATTTGTGTTGTGACTTGTGACTGTTGCCTTTATGGTTTGTGCGCCTATGTATGTTTTCTGTGTGAAATAAATATGGCGTGCAATATTGACATGCCCACATGTTTTAAGCCTTTTCTGTTATGAAAGAGAACAATACCCACAAGTATTGCCTATCTTTTTCTGGCATTTTCGTCATCTCATAACAAAAACATTCATTCTCTTGCCTAATTAACTATAGTTTGGCACTTCCACATCCCTCTTGAAATTAATAACCGCCTTAACCAGAAACCTTACATCAACAACGGTGCTTGAACGAAATCATAATTCTACACACACAGAAATAATTAACAATTAATGCCTTCAAATATTTTATCATGCCAGCTGGTTCCGGATAACATTTTGAAATATCATTAAAAAAAGTATTTAGAACTAGTCTTATTTATTTATTTATTTATTTATACTTGTCTAGTTGCTTAGCTTGATGATTTATTTATTTGTATTATAATAGTGTTTCGTTGTTCCAGTTATTATTTTTACTATAGTATTAGGAATATTGGTTGATCTATATTCCTTTTAGGATTTTCCTGATACAAGATGTTACAAATATATTATGAAGCTATGATGAAAAGCAGATATTGTAAGATCCAGAATAAACAAAATCTGACATTTATGAGAGTTGAAAAAGATTAAGATATCCTAAATTAGAACTTGGCCGGGTAGTGGGTCCAAGGGCATATCTAAACATTACCAAATAAACAATCACAAACAGTAAAGAAAAATAGAATAAAAAAAAAATTGATGTGAGTTTTCTTTAGAATGAAATTCTTTCATAACAGATAATGACATGTCATTAGTTTTAGTTGGGTCCCTTTTCTACAAGCTAATCAAGTGTGACGACCAAAAAATGAATTCGGATAATAAATTCTCAATAAATTTAGGCTCAGTGCATGTTTAAGGGTCTAAAAGGCAACCCCAATAAACAACCAAAAGCAGAGAGATACCCAAAATGAGCCAACGGCCTAACGCCAAAAGTATGAAACGACAAAAATAATATCTTCAGAAATAAATGGCGTCGCCCGGGTTCGAACCGGAGACCTTCAGTGTGTTAGACTGACGTGATAACCAACTACACCACGACACCACCTTATCATTTGCAGAAAATGATTTTATATATTTAAATATATATCATGTAAGTTTAGTTCACTTCTGAGTAACTTGTTTGTTCTACTTGAAAAGAAATTGCATGTGTTGCGGGCAAGGAATGGTTTTTCTTCAGCTTGCGAGACCGCAAGTATGCAACAGGACAACGAACAAATCGAGCGACTCAGTCCGGCTACTGGAAGGCGACAGGAAAAGACCGGCCTGTTAGCAGGAAGGGGCAGCTTGTGGGAATGCGAAAGACGCTAGTGTTCTACCAGGGAAGAGCTCCAAAGGGCAAGAAGACTGAATGGGTCATGCATGAGTTCCGCATGGAAGGCGCAGCCGAACAGCCCAAGATTTCACATAAGGTAGGTAGTACAACTCATGCCAAAGTGATGCATGCATGCACCTGCTCACAATTTTCTCCTTGGCTTTACTATGCTAGCTGTAAGCTGTCTGTGCATTCCAAGAAGTTTCATTTATTTTAATAACACTAATAACATTGTTCGCCAATACCATTATAAAACATATTATATACGAATTCGAATGTATCAGTCTTTTTTTTTTTTTTTTTCTACTTGTGGATTGTTTATTTGTGTAGCCAATGAAGCAGAAAAATCGCTGAATACACTAAATTTTGGAAAATTTACTCCAATTTTGTTCTGATAATTTTCTTTCAATGAACCCAAACAGGAAGATTGGGTTCTCTGCAAGGTTTTCAACAAGAGCAGAAGTACTGTTCCAAGATCAAACATCGAGTCTTTTCTCAATGAATCTGGCAGTAGCTCTATGCCTCCTCTTGTCGACACATCATACATTACCTTTGAGCAACCAGAGCAAGTGCCCTGCTTCTCCGGCATGGGCTCGACAACCCACCGGCCTAACTTTGCAGCATTTCCCATGGTATTCAAAGGCTCAGATACCAGTAGTGGGATTTTAGAATTAGACTCTGACAAGAAGGCTTTAAAGACTTCTCTAAGTAATATTACCAAGTTCGACGCACAAGTGGATGGTTACATTAGTGAACACGGATTATCTAACATGTGGAATCCCTTTTAAGGGCATTAATTTGATTCGAAAGGGTTTGATTGATAATTAAGTGATTGAATTCTATAGTTCTTCTTTTTCTTTATTTTTATTTTTTCTTTCTAGGTATTTAAAACCTTGCGTGTACATGCATGGATATTAATTGTTGGGTGTATATATTCATGTGTATTTTAGGATGTATATTGATTTAAAGGAAGCTTTATTGCTATGTTAAGCAAACAAATTTGCTTAAACATTAAGGTGTTGTGTGGTGTGATTTTTTTTTTTTTTTTTGGGAAAATAAGTTGTTCGATTGCCCCATTCAAGTAGGGTGCAATTTCTAATTAACCCGTTTGTTTGGTTCTTTTGCATGTGTACTCGCTCATGTCTGCTGCCACAATATTTTTTATGAGCATAAATTTAAAATCCGTATGCCCCCTCCCCAAATCCCAAAAAGAAAGAAAGATAAGGGAAAAATGGAGTAAGGCTTAGGTACTGGATAGCATAAAGTCTTTCGTGCTACAGTCTCAAAAATTTATTGTATAAATTTTAAATTTCAATCTAAGTAGCTCATTAAATTGGTTATATAATGAACTTGTAGAATATCAAATTTTAATATTTTTAGATTTTTTTTACCATTTTTTATGATTTATGAAAGATGGCAGAAAATGACTTAAAAATAAAAAAAAAATTGTCAATATTTTAGACTAATTTTTGTTATGTTTCACAAATCATAAAAAATAGTGAAAATTAATATTCTATAAGTTCATTATATAACTAATTTACTGAGCTACTTAATCGAAATTTGAAATTCATACAATAAGATTTTTAAATCGTAGCACGAAAAATGTTATACTATCTATAATACTTGAGCCTTACTTAAAATGGAGTACCTATCCTTGTTAAAGAAAAAAATAAACAAAGCCAGAAAAGAAAGCCTTACAAAAAAAATAAAAAATTTACGAAACATGGACCGTACGTCGGATTTAGTGAAAGCCCTTAATTTACTTGTAGCCCATAAAGCAGAATTTTCAATGAGCTGAAAAACCAGTAGGAAAATTGTAACGCTTCATTAAGATTTGTAGAGCTGTTCGAGTTACTGTTTGCGTGAGAAAATAACAATTTAGTTCAAAAAAATTAAAAAACAGTTCAATTTTTATGTCTACACTCATTTCTGATAATGGGCCGAACAGGGCCCGTAAATCTTCCCTTCCAGCCCGCTTTCATTTCAACAATTGCACAACGCTCCGATATTCCAAAGCCCGTTGGAAACGGACATATACCCGGAAAACCTACGATATTTGGTTGTTCGTCGGATCAAACTAGAAGCCGATTCTCCTTCTCCGACTCATGTTTGCCTCCAGTTCTTCGGCATAAACCCTAGCTCTGTACGAATATCGACCTTCCTTCAAATTCATCACCTGCCGGTAGCTGAATTTCCTTAGTTCCTGTTTCGAAGTTTTCTTCGATCAACTTTTCGATGGGGGTCACTGATTTGGAGCCTGGTGAGATAAGGCTGGATCGAGACGAAAGTAGAGATAGGGATTCGAAGAATAGAGGTAGAGATCGGCACGAAGACGGGGGTAAGGATAGGAGGAAAGAGGAGAGGCATCGGGATAAAGAGAAGGACAAGGATAGGAATAGGGATAAGGAGAAGGATAGGGAGAACAGGGATAGCGGTAATGTCAGGGAGAAGGAGCGAGAAAGGGGCAAAGATAGAGATAGAGACAGAGACAGAGACAGAGAGAAAGACAAAGAAAAGGTTAGGGAGAAAGACAGAGGAAAAGAGGAGGAGAAAGAAAAGGAAAAGGATCGAGAAAAGCCAAGAGACAGAGAGAAAGAGAGAGATAAATTGAAGGAGAAGGAGAGGAGTAGAAATAGGGACAAGGAAAGGGATAAAGATGGGGAGAGGAACAGAGAGAGAGAAAAAGATAAATCTAAGGTTAGAGAGAGAAGCCTTGACAGAGATGAGAAATCAAAATCTAGAGACAAAGATAATAGAGAAATTGGGAGAGATGACGCGCCGAAAGAGAAATCCTCCGAGCTTAGGGAAAAGATCTTAAAGTAAGTATCGGAAATTTGAATTTATGTTAACTCTTTTGGTGCAATTCATGATATTTTTTCTGATACATAGTGGCACTTATCTCTAAATTTAGATTACAATTCCAGGATGAAAGAAGAAAGATTGAAGGAGAAAGAAGAAGAGAATGTCTCAGAGGTATTGTCTTGGGTTAGCCAAAGTAGAAAGCTCGAAAGAGAGAAAGCCATTCACCGCTCTCAAGCCTTGGAAGAACAGGTTTGTTGGTACTTTTATTAAAAACAATAACTTTTTTATGTCTAATTCTTGGAAGGTGGGTTTTTTTTCAAAACCAATAATGTACAATATTTGCAAACAGATCCAATGTTCTTGTGTTGCAATTTTTTTTGAATTTATTGTGTTATTTCCAAAGGGAACTCTTCATCAATACCAGGGTAGGCAAAGTTAACTAAATTTATTCA
This sequence comes from Carex rostrata, assembly GCF_964058835.1. Taxonomy (NCBI): domain Eukaryota; kingdom Viridiplantae; phylum Streptophyta; class Magnoliopsida; order Poales; family Cyperaceae; genus Carex; species Carex rostrata. Next base: position 1,311,529 of record NC_135935.1, read on the forward strand.
TAATGAGTTCATGTAATTTGGATTCCAAAATTACGATTGTTTGCTTGATATCAGTTTAGTTGCTGCATAGAGGGAAAAAAACAGTTTAAGCACAGTTGGAGAAAATTGTCAAATATTATGGATTAAATTTGACGAGTTGCCGATTGTCCAAGTTTTAGTTGGAAGTGTTTCCAAAATGTTGTGCTTATTGCAGATAGGAAAATACATTACAAGTTTACCTATTTTTATATAAAATCCTCAGGATAAGTTGCTAGCTGGAAGTGATGATGATGATGAAGATGAATGGGGCAATGCAAGTAGAGGAGGTATTAATTTCTTGTCTTTTGGTTGTTATGCACGATCAAAGTATATTTTATGCTGTTTGGTATATCTTTGCTTAGAAAGTTTCTATACTGAACACGTACAATATTTTTGTTTTTCAGACCACCTTGCTGGAGTGAAGGTATTACATGGCCTTGATAAAGTCATGGAAGGCGGGGCTGTTGTTCTGACACTTAAAGATCAGAGTATTCTAGCCGGTGATGACATCAATGAAGGTATTAAATGTATTTCAATTTGAAGTCTGACACTTAGTTACGCTGTAGGCCCCCAACATTTTAGTTTGACAATAACTCACCCCTCCTCCCCAGAACTCTATAATATGTGACAATGAACCTCAGCTGTTAATTTTCTACTTAATCAAATTTGAGGGTAAAATGGCCATAATTTTCTCGGTTGTTTATAGTATAATATTTGAAGTATTTATGATTTTTGGCTTTTAAGTTTGTAGGAAGTTAGTAAATTTTCTTTTAGAAAATGTAGGCACGTGAAATGCTTGCTATTTCATTTTTATTTTTCTGTCTGTATGCTTTATTTATATTTATAGGAAAGACTTAGTTTCATAATGATCAAAATTAATGAAACTGTTTTTATTATGCATGGAAAATAATAAACAATATGAAATAAGAGATTATTATTATTTCAAACTCAATTCTGAATAAGGATAAATTTATCAAGGGTACTATGGTCATGTCATTGTAAAATTATTTAATTATGTTAGTTTAGAAGTTGAGTGCTAATTTTCATGTATTAGAAAGTTTGGGTGGGCATTTTTTACATATAAATGTTTGCGGCCTATTTGTCACAAAAGAAAAGTTTTGGGGGCTCCCATGGTATTACTATTGTAAATTTTTGTTTAGGAGAAGTTTGAATATTATAGAGTTTCTTAATCAAGATAAATGCTACTGCCATTTGCCATTTTTTTAATTTGTTTTATACTTGCACTTTGTTTTGCAGATGTCGATATGCTTGAAAATGTGGAGATTGGAGAGCAGAAGCGCAGAGATGACTTGTACCAGTCCGCCAAAAAAAAGACTGGAATATATGATGACAAGTACATTTTTTTTACTTCTCTGTTTTTCTTCTAGTTACCATTTAATACAAATTTTCACTAGTCATTCCTTACTTTTGGGTCACTTTTCTGCTTTTTATTTGTTTTTAAACTCCAGGTTTAGTGATGACACTGGCATTAAGAAACCAATGCTGCCACAGTATGACGACCCAGTTGAGGATGAGGTGCTAATTTTATGTTTTCTGCTTTGTGCCTTCTAGATTAGATACGCTTTTTCTTATGCTGATTTGTATTATTTTTCTTGTAGGGTGTAACTTTGGATGAAGGTGGCCGCTTCTCTGGTGAAGCTGAAAAGAAACTTGAAGAGGTAATAAGGACCTGCTTTTCTTTCTTTTCTGTGTGTGTGTGGTGGGGGTGGGGGGGTTCTCTTGTCCGAACTTCCTTTTTGCTGTTTTACTTCACAGCATGTGCAGCTTTACATATTTTATGGTTTTAAATATCATAATATTTTATTATTTTCACAGCTTCGAAGAAGGATTGAGGGAAGTTCATCACAAAAGCCATCTCTTGACCTAACTGCCTATACAAAAAGCTCATCAGAGTATTACACCTCAGAGGAAATGCTCCGATTTAAGAAACCCAAAAAGAAGAAATCACTTCGAAAAAAAGAAAAGCTGGACCTGGATGCCCTTGAAGCTGAGGCCATTGCTTCTGGCCTGGGTCGTTCAGATCTTGGCTCTCGTAAAGACACGACTCGATTAGCTGCTAAATCAGAACAAGAGAAAGCTGATGCAGAGGCAAGAAAGAATTCATACCAAGCAGCTATAGAAAAGGCTGAGGCGGCGGCTAGTGTTATAAGGGAGGGACAGGTACAAACCATTGGAAAAATTGAAGAAGGTGACGGGGGAGAAAATGAGCCACTTGTTTTTGGAGATGACTATGAGGATTTGCAGAGGTCAGTGGAGCAAGCAAGGAAGCTGGCAGTGAAGAAGGAGGAGAAAAATGATTTGGATATCCTTAAGACTGCTGTTCCAGCCACCGAGAAGAAGGTAGAAGGGGATATAGAAGGGGAGGCAGCAGAAGGGGGTAAGGTGATTATAACTGAGATGGAAGAGTTTGTATGGGGTCTTCAGATGAAAGAAGGTACGTATTTTTTTTTTAATTTTCTTGTTATTATTTCTTCTCTGCCAAGCTGTGGTCTAATTCAGAAATCAATGGTACTTCATCCGAATTGATTTTGTTCTGGTTTCTCTTTTAGTGATTGTGGGGTTGTCTTTTCAAGAGCTAGGAGTGGTTTATGGAAAGAGGCAGAAAAAAATTAAACCTAGAGGTGAGGGGGAGGGAGGTTAAGAGAGAATTGTGTTGGCTAGTATGCAAATTCCTACCTAACAATGAGTTATGCATAGTAATTCATGGAAAAATGGTTTAAAATTATAAGACAATATAGCTTAGTATTAATATCATAAGGTTCTCTGAATGGAAAAAGAAGGAACAACAGCATGATAGATATCACTATATTAGAGATAAGAAGAAAAATAAAAATAAGAATTTGAGGACAAGACAAGTGTCCCTTAAATCTATAGATATGTGGTGTCAACTCTAATTATTGATATTCAGTTGGGTTATTAATATTGGATCTAATATTAATCTGCAGCTATCTGTTTACCATTATGTTACAGAGACCCTTAGACCTGAAACGGAAGATGTCTTCATGGATGTCGATTCAGAGCCTGAAACAACACAACAGATTGAGGATATGGAGGTTACCGGCTGGTCAGAGGTCAAAGAATCTGAATCTGCAACTGAACCACTACCAAAGGAGGAAAAAGATGAGATCACCCCTGATGAGATAATCCATGAGGCAGCTGTCGGTAAAGGTCTATCTGGTGCTTTGAAATTATTAAAGGAAAGGGGAACATTGAATGAAGGCATAGATTGGGGTGGTAGAACAATGGATAAGAAGAAGAGTAAGTTAGTAGGTGTAGTTGAAGAACCAGCTCCAAAAGAAAAGGAGATCCGCATTGAGAGAACTGATGAGTTTGGCCGAATTGTAAGTTATATCTATGAATTTCTCTTTTGATAGGGGATATAGTATTTCTATTTGTTTAAAAAATAATAAATGAAAATCAAGCTCTTTACTTGGATTTTTCTCACGGCTAAGAGTTCCTTATGATTTGTAAGTTTTTTTGTGTCACCGCAATTTCATTCTAACAGTATTTTTTTTAAAAAAAAAAACAACAACAGATGACACCAAAGGAAGCATTTAGGGCTCTGTCACACAAGTTCCATGGGAAGGGCCCAGGAAAAATGAAGCAAGAAAAGAGAATGAAGAAATTTTATGAGGATCTAAAGACAAAACAAATGAGAGACTCTGACACACCTCTACACTCCATGGAGAAAATGAGAGAGGCCCAGGCCCGGATGAAGACACCTTACCTGGTCTTGAGCGGCAATGTCAAACCTGGGTATATTTATTTCTTTCTATTTTGGTTGTTTATTTTTTTTCATTTTGGAAATGACAACCCAAGACCTCAAAATATACAAAGGCATGATTTCTAAAAAAATTGCATGTCCTTGTGCTTACATGTGTACAAGGTTTTGTTCAAAAACTAGCCAAAATGCCCTTCCCGACTCCTTATCTTTATGGGAGGATACTTTGAGATTATTCGCTGTTGTTAGGGATAGGATTTGAGAGAATTTCATCATCTTTTCTGAGGTTTTATAAACCAATGTATCGAATTGAAAAATTGTAAATGGTATGTTGATTCCTTATTGTACGGTATTTTAGGCAAACAAGCGACCCGAGCAGTGGATTTGCAACAGTGGAGAAAGATGTTGGGAGTTTGACACCTATGCTTGGGGACAGAAAGGTAATTTCTTTATTTTATTTTTTTTGTACTTCTTTTGTGCTTCATTACAAGTTCTAAATGTTTTCTAAACCCTGGCGCAATTTCTATACCTTAACAACTCAGGACTTCATCATCTATAAATGACTTTAACATCCATTATGCCCCTAGGCCCATTACCAAAAACAGGATATATCCGAGCTACAGGTGGCAACCCTGACATGACCCAAAGGAACTGCAACACCGACCTGGGTTTCCACCAGATCTGATCCAGTAATTTTGAAAAATCAAACAGACTGAAACCCGACCCATACCCTATCAACTCCCAGTCTCCCACCTTAAACCTGAAACCAAATGACCTAAAACCCGAGCAAACCCATGCTTGACTGGACCTGAAACCTTAACATGACCTGCTTGACATGGCACCTTAAACCAGAAATGACCCCAAAGACTCAACTGCTACACAAAATCAGTTTTATTTTGTGATAACCCAAAGCAACTTGAGTGAAGAACCCCATTTCCCTGACACTAAACCCGACTAATTCAAGACTCGATGGATCCAAGACTCAAAATAGCCCAAAATCAGAAATAACTCTAAACCTGACACAACTCAATCTCTGAATCAACTGGAAACTGAAACCCCAACCCAAAAATTTAAAGTAACATGATTGATTGAGAAGGGGTTTTATGTACTGCATTTTTATGCAACTCGAATGTGGTGATCTTTTCTATGTTTTGTTGGTGTATAATTTTCCTTATTTTGAAGGGTGTGACCTTAGGATACTTTATTTATTTTGAAGTTGCTTTCATATTGTTGATGTCATATTCTTATCTTCTTCTTCTTTTTTTGTCAAATATGTCCTGTCATTTAATTTTATTATGGTTATGTGTTCCTCAGGTTGAGCATTTCCTGGGAATAAAGAGGAATGCAAATGCAGCCAGCATGCCTCCACCACCGCCGCCTAAAAAATCAAAGAATTAATTTTGGGCTCTTATGGTTCATTATCTAGCTCAATCTTGCAATTTGTATACAGCAAAAAGGAAGTAAAAGCAATCTGGAGTCTTGAATAGTAGCGACTTGATTTTTACTTGGTGTCAACTGTCAAGCAATCTGGTACATTAGCTAGTGAAATGTTAATTGCAAATCTTTCATATGTTACAACGGACTAGCCATTTTTATGATGTAAAAGCTCTTTCATTTGATAATTTGCATGTATTATGTAGTTTTTTTTTGGTTCACTTGAATATTATGAATATGGCTCAGTTGATAATATAATTTTTTTTTACAATTTGTTGAAACCTCTTCAATTCATACATTAATACTTGAGGAGAGGTATCCGAACCAAGCTTCCATTCCGTTAAAATGGTACATATTAAAAATTTTGAGGGATCATAAGAATTATGAGTTTTAAAATCAGTAGGGAAACAGTGCACTGAAACAAATTAATAAAAAGTGCTAGAATATTTATCAAAAATTGGCATGGGATGTTTTCACGATGAATTTTATATTTCAACCATAACAAGCTAGTGGCGCAGTTTTTCTGATACTTAAAAGCGGTTTATTCATGTACTGGAATCTGAAAAAAAATACCATAACAGGTACATTTGTAGCTTGTGTGTTCTTGTTGGAAGTTTTCTGTTCCATTTCGAGAAAAGTTGAGTGCATGACAGCAGTCTGAGACTGGGGAACCTCTCTAGATGTTACATACACGATTTGATCTGCAACATTGATTTGCACATCCCACTTCTCTAGATGTTAGAACTTTGGATGAAGTTCCAAAATTTAGTTCGGTTGTGAGATACAGAAACAAAAAGTTTACACACGATTCATTGTAGGAGGTTAAGAGTGACCTTTTAGGACATGATCCTTCCTATAGTTATGTCGTAACGCCTGCCAACTGGTACGAGAAAATCTCTTGGGTTCGATCTTGATAGTTGATTGTGATCCTTGGAAGGGAAGCAAGAGTAAAATGGGAAAGAGAAAGCGATGAGAAGGCAGTATCCAATACTTTTGGGTCTGTAGTTACTAGTCTATAACATGTCCTAAGATTTATATCCTAAGAGAAAGCGATGAGAAGGCAGTATCCAATACTTTTGGGTCTGTAGTTACTAGTCTATAACATGTCCTAAGATTTATATCCTAAGAGAAAGCGATGAGAAGGCTGTACGTTCAATCGGATGAAAGAGTTGCTAATAATATGTCGGAACTTTTAGAAAGGATCTTTTTGACAGTAACGTTATTAATTTTAAAAATGAATTTGGCGTAACATGTCCCATCTCAAACAAAGGAGCTACCATTAATCCGGAAAAAGAGTTGACAATATCGCCTCCCATTCTGAACACGCCATTGAGTGACCAGTCCATTCTGTTCTCTATTTATCAAAAAGTAAGGCTACGGTGCTATGGGTTGCACAGAAGGCCTCTATGCAACGGCTTAATATTTGAGTTTTCAAAATTCTAATGGTCGATCCGAACCGTTCAACATAATCTCCATATAAATATGTACTTGCAAACCAAATTTTATATTTTTTAGAATTTTTTTACTATTTTTTAGATTTTTAGAAAATTAAATATCTGAATAGTGCAGAATTTTTTTAGATCTAAGTGATTTTCTCAGTGTTCTCTAACTCCTTTCTCAGAGTTTGGACATACTGCTGCTAACTTCTTAACCAAACCGGACACGTTACTGCTGGTAACTTAGCCAGAATCTTTGACTGTTGTCAATTAAAAAAGAAACCAAATAAGCTGGTAACTGGCCATGGCACGTTTAAAGTGGGTTGGGATATTGTCAGCTCTTTTTTGGACACGCTACTGGTAACTCCTTTATTCGAATTGGACACGTCCATTAAGAAATTTGTTAATTCGACAAATGATGAAATAATTAGTGATTCAAATTTAATTCCATCACCAAATTGAATTAATTATTTTCAACAACATAAAGTTGCATTTTTTTTTTTTTACTTTTTGAGAGGAAATAGAAGTAAGCATGTTAGCTATGAAGAAGGAGACGGCATTAGCGTGTCCGACTTCTGGACACACTTATGCTAATGACTTGTGGATATGATTTTTGGACATGCTAGTACTTTGTATCAAGATTCTACTGTGGATATAATATTTCCGAAAAAAATTAATTTCAGATAAACTTTATATACATACAAAAAATCGGTACATAGTAATTTAAAATAATGCATCTTTATTTTAAAATCAATTCTGATTCCCCGGGACCACAGCTGGGAGACCTTGGAGTTTATCTCGGTTGTATGCACTATGGAGCGCTACATTGCATGCCTCATAGAAAAACAACATGATGTATATGAATCAGGGTTCTAAATAGCTAGCTATAGCTTTTCCGGACCATAAACGCTAAGCTATGAGATAAAATTGCGCTAACTCAGCTACGACCGCTATAGCTATAATAGCTGACCGCTATTACCGCTATATGAGACCCGCTATAGCTACCGCTATGCTACATGGTTTTTTTTTTTACAATTTATATGGACTTCTGTACTTCTATTCTTATTTCTAATACTACATGGTCTTCTACGATAAGTATACTAAACCAAACTATATGATTCTATTTTTATTTGTGATTTATTATATCATTCTATATCGAGAAACATTCAAATACTAATTCTTCATTTTGATTACTCTTTTTATAGTGTTCATTTGTAAAATTATTATCTTTCGTTTCAATTGAAAGCTGATTTTGATTATTATTATAATTATAAAATGTTTAAATATGTATATTGACTTCATTTACCTTATAAAATTAATTGCTCTTTGTCTATTATAATATGTAATACCATGAAGTATAAACTATTAAATAATGTTACTTTTTAGATTTTTTTTTTCTTCTTATTTGCGTAATTGATAAAATGTATAGACTTAGATTAGTTGTTACATCAATTCTCTAATATTGATTATGTTGATAATTAGTAGAAATATAGAATATAAAGTTTGAAAAGGGAAAATCGCTATGTATGATAGCTTCCGCTATAGCTACGCTATTCGCAATAGCTTTTTTTTTGGTCTCCCCGCTATGCCGCTATAATCGCTATTTAGAACCTTGATATGAATTGAAGCAACATTTCCAACAAACTGATTGTTAACCATTTAAATGGTACCTGACTGGCGACGGCCCCAAATAGCCCGTCATCATTTGTTTATCGTTCAAACTTTCAGCGGAATTGACCTGACATGGCTTCATCAACCGCACTTGGTCAAAAGAAGAGCCGAAATTTTTATCCATTGAAAATAAAAAATAGAAAATGGTGCGTGAAAAATTGAAAAATAGAAAGGCAGAAAGGAGTTCTGACGTTCTGCAGTAACACATCTAAAATCAGAAAAAAAAAAAAAAACTGAGCTGCCATGAACTATTCATATCCACGGAAGTTTTACTTCAAGAATTTCTTTAATTGTGTTACTGAAGTCTATCATGTCTATCATTCATTTAATTAAATATTTAGATATGAATGAGTCATGGCGGTTCAATTTTTTTCTTTTTCTGATTTAGATGAATTATGGTCTCATGAGTATTTTTTTATTTTTTTCATTATATTTTTTATTTGAAATGTCTTATGGCATGGCAGGGACACTATGGCTCATTCCTATCCTACCTCTTCATTTTTAAATTTCCTACACATTTTCTATTTTTTTGTTTTTTTTACTTTTATATGAATAAAAATTTCGGAATGATAACGGTCAAAATGTGGCGGGAACTCCAATGCACCATTTAAAAAGAGAACAAAGCGACAAAAGTGTTATTTTCGTGATTAACGTCGTAAACCAAGCCGCATTCAATACTTGGCCTGAGAATTACCATTTCCTTTTGTTTATCAAGCGACGCTTCCTTACTAATCCTTAGCCTACGAGTCGTCGGGCTGTGATAAAAAAAATAAAAATAAAAAAAAGTGACGCTTCCTTTTTTTTCCCTCAGAAAAGCCCTAGGGGCTAGGCATGATATTTTATGCTGAGTTTGCCTTCTTTTGGTAAAAGAAACCTTTTCAGCCTGCACTTATGATTTGTACTGTCGAGTAAATATTCTATTTCTCATTTTCTGAGAAACTACTTATACTTTTTAGGTGTAACGGGTCATTTTGGAGACGGCCATCATGCTGCTGCTCAATAAGTTACATTGAAGAGGATACGGAAACAAAAGACGAGTTCTCGCTGAAAGGACTGCATCCTTATCCACTTTGACAGCCTGTAAAGAAAGGTCGACTATTTATTTACGCAAGAGATAAAAAATTAAAAGCTGCCGTTTATTCCCAGTTTCCCACGCTCGCAAATCGCAATTAGTCAGCTCAGTTAAAAACCGAGTCGGGTTTTAGGCCTGTCGGATCCGGTCGCCAGTGGATTGAGCTGATCTTAGATCTAGCTCCGGTCAGGTCAGACCTGGTTCAAGAATCGTACCTGGAAGATGTGACTAACACTCTGGTCGGAATAAAAGCTAACGAGAATAGAATTTTATCCAATAGAGAAGAAAAGAAATAAGCTGAATTTTATTGATCGGAAGCTTCAAGTATACATTGAGAATTCAGTATTTAAAAGTACAAAAAAGAAATCTTGTTTTTACTTAATTTTCAAAAATTATCATTAAAACCTAACAACTAGGGTTTTGCGAATTAGTATGAAAAAATTATAATAGAGTAAATTGCTGATTTTAAATTAAGTTGCATAAACTGAACATACTAGATAAATTTAAACAGAAAATTCTATAAAATAAAAAGGTAACAACTATGTTTGGTGGATCCCAATCTGCTGCTATTCATTTCCTCTCTATCTCTCTCTTCAAAGAAGAGAAGAAAGAGAAAGAACATCACATGGGAAAGAGATAGAGAGAAGAGCATGGGAAGAATAACACCGGATCTCATTCTATGTTTGATAGGGTAGCATGATTCATGAATTAAAATTTTAGAGGTAATGACTAGTTGGTAGGAGCAGACTTACAAGCAATTATAGAGAGATTATTAACTACTCATATAAGTTGCATAAATTGAACATTTTAAATTAAGTTGCATGAATTGAGCTGAAAATATTAAACTTGTTAAGATAAGATTCTTTTTTGTTTAATTGAGCTAGTTTTGGAATTAGCCATGTTAATTTATCTAATATGTTCAGTTTGGCGTCTATTCCAACATTAAGTTGCATGAATTAAGCCATTGCATTTTAAATTATGTTTTTACTGTATTGCTGAACATATTAAACTTGTTAAGGTAAGAATTTTATGTTTAATTGAGCTAGTTGGAATTAGCCATGTTAATTTATCCAATATGTTCAGTTTGGCATCCATCTTAAAATTAAGTTGCATGAATTGAGCCATTGCATTTTAAATTATGTTTCTGCTGCATTAAAGAGTGAGTGCTCCGCGCATTAAAATGTACATATGTTATCACTGTTAATAAATATTTTTGATATTCATATGCATAATAAAATAAGAAAAATATATCATACTTTTTAAAAAATTTGGAGATTTCTATTTCCATTCGGTGTAACGATGTCAAGTCTAGCCGATTTTTTTATTTATATCCAAAAAAAAAAAATTGAATTTTAAAAACTAACTGAACTGGTTGTGAAATTTTAAATCTACCCAAACCGGTTCACGGTTAACCGGACCAAATTTCCGGTTAACGGTTAACCGGACCAAATTTCCGGTTAACGGTTAACCGGACCAAATTTCCGGTTAACGGTTAACCGGACCAAATTTTCGGTTAACGGTTAACCGGACCCTTTGAAATAGTCCGGTTAACTGTTAACCGGAAATTTGGTTTGTGTCCGCTTAACGGTTAACCGGATTTGTGCATTTTCCTTCTTTTTTTTGTATTAAAATATTAGAAATGTTGAATATATTTCTTTGAAAATAGATGGAATACAATATAATTTGTTTTATTAGAAAGACTGCAACAAATAACCTGGATCAATATTTTTCAGATCATATTTTTCGCGACTGTAAGAAAAATTACTATATTTCTTTATGTGTTATTGGAAAAAAATAAAAATGCTTAGATTCCGAGTTATTGATCCCGGTTCAAAAGTCACTTCTAAGTAATCTAGAAAATATTATGATCTTTCTAGTACATTTAATTTATTAAAAGTTGTATCTATTTTGAGAATTATTTTTGAATACCAATCATTAAATAAATTAAAGTTTTTATTTTTTTTTCAAAATAGATACAACTTTTAATAAATTAAATCTATTAGAAAGATCATAATATTTTCTAGATTACTTAGAAGTGACATTTGAACCGGGATCAATAACTCGGAATCTAAGCATTTTTATTTTTTTTCCAATAATACATAAATAAATATATTAATTTTTCTTACAGCCGCGAAAAATCCGATCTGAAAAATATTGATCCGGGTTATTTGTTGCAGTTTTTCTAATAAAACAAATTATATTGTATTCCATCTATTTTCAAAGAAATATATTCAACATTTCTAATATTTTAATACAAAAAATAAAAACAAAAAAAATTTCTGTTTTCAAAAAAAAAAAAAAAGAAAGGAAAATGCACAAATCCGGTTAACCGTTAAGCGGACCCAAACCAAATTTCCGGTTAACGGTTAACCGGACTATTTCAAAGGGTCCGGTTAACCGTTAACCGGAAATTTGGTCCGGTTAACCGTGAACCGGTTTGGGTAGATTTAAAATTTCACAACCGGTTCAGTTAGTTTTTAAAATTCAATTTTTTTTTGGATATAAATAAAAAAATCGGCAAGTCTAGTCTCTAAATCTGTTCCATCTTTATCTTAACAACTTTATAATATTTGACGCCTGTGAAAACATAAAATTTTAATCTTCACATTTATGTTGTTAGCGACTCTGAAAATCAAATAATTTGGATGAAGCAAAAAGCAAGCGTGGAGATAAAGATAAAGAATATGATTATGTTATTAACTACTTTAAAAAGTCAATTAATTTAGCAACTTCGAAAATTTGAATCTTCACATTTTTACGGATGTTCATAAAAAAAAATAGGAGAAAATTTTGTCACTTTTATCACGAATTCACGATAATTTCGAGAGTAATTTTTTTTTTTTTGATTTAAAGCATGTAGACAATTGCATTGATCCAATAATTTACAAAGTAACTATTACATAGGTTTCTTTTGTTTCAAGAGCAAATTTATTTGAAGGTATAGAAAAAACTACAAGGGAAATTTTTTTTAGGAGAAATTACGAGGGAAGTTTTTCGTACTTTATTAGATCATGTTCGGCTGTTATTGTGTTCAAGGAAAAAAAAATTCACTCAGAGTGAATTTTTTTTTCCCACGCGCACAGTGTTTTGACCATTCAAATTGGAACCGAATTCAAGTCCATTTCCGTTCCCACCTGACAGCCGAACTGGCCTTTAGATAGGAAGCTAAGATGCAGAACTAAGAAGGTTCTGAGATACGAGTGTGATGATAAAAAAAATATTTGTTTATTTATTCCTTCTTATTCTTCTATCTACAACGCAGCTGTTCATGTTCAAAGTTCGTATAGTATTAACTTTTTATTTAATGTATTTAACAGCAAGGGCAGTGAAGACTGAAGAGGGGATGTGATCCAGTTGGATTCTTGATTTCTTGTGGGTTGAATGTTATTAAAGGATGGTGTGATTGTTCCGGAAACAAATCGGTTGTTATTCCAATAGCAGCCGTTTAATTTTGTTTAGATTCTTGTATGAAAAAATGTCTTGTTGAGATTCTCACATGAAAACATCTAAACGGATGTTATTAGAATAACAGCCGATCTTTTTTCCGATTTTTCCGATATATTGTTTTCAAAAAGTATTTGTTATTGTTGAATTGAATTGGTTCATGGTAAATTTAAATTAGCTAATAATATGAGATGGGTTATTGTTATTTGTAAATTAAAGATGTTGTTTTAGTTCGTGTTTATATTTTTATTTTTAAAATTTAAATAGTTTTCTTTTATATAATAGTGGACTACTCCACCGATTTTATAAATCGAAACCATACAATGTTAGGCAAGTACTGGTACCAGTGGTACTAGTCCTTCCTTGTACCAATCAATTACAAAAGAACGTATGTAAACCAACCTACAGCATATCAAAGCGAAAAACCAAAATCCAAGAGTCCAAAACAATAACCAACCAATTAGCAAACACTAATAAAAGAAACGGCCTCAAAACTAAAAACAAAATGGCTGCACTCTAGTATCAAATTTCACCGTCCTCCCATGTGTCGGACCCATCTGTAAGCATAGAGACCCTGTGCTCCTGCACTCTCTCATCCAAATCCTCCTCCTGTGTAATCAAATCATCACAAAAAATAGGAATATGCAACACATCAGTAGGAAGTACTAACGATAATTTAAGGACAGATCTATTATCTTTTGAAGTCACCCAAAATTTCGTGAGAGGCTAGATACTTGGTGGTTGCAGCGAGGTATCAGCACATATTTATTTAAGGCTAGATACTTGGTGGCCGGCACAAACCCAAAATTTCGTGAGAAGTTGACAGTCAATCCCATTCTGGTATCTATGATCTATTATCTTTTGAAGTCACCCAAAATTTCGTTTCCTTTGGCCACCTGAGATACCTCTAATCATATCATTTCCCACCAAGGTATCAGCACATATTTCAAATCCTAATGCAATTGTACACAAGAAAAGTAATTTTAGCACATATTGCTCGAGGTTTAGCTCTAACCCCCTGAAAACTAAAATTCAAATAATTAATTCAAATTACTTAGCATATCTCCATATTAAAATATATTTGAAGATCAAATTAAATATATTTTTCAATTTTTTTTACTATAATTTAGATCGATAAAAAATCATTGCTTTTCAAAAGATTGTACATCATTAAAAACAATGATTTTCTACATATAAAATTTAATTTCCAAATACATTTTGAGCAAGGTTTAGGTGCTATGAATAGTATAAGTAGCTCAGTAAATTGATTATATAATAAAGTTGTAGAATATAAATTTTTACTATTTTTATTATTTATGAAAGATAGCAAAAAAAATGACTTAAAAATAAACGGAAATTGTCAATGTTTAAAGATATTTTTTGCCATCTTTCAAAAATCATAAAAAATAATAAAATGATTTAAAAAATAATAAAAATTGATATTTTACAAGTTCATTATATAATCAATTTATATACTGAACTACTTAGATCCAAATTTGAAATTTATATGATAAATTTTTGAGACCATAGTACAGAAGACCTATGCTATCTATAGCACAAAAGCCTTCCTCATATATTTTAATATAGATATAAGAGTGAGTCTATGGTAATATGCATATCACGATTTGGCACCGTGCTACGGCTCTATATTCGAGTTTTCAAATCCTAACGGTCGATCCGAACCGTTCATCTTGTTTTCCATATTAATATGTGTTTGGAGACCAAATTTTATATTTTTTGAAATTTTTTTACAATTTTTTTAGATTTATTGAAAATCACTGTTTTTGGATGGTCCAGAATTTTCAGATCAAGTGATTTTCTAAATATCTAAAAAAATAGTAAAAAAATTTCAAAAAATGTAAAATTTGGTCTCCAAACACATATTAATATGGAGAACAAGATGAACGGTTCGGATCGACTGTTAGGATTTAAAAACTTGAATTTAGAGCCGTAGCACGGTAACAACCCGTGATATGCATATTACCATAGACTCACTCTAGATATAATGTTAAATGGTTTGAATCTAACTATCTGTGTAACGACTTTAATTTGAAAAACACAATGGGTCAATAGCCCGTCTCTAATAATATTATTTATAACCAAGATAATAACGTTATTAAGCTGAAAATAAAGCACTTACGTTAATTGCTCAGTCGGAACAAACTCAAGATCCCCTCATTGTTAAATTTTCAGACATTTGATTTCTTTACTATTTTATTTTCTATTTCCACGCTTGGCCAAAGTATATTCAAATGAGGTCTACAAAATCAGAGATGGGCTCAGGATTTTCGTCGGGGGGCAAAAAAAAAATATCGAATCGGGTTTAAATAACTTATCAGATTTAAACCCATTAACTAATTGGGTACTCGATAAAAAAATAATGTTTTGACTTTTATTTTCCAATACCCTGACTTATAATTTATGATTCTATAACTTATAATTAATATTACAAATCATAATTCAAGAAATTTATTTTGATTTTAACACTAAATTTAACCCGAATTACAAATTAAACATTCGGAGGAGGGGAGCTGCCCCCGTGCTACAGTAGATCCGGTCATGTATAAAATAGATAATAATGTTATTAAAAATGGGGAAAAAAAAATAAAAAGACGATCCTAAGATTTTTTTTTTTTTGTGTGTGCAGACACTGCTTAAAAAATGGATGTGGATACGTCCCATGCACGACGAATTTTGAAAAAAAATATTTTTTTCTTGCTATAAAATTGTAAGACGACATAAATATCATTAGAATGACGCTTCTCTATCTTTTGAAAAATTGTCACGCTATATTAATGATATATGATTGTTCGTCTAACAAATCTGACGCTTCCAAATTATATGAGCTTATACAAAAATTATATGAATTAAAAACATCAATAAACAACGAAAAGGAGTATATTTTATTACATTTTTTAATTGTACCTGTGCATAATATTAGAGGTTGAAACTGAAAAGTTCAGAAAATTATATTTTTACCATCTCTAACAAAAAAAAAAAAAAATCAAATTACCAGTTTTTTTTTTTAATCACGCCCACAATCTGAACTTGTGAAGAAGTTGGTTTCACAAGTTCAAACTGCGGACGTGGTAAAAATGATTTTAAAAAAAAAAAATGCTGCTATTTGATTTATTTGTTTTTCAAAAATGGTGAAAATAAAAAATTCGTCTGAAAAGTTGTATAGCAGCACTTGCATTGGTGGTGGACAACTCAATTGTGAAACTGTCATGGGCGAATATTAATAGACTTTGAAAACAAATAAATTACATCTGGACTGAAATTATGACCTATACACTTAATGCTCGCACTAAATTCAGTTACATTGAATTTTTTTTATGATGTTAATTAGAAGTTTATCATTAAAATTTTGAAATTGGAAACACAATCAATTGTAACTTTGACTAAATCATTTGTACCTAAAATTTAATGCACGCACTGCGCGTAGTTTAAATGGCGTTAGAAGTTTGTTGTGGGATTTAATTAACAGTCCCCTCTAAAATGTATTTATTTTTATTTTTAAAAATGTATTAAATAAAAAGGAAATTCTTTAAACATTTTCTTGATTCGGTTCAGAGTTTGTATGCAGACTTCAATCTTTACACCTTGTTTGGATGGAGAGTAGAGGAAGGGAGGGAATGGAAAGAAAAGAAATTTTTTAGTCGAATTATGTTTGGTTGATAAAATTATGTCGGGAGTGAAGGATACAGGTGAAAGATTTAATCTTGTATTATTATAATTAATATAATTAGTTTCTCTCTCAATTTGAAATATAACGGATGAAAAGAAATTTCGTTACAAATATTAAAAAAAACACACACACACAAATATCCAATACTATATTTTACCAATATAATTCTCATACAAATTTTGTCACAAACCTACAACATTTACTGAATTTCTCATTAACTGTCACACCCCGGAACAGGGGTCGCGCAGTTTTGTTTTAAAATACGGTTTTGTTCATGTAGATTTATATATATATATATATATAAATTGTTATGTTTATGTGTGTGGGCCCGATTCTATTAGTATGCGGGGGGTGGCAGGGGGGCGGCAGCCCCCTGCGAGCGTTGTCTGAGGTTACGAAGCACCGCTCAATAGAGCACGAAAAATTTTATTTTGGAGAAGTCAAATTGCATGAAAATCCTTTAACCGACGGTCCAAATTAGTCAAATTATCATATGATTTGATTTAAAACAAGTTTGGTTCAAAACCGATTTAATTTGGCCAAGTTATACCCAAAACAGTATTTTTGGGAACCCATTGCGGCCCGCAATAGGGCTGTTGCGGCCCGCAACCCTTCCCAAAATTTCCAGCCTCTGCAAACTACCTCTGACTCCATTCATTGCGGCCCGCAATGAATTTATTGCGGCCCGCAACAAGTTCCAAAATTTCCCAGCCTCTGAAGGGAGCCTCTGCCTCCATTCATTGCGGCCCGCAATGACCTGGTTGGCTTGTTAAGCTGCGAATTTTTCTGTCTACTCTCATTGCGGCCCGCAATAGGGTTATTGCGGCCCGCAATAAGGGTACTGATTTTCATTCCTTTGCCCATTTTCGTGAAATTTCACCCCGTTTTCAAACCCGATCAAATCCCCGTATAACTAAACAATTATTCCCCATTCACTAGCAATTTTAATGATATTTAAAATGCAATTTCAACATTTAAATCATAACAACCATTTAAAACATACCGTTAGGGTTTTAGAACATAATACGGTTCGATAACAACCTATTCATCAAAATAACCGACTACGGGTTCAACTACACATTCAAAATGGACATAAAGGGTTTGGCATAACCTATTAGCTCGGCCTAAACTCACGCGTCGAGCCCGAGTCCCACTTCACTCGCGTTTACCTGCACATATCAGTTCAAAGGGAAAAATTCCCCGAGGGGAGGGGGTGAGAAAACCTGTCATCCGTTTTCTCAGTGCGGAATTTAAAGGGCTACTGGATTTGTGAGAAATCCATCACCAGAACTAAATACACTAGCAATAGGGCATCTATTTATTTATTCACCAATAATAATAAATGCACATGTACCGGGAATAGATTCAAACGGGTTTCAATTCACAAAAAAATCAACATCAAGCAACGAATTTCCAGAAAGATTTGGTTTTACAGATATAATATATATAAGTCTGGTTATGAGGTACAGATATCAACTATCGATCACCTCTGGCTTAACAGTTCTATTTTCTGGTTTCAAGTCATACAATTTCATCAATTCATCACTTAAAATATACACGGGCATATTCCGCGAATATGCAACAGAATATCACTTTTCTCAAAAAGAAATCACTGACACTTTCACTGAATCACCGAACCACAGTTCTACCTAAAATTACACTGCACTTCCCTTACCCAACCGGTACTGGGTTCACTAGGGCCATTCTCCAGATGCGCATAAGGGTCCTGGATGAAAGTCTAGTAGCTAGCTAGACTTTCCACTATGATACACTGTTCACTTCACACAATCAATCCAAGTCATACTGTGGTTCCACTCACTTATTCAAAACGACAGATCAACAATCGATAAACCGTACCAACATGAGAATCATAACAGTTATACAATTCAATTACACTAATATCACAATTAATGCAATGCGGCAACAAATGCTTTCAATCAGAGATTCAACATGCTATGCACAGTTTATTTAAATCAAGCAATCAACATAAATATAATAATATGCACCGTTATTTAGTTCTACGAATAAACCCCAAAACAGATCCCGTGAACCCCCGCACCTGGTTATGTAGGGCACGTAGAGGGTCCGCGATCTCGCGACTCGGTAAGCTCGTCAATCCCGCTAGCCGTGCTCGTTAGGATCTATACATAGGTCAATTTATTAAATTCCGGCACTTTTGCAATTTCGACCCTAATCAATTTTTGGGAAAATCCGTAAATTGGAAATTTGGTGGCACTTTGGAACACGGAATCAGTCAATTTACACTATAGAAACAACAAAGGCACGGAATAATAAGTTTGGTACGATTCTACGGGTTTTCACCGAAACCCTAAAAACAAGGAATCACGAAATGAGAGAGAAATAGGAAGGGGAATTACCAATGGAACGGATGGATGTGCGAGATTTGAGCTCCTCTTCCTAAATCTCCGTTTTCGCGCAATACGGTCACCGGGGTGTCTCTCTCTCACTCTCTCTCTCTCTCGTTCTTTCTCTCTTGGCGGAAACAAAGGAAAAGAAGAAGAAAAGAGATGGGGGCAGGAAAGGAAAGGAAGGAGGGGAAGAGGAGGGAATGACAAGGGGCCCCCACTTGTAAGTGGTATTTTTGCAAAATAAACCCTCCACTTGTTCGATATTGTTTAAATGAGTTATATAACCGCAATTGCTCCTCTCTCTTAACACAATTAATCGTATAATTATTTTTCACCATCCACGTCACTAATTTCGTATATACGTATATATATATATTATTTGATTTAACCACTTATTATTTTAATTAAATCTGAATTTTAAAAGTTCACGGTGTTACATTAACCTTCTAAATTTTAATTAACCAAACAAGAAATAAGATGAAAAAGAAAGTTAAATTTATTTTCTCTCATTAATTATCTAAACATGGAGATATTAAATATATTAATCTTCATTTCTATTTTATTCCCATTCCCTTCTTTTCTTCACCTCCGCTTCCTTCCTCTGCTCTCCATCCAAACAGGGTGTTAATCGCAAAAAATATACAAAGGAATTGAATCGACATTTTTTCTATTGAATCGAAAAATGTTTCCATATCTTGTTCCTTTTTGACAAAATATTTAATTATATTTTTTAAAATAAAATTTTCTGTCTAAAATGATAAAGCATTTTAGGGGACATACATGCAAAAGTCTGCAAACGATCAAACGCTAGTACAAGGTTTTCTTATCTAGTCATGACGATAAATACAGATCAAACCAACATTCAAAACCATATACGATAATATCATCGAAATCTTTCTACAAAACACACATAATAATTAGTTGGCAAAATTGTTTGAATCGAGTTTTCATTGGTCGGCTCAACGGCACTTGCGGTGTTCACTTCTGGTTGAAAATATTGGCTGAACCCGGTTCATAACGTACTCTATGTCTCAAAAGAAGGCCAGTAAATACACGCACTATAAAATTACCACCTATTACACAACAAATATAATTTAGATAAAAGGTTAAAAACTCGTTCGAAAGAATAGTCCTACTATATGACAAATAAAAAATAAGCAAGTGTCATCTATAATACTGCTGTAATTTGCTATTAATAATTTATACACCTGGTGCATACAATTTTTAGAAGGCAAAAGAATTGGAAATTCTCTCCTCACGTGCAGGCCTGCTGGATGACTTCTCTGGTTGACCGCTCTCTCTGCATGCTGGGTTTCTCTTTGATAAATCTAAACCGTTCAAATAATTTGGCCATCGTCTCATCGATCCAGACTGTTCGATTTGGCAACGCGGATTTTGCACGGGCTTTGTTTATTTTTTATCTTCAGATAAGCTTTTTGTTTTAGTATTATTCGCCGCCAGTTGTAGATAGATTATAGATACACTGGCGAATTCAGAGACTAACGAAATAAAATATTGCAATACCGCCTTGTGTTTTTGAGATATCATATCATATCACTTGGGAGATGAAGAAATTGTATGGGTTAGAATTGTAGTTAAGTTGCCAGATAGGCATAAAAGATGCACTGCCTGAAAGTAGTGGATTAACAATACCCGGGTCGGGTATACCCGACCATACCCGCCCGTGCCCGAGCCCGGGTATGGGTCGGGTACTCGGGTATGCGGGTACGGGCATAAACCGGACCGGACCCGTTTTTTTGGACCAATACCCGACCATACCCTACCCGACTATACCCGTACCCTAGTACCCGAGTACTGTTCATCCGAATTCAAAATTCAAAAATTCTGTTTTTCCCTCAAAAAAAAAAACAGAAAAAACCAACAAAAAACCAGAAAAAAAAACCAGAAAAAAACAGCAAAAAAAAACCAGAAAAAAACCAGAAAAAATAAAAATAAATAAATACCCGTACCCGCCCTACCCGTCAAGGGTACACGGGTACGGGTATAGGACGGGTAGGGTATGGTTTTTGAAAAATATACCCGAGATACCCTTACCCTTATACCCGTCCTACCCGACCTACCCGTACCCGAGACGTACCCGTACCCTACCCGGGTATACCCGGGGTACCCGTACCCGCCCCAGTATTAATACCCTACCTGAAAGTAATTACGTGCTACTCCCACGTGGTTTTTCATTTTACTAAAGTGCCCTTTATCACCTTGGCTATTTCCTTGCAATAAAAACTTCTCTTAGTCGAAATTGATGTTAAACCTTGAGAAAACAAAGTGTCCATATATCTTTGAAATTGTAAAACCCACGTATGGTTCATACTTTAAATTTTGTTTCAAAATAAGTTTCGTTGGAACTGTTTTTTGTGGAGCTTTTAAGTGAGAATTTGAAATAATTCTGTTAAAGTAGACATGACAATATTAAAAAAAAAAAAATTAACAAAGTAGAAAAGTAGAATATCATCTTCAGGAAAAAGAATTTAGAATTACGATGCAATGATATCGTAAAACATACTTATTTGTTTTACATGATAACAAAGTCACAACTCGTAAAAATAAAAAAATTCCAAATTATGTATGTTTTATTTTTCAAATACATCAGATCTGTATCAAGACAAGTACAATTTGGACAACATTTGGCCAATGTTTGAGACTTGATAAATTGAACAGTTAAAATTTCCAAAATGTCAGTGCATGATTGATCAATTTCAAAATCAATCCATATCTGATGCCCATCCTATCTAACGGGTAATAAATCTGCAATTTGATAGATATTTTCTTTTTTTAGAAATTTAAACATCGAATATCATGATTTTCCAACGAGTCCTTAATATCACCTCTCTATGTTGTATCATATTGATTTTATAATATAAAAAATGTTTATTTATATGAAAACAATTATTGAAATACTTTGCTTAACATGTTATGATATGATCAATCCAATTAAGAAATATATGACAACGGTGATCTAAAAATGTGTCTAACCGTGAGAACAAAATAAAAAAAGAAATAATTTTATAGAAGGATATGCTTGGATAGTAGAATAAGAATGTTTATATCGATATATTCTGTATAATTTTATGTATTAAAAAAACTAATAATCAAACGAATTATAAATAAGTGCATAACTGCTTATATTAAAGATGGAAGAAGGCATGAATGCCCTTTGAAAATAAACCATACATAACTATATGTATAGAGTCATTTTTCTGATAATGATAGACATGCAGTGATAATAAAAATATTCCCTTAAGAAAATAAAAATAAAAACATTTATATTTTAATAAATATAATATTTAAAATTAAATGGACAGAAGCAAAAAAATACGAATGACCTCATCTCCAAAATCATTCTTTAAACTGAACTCAACAATCTGCTACATGTAAAATATGTCATTTGAGGGGGCAATGCTAAAGTTCTTCAGAGATTATCCTTCAAGCTTCATTTGATCATTTCATTGGAGGCAGTCAGCAGCCAGGTAGTAAGAACAGTAGAACACAGAAACCGAAGGCGAGTTCGCGAGAACAGTGGTTTATCCATCGGTTTGCCCCGAATTCGTTAAAAGACTCTTTAACAGTAATCGGGTCCACCCGCAGTGACTCTGTAAGCAGAAATTTCCTGCACCCAGAGACAGGACATCTGATTCCAACTATAAAAGGCTCCCTGGTCATTTAATTCCATCCTATCCATCCATTCATCCATTTCCGCTCATAAAATATTTCTACTCTCGTCCATAGGCACTAATATAGTAATATATAACACACACTCTCTCAGTCGCACGGCTCTCTATCGGTTGCTTTCTTTCGCCTCTCTCGTCCGAAAATTGGCGACTAATGGTGGTCTCCACCACTTGATTATACAGGCTCGTCAGGCGATCTTTGATTGGACCGAGAGAAGTGGCTTAAGAGAGGAACAAACGGTAAGATCGAAGCTTTATTTCTACTCCTCTCTGCCCCTGCTTCCTTTGTCTTTTTCATTTTGAAAAGTGTTGTTCTTTCGGCTCATGGCGGATGGGATGACGCGGCATTTCGCAGGTAGTAAAGTTGACAATCGCTATTGGTCACAGAGAGAAAGGTCAGATTTTTGTTTTCTATATAGTTTTTCTTCAGTTAAAATTTGTTGCGATTCTTTTTGGTACATATCGCTTTTTATTTTTAGAGTAGAACTGATAGTTTTCAGCTCTCTCTTTTTTCTCAGGTTTCGGAGTTGATTGAGTTTCAATTGATTGAGGTTTTTCGGAAAAGGAAAAAGGTGAAGTTCTACTTTCTTGTTTTTCCATCTTTTTCTTAGATTTATTTGGTTCTCGTCTAGTTTGATATCCTGACGTTCTCTCTTGTTGATTTAACAGATTAATCTCTGGAGATCAGTGAGGTGCTTTCTTTTTTTTGAAAAACTTGGCAGCGGCTGCCAAGAGGATCAGTGAGGTGCTCTCTCTCTCTCTCTCTCTATCACACAAACACACAAGCACACACCGACACACGCTGACACAAGCACGCTTTACTTTTTTGCATTGTATTCTTTTTTCTTTTTTAATTAATGTCCAGTTCAATGTGGTACCTTTCAGTTATGAACAATACCTAATTTTGATTTTGTGACTTGGAGCTTTGATCCCCAAATCAAATTGTAGGTTAATTTCTAGGATATTACATGATGTTCCCTTCAGGAAATTCTAAAAGCAATTAATTTGTTCAGGTGATGTGTGTCACTAATCTAAATCGATATTAAATAAGGCAAAGGAAGAAATCATCTAATTTTGTGTAAAAAATTATCAAGCATTCATATTTTCAAGTTTAAATATTATCTAAATTTCCCATAATCCGTTTTGCAGCGTTAGATTAGTTTTAATCCTCGAGAGAAGTACCTTTTGTTACTTAAGTTGTCTTTAATTATGGGTTTTAAAAATGATAAGATATTTTATTTATAACCAATTGTTATTGATTTCTCAAACTGCCTATAAACGGGTAACGTAGAAGTTTATATCTAATTTTTAACTGTGGCAGCAATGAAGGTTCCGCAAATATTGTGTGTGGTATTTTATATAAATTTACAAGGGAATCTTTTTTGGAAGATATCTTATTGAGATATTGTTGGTTGAAACATGTTAATGTTGTAAACTCCCTAGAAATGTAGCAAAAATAAAGGGGATGTAAATCAGAGTTAAAAAAAAGTGATATTTTGAATATATTTATATTTAAAAAAAAAAAGAATTTCAATTTCTCAAGTGATAAAAAGAAATTTGAAACATGCAAAAGGTTATTGTAGATGGTAAAATAAGGCACCAAAGAACAAGGTTCATGCAACTAAAATTGTACCATTGCCAACTTTTAAATTACTTCTTCATGCAATGCTTTCTTTATGTACTTAATTTTCATTGAGTTTTTAACATTGTTACTTCCAATTCTATTTCCTCGCAGGAGATTATTACCATAACCACTTTTGTTCGTTCTATCATTCATTCTAATTTGGTTGCAAATCTGAAATAAGCATTCCAATCCAAAACAACATGGTGCAGACCCAAAACAAAATGGACAGTTCCCAGTTCTTCCAGTTCAAAACTCTGATTATTGCTCGAATCACCATTATGCTTCACCTCCTGAAAACCCTAGGTGGGGACCCATATGCCTTGCATAGAAGCATACTTGCGTCCCTCCTATCCCCTAGTGACATTCTTTCAAACAGCTTAAAAAAACTAATAACTAATATATCCGTCCCAAACCCAGATTTCTCTATCTTGCACTCGAGGATGCAGATCATCTCCAAACTGCACTCGAAATGCCAGATAGTCAGTGATGAGCACTCAGCCAACTGTCTCCTGCCTGGTTTACCTGAAGAACTTGCCCTAGATTGCCTCGCAGTATCAAGCCGGTCGAACTACCCCATCCTTGCATGCGTAAGCAGGAGTTTAAAATCATTAATCTCAAGTGGCTATTTGTATAATCTCAGACAGACACTCAGGATTCAAGAGCACTGGATATACGTATCTAGTAGCCGCATGCCATGGGAGGGCTTTGATCCTTCGATAAGGCGGTGGATGCCAATGCCTCGAATCCCATGTGATGAGTGCTTCAAAATGGCCGACAAGGAGTCGCTGGCAGTCGGAACTCGACTTCTGGTTTTTGGCCGACAAACTTTTGAGCTTGCTATTTGGATGTACAACCTGGTCACCAATCAGTGGTCACGGGCCCAGCCGATGCTCCATGGACGATGCCTTTTCGGATGTGCTAGCCTTAACAGCATTGCCATCTTAGCAGGTGGAATCGACCTTACTGGAAAGGTCCTTAACTTGGCTGAAATGTACAACTCTGAAACAGGCACCTGGGAACCCTTACCAGACTTGAAGCAGGCTCGCAAACTGTCGGCTGGTTTTTTCATGGACGGCAAATTTTATGCCATAGGCGGTCTGACTCAAGATAGTGAGTCGTTAACTTGTGGCGAGGAGTTTGATTTGGAAACTGGGGTTTGGCGCCGGATCATGAACATGTGCCCAATTGGGGTTAGGGTCTCCCAGTCGCCGCCTCTCTTGGCCGTGGTAAACAATCAGCTTTATGCAGCAGATAAGGACGACAATCTCGTGAAGAAATACAACAAGGAAAACAACACCTGGCATGTGGTGAAGGGGTTGCCTGTGCAGGCCTCGACAAATGGGTGGGGCATGGCGTTCAGAGGCTGTGGGGATAGCCTGATAGTGGTCATGGGGCAGTGGGTGGCGGAGACTCATGGGGTAGTGATTTATGCATGGTCCCCTGAAGGGGACCCACATGCACCTTGGGAGATTCTAGTTGCCAGGGAACGCGCTGGTTTGTTTGTGGAAAATTGCGCGATCATGAGTTGTTGAGTAAGAGCATAACCTTGGACATTGCGCACTGATAGTAGCAAGACTGATGTCAATGTAGGTTTTTCTGTTTAGCAGGTGGCTCTCCCTTATTTTCTGAAATTGTTTTACTTCTCTCATTTCTTCCTCATATCTAACAAAAAATCCCAAAAGTATCCTCTCCCCTCCTCCCCCCTCGTATTCTTGCCTTCTTTAATTTTGCCCTTAAATCCAAAAGTGAAAAAAAAAAAAAAATAGTGTCCAACCTGCTCTTTTGTTTTTCTTCTCTTTTAATTCTTCCACCCCTCAATCCTCCGTGTCGTGCATATGAACCCTTCTTCCTCTGTGCTTCTCCTTATTGATAAACCCCTTCTGTGCTGAGTGACAAACTGTTCAAAGACATGTAATAAGAAACAAACATAGAAAAATTGAAAGCTGAAGATGGAGGCTTTCTGCTAATTGGGTGAGTAGCAGTAACTAGCAAGTGGTTAGTTGGTTATAACAGTAGAGTATGTTAGATAGAAAAAGAGGAAAAAACAAAAGAGGAGGAAAAAGATATGCTTTAATATCTTTTATCATAAAACATTGTACTCTTTTTGCCGTGCTCTTAATGGGATAAATTTTATTGCATCTCTTATCTCTGTGTTCTCTGTTTTTATGCTTGTGAATGTTTTCCATTTTCTTGTTCATAATTTTACCTATAATTTCACCATCGTTGGCTCCATGGAGGCATAGACTTGGGCTATTATGCTAAGTAATATGTACTGATAATATTGACTAGTGACTGCTGACTATTTAGTGTTGGCACCTTGGTGCGTTGATACCAAACATCTTCAAATGCATCTGCATAATGTGCATAAATGATACGTGAATTGTGTACACAGTAGCAGGTAGATGAAAATATGGGAGAAGTTCATTAATTATTGGTTAAAAAAGAATTTTACGTCATCAAATATTGTCACCTTGCGTTTGTAGAAATCATTTAGTATTATCAAATAAAGCTGCTTTAATTTTTGGCTCCATGAAAGAAATTAAAGTGGTGCAAGGTTTAAAATATTGTAAATTCGTTAGTAGGCATTTAAAGCCACTAGCTTAAAAAAAAATGTAAATTGCTGGTTTCTCTATTATTAGCGACAGAAAAGGTTGATTTTGTATTATAACATGACACTAGTGGGACGGTGTATAGTTTATACAGCAATACTGTAGTACTGTTGCAAGTAGACAATTAATAAGTTGCAAGTAGACAATTAATAAAGAGTGAGTCTATGGTATGTATAGTTTATACAGCAATACTGTAGTACTGTTGCAAGTAGACAATTAATAAAGAGTGAGTCTATGGTACTATGCATATCACGGGTTGTTACCGTGCTACGGATCTATATTCATGTTTTCAAATTCTAACGGTCGATCCGAACCGTTCATTTTGTTCTCCATATTAATATGTGTTTGGAGACCAAATTTTACATTTTTTGAAAAAAAATTACTATTTTTTTTAGATATTTAGAAAATCACTTGATCTGAAAATTCTGGACCATCCAAAAACAGTGATTTTCAATAAATCTAAAAAAATAGTAAAAAAATTTCAAAAAATGTAAAATTTGGTCTCCAAACACATATTAATATGTAGAATAAGATGAACGGTTCGGATCGACCGTTAGGATTTAAAAACTGAAATATAGAGCCGTAGCACAGTAACAAATCGTAATATGCATAGTACCATAGACTCACTCATTAATAAATGATATAACTGTTATAAGTCGACAATTAATTAATGATGTAAATGTGGTCATTCGTATAAGGTGGTGCTGCAAGTCCAGCACTTAGTAAAATAAATGCTTTATTTAATAGTTAATACCACTTTGGGAGTCAGATGTTTTAATGTAAAACAAAAATTAAACAGAATACCTATCGGCTATTCTCCTCTTTGGCCTATTATATATAACCCATAAGACCTGTGTTGATACTATTATTTATTTATATATACGACCTATGCCCGAGTTAAAATGTTATTATACAAAAACATTCGTGTAAATGTAGTACATGAAGAGAAAGGTATCCATGTCAGGCAGTAGCAATTGGAGTATCATGGATACAAATCAGTTTTCTTGTAAGTGCTTGCATTCTCTTAAATCTTTTATTATTTCTGAATAGACCTTAACTTCCACTACAGCATATTGGGTGGATTTAAAAACTCATCTCTGCGCTTGAGGAGTCAGCTAAAACCTGATTCAATTTTTTTTTTCCTTGCTTTCGCAGAAAACTCAATGTACTCTGTATCTGTATCTGTATCTGTGGGCACAACTATATTATCACAAATCACATTTTATAGGAATAACTTGGGAATATTCCATAGAAAAGCCACCTACTATTTAATAATGGAATCCTTGGGGCAGTGAATGGAAACCTGGGGCTGTGACCACTT
Organism: Carex rostrata; assembly: GCF_964058835.1. NCBI lineage: Eukaryota > Viridiplantae > Streptophyta > Magnoliopsida > Poales > Cyperaceae > Carex > Carex rostrata. The sequence continues at coordinate 1,339,646 of NC_135935.1, forward strand.
CAATAATGAATGCTCTGTTTTGAACCAGGCATTATGTTCTCCAATATCGTCTCTTAGCTCGGCCATGCTCTGTTTCACATACTATAACGGGCCTGTTGTTTTGTATAGGCTAGCCTTCTGCATACTACAAGCCCAAATCCATTTACACCAAAATAATAATGGGCTGTTAAATTAGGCATTGAACTGCATTTGTTTGCGGGCTCACCTGTTCAATGAATCAATCAGGTTATGTTTTCTTTTGCCCTCGCGCGGCTGCAAAGCATAGTTTTATTATTTACACAAGTAAATTTTCGGACTTAAGTGTGATAAAAAAAGGTGAATGTAAACTTGGAATCTGATCCAGGAGAATATTACAAGCACATCACGTAATTATTTATTCTTATTCAAAAGAATAGGAACTAATTACTCATCCAATATAACCCATTAAATCGAGAAATTAAACTGAATGATTATCTTGGAATTTAATAACAAACTCTAGAAAAATAGTAATATTACTAAAAGTGATTTCAAGTGAATAAAAAAGGTGACATGTTGAAAAAATGTAATATGGATGGAGTTGCTGTGTTTTATTTTGGTTTCTCAAATTGTCTTGTAGTATTGAAAAAACACATGTACAGAGAATAGATCGTCGAGACTTTACCAGTGAGGAAGCTAGTAATTTTGTTAATAAAAGAAGCCAAAAGGATTTTTCAGGAAACTTCAATTTTACAAATGGGAGGGACTGCTCCCATTTTTTCAAAACATTCACAAAATCTGTGAAGTCGTGAGAAAAATCGAACTTTTGATCTCTGAATAACCGACGATCGTAGGACTTTTTCTTAACCAATTGTGCTGCTTTTCCCTTTGAGGAATTGCCTCTTAGAGGTATTCTCTAGTATACTTCAGATATGAATGAGCAGATGAAATATATTCTTTATATCTAATATTTGAATCGAGAACATTGTTCGTTTACAAATCTGTCTACAGTGTCACTGACAGGTAGGTCCTACTCGTCAATGACACATTTTGCTCTGATTTATTTCCACCTTCTCTCTGAAAAGTTCCTCTCGTTCGCTCTTTGGAAACCGAGTTTCCTTTTTCCCCTTCTCTCAAAAATGCAATCTTTATTCTGAAAATTTCCCTTCTCTCTCTCTCTCTCTCTCGATGTTAATCAATTTGAAAACCTAAAAGAGAAGGGTTAGAACCAGTTAAACTCATATACTTTAGAATGAGTGGAGGGGGGGAGGCGTGTCACAAGATGAAAGACAACAAGTACAAGATGAAATGCAAGTAGAAGAAGACGAAAGACAACCAGTACAAAATGAAAAACAATTGGTAGAAGATGAAAGACAACTAGAAAAAAGATAAATGACAAAAGAACAAGACGAAAGACAAGTAGAAGAAGACGAAAGACAAGTAGAAGAAGACGAAAGACAACTAGTAGAATATGAAAAACAATCAGTATAAGATGGAAAACAACTAGTAGCAGACGGAAGATGATCAAGGTCAAAACGACTGTGAATTACACAGGGTTTTGCTTAGGTTTTGCCTTATTTTCTCACCTTTATATCTAATTATTATGTTAAAAAGGTAATTGTTGCCCTACTTTGTGTTTTAATGCATGAACCATGCAAGATAAAAGATAACTGGAAGAAGATGAAAAACAACTAGTAGAAGACGTAAGATAACTAGAAGAAGATGAAAAACAACTAGTAGAATATGAAAAACAACCAGCATAAGATGAAAGAATACAAGAAAAGATGACATATAACTACAAGAGAATGAAATACAACCAGTAGTAGATGAAAGACAAAAAGTAGAATATGAAAGACAACCAGTGTAAGATGAAAAATAACTAGAAGAAGACGAAAAACAACAAGTAAAAGACGTAAGACAATCAGAAGAACTTGAAACACAATTAATACAAGATAAAATACAACTAGAAGAATTTCTATAACAACTAGTAGCAGACGAAAGACAACTAGAAGAAGATGAAATACAACCAATAGTAGACAAAACAACAACTAATAGAACATAAAAGACAACCATTATAAGATGAAAAATAACCAGTAGAAGACGAGAGACAACTAGCAAAACATTAAAGTCATTCAATACAAGATTAAAACAACTAGAAAATGATGACAAATAACTAATAGAAGACAAAAGACAACTAGAAGAAGATGAATGACAACTAAAAGAAGATAAAATATAACCAATTATAGAATGAAAGATTACTAAGACAAAGTACAAGATGAAAGACAACTAGAAGAACATGACATACAACTATAAGAAACGATACAACTAGTAGTTGATGAAAGACAACCAATAGAACATGAAAGACAATTAGTACAAGATGAAAGACAACTAGAAGTACATTAAACACAACCAGCAGAAGATGAAAGACAACCAGTAGAACATGAAAAACAACCAACATAACAAGAAAGAGAACCTATACGAGATAAAAGACAATTGAAAGAAGATGAAAAACAACTAGTAGAAGAATAAAGACTATTAGAAGAAAGTGAAATACAATAAGTAGTAGATAAAAGACAATAAGTAGAACATGAAATTCAATATACATGTGATATTACCATATTTAATCTATTGTTTTGACCAATTCCCGTACCAAAACATACATTTTAAACCATCAAATAGCGTCTATTACATTGAATATCTATAGAATGTGGTACTGCTGCATTTTCATTTTTATTTTGCAGAAAAACTGGCGAAATCAGGGAAGTTTCTGACATTCTGAGATTCTGACGCGACCCGCATCATGGTCAACGCAAGTCGCATCACACCCTGACGCTACCGCAAGACGCGAGGCGCATCAAGCAGATCGCATTGTCAACCAACGCGAGGTGCATTAGACAAATTCTGATGCGGGTCGCATCACTATTGACGCGACTTGCATCAGAGTTTCCCAGAGCAGAAGGCAGAGGCCCAATGAAAGCCCAGTAAAGGCCCAAATTGGAAGGGTCGTTTGGGAAAGCTATAAAAAGACCACCCTCTGCCACTAACCGATTCATTTAGCAAATTCTAGAGATTTAAAACCACCTGGCTCTTTGAAGTGTCGCTCAAGAAAGAGAGCTGAGAAGGGAAGATTTGAAGCTCTTCACAGATCCATTTTCCTTCTTTGGTTTTATCATGATTTCTTCTCTTATCTCTTTCTTGATGATGATTGAGTAGATCATTCTTGTTTCTAGGGTTGATGTAGTCTAAAACTCTGCTTGTAATGCATTAAGTTTCAATCTGAGTTTTTTCTTTGTGTTTATTTTCCCGAGTATTATTCTTCCATTGCTTGATTGAAATTGTTTGAATGATTCTTGTTGTCTACTGTTGAATGTTTATAGCATCTCTTCTAGTACTTTGGCCTTGATGTTTCTTGCAATTAGATCAAGTATTTGAGGTAGATCTTAGATCTGAGAGGTGAGATCAGTAGTAACTGAGAGGTGAAATTTTCATTTATTGAGAGATAGTGGATACCTTTAGCAAACCAGACAGATAACTTAGATTGAATACCAGTAAACGAGAGTTTGAGGTTGGCGATCTAAGAAGGTGAAGTTGCATTTCCTTACCAGGTTCATTAAGCCAATAAACGAGAGTTGAGGTTTAGGAACATTAGGTACGGTCAATAGATCCTTACACAAATGAATAACTCAGAAACAGGCTACATGCTGCATCCACTCGAGGACCACGCGAGTCGCGTCACAAGGGTCGCGTGAGGGTCCAGAGAGGCAGAGTTGAGGATGAAATCTGAAACCCTGGAAACTTCATTTTAAAATTGAGTAAAACCAAATTTTTGATTGCTGTCATTTTCTGTTATTGAATTTAGGAAATTTAAATAAATCAAATCAATCTTTTCTCATTTCTAGTACCTAACTGAGATAAGTAAGGGTCCAGAGTTGAACCGTACCGTCCCTGTGGATCGATACCTGATTATACTATTGGATAAAGGTTGTGCACTTGCAACCTAATTCGAAAGCTAAATCACGGATTAAAATGATACAACTAGTTGTACCTGAAACTTTGTGTATACGCTTGCGTGTGAACAACATGCACAATATTAATAATATAATAAACACCAGAATAACCTATTATAAAAATTTGTATGAAAGTACATTATTTTTTGAATTTAACATGAAAATGAAATTAACTTTTAGCTAAAATGATAATAAATAGGGATCGACTAACTATCCCCTAGTCAATTTCCCCCATTCATCTCCCAGTCAATAACTACTTGTGGGGACCATCAACTAACTGTACTTCATTAATTACTTTGGGGACCACCTAATATTTAATAAATTTTGTAACTGACGCGTGCAAATATGGATACCTATGCACGCAAGTATTAATATATAATAAATATATCAAGTATTCATACCTAAGATTCTAAGTATTTAGAAAAAAAACTGGACACATCATACACATATATTCTACACGTTTTTAGAGTTGGGTTTTTTTCCCCCGTTCAATCTCGTCAATATTTCTGATAATCTATGAGAAAATTTGCAAATCTAAAACCATAGACGTCTTCTATGTAATTTTCTCTTTCAAATGAGATCCATGATGACGTACTTTTGGGTTGTCCGTCGTGCAAGTATTCATACATCGTCGTGCAAGTATTCATAACTCGTGATACAAGTATTCATACTTCGCCAAGCAAGTATTCATATCTCGACGTGCAAGTATTCATATCTCATAATGCAAGTATAAATAATTCATATCTGAAGTATTTGTACCTAAAATATATTATTAATTTTTTTTTCATATGTCACTGGATGACGTCTGAAAATATTAAGATTATAAAATTGACTCATGCAAATATGAATACATATGCGCGCAAGTATTAAGATATAATATATCAAGTATTTATACCTAAGATATCAAGTATTTTGAAAAAAAAATAGACATATCAGCTTTCTTTTCTCTCTCATCATACACTCACCTTTTACACATTTTTAGAGGTGCGTTCTTTTTCTCCATTCAATCTTGCTAATATTTCTAACAATCTGTGAGAAATTTTGCTCATCTAAAACCATGAACGTTTTCTACGCAATTTTCTCTTTTAAATGAGATCTATGATTACATATTTTCGGGCTATTTATTGCGCAAGTATTCCTATCTCGTGATACAAGTATTCATACCCCGTCAATCAAGTATTCATACCTCGTCATGCAAGTATTATTGCAATTCGGCCGTCACCTCACCTCTCTCTTTCACGCATCACACAATTCTCTTCGTGTTAACTTCCCTTGCCAGGTGTGTATATATTTATCTAATACACGGTCCAGACCCATCTATTGTATCATTAGGCCCAACAGGAAAAGATAATTACTTTCGCTATTCAGGTTTTAATTTGTATTGTTTGTAGTTCGGCGTTTAATTGAACCTCTATGTATAGTACCAATTACCATGTAGTTCAAGCAACTGATCCTTGATCTGATAACCTGGTTTGTTTCGCCATGTGCTTCCCTTTTCTTCTGACTTGAAGGAATAGGCTTAAGAGAATTAGAATGATTCTTTTGCCTTCTCAAATTTCTTACTGTGAATTTTTCTCTTTAATTTCTTTGTCCGTTAAGGGAAAAAGGAGACTCCTTTGATAGTTTGATTGGTTTAGAATAATCTCACATGAACCATGAAGAAACTTGTATGGGGTTTTGATGCACCCAGTCTAAATTAAAAAAATATGAGATAAATCAAGTTTCCTTTTTGAGTAGTTAAGCCGTTGGGGATAAATGGGGGATGAGAGATGGGGGATAAAAATCTTTATTCTAATAAATAATAATTTAATAATTTACAAGTCTAACACAATCCTCGATTTCAAAAAAATAACATCAGACCCCCACTCCAAAAACAAATCGCGGTATGAATATGCAAATTTCACTTTCTTTATTCTCATCCGATTCACCTTTCAAAAATGAAATTTGACTTTTGACATTTCATTTTCTTTACTAATTTAATCACAATATGGAGATGTACGTTAACATCCTTTTTGTGTGGGCCCAAATTTCTGCGGACAGTTTCTTTCTTCTATTATCATTTGACCTTTTCAAATTTTTAAGATTTTTTTTTCACATAGACAAATCACTCGCTTTGAAAAAGTGAAGGGCTATTTGAAAATAAAACGCAAGTTATAATTCTAAATTACAACAATATTTTTTTAAAATTATTATATTATACATAGGAGGGTTCAAATACCTTCATTTTTTGTGTCTTTATTATGTTTTTTAAAATGCTAATAACTCAAAATTTAAATTATAAATATTAAAATAAAACCATTAAATGTGATTTATGTTATTTTCTCTATGTAGTTATAAAAAAAATATTACATTTCAATTTTGTTTTACAAGCTAATGGAGTGAGTGGGTCTACTCGTAGATCTACGACTGATAGGTTTATTGTCCTGGTATGTAATTTGAGCACGTACTAAATGTATATTTTTTGTGTTTGTATACTGCTACTAGTACCTGTACCGCAACTCTCTTGTATTGTATTTTTTTTATTTAATGCTAGTCTACGGATCTTTTCACTGGAAAAAAAAATATATATATTTTTTTTGGTTAACGTAGGTACTTTCATTAAATCAGGATAAATTAATTACACACATAGTTCATACTAGTAAAGATACCAGTACATAAAAGTACATAAAACAGTCATACTAGTACAATAAACAATAACTGAATCACCCTATACAAAGCTAGACAAGAAAAAATAGAACCGCGCTCTGATTACAAGAGATGAGCCTTCACGTCGTTGTGCTCAGATTGATAGATAGTGAGCCTGCATTTTTTTTTCTGTGCTTGTGCTCATATTGGTTTCTATGGAGCCATCATGATTTCTTGTCCTTAGCAAAAATAGTGTTGTTTTTGAAATAAAAAAGACGGAGCAAGGTCAAAGAAGCAGGAGAAGAGAAGAAAGAAGTAGAAGAAGAAAGCAAAAGAGGAAGGAGACAACACCACTACCACAACATCACTGTCTTCAACCATAAGTGATGTGAATTATTACAATACAAGTAATAAATCTTAATTTACACTCAATTCGGTTGCAAGTGTACAACCTTGTCAAGTAGTACTTAGGGATCGTCTCCACAGGGACAAGTCGGAATATCAAATCTAACCTAACAATTTAATTTAGTAAAAGAAAGTAAAAAAAGTTTTTGTTTGTTCAAAGGTTGGTTTGGTTTCGATTAAACTGAATTAAACTAAAGTCTTAAAGCAAAATCTGAGTTTTTAACAAGTATGATAAATTAGGGTTTCTTAGGGTTCCTATCCACTAGTGTTATGACTAATTGGTTTATTAAATTTGTTCTTTTAGTTATGAAGGCACAGTTGGGTGTTGTAGGTACAAAGAGATATCTCTATATTAATACCATCTTTAAATTAGAATAAACGTCACCTCTCGGTACTTGGCTACCCTAATCTAAAGTCATTAAGTTCTTACTGTCCCAATAAATCTAGAAAACTATCTTTCACCTCTCGGTACTTGGCACAATTCTCTAAACTATTAGGTAAAGCTCGTATAAGACAAGCGTCACCTCTCGGTACTTAGCCTATCAAATACCCTATTCCTTATGGTCTGGACCTAATATTCAATTTCTCAATTGCAAATACCAAATTATAGGGTTTCATGTGATTTCGATTAAGTCTTCACAATCAATTAAAATAAAGAATAGATCATAACAAAGAACAAGAATATATAAAATAAAACCAACTAAATCATAACAAAAGTTTCAAGTACAACCCTAATCAACCCTAGAAAAACCCTTAGCCAGCCATGGCTAAGATACAAATCAAATCAAAAGAATAAAAGAGTTCCAAAGGAAAGAAAATAATAAAACCGATTGATCAATGATCTCTTCTGCCTTCTTCTCTCTTCTAGCTTTTCTTTGCTTTTCCTTGTTGAAACCCTAGAAATTCTGCCTAAAAAACGTCCTCTTATCTATTCTACAAGTCCCCCTTTTATACCCCTCATAAAAACTAAGAATAACTCCCTAAAAATAGCAAATTCGGGCTCTGAACCGACTTATTGCGGGCCGCAATGAGTGGAGGCAGTTAACAGACTGCGCAGAAAAATCTGGAGAGGTTATTGCGGGCCGCAATGAGTGTGCTGGAATGAAAATGCTGTGCTGGAGAAGTTATTGCGGTCCGCAATAAGGTTATTGCGGACCGCAATAAAGGTCCTGTAAATGCTGTATTGAAGATGGTTCTGTCTAAGTTGGTTGTGGCCCGCAATAAATTAATTGCGGTCCGCAATAAATGTGAAATCTACTCCATCTTCGTGCTGTCTTGCTCCAGATCACCCGTCTTGCTCCGTTAAGCTCCAAGCACTTGATTACCTACAAAATAAACACAACTAGAGCAGTAACTTGAACTTTTAAACATTTCTAACCTAATTAAATTTAATTCCAACAAAACTTGGATTAATTTATATAACAAATCCTAGGTTTCAACATATATCATTTCGGCTTATCAATAAGCACATACCTTATTTTTATATATCGCGATAGTAGATACTAGAAGAGTGAGAAGCGAATTTACAATACCCACATTAGAACCCGAATACTCGAAACGGAAGAAAAGCGGTAGTCAGATCCATTAGAGGAAGCACCTGCTCGAACAAGGATTAGCGAAGCGGAAGAGCAGCGAGTCGAAACGATGAGTAGGTGACCAGATTCTCAAATTAAAAGCACCACTCAAGCTACGAGACGAAATAAACTGGGACGGAGTGATGGGGTGAGGTGAGGAGATGGCCGAAGAAAAATAAAAGCGACTCTCAAAACGAAATTTTATTTGATCGCATGGAGAATCGCCTAAGCGATATCTCCGAGGCAAGGCGATTGGAAAAAAAATATTAGAACTCGGTACTTGCATCCTGACCGTGGAATTACCTCGTTTACAAGTCATTATTATTATTTTTTCATTTTGAGCCCTATATCAGTTGAAACTTCATTTTTTTTTTTGTTATTTTGGTTACCAAAACTCTGTAATTTATACGAATCGTAAAGCAGCCATTATCATTAAATTATACATTACACCAATGCAGCACAGCACTATCCAATCACTCAAATTTTTAAAATTTTATTTTCGAAAAAAATAAATTTGCTCTTTATTTTTAGTTTAGTTCTTTCTCATCTATTTCAAAAATATCAGTTCATAACTTATGGAAATTAATATTTATTATTCTTAGTATAGTTTAACTTGATTACATTATTTTTTACTTTTAAGAAACTATATGCAATGGTTGTATGTATAACATTTTTTTTTAATTTGCAGGGAAGAAATATTAATATTTATTTTTTCCATCAAATGAAACTTGAGTGACATATGCGTAAAATCTGTTAAAACTATTTGATTATTTCAATTTCCATTTGTTCGTTCAATTTATTCTTCTACGACAGCCTTTTCTTTAAATTAATTTAATATAATTAAATATTTTAATATGATAAATAGAGAAAAGTCTACTTAGATATTTAAGGTACCTACTTCAAACTGATAATTCCCTAAAAAAAAAAACCACAGTAGTTGAACTAATATAACAACATTTTCAATAAATTAAAATATGAAGGAGACTACAATTATTTTTCACCGGAAAAGCAAAAGTCTGTTCTTATTTTTAATGAAACATAGCAATCTGTTTCAATTTTCAAACAAGAAAAAGGAGCCGTCAATAAAATATTTTATTTAGTTTTACAAAACGCTGCTGACTTTTGCTTAGTGCTCATTGTTACATGATGTTTGTTGATAGCTCAGCTCACTGATCTTTTCTTTGGTTGCTTTCTTCACAATTAATTTTTGTGAAGAACTAGTCAAGGATCATGAGGATTAGAACCCTTTTCTCATTGCTTTGTGCATTCGTACATTGACCTTCCCAAAAGTACGGTTCTAACAAACTGTTCCAACTCTTTACCAAGAGTGAGTCTATGGCACTATGCATATTACGATTTGTTACTGTGTTACGGTTTTATATTCGAGTTTTCAAATCCTAACGGCCGATCCGAACCGTTCATCTTGTTCTCCATATTAATATGTGTTTGGAGACCAAATTTTACATTTTTTGAAATTTTTTTAGATTTATTGAAAATCACTGTTTTTGGATGGTCCAGAATTTTCAGATCAAGTGATTTTTAAAATATCTAAAAAAATAGTAAAATTTTTTCAAAAAATGTAAAATTTGGTCTCCAAACACATATTAATATGGAGAACAAGATGAACGGTTTAGATCGACCGTTAAGTTTTGAAAACTCGAATATAGAGCCGTAACACAGTAACAACCCGTGATATGCATAGTACCATAGACTCACTCCTTTACCAATCAATGATGGATACGTCTCAGGAAATTTTATTACATGGAACCTGTTTTAAGTGCAGGGTTGACCCATACATCAATTAATTAGTTGTACCACAGTTTGTGAAGTGTTGTTGACGGAGTTCCAAAATTTTGAAAAAAAATAAAGAAATAAATATTGACAATGGAGATGGATTTGACTGAAATTCCAATATATACAAAAAATGTAATAGTCTATAATGTCTAGAGGACGTCATAGATCATAATGTCCAAATTAGTGAACTTAGATTATCCACTAATTAACAAAACAACGGAAGAAAAACAAAACACAGACGTTATTGTATATCACGTCCAGAGTTCTTGTATATCAAGTTTTGTGCATTATCCGATGTGTTTAGTTTTTTTTTTTTTTTCAAGAACACTTGACATGATATACAAAAACATCCGTCTTTTTTTTTTCTTTCCAATGTTTTGTTAATTAGTGAGTAATCTGATTTTGCTAATTAGGACGTTGTAGTTTATAATGTCCTCTAGATGTATACATCATCATGTTTTTCTTATATATCAAATTTCAATGAAATCCTTCCCTATTGGATAAGAGAACAAAGTGTTTTCAGAGTTGCAAAAATAAAGGCGATTTTGCCCACCGCGCCAACCCCCTCTCTCCCACTCAAACCTCATCCCACCCTCCTTCTCTCCTCTTCTCTTCCGCTTCGTTTGAGCAGGTGATTTACTTAGTGGATCTGGTCACTATTTTTGGTGCTTCTGCGTAGTGGATTTGGCCGCTCATCATTCTTGTTTCGACTTTTCGGGTTTGAGTGAGGATGTTGTGAATTCGTTCCACCCCGTAGTATCTACTATAGCTATATATGAATAAGGTATGTGTTTTATGGTTATTGTCGATGACGATGATACTAAGATGTTGTTTCCTTCCTCCTTTCCTTCTTCTTCTTCTTCTCCTGCTTATAAGCTCATTTTTTGACTTCCACACTGGTGGCTCTCTCTCTAAGAGGTGACTGTCTCGGTCCGGTTGATTCAGTTCTCGGTTCGGTTTGATTCAGTGCATTCTTGGGTGCACATTTATGTGAGTGGTGATTGTCCCAGTTCAGTTGATTCAGTTTTTTATCTGGTTTGATTCAGTGCCTTTTCGGCTGCACATTCCTCTGAGTGGAAGATACTTCGTGCAAAAGAGTTCGACATGGTGTCGTCTGCCAAAAGGAACAAGACAAATATATACACAGAGGAAATAATTACCAGACTTCTATCATTACAATCAAGCAATAATGATCAAATTTATGTCCATGAGATGCGCATACCCTGTGTGTTTTTATTTGTTTACAACGAATACTTTCAAAGACACTTGTTGTCTAATATCATATAACAGCTATCTTGCAACTCTTTGAATCAATACAATCACCTATGGACTTTTAAAAAAAAATTCCTTCACTGTTATCGATATTTATTTCTTTATTTCATATTAATAAAATTTTTGGGACAAAGTTTGTTACTTTCCAGAAGAATCTATGTAAATCACATCTTAAGGTAAAAGTTAAGCTATTAAGCTCCGAACTTATTGTATTTTGTAACTAAAGAAGTTACAATTGTTTGTTACCTTCCCCATTATCGATATTTATTTATTTTCTTATTAATAAAAATTTCGGGACGAAGTTTGTTACTTTCCAGAAGAATCTATGTAAATCACAGCTTAAGGTAAAGGTCTTACTATTAAGCTCCGAACTTATTGTATTTTGTAACTAAAGAAGTACAATTGTTTGTTAGAAAAATAAAGTTCTTTTTTCTTGAGTACAATCAATTTACAGAGTGCAGAAATAAGGCAAGAACAAAATATTTGCGCATGATTAAGTTACCGGACCTCATTTATATGATTGTCTAAGAGACTGGTTTTGCAAATTAAGATCCATCGCTGATTAACATATATAAAAGAATCACTCATAACCACAAATTGGGTCAATAAAAAGAAAAAGAAAAACTTTATATATATATGCACTGCTCGGAAAAAAGAAATGACCAAATTTTTAAGTTCATTGAACTTTCCCCAGAAAAAAAGAAAAGAAAAGAATAGTAACAATAGAATTCGCAACTCTGTCGATTTCTCAATAGGATATATGCACAAAATTTACAATCCTTAATATTCTCCCGAAAAGAACCCCAGGCAAGCATTGATTTTTCCCTTTTAGTTCTTGTCAGAGAAAGTCGTTGAAAGAAGTGTGGTATCATCCTCTGAAGAAGAAAAGGCTGTGCTTGCCATAGTTGATGAACAAATAGTGGTCGATACTTGACCATAATTATTAATTTCTTTTGTGCTTTTTACTTTGAGGTCCATAAAATCACTAATTACTGCAGGTTTGGTGATTTTTTCTGAGGCTATTGATTTCTCCCCTGTAAGTAATTTTATAACAGTCGACATAGAAGGGCGTAATTTGGTAGCATCTTGGGTACACAATAGGGCAACCTTTAAGAAACGAGTTGCCTCTTGGATATCCAAATCATCTCCCAAAAAGGCATCGACTATCTTCTCTAGGTTTCCCTGCTCATATAATGCCCATGTCTGCATGGAGAAAAAATATAGGGTCTGTTACACAAAAGATACCTAATTTAATGAACTCAATTTTTGTGTTCTTTTTACTATTTTTTTATTTGCTAGTTTTTCCTGAATATCTTACTTGCTCTCTCTTCAATTATTGGGTCTAATAAAATGCAAGAAAGGTCATAATATTCTCCTCAATAAGGTCAACATGTGTCAGTGTCCATATAAACAAAATAAAATACATAACAAAGACGGATGGACAGACCCAATTAAATCTCTGCTAAAATAGAAGGAACACAAGAAACATTGACATCAGTTAACATGCAAATCATCAATGTTAACACTTGTCCCAAGTCAACCCCATCCGTCTCATTGTGACGCCAAAACAACATTTGGACAGATAAATAGATAATAAATAAATAAACAGCAGTAAAATAAACCAAGGAAGTGAAAGAAAAATTTTCAAGTTAAAAAAATGAAACATACTCGTTCAAGAAGAAACTGATCCTCGTAAGGCAGCCTAGTGTTGGTGTTGCACCTGCCGCTTACAATTTCCAACAAAAGAACTCCAAAACTGTATATATCCGACTTTCTAGTCACCTGACCTCTTATAGCATACTCTGGTGCCAAGTAGCCTCTAAAATAAAATAAAATAAAAATAAACATCAGGATTTTTTTTTCTAACTGAAATTTAAGAGGTTTAAGAGCACATGTTTCTTCGGAGTCCTTTTTTTTTACAGAAGTTAGAGATAAATTGAGAAGATGAAGAACTCACATGGTACCAGCAACCCTAGTGCTGACATGGGTGGCATTAGGAGGGAGAAGCTTAGCTAACCCAAAATCAGATATCTTAGGGGTCAAATCTTTGTCTAGTAATATGTTACTAGCTTTTATATCTCTGTGTATAATAGGAGGTCTGATTTCATCATGAAGGAATGAAAGACCGCGAGCCACCCCTAAGCAGAGCTTCACACGGGTCTGCCAGTTGAACTCCAGATTATCAGGGTTTCGGCCTGCAAGGAAAATAAATTCAAATTAATTGGTGATATCTTGATACGTTTTAATAATCGTCAACCGACTGAACTGAAAAACTTGCAATAAAGGGGTAAAAAAAATTAAGAAAAAAATAATCATAGATAAAACTGAGACTTGATAACTGGTGTGGTATAATACAATACATGCTGGTACGGTACTGGTACTGGACCAAAGTCACCAGTTCTTGAGCAGAGGCATACTGCACTTACGAAAAGTGTTTGTCAGATGAAACCAGTGCAGGTAAGAACTTGCTAGCACTGTAATTATCTGCTGTCTGAACAGCAATATTGAACACCAAGAAAAGGTACACATCCCAAAAAATTGTAACCTAATAGAAAAGAAATAATAACTAGTGTATTTCATACCTAGAAGTGTTTGAGCAAGGCTATTATTTTCCATGTAAGGATAGACAAGAATTCTATTGATGCCTTCAACACAACAGCCGTATAACCTGACAAGATTTTCATGATTTATGTCTGATATAATTGTTAACTCGGTCAAAAACTCCCTCACACCTTGTCTTGATTCTGTAGAGAGCACCTTAACTGCCAAAATGGTCCCATCTTTCAGCTTTCCCTATATGAATGAAACAGAAAAATTTATTAGACAAAATCATCTTATTCAGAAATGCAGTATGATTCAGTTTTTCCATGTAACAGCCAATAGTTTGCTTGGTAATTTTTTCTTTTGCAAAATTGGACCAAAATTTACAGAAGCACCCTCCAAAATAAATATATTTAAAATAGGAACCTTAAAATATTTAAAAATGTAGCCTAACAAAATATATATGGTACATTGTTGTTAACTATTAAAAATTTGGCCACTAATGTCAATACGCTCATTTTAAATTGAGGAAAAAAGAAGATAGTCAGCTCATGTTTCAAGAGATAAATTGAACTAACCATCAAGACAAGATATTTGGATATTGGAGTTGATGTTCTATGAAGCAGGGGCGGACTCAGGATTTTCGTCAGGTGGGGGCAAAAAAATATCGAATCGGGTTTAAATAACTAATCGGATTTAAACCCATTAACTAATTAAGTACTCGATAAAAATAATGTTTTAACTTATCCTTTCCAATACTCTGACTTGTAATTTCTGATTCTCTAACCTATAATTCTAATTACCAATCATAATTCAAGAAATTTATTTTAATTTTAACTCTAAATATAACCCGAATTACAAATAAAACATCCAGAGGGGGGCACAAATATTTTCAGAGGGAGGCAAAGTCGATCAGAACGTCCTGATATCCACTAAAATTCAAAATCCAGGGGCCTGGCACTACATGGATCTGCCCCTGCTATGAAGATGAACTAACCACAGAAAAATGTGGTTAAATGATTAATTTTAGAGTTACCACTTGAGTATTATTCACAAATAACATGAAGTTTTATGTGCCAAATATGGAAAAATGATGGATGTGTATTTGCAGAGGCAGTAAAATACATAACCTGGAAGAGGAACCTTATATATAAACATACAGTAAATACTGAAGATGAGATCTTACCTTATAGACTGAACCAAAGCCGCCTTCACCAATCTTATTTGCATAGCTAAAACCATCAGTGGCTTTCCTCAATTCATTGTAAGTGAATATTTTAATTCTATTGATACCTGGAATATCTGGAAAATATGTAGAAGTATGTAAAAGTAAGTAACCAATTGTGTGAGAAAGAAGAAGTAAGATATTAACCCCCCTCCCCGCACACTCAAATATAGAAATGGCAGAAACACAAAAAAGTACATTGCAAATTTGCAATTTCTAAAAACAGAAATTTTGAATGTATGTCAGTCAATTTTCTTCCCAAAAGAAAAGTCAGTGCTGTTAAATTGGTATTAGCTGAATATTATTTTAACCATCATTACCAAAAAAATTAAATTAATAAGCCCTATTTAAGATGAACAGCTAATTCATACCCCGTCACATACCTTCATTTTGTCGAACAGTATCAAGTGCACTGTTTTTTCCAAATAAGCCACACAAGCAACTCATTACCGGTTTAACCAATCTGGAATTTCCTATACAAAGTGTAATGTATTAGGCAGATATCTCAAAATGCTCTTAGGTGTATAAAAGAGGAAAAGAAAAGTCATTTGTTATCAACCAAGGATTTATCTAACACCTAGGTATGAAAAGTAAAATTATAATAAATGAATTAGGACCACACGAAGGACAGAAACATTAGAATTAGGTCGTGAAACAGTTCAGAAAATTCCAAACCGAGTTGAGGGTCCATCAAGACTAACGAGGCCACCATCAAATTGACACATTCTCCATTAAATATTTAACAAGAGACGAAGCTTATCCATGATTGGCTCTTTCTTATTTTAAGCAAAAAAACCCAGGATCAAATGTGAAAGCAAGACCTTGTTATTTGAACTTAACCCTTTCGAAAATAATATTGGAAATGAGATCCTTGGATTTTTTTTAGGAAAAATCTTCCAACAAAAGATCAAAAGTCCAAAACTACTCAACTTCTTTGAACCACAAACAAAAAAGGAATAATTTTTATATCAAATACAGTAACCAAATTCAGAAGGGGATCACATTCACAGGAAATAAGAATCAATAGCATAATGATCACAATCTAAAAACTTTGTTATTAATTTCATACAAAAAATAATGAAATTGACAAAGTAGAGTTTACCAAAAGATGGAGGCAGATGAATGAATCAAATTATAAACTACAGCTCGTGCCAGTAACCAGACGGTCAGTCCCAATACCACTTCTAAAATCCCTGTAATGGGCAAAATCAGATCCCAAATCAAATAACTAAAAAGGAAAGTGTCACGTAATCACCAAAAACCAAAGCAAACGTGCGACTTACAAAAAAATTTTCTGATGGAAGAAGCAGAAACAGATGCGAGTCTGCGACGCTTGTTAGCAGACAGGAGTCCGTATCTGTTGGAGGATTGAGAGAGCGTGTAGACGTGGTGGTTATTGGTTATAAAGAGAGAGAAATAGAGAGAGAGAGAGAGAGAGAGGGGTTTGCCTTTTTATTCGTCTATTTTATTCGGTATTTGATGCAACCTACTAGTTCTGGTATCAGAAAGTTAGAAATCTATGGAGTCATTGACTTCAAATTTCAGAAGACTGCTTTCATACTTGGTTTAGGTTTCAGAATTTGCGTACTCTCCAGTTGCAACGTACAAGGAGGCGGCGGCCATTGACCATTTTATCGGTCAAGTTCATAAAGGGAAAATTTCATGTGTACCCCTCATAAATCTCGAATTGTGTATTATTCCCTCCAAAATTATTAAATTAATTACATCATGAGGAGGGATCAAGTTACAACACTTGAAAGTTACAACAAAATTACAACATCTATTTTTTTCATTTTCAAAGTCCAAATCGTCGATCCAAACCGTTAGATATTCAATCTATATTAAAATGTGCTTGGAGACCAAATTTTACATTTTTTGAAATTTTTTTTGCTATTTATTAAGATGGGTACAAAATCGTTGTTTTTATTAAAATTCTGCACCATTAAAAAACAGCGATTTTGTACCCATCTTAATAAATAGCAAAAAAATTTCAAAAAATGTAAAATTTGGTCTCCAAGCACATTTTAATATAGATTGAATATCTAACGGTTTGGATCGACGATTTGGACTTTGAAAATGAAAAAAATAGATGTTGTAACTTTGTTGTAACTTTCAAGTGTTGTAACTTGATCCCTCCTCTTATATCATATTTATCCTTCAAAAACTCAAAAACTAACAAAATTTCAATTTATTAGCTTTTATATTCAAACTCATTTTAAATTTATAAAATACTCATTTTATCCTTTAATAAAATAAAAATATATAGTCTGTAAGAAAAATATTATGTTATCTAATTGAGCAGTTTTCAAGGACAAATGGATCGTTTCTCAACTTGTGACATATATATAGTGACATTTAGATATATGTTTGTATGTGCGCCACAAGTAAAAAGGTGTAAACGATTCAATATGGATCGGATAGTGATCAAACCGTATTCTTATTTATTATAATTTTTAGAATTCAATACGAATACGGATAGTCTTAGATACATATACGGATTGAATATTAAACAATTACGAATATGGATTAGATATCGGTCAGATACAAATACGGATATATATGAATATAATTCGGATAATTAAAAATAAATTACTAATGTACATTTTATTGAAAAATAATTTTTATATATAATTTTTTTCATTCATAAATTAGATTTAATATTTTTCATAGTTTGTTGGTTACAAAACATATATCATATTTATCAAAACAATAGTCACTTATTGTGTCATAGTGTTATATTGTTCATCAGAATATATATGTATATGCAGTTTAATAAAACATTGGTGTGTATATGCAGTTTAATAAATATTTAATATGTATATGCGGTTTAATGAATCATTTTAAAAACAAAGAGTACATTTATTGTGATTTAAAGGTGTAAATGGCTGGATACTGCTAGTTACTGATAGTTAAAAATCAAACCGTATATTTATCCATTATAATTTTTCGGATACAAATACGGATAGTCTCGGATACGAATACGGATCGGATAATATAAGTAATTTTTCGGATTTGGATCCAAACGAAATCGGATAATATCCGATCCGTTTACACTTTAATGAAAATATATCAAAGACAAAATTTATGTACATTAAATATAAATCAATTTACCCTTTTTTTTCAATATTTAATAACTTGTTCTAATTTTCTTTCTGTTGAATTTTCCTCATACTGACATTGTATATATTGCAAATCAACGTTACTTTCCGACAAAATAGAATTGTTATTTGCTGGTAACATGGCGTTTCTGATTAGAGGACGAAAGTACAGACAAAATCTTTCCTGACAATAAGGTTTAGTTGCTATACTCTTCACTAATCATATGTTATTGAATATCGCAAGTTTTACAGTGATCCTGAATATTTAAATTGATTCTCAGAAGTGTTGTGATCTCCGCAGATTTGCGTTAGTTTCGCTGACATTTTATTTTATTGTGCCGGCCATTAAGAGCATTGGATCAAATAATGAAATTCAATATCAAACAACTATCTATGAAATTTTTAAATAACAAAATTAATTGATACGATATATTGTCCATATAAATTAAATCTCACATACATATTTTTTATTTTTAAATAACAAAGATAATTGATTGGATGTATGAATTGTACATATTATACATTGCACTTGCATATAAAAAGTTACACCATTAGATTTTTTATTTCGGGATGCATCAAGAACTAAAAGAAATCAACATACCTTATTTTAATTTGATGATTAATTAATCTCCTCTCTTGATGACTACCTTAATATGGTCAAAATCCTATAATTTGTTATATACATATATTTCAAATAATATAAAATATCTTTCAACCAATTAAATTTATTAATTTTAGCATGCATAAAAAGTTGTCACCGTTTGACATCAATGACTATCAGCATTGGATTATTTCTCGTAAAAAAATCAGGAACAAATAGTGAACTAGAAATATTTGGAGGACCAGAAATAAGAAATTCTGATACTTGAAAGTTCAAATTACTTTTACATTGGTTATATATTCTTCCGTTTGTGAGAGTAAATTTAAGATAGACTTATTACTTAAAATTATTTAAATAGACTGTGATGTTCAGATTAGACATTTAAAGATAAATAAATTATGAAGTTCATGAAAGCTCGTAGTTGAAAAAAAAATTATCTGATCGAAAAGCAATTCAAGATTAATTTGTTTTACATTTTTTTTTCATTTGTATGTTTTTTTCGGAGTAATTTTAGCATGAAAAATTAGTTAGCTTTTATGAGAACCAGTACTTGTCTAGTAACAAAAGCAATATTCTCTGTATCAGATATCACATATTTGAAATCTAAATAACAAAATTTCTTGTGAATATTAAATAGTTAAATGATTTGACCACTAACTTTTACTAAAAAAATTTCAATAATTTTTATGAAACAGTAAAAAATTACAGAACTAGCATATCCATTATTTACAGTTTTATTCCACATCAGTCAATAATATTTTTAATAATGTGTGTTAAAAAAGAAGGCACTATGAAGGATCAAGATCTATGCACCTAAAAACTACTAGTCTCGAATCATGCATGTAGTTAATTAGTCGAAATGTTTTGAACTAACATTAATTGTCACTATTTTCAGTTTTATTTTTACTACTGCCAGCTAGGGCTGCTAAAAAAGCTTATAGTTCGTAATTCAATTGACTTCTATTCGAAATAAATTTCGCAATTAACTCGTCCGATTGAAGTTCGTTCTGAAACAAATCAAACCAGTTCGGTTCGAATCTTATTCAAATTCAAACTCAAATTGGATATAATTCGTTCAAAATTGATTCACGAACTATTTAGGTTCAAATCTCAAATTAACATGTATTGTTCAAATTAGAGCAATACCAGTGGCTCAGTACACAATTAAGATTTAATTGCAAATAGATACAAATAAGCATGTAATATGATTAGATAAGATCTAATGCAATGTTTAGTTAAGCAATCCAATTTTTAAAAAATAACTAAGGGCAGTAGGACTGTCAAAAAAGCTCGTAGTTCATGATTCAATTAATTTCGATTCGAAAAAAATTCACAATTAATTCATTTAATTAAAATTTGTTCTGAAACAAATCAAATCTCGGTTCGAATATTATTCAAACACAAACTCAAACTACGATAAATTTAGTTTGGTTTGAAACGCTTGCAGCCCTACAGTGCCAGCTAATAAAAGTATAAAACAGAGAAAAATATGGACAGGCAACGCCGAATCTAATAATCAATGCGCGAAACGGCAAAAGAGGCCAATAGATATAAATAAATACTAGTATTATACCCGTGCGTTGCAACAGAGACATATTATAAGAAACAAATATATCAATGAAAATAATAATTATCTAAAAATTAAAACACATGTTAATAGAAAATTGATATGATTATGTATTTTTAATTAACTTTAATCATGATCTCTGATAACAATTTGATGATGTGATGATTCTTTATTTTTAAGTACCAATGATATCAAATAATAGCTCGATTCGAATCTAATATCAAATATCAAATATCAAATATCAAATATCATACAACAATTCAATATCAACATATAATATGATATCAAAAAACATAAATAAAAAGTGTTATCGTTTGTATGTATAGGATACACACACACACACACACACACACATATTATAAGAAAAATATATATTCACACACAGTTTCAATTTATATTCTTTTTTGTTTCCAATTTAGAATACACACACACATACACACATTGATATATTATATATTGGAAATATATTCTAAATTGCCCGCACCAATATGTATAGAAACACAGAAAGAAAAATAAGAAAATTAAAAAAAAAGATTTCCATTGTGATTCGTATAGAAACGAAGAAGTAAGGAAACAATAAATAAGAAAATGGAAAGTGGAGTCTTCTTAATTGAAGAGGAAAAATATGAAAATAAAGGAATAAAGAAACAAATAAATATATAGCTAAATTTTAGGATTTGTTCATTTTAAATTGTAACGTATCATGTGGCAGCACATGTGGTAGGTTTGTTTTTAACTAAATTTAGACTTCTATACATAAAAAAAGATGCATTTAATCAAAAGAAGACAAATTATGTAATTGGAGAGCTGAGATCAAATCCGAAGTTTCATCTCTCAATCGTAACCGTTGACGGATCGGACACCCAACGTGCTTAATAATAGAATGGAGATAAGGAAATTCACCTGCTTTGACCTCTGCTTCTCGACTTCTGCTTGGGTCTGATGCCCATTGAACCCAAAGTGGTTCCAATGGGTTCGCTCACCATCATATCTATTTTAAGATTCGTGCACACAAATTTTAAAGCATATGTAAAAATTCGAGCGCGAATCTTAAAGCAGAACTGATGGTGAGCGAACCCATTGGAACCACTTTGGGTCCAATGGGCATCGGATCCAAGCTGAACTCCTGCTTCTCTAGGTTTAGGCACATGGTAATCACCAGAAATACAAAACGTACTAAATGTTGAATAAATACGACATTTATCTATTGATATTTTCACTGGCGGATCCAGAATTCTAATAAGAGTAGGCACAAAATACTAATAAAAAGAGAGGTTTAGTCTAGATTTCGAGTTTTAGTGGTGATCTATCAGTACTGATTGATTTTGCTCCTCTGTGGAATTTTTTTTGTCCCTCTCTGAATGTTTGATTTGTAATTCGAGTTAAATTTAGTGTTAAAATCAATATAAATTTCTTGAATTATGATTGGTAATTAGAATTATAAGTTAAACATCAGAAATTATAAGTCAGAGCATTGAAAAATATAAGTTAAAGCATTGATTTTTTTTATCAAGTACTCAATTAGTTAATGGGTTTAAATCCGATAAGATATTTAAATCCAATTCGATATTTTTTGCCCCACTGACGAAAATCCTGGGTCCGTCCCTGCTAATAAAAGTATAATTTTTTTCTTCTCTTGACGAATTAGAGCAGAAAAACATATAAGAATCTAAAAAACTCACGACGTGATAAGATATGTCACGACACGACACGGTTCAGTCACAAGACAACACGGTCGGCATGACATGGCACATGGGCCAGTCATGTGTTGTGAATCGTGTGTCCCGTGCCGTGATCATTCACGCGACGTGATCATCTTTTGAAAATTTAACACGACATGGCACATCACGCGAAAGTTGGTCACGACACAACACATGGTCACGTGTAATTATGACAGTTAGATCTTGATCGAATGGTGAATCTTGAATAAATTTACCTAAATTATGAAAAATAATAGTTAAACATGACCAAACGTGATCGAACACATTTGGATACATAACATGTGGTCATAACATGGCTTGGTCATGGCGTGACTAACGTGTTGTGACCATTCACATGCCATGACCATCTTTCTAAATTTAGTCATGGCATGACTAGTAATGACATATATATTTATATCCCTAGTAGCATATCTCTTTTTTCTCCAAACGAATCATTGATTCTTCTAAGTGGAGTAGCGAATAAAACCGTGTCTTTTTTCTTTAATTCTTTTACACGAATCAGTCTAGACTGACTTTCTTTTCCACGTAATTTTCTTCTACATGGTTGTGAATTAAATTCAGATGTATACATTATTTTCATTTAAAAGTAGGCACAAATATAAAACATCACTGAGTCAAAAAAAAATTCGAATTCAGAAATAGACAAGTGCAAACTATGGATCCGCCACTGAATATATTTGCTATCTATAATTATAATATATAAATTTCTCTCCGTAATGAGAAAGAAACCAACTAATGGACATCTCGTGTTTTGGAATGAATGGAGACAATATGAAATTAATAAATGTGCTTGGGTGGCGAACGAAGATTCATGATGCTTCGTATCTATTTCCGCAGGAAAGCAGTCACATATTGAACCAGGATTTTATAATTTAATAACACATTGAATCGTGTGAATTGCATGTCGTTTGAACTTTGAAAAAGAAATCCCACGTGATAGTGTATTTAAAATGCGCTATATCTTTTACCGTTGAACCCTCAAAATTGGGGCAGACATTTGTTTTGAAGTCAGTCCTGACTTCTCAATTGTAAATTTGCTTTTAGGTTAATAATAATGCAGCAGATTTATAGTTTGCGAAAAAATTAACAAAATAATATATTTCTCAGAATTAGACATCCGATTGGCCAGTTAATCAGATTTATCGGGTTCCTATATAAAATGAATTATCAATTTTGAATTTATCGTTGTTGAAGAGGCGTCTGGAATCTGAATTTGAATTTCGGAGTTCGTTGTACTAACATAGGAATTTGTTAATAAAATAATTAGCCGCTGGGAAACAGATATTGGGAGTACAAGAGACCGGGAATTATGATATTTATTCTACAAATTAATCAACGGTGTTAAAGATAAAGATGGAAGATCCTATAAAAGTCGACATGCATCGTGCTTATCATTAGCGTCTCTTAAATTATGCTTGTTTGCTTGTTGCAACTTGCAAGTCTTTGAGTTCTGATAGGTACGAATTTAAATCGAATGTGTTGTACTTTGTAGGCAACGACGACCCAGAAAACTGCAATTGGAACTGTTCATTAAACTAGTGTACTGTCCTTCAATTTTATAAAATAAATTAGAGAGTATTTATATTTACATAAATTTAAGAAGAAAAAATATATTTTTTTTTAATTTTTGCCCTACGTAATGTGCCACAGCTAATTTCAATAATCGAAGTTATTTTGTAGCAACGAAACAAAAAAACATATATTTTGATGATTTTCCTCCTACAAAAAATTTTAATTGCTGGTCAAACAAGCACAAGGTAATTTGAATTGATTGTGGTTACTTTTGTGGCTATCTAAATACGAACATATAAATTAGAGCGTGGGCCTGCACTTTACGGCTTTCATTATTTTTTGTCGTTCATATTTATAATAAGTACATGAAAGTACGCGAATTGTTAAAATTAATCTTTTACTTTCATGATTACAGTAAGTACGTAATAAATAAATATTACACATAAAGTAAAAAAAAAACATCATTACAAGCACAAAGATGGAGAGAATTATATATATTTTTATTTCTAACAGCACTCCATCAAAATTAAACGGCCATTTTTATTAATATTCCTAAAACAAATATAAATTTTAAATATGCCCCTGTCCCTAATTTTTTTTTAAACATGCCCTGACCGCCTGGGCTTCGGGCAGCCCAAGATACCCTGTGAGGCGCCAGCCCCCCGGGCGCACCATGTGGTTTTTTTTTTTTTTTTTTGAGAGAAATCTTAGTATTTGATTTGAATAATTTTGTGAAAAAAAAGTTTAGGGTTTAGGGTTTATGTATATGTTTATGTGCAAAAATAAAATATTATGTGTACATAATATGCGTATGCCAAAAAATAAAATATTTGATATATTTACAGAGTGATGTCGTAAATTTTTATAACTTTGATTTTTTATATTTTTATTTTTTTGGTGAACTATATGTATAATATACACATATACACATATACATACACATACACATACACATACATATATACACATACACATACACATACAAAAAACTCACATACACATATACCAAATAAATCAATTCGCATAAGCAAAATAGCAAGTTTATTTGCCACCACGTCTGAATAAACCTAACAAACGACTAGTTCTTCTGGTACCAGTGGCAGGTGCGGCATTACTTGTAGAGTCTTGGCTACTAGATGATTGGCTTACAGGAGGAGGGGGTTAGTAACAATGCAATTCAGCAACAACTCTGGCATTTTCTCTTTCGTTGTGTTCGTTTATTGCATCTGAATATAACAATGCAATTCAGTTAGTAATATAATTAAAGCATAAATAAATTTTGTACAATTCTACGTACCTGCCCTGCGCCTGTCGGAAACAGAACGGCGAGCCCGATTTCCCGACGGTCGCCTACTACCCATCTCGTCCATGGTCATTACAATACGCTTGTGTCTCCTCCTGCCCTTTCTTATCCATCCTTCTAAAGGGAGTATTCTATCACTGACATATGCAGGCCACTCATGCTGATCGGGATAAGAATGGAAAGATCCACCCCAAGTGGAAGCAAGGTAATCGGTACGGTACATGTCAGCAACATAGTGATCCTCACAGTAGTTCCTCACTCGGCATACCGCCATCACGTGACTGCAGGGTATGTGACTTAGTTGGGGTCCTTGGCATGTATAGGTTACCGCCCTGGCATCTCCGAATTTAACCACGTACTTGCATGCCCTCTTGACAAACGCCATAGTGCCATCTGGTTTACGGCTGATAGGAACGTACCCATTTGAATTTTGCACTTCGAATTCTGTTCCATCATTACCCATCAGGATCACGGTCATAGTTGCACCTTTGTCCCTGTGTCGTCTTAGTTTCTCCTCCACCCTTGTTGAAAATGACTGGTTCATCCTTATTAATTATGCGGCCTTAGCACGCCGTTCCTGAAACCAGACATTTAACTTGTAGAATGTGTCCTCTACAATTGCAGCCACAGGCAACATTCGGCTCTGCTTGAATACTGCATTCAGCGACTCGGATCCGTTGGTGGTCATAATTCCCCAACGCCAACCTCCATCACGGGATTGATATATTTTCTCGTATGTTGGATCTTCGTTGACATCTCGGGGATTATTTTTGCCCACCTTCATTAAGTAGAGATTTTCCTTTGGCATGTACTACATAAAAAATAAGGAAATAGAATAATATAAGTAAACAATTGTACTAAAAAAATTTGTTTTCTTAAAGTACAGTAATATATGTAAACAATTGAAATACATGTACCTTTGCAAAACTGCTAGTCATCTCTACCACCCTTCTCGGCTTTTTCTTTCTGCAATTCCATCTAAATGTATCAGTAACCCACTTGTCGCCCCCGATTGCCTTGGAAAGGTTCTCCGCAATGTGTTGCATACACAACCTGTGCACACACTGGCCAGTACGGGTTGACCAACCGTAATCTTCACGATCAAAAACATATTTTATTTCTTTGTGCTGGTCTGATATCACACAGAAAAACTTCCCTTCCCCAATCACCCGTCTTCTTAAAAACTGCATAAAGAATCCCCAGTTCTCGCCGTCCTCTTTATGAACAATTGCAAACGCCAAAGGCAACAGCTGGTTCTCAGTATCATATGCGCATGCTATGAGTAGCCTCCCCTCGTAACGGCCAGACATGAAGCATGCATCAATGCTGATAACGGGTCTGATGTATGGCACAGCTTGGATACAAGCACCAAAAGCCCATGCTATGCCCTTGAATTGTTTAGCTCCCTCTATTAGTACTCCGTCTTTATCAAAAAAAGGGCCATGCTATCGCTCATATACGGTGCCGATATTTGTACTTGCCATGTCCTGGAGCAATGGTGCCAGATAGCCATATGAATCCTTCCAACTACCGAATATCCTGCAGATGGCAAGTTCACGACATCTCCATAGCCTGTTGTATTTTGGGATTACATATTTGTATTTGTGTCTGATGGTCATAGCCACCGCCTTGATGCTCATCGTTGGATCCAACTTAATGTCCTCCTCAATTGCATCGGCAATTAATGATGCAGTCAGCTGCGCATGGTCTCTCCTTGTGGACGCAGACTTGTATGTATGAGGTGGTTCACACTTCTTAATCATCCATGCTTCTCCTGAACCCGCAGGGGTTGCAAAAAGGCAGAACTCGCAGCGCGGGTGAGTTTTACACAACACAACTAACCTTGTTCGGTCCCTTTTGTGTATTATACATTCCCAGTTGCCGTGAACATGAGTCTCATTTATTTTCTTTACAAGTTCGTCTATGTTGGTATAAACTTGCCCTGCGGCAAGTTCTTTATTGTATTCAACACGAGGACCGAAGAAACTAATGTCTGCCTCTTCGAAAGCTGTGGTGTCGTTGAATGTGGCGACTGGATGCTTACTTCCCCGACCTGTAATCGGGAATTACCCTGGATAAACCTGGTACATTTGCATCACCATCTGATAAGTCATCAGCTTCCCAAACCCCTTGGTATTCATCCCTTGTTTCTATTTCCCTTTCTGGTATGACATCAATAGCATCAACATCAATATCAATATCATTTCGATTAACGGGTACCGGTCCTGACTCTGGCATAGTTGGAAATCTAGGGATTATGGGTGTCTGTCTGGGTGATGGTGGTAACTCTTCAGTATTTTCTGGGGAGTTGTGGTACTGGTTGTCATAACTGGGGCAGTGGTACCTCTAGCTGTCATAAGGGGAATGCTGGTGATATCCCTGATTGTCATAAGGGGATTGCTGGTGGTACTCCTAGTGGTCATAAGGGGAGTGCTGGTGGTACCCTTGGTTGTCATAAGGGGAGTGCTGATGGTACCCCTGGTTGTTACAAGGGGAGTGCTGGTGGTACCCCTGGTTGTCATAACCCGAATTGTCATAACCTGAAGGTCCAGCCCCAGCCGAACTTGAAGGTCCAGCCCTCGTTCGGGGAACCCTCTTCGAATATATGTCCATTACTGGGACCCCACAAGCTACAAATTGAGTATACACAACTCTCCACAAATTGGCATCTGTTATTGGAAACTTAACAAAGTAAGGTCTACCCCCCCACGTGAGTTGTCAATCCGTGTAGCCAATTCTATTTCATACCTGTTGGGGTTTACAGATGTCTTTTCGTATATTAGCTGCTTCAGTTCCTCAAATGTGGTATTTTCATTAATCTCGAAGCCAAATGCGACTTCTTTCGTGTAATGCACACCATCTTCATCCCTTTCTAGCTTGCCGCCGACATACAGTGCAACTAACATCTCTTCTTTAACAAACTACATTTAAAAAAAAATTTTACAAGTATTACATGACATAATAATGGGTACAGTAATAAATAACTAATTGAAAAATATTTTAAAAAAAGTTATAAAAAATTACAATTTTTCTACAGTAGGTGTACAGCAATTGCTACAGTAAATGTACGGTACGTTACAGTGCGTGCAACAGTAAATGTACAGTACGCTACAGTACTTGCAACAGTAACTACTAATTATTATAATTAAAAAGTAATGACTAATTATTATAATTTAAAAAATACCTATTCACTCAGCTTCTCGCCTCGAGAGAAGTTCTCAAATCGGGAAGTGCAGAGGCAGAAAACGAATGGGTTTAAATCATACTACATATGGGGCGCCTGGGGGGGTGGCGCCTCACAGGCCTAATGGGGCGCCCCAGGAGCTGGCGCCTCACTAGCCTTATGGGTCGCCTCAGGGACTGGCGCCTCACAGGGTATCTTGGGCCGCCCGAAGCCCAGGCGGTCAGGGCATGTTTAAAAAAAAATTGGGGACAGGGGCTTATTTAAAATTTATATTTGTTTTAGGGATATTAATAAAAATGGCCGAAAATTAAACAACCAGCAACTTTTTGAAATATTTTAGTTCTCCAAAAAAAATGATAAGCTGACTTTTTTTTTTCTACAACAGAAGATCAAAAATCGAAATAAAAGTAATATATTTGTAAAAAAATTTAAGTCTAAACAACACATTTTTTTATAGACTATTTTTTATCGTTGGACTAAGGTCAAGAAAAAACACATTTTTTTAATTCTAAGAATATATATTTTTCTTGTATATTTTTGCATAATGCAATATTAAATAAAAGATCTTTGTGCTATCAGCTACGAGGAAAAAGTCATACAGATCAAGTCGTAGACTTATAGTTAACAATCAGGAGTCAGGGCAATTATAGACTTCTAGTTAACAAAGTGAAGATTATTGTAAAAATTAGGAATCCTTTTAGTTTAATTAGTCACAGAAATTCAACTACATGAATTAATCCAAATATATTTATTTAAGAAAATAAATTGAAGTATCAATTTTTTTTTTCTTTCCAAGTGCGTGGCACACGTTTGAAGCCTTTATATTATATTTTTTTCCAATAGATTTGGCATTTTAGAATTTCATATATAATTGAATTGATTTATTTATGACTAATAAATTAAATATTGCATTTGCACATGAATTAAATTTACCCATTATTATCATGCAACGAGGCATAAAAAACAATGTATTAGAAACAAGGATAAAGATTTATTTCCCTCACCTACAATCCTCCAAATGTCCCCCAGTACTAACGGTCTATCTCCCATCTCTTATCTTTCAAATTTTTTAAAATTTTCTAACTTCCAATTTTGTCTCTATCTGTTCAAATGATCAAGCTTAAAAAAGAAAAAAGAAAAAAAATCAAGTTGTGTGCTCCAAACTTCATGGATTATCACATCCCCATGTCGTCTTTATCCAATTATCTAATATGTCTTGATTAATTACTCTCGAATCTTCCTGCTTTTTTATACTCAACAACACTCACGCGCATCGTCCCAATCTAATTCGATTATGAAAGCAAAAAATGACAAAAAAAAATCAATGGAGAGAGAAATTGATCCATATTTAACTACCTTGATTGGTTCGTATTCAGGTGCTGAAATTGATCCATATTCAACTGCCTTGATTACTTACTTTCTCATGGCCCGACTGTTAGATCTAAAGTATCCGGATTTGCTTTCAATAATTTTTTCGTATGGATCATTTCTCACATATTGTGCTTAGTGTTGTAAAAAATGTCCATTTAGGCCGATTAATCTGGTGATTAATCGTTGCCGGTCACCAAACTGTTATGGATTTTTCTGACTAATCGACCGATTATTTTCGATTATAGCCAACTATTCATGATTATTTATGATTAATCACTTGGCGGTGATTTTAATATGAATACTTGCCGATGATTTTAATATAGGTGGCCTTTAGGCCTTTCTTTAAAAAAAATGTGATAGGCAGCATAGCAAAATCATCGAACGTTATCAATTTTTGTTTGCATCATTGTGTTGAATTAATAATATAATTAAAATAATAAAAAATAATATATATAATAACTATATTGTATTCTAGATTTTTCAAGATTGCCATATCGTCGTATCTGTAATGTATCTGATATGATATCCGTACCCGTATCCATGCAACATAGTTTACAACGTAAATATTAGTTCATAAATGCACATGTATGAATACTTTTCTTATTACGTATTAATAGAATCAAGCACCAAACAGAGTAATTTGTGAAAAATATTAAATTAAGATATTTTTCAATGTAACAATTCATACTTCAGTTATAAGTATGAGTACTTATATTACAAGGTATGAATACTTACAATACTTGATATTAATACTTTCAGGACGATATACAAATACTTATAATACTTTATATTAATATTTTCAGATATCATCCAGTGCCATATGGGAAAATAAAATTAATAGAATTTGTTAGATACATATACTTGATACATGAACTATTTACACTCATAATAGGAGGTATGAATACTTGCATACTTGATATTAGTACTTTCAAACGTCATCTGATGTCATAAGAAAAAAAAAATATTAATAAAATATTTTAGATAAAACGCTTGATACATAAATTATTAACATTTGCATTATGAAGTATGTATACTTGCAATATTTAAGGTTAATATTTTCATGCATCATTCCGTGCCATATGGAAATAAAAATAATTTTTTTATATATTATGTTAGTTACTAACACTTGACATATGAACTATTTACACTTGCATGACGATGTATAAATACTTGCGATACTTAACATTAATATTTTCAGACGTCATCCAGTGCCATATGAAAAAATATTTGATAAAATATGTTAGGTACAAACACTTCAGACATGAATTATTTACACTTGCATTACGAGGTATACTTACTCGACAAGTTATGAATACTTAGATGGCAAGGTATTCACGGCGATGTATGAATACTTGCATGACGAGGTATTAATACTTGCACGACAGACAACTCGAAAGTATGTCATTATGAATCTCATTTGAAAGAGAAAATTATGTAGAAGACGTTCATGGTTTTAGATTTGCAAATTTCCTCACAGATTGTTAAAAATATTGTCGAGATTTAATGGAGAAAAAAAAACCATCTCTAAAAACGTGTAAAAAACGAGTGTGTGATGTATCCAGTTTTTTTTCGAAATACTTGGTATATTAGGTATGAATACTTGATATATTATATATTAACACTTGCGCACATATGTATCTATATTTGCATGCATCAGTTGTAAAATCTATTAAATATTAAGTGGTCCCTCAAGTAATTAATGATGTAGAGTTAATGAGTGGTCCCCACAGATAGTTATTGACTAGTAGGGCTGTAAACGAGCTGGCTCCGGCCGAGCTGGGCCTTAGCTCAGCTCGTTTATTTTGGCCCGAGCCTGGACCGAGCGAGCTGGACCTAGGTCACCCGAGCCAAAACCTCTGGCTCAGCTTGTGACAAGCCAGCCCGAGCTAGCTCGCGAGCTGACGAGCTGGCTCGTTGGGCTTTATTGGGCTGTTATTATACAAATTCAAAAATAAAAAAAAAATAAGAAATCGCATTAAAAAAATTTAAGAAATTGTCTAGCAAGCACATCTTCAAGCAACTAAAGCCATATCCTTTCTTCCCAAACCGAAAATACATCAATTTTGCATAATTGTGCCTTTAAAAATGGGACTGGACTTGAAATTATACGGGACTAAACCCTAAATTCACTGTAGCTTAACGAGCCGAGCTGGCCCGGTCCGAGCTGACCCCTGGCTCAGCTCGTTTATTTTGGCCCGAGCCTGAGCCGAGCTGGCTCGTTAACAGCTCGGTCCACTACCGAGCGAGCTGTTAGCGAGCGAGCTAGAGGCGAGCCACGAGCCGCGAGCTTTTTTGACAACCCTATTGACTGGATGATGAATGGGGAAAGTTGACTGGGGGATAGTTAGTCCATCCCTAGAAACAATTATAAATTTCACATTTTGACATAGTAAAATTTATATCTAAAAAGTTTTATTTTTATTTTTTATTTTATGCTAGAATAACTTCTTCAAAGAAACACTAATGGATCATAGAAAAGAAGTAGCTAAAACCTAAAAATTATATACTTATATTATGTAAAAGTCATACAGATCAAGTCATATCCGTATTAATTTACTTGGATCCGAGACAGACCCAAAAATAAAAAAAAATTCGTTATGAATCCATTTAACTATCGAGTTCGTTGAATATGAATCAAATCAGATCTATTCAGGTCAATTCATTTAATTCGGCTCTGAGCCCAAACTATTGCTACGCCTTCTCCTGATCCCCAAGTGCATATCAAATAGATCAAACTAATTTAGTATTCATCATTATATGTTGAAGTATCAGCACCGAAGGACCCAAGACCCAAAATTAGTTTTTCATGAAGATATCAAGAATTGTCTAGAAACTACCAAATAAAATATCTTGTAGTGTAAGATGTAGAAAAATCTAGAAGAGCCCAAAAATATCTTAGGTCTAAATGTTTCTTTGGCTCTCATGGAGCAAGTATAAATAGGGTGCCTTGCTTCTTATTTTAACCATCCAAGCAAGAAAGCAATCTTGGATCATATAAGTAGTAGAGTGTTGTAATAATTTGGAGTTGTAGGATAATATAAGTAGTAGAGGGTGTAATCTTGGAGGTTAGATTATTAAGTAGTAGAGTTGTAAGAATATATTGAGAGAGTAATAAAAATTAGTTTCAATATAGTGTCCCTACTCAACAAAGTGGTATCAAAGCGAGGTTAGGTCATGTTGGCTAGAAGGTTCGGATAATCCGTGAGTCTGTTGTTGTGTCGAAGGTCCTGCTGATTAGGAGGTTTGTGTAACCCCTTAATACGTCGTGGTGTCGAAATGTCAGACTTGAGTGGCATGAGTGGTTTGATTGAGAAACTGAATAATTATAATTATAGAGATTGGCGTACGTGTATTAAGTCATATCTGCAGGGGCAAGATTTGTGGGAGATTGTCGGTGGCGATGAGATCGAGCCGCCACCAAATTCAATCCGAGCTTATAAGAAGTGGAAGGTGAAGGCGGGCCGAGCATTATTCGTGTTGAAGGCTACGGTGGACAAGAGCCTACTATCTCACATTGAAGATGTGGAGACACCAAAAGAGGCATGGGATGTTTTTGCCGCGTTGTTTTCAAGAAATAATACAAGTTGGCTGCAACTACTCGAGAGGGAGCTGATGAATATCTCCTAAGGTGATAAGACTGTAAGTGAGTATTTTCTTAAAATAAAAAATTTGTGTAGGGAGATTAAGTAGTTAGACGCCAATGCAAAAATTGGCGAGGATAGAATGCGGCGGATAATCCTGAATGGCATGAGGCCGGAGTACAACGCCTTCATCACGGCAATTCAAGGATGGGCCATGCAACCAACCCTGTTGGAACTGGAGAATTTGTTGGCCAGTCAGGAAGCTCTTGCCAAGCAGCTGGCATGTTTGACGGTAAAACACGAAAAGGAGAAAGCTTTGTATAGTGGTCGACGTGGAGAGTCGAGCAAAGACCGGTATCGACGACAACCTGAGACAGAGAAGGTTTGTCATGAACAATGCAAGAGGTGTTCATGTTCAGGGGGAGCTCTTAGAGGCCAAGAGAGCAAAGGAGCCGATGGCGGTGAATACCGGAGTAGAAGAGTAGAGTGCTACAATTGCGGACGACGAGGGCACTATGCGAGAGAGTGTCAGTTCAGGAAGAATGAAGGAAGCTTTGTGGTGACCACGAAGGAGAAAGCAACAGAAGAGGTCCTAAGTGAAGAAGAGTGGGACGCAGTGGCGGCTGTTGCGATGCTGTCGGTGGCCGACGTAGAGGACGTTGAAGAGGTTGGTGAGCCTGAGG
Source organism: Carex rostrata (assembly GCF_964058835.1). NCBI lineage: Eukaryota > Viridiplantae > Streptophyta > Magnoliopsida > Poales > Cyperaceae > Carex > Carex rostrata. Next base: position 1,373,665 of record NC_135935.1, read on the forward strand.
ATGAGGAGATCAATTTTGAGTCATGGTTCTTTGAAGAACCAGTTAAAGAATCGGTCAAGAAGGAGACCGAAGTTGTGAGGTGCGCAGTGGCTGATAAGGAGAAGCCACAAGAGAGCACTGAATTGGAGGCCATCACCAAGAAGGGTGATGATGACGAGATGACACAGAGAAGTGTCGCTGTTATGGAGAAGACTATAGGACGAGAGTTTGTGCAAGAAGATGCAGCTTGTATGATGATCTGTCGAGAGAAGAAAGCTCGGCGATGACTTGTGCCAAAGCAGCGTGATAAGAAGATTTCAGAAACTTCTCTTCTGAAGATGACTATTCTGGAAGATCAACCGCAGACGTCTGAGCAACTTCAAGCTCAGAAAATTAAAGAAACAACAAGAAGCATGATGACCCACATGGACGCGTAGTGCCGAATATTAAGACAACACCAAGTCGGTGCTGAGGGGGAGTGTTGAAGTATCAGCACCGAAGGGCCCAAGACCCAAAATTAGTTTTTCATGAAGATATCAAGAATTGTCTAGAAACTACCAAATAAAATATCTTGTAGTGTAAGATGTAGAAAAATCTAGAAGAGCCCAAAAATATCTTAGGTCTAGATGTTTCTTTGGCTCTCATGGAGCAAGTATAAATAGGGTGCCTTGCTCCTCATTTTAACCATCCAAGCAAGAAAGCAATCTTGGATCATATAAGTAGTAGAGTGTTGTAGTAATTTGGAGGTGTAGGATAATATAAGTAGTAGAGGGTGTAATCTTGGATGTTAGATTATTAAGTAGTAGAGTTGTAAGAATATATTGAGAGAGTAATAAAAATTAGTTTCAATATAGTGTCCCTACTCAACATTATATAATCTAGTTGTAATATTTGATGCGACTCAGGTGTCAGTTAAGTCAGTCTCCTCCCAAATAGTTCATTTACTTATCTTATAGTGAAAGTACAACATCATTGACAGATCCAATCTTGGAGAAAATAATACCGCGAGAGCTGCAAAAGTTAAGGTAGACGTAGCTTTCTTTAGATATATTTGGTCGCATTATTGAATAGGATGAAATATACAAGTTGTGTCATTAATTCTTAATAACCATCAAGTACGGACTGTATAGGGAACAATGTATTGTATTGTATTTTCAACCCAATTGAATAAGAGAGCCTATTCTATTCAAAGATATCTGACTTATGATACTCAGTCTTTCTGGTATTGCTAGCCCTCAAGAACTCGTGAGGTGCTTGTTTGTGATTTCACTCACATTGGTACCTTGATGATCGATTTCAGTTTCCCATTAGTTCAAATATGTTGGAAGGAATCTCATGATTATGGTAATTTGGAATTTATACAAAATAAGAGTTGTTCAAGTCTATTCGGTAAATTTTCCTATACACTTTGTCGGACCCTTTTCTTTCTAATGAAATCAATGAATGAAAAGAGAGCATTCATGAATACGAGTCTTTGCTCTCTCTTCTCCATCCTATATGACTTTCATTTTAAGATTGCATCATTTAAGTTTTAATCAGGCATTAGAAGTATAGATAAAAACTTGAAACTCCGGTGATATGATTAACAAACATTTAAACCGATTAATCCCCTGTATCGAACAAGGGGTATATGTTGGGGAATCATCAACGCCAAACAATTATGCCTTATCTAAAGATCAAATAATTACATCTCATCTAGGAGTCAAACACTTATACACCAAGGAAGGAGAAATAATTCTCCACCATAACCTAAGGACGGTCCTATACCAAAGAGACCCAAAACATAAATCAGAAGTGCGGAATACAATACTTGATTCCATGCCGTTTGTCATGGAATATCCAAAGGTAGAGCAGCAGCCGTCTTCGTGAGCATGAGACTAGACTTTAGATGGCAAGAAGTCATTCTCGTCTTTTGTCGTCGAATCGTAGAATAGGTCTTCCAAGACAGCAAGACTGGCCCTTGAGAGATCCTCTCCCTTTTTCTTAATGGATCTCTCATCTCTGTTCTTTGATGGTGGAAGAAGAAGAGGAGACACTCAGTTCTGTATTTTCTTAAGAGAAAACGTTTGTTCAGAAATCTGAGTTGTGTATCATGTCGTATGATCAAGACATATTTATGACGAAATTACGTAGGGTTTTGCCTTGTTTTCTCACATTTATGTTTAATTTACTATTGTATTCACTTACTATTGCCCAAGTTTATGATTTAATGCAGAAACCATATTTTGGGACTATTTTACATCATATGGAGCAAGAATCGGGTCGATCAAAAAAATACAGCATCAGTTCTACATCTCTGTTACAGACCGCATAGAGTGATGCGGAGGTGATGCTCATTACGGACAAGAGATAGCCAAAATCCAACGAACCACTGTATGGTTACTATTGGTCTCAAAGGCACTTAGAGGGGGGGGGGGGGGGGGGGGTGAATAGGGCCTTTTTAAACTTTTAAATCTAAATTAAATTATATAGCATGTCTTGTAGTTATCCTTGGCGAAAACTAGAATAACTTTGTCCTAAACTAAAATATAAAATAAATAAAGTAAATAGTAGAGTTTAGAGACACTTGACATGAGAGTTGTTTATGGAGTTCGGCACTAATGCCTACGTCTTCGGGGCCCACGACCTTCGAGATAGCGTGCCTTTCTTTACCCAATGAGAAAGAAATACAAGGTAGAACCGGTGAGCCCTTACAATCTTCTAGGAAGTCGCACGGCCTGAACACGAGCACTAAAGGCTGAAAGGAAACAATCCGAATAACAAGAGTTCAAGGATTGCAAAGGTGAGCGTAAGGCTTAAGGTAGTAGTTGATTTGATCACGCAGGATCACTCTAGGAGTTGTTGTATTGATTGAATAAGCTTGAGATTGATTGTGAGTATTGAAGTTTAAGTGCATAAGCAACAACAACTTTCTCTAGATATGAAAATACGAAATATTGAAGTTCGGGGCGGCTAAAGGTATGATCAAAACCTTGGTATAACTTCTATTTATAGAGAGATGAGAAAAATAAATTAAGTGGTGCTGACCGTTACAATGGTACAAGGATTATGGACGTAGGGTTTAGAGACACTTGACACGAGACACGAGAGGGCTCCAAAAGCCAACGGTTACGGACCGTACCACTTCATACGGTCCATAACAGCTAGCGCCTTGTGGTGAATAACTGCTCCAGCTATATCCAGATCAGACCCATTTGACTCCAACTCGTCTCCAAACTCCCCTTCACTCCTATATATACCCTCTAGACTGAAGAACAATATAATCTTAGATCTACTTTGTATTATTCTTATATAGTTTAGTTGTGAGGAGTGAAAACATGCCATTTCATTGCTAAACATCTTGTTCTTAGGGCTAGGCTATAAACCTTGTTACTCATGATGCTTTGATATATATTTTGTGTTTGATCATTATTTAGTCTTTTGTGGTTTGATATCTTTTGTGCTTTATGTTCAATCTTTCTCGATTTTACTTTGTTATTCTAGACTGCCACTATGATGGCCACACATGGTAGATAGTCACATGATTAACCGGATCGAAAAAGGGGGAATAAAAATACTATACTATTGGGGGAGATCTTAACCGAAGAAGCCAATAGTCTAATCCACAAAAGTATGCATGAGATTCTCGGCATTCGTAGACGAATGTCGTATTGTCTTGCCTTACCATGGAGACACCCTAGTCAAGTGAAGGTTGTGACTTTGGGTTAATCATAGATCTACTTTCACTTCTCAAGTCAAGCTTTAATAGGAAAGCTTAATTGGTAGTGTGGCTGAACTGCGAAAGCGCTAGTCACTACAATAGGATTAGAAACTCGCATACACACAATTGAAAACCAACCCAATCAAACCAAAGTAAGAATCAAAGCGGATTGAAGTAACAACAGTGTGCCAAAACCCTAGGAATCCACATCTCCTTTTGACTACTCTCAAGATCTGGTTTGTCTAGCCCATCAGCGGGTCACGATTTCATTGCTCAAGACGGATAACCTTATTCCCTGTGGATCGACACTCGATTATACTGCTCGATAGGATCATGCGCTTGTGATCTGATCAGAAGTACAAACGGGTTTATAAATTTAAAAGTGCGTAACATATTTACGCTCTACGCACATCAAGCTTTTTGACGCCGTTGCGAGAAGCCCTTGCATTTGACTATCAAATTCGATTTATTTGATTGGACTAGACTTTTTAATTTTCCTTTATTTGAAATTTCAGCTTTTCTACTTTCTATATTTTTCTTTTCTAGACTTACTAAGTTTTTTACTTTTCTTTATCTCATGATTTTTCACACTGGCCGAATCATTCGTACGAAGATCTGAAAGGACTGCACGTAGGAGAAGATTGTTCACTTCAAATTCACCAATAAGGACTACATCAAGTCCTTCCTCTCGTGACACTTGAAGCGAAGGAGATTCAGATTCGATCAATATGGAGGATCCACCTAATTCACCGATCACCAACAATGACGGACATTAAGAAAAATACTAAAGAGAACACAACAAGACCAAAACTGATAAGAGACTACTTCATGCCGCGCGCTAATGATCCAATCTCAAGCATAGATCCACCAACTGTGGCACCACGAAATTTCAAAATCAAACCTGCACTTGTTAACATTGTGTCACAAAAACAATTTGGAGGACTAGCACATGAAGATTCACATCTTTATCTGTTAATCTTCCTTGGAATATGCAAGACGATTAAGATCAATGGAGTTACCGATGATGCAATTAGGCTAAGGCTCTTTCAATTTTCATTAAGAGATAGGCTAGGCTAAGAGCGGCACAGCTTACGAAGGACCTCGAATGCCCAATCCTACTCCCAATAAGATGCATGCAGAACCACCGCATTTCAACAACACATGAGCAACACCAATCAGAGCCGCCCATAACTGAAGTGTAGGCAAACCTGATTAAGGAACATGATGACACCATAGGTGGAGATGAACAATAACTCGAACCTGAATACATTGCACCACCCACCTACATGCCACCTCTACCATTCCCTTATAGGTAAGTTAAACAAAAGATGGAGAAATAGTTCGGAAGATTTTTGGGGACACTTAAACAGATGCAAATCACCATTCCTTTCACCGAAGCAATTGCAAGTATACCCTCATACGCCAAATTCCTGAATGAGATCCTTGAAAACTACCACAAACTCCAAGAATGCAGTGCACTCGTGCAAAACAAATTATCGGCCAATGTAATGAGAGGGAAATGTCAGGAGCATTAATAAGAATATATAGGGAGAGTGATTGATTGTGTGAGTGGATTAGTGGAGTGTTGGTTTGTGGATAACGGGTGGTTATTTTACTCAACAAAGAGCATCTATAAAAAATAACCAAATATGGTTATCAAAAATCCTTTCAAGTCCCTAAGACTACTAAAGTGCTGCAAAGACCTTCAATTGGAGTGTTGTACAAGGGTTGCAACCACCCTCTTCTCTCGCCATCGGGAGACACTACTAGTGTACTACAAACACCTTCAATACGAGTGTTATATTAGGGTTGCAACCACTCTCTTCTCTTTCCATCTAGAGAACACTACTAGGGTACTGCAACCACCATCTTCTCTTGCAATCTGGAGATATACTAGTGTTCTGCAAAGACCTTAACTAGAATGTTGTATTGGGGTTGCAACTATTGTATTCTTTTGCCATCTACTGAGATTACTTGAGTGGTGCAAATACATTCAATTAGAGTATTCTATTAGGATTGCAACTACCGTCTTCCCTTGTCATTTGGAGGTACTACTAGCGTGCTACAAAGACCTTCAATTGGAGTTGCAACTACCCAATTCAATTACCATATGCAGACACTACAAGAGTGCTGTAAATACCTTTAATTGGAGTGTTGTATTAGTGTTGCAAACACTCTATTCTCTTGTCATTTGGAGACACTACTAGAGTGTTACAAAGACATTCAATTGGGGTGTTATATTAGGGTTGCGACCACCCACTTCTCATGCTATCTTGAGACACTACTAATATGCCAGAAAGGCCTTCAATTTGAGTGTTGTATTAGAGTTGCAACCACCCCATTCTCTTGCCATCTGGAGACAATACTAGAGTGCTACAAAGACCTTCAATTAGAGTATTGTATTAGTGTTGCAACTAGCGTCTTCCATAGCCATTTGAGGACACTACTAGAGTGCTACAAACACCTACAATTAGATTATTGAATTAGGGTTGTAACCACCCTCTTCTCTTTTCATCAGGAGACACTACTAGTGTGCTGTAAAGACTTTTAATTAGAGTGTTGTATTGGGGTTGCAACTACCCAATTCTCTTATCATATGCAGATAATACTACAGTGCTGTACAGACCTTCAGTTGGAGTATTGTATTAGAGTTGTAACCACCCTCCTCCCTTGCCATTTAGAGACAGTACTAAAGTGCAACAAATACCTACAACTGGGGTGTTATAGGGTTGCGACCACTCAATTCTCTTGCCATCTTTTGCAAAAGCCTTCAATTTTAGTGTTGTATTAGGGTTGAACCACCTTCTTCTCTTACCATCTAGAGACGCTACAAGAGTGCTGCAAAGACCTTCAATTGGAGTATTATATTAGGGTTGCAACTAATATCTTCCCTTAGCATTTGGAGACACTACTAGAGTGCTGCAAACATCTTCAATTGGAGTGTTGTATTAGGGTTGCGACCACCCATTTCTCTTATCATCTGGAGATACTACTAGTGCGTTGCAAATGCCTTCTTCAATTAGAGTTTTGTATTAAGGTTATAACCACCCTCTTCTCTTGCCATCTAGACACATTATTAGAGTGCTGCAAACACATTCAATTGAAGTGTTGTATTAGGGTTGCAACCACCATCTTCTATTACCATCTAGAGATACTACTAGTGTATAGCAAAGACCTTCAACTAGAGTGTTGTATTGGGGTTGCAACTACCGTATTCTTTTGCCATCTATTGAGATTACTTGAGTGCTGCAAATACATTAAAATGGTGTGTTATATTGGGGTTGCAACTATCCAATTCTATTACCATATGCAGACACTACTAGAGTGCTACAAAGACATTCAATTGGGGTGTTGTATTGGGGTTGCAATCTACTAGTGCCGCAAAAACCTTAAATTTGAGTATTGTATTAGAGTTGCAACCACCCCCTTCTCTTGCCATATAGAGATACTACTATAGTGTTGTAAAGACCTTCAATTAGAGTATTGTATTAAGGTTGCAACTAGCCTCTTTCTTAGCCATTTGGTGACACTACTAGAGTGCTGCTGTAAACACCTTCAATTGGAGTGTTGAATTAGGGTTGCAACCACCCTCTTCTCTTTTAGTATGGAGACACTACTAGAGTGCTGCAAAGAATTTTAATTAGAGTGTTGTATTGGGGTTGCAACTGCCCTATTCTCTTACCATCTGGAGTCACCACTAAAGTGTTACAAACATCTTCAATTAGAGCTTTGTATTAGAATTGCAAATACCCTCTTCAATTGTCATTTTAATACATTACTAGAATGCTACAAAGACCTTCAATAGGAGTGTAGAATTAAGGTTGCAACCACCCACTTCTTTTGCCATTTGGAGACACTATTTATGTGCTGCAAAAGCCTTCAATTGGAGTGTTACAACCACCCTCTTCTCTTTCCATCTGGAGACACTACTAGTGTCTTGCAAAGACCTTCAACTTGAGTGTTGTATTATGGTGATAGGGTGGAAATCAATGCTAATAATATTTATAACCCTAATGTCTACTCTACTGTCGATTCACAAGCGTATGAATCTATCGTATAGTATAGATTGTGGTGTCGATCCGCATGAATGGTGTATTAAGAGATATAAGATGTAAACTAAGTTCTAGGTTATTGGTTCTCTTAGGTTGGTTGATTGTGCTTTGATTGGTTGATTATTGGTTGCTCGGTTGTAATGTTGAATTACAACAGAGAAGTACTAGTAGATTAAGTGTTTAGAAGATGGGCTTCTAGGGAATCAGACATTCTATTATTCAAACTTGTTTAATCTAGGTTATGGTTGTCATAACAATAGCATATGGTCTGTCACCAACCGCATGCTACTACTAATACCTGTCAATTGTAAAGTTACTTAGTAGCATGCGGCTCTGTCACCATCCACACACGACTGGGTAAACCGTACAAAGTCTAGTTTCTACTCCAGTCAGAATCGCACACTGTTCGGCCTTAATCGTACACGTCCTGCACTGGTATCAATGCAATTTGATAGCTTCTAATCTTGTTTTAGTGTTGTACGCTGGGTCGGTCATCACAACATCCTAATTGAATAAGTCTTGGGTCCGTAACTTAGTACAATTGTATGAAGATTAATGATAAGTCCTAATTACTAATATTTCACAATACTAATAATCAAGATTATCCCACTACTAGTCATGGAATGCGACGTTCGTTTGCTAAACCACATCCTAATAGGTTCCTTACTGTAGTTCAAATACAAGCGGTCAACTGGTCAGTCATGTTCTACTTGTATCTAAGATACTTATATTCTTTGAATATTGGTTAACCTCCCAATTAAGGGTATGAATGGATTGTACACTCCATACATACGAAGTCACTTTAAGCACAAAATAAGCAAGAGCATAAGACATAAATCTCAGTAAGAATTCATATCATAGTGCAATGATAATATAAATAAACAACTAGATTAAACTCATAAGAATTCAAGATTATATGTCTTCACCCTAGAAAAGGGTTGCTTAGCCGCTCTTGGCATTTTCAACAACAAAAGATACAAAGTATATAAAGAAAGAGAGCAATAAAGAGAGATAGAGGGAGAACACCTATGCTGCCTTTTCTCTCATGCACGCCGTCTTCATGTCTTGTCTCTTCCTCCTCTTCTAATGGAGACCTCGCTATTCTATTGATTTCTCCTTTGCATAGCCTCGAATAAAGTGAAACCCTAGTTATAAGTGCTCTCTAATGTGTATGATCTTCAGGGATTCGAGAGAGAGATCTTTCCCTGACATCCATATGCTTATATAGGCCTTGATCGGAAAGTTAGATCTGTAACCACTGTTCTGGCAGTTTTTACGTGCGGATGCCCGAGTCGCATGCTGTTTGGCTGTAAACTGCACGGATGGCATAACCGTCTGCGATAGCACTTCTGGGTCGCATGCGGATGAAAGTATCCGTACGACTGAGGCTGAGAATTGCATTGTTTTATGGTTGTTTTAGCTCTAATATCATTGAAAATCTGCAATTTTCTAAAATCAAGTGAAATAACAAAAAGTAATCTGATTATCTAAAAAATAAGCAATTGCAACTTGATATAGCAATAATTTAGGCTAAGTAATAGAAAAAATAACGACTTATTTCACCCCTATCATAGGGTTGCAACTAGCCTTTTTTCCTAGCCATTTGGAGACACTACTAGAGTACGCAAACACCTTCAATCAGAGTCTTGAATTAGTATAACAACCACCATCTTTTCTTGCCATCTGGAGACACTACTGTACTACAAATACCTTCAATTAGAGTATTATATTGGGGTTGTAACTGCCCTATTCTCTTACCATCTGCAGATACTACTAGAAGACTGCAAAGACCTTCAATTGGAATGTTGTATTATGGTTGCAACCACCCTCTTCTCTTTCCGCATGGAGACATTGGTAGAGTGCTGCAAACATTTTTAATTAGAGTGTTGTATTGGGGTTGCAATTGCCTTATTCTCTTACCATCAAGAGACACCACTAGAGTGCAAAGACCTTTAATTTGAGTGTTGTAATTGTTGGGGTTTAACGGGGTGCTGTAACCAAAAACCCGTTTAGGCTTAAGTTGCGGAATGACCGTAGAACAAAAATTTCTACGGCCAACTTAAGCTCAGGATTAAACGGGGTATGTCAGGAAACTTTCCAAGGCGGTCCACCTTCAGTATTCCTTTGGCATCAAAACCCAATTTAATCCTTTTTACAGATCTACTCCATTATTGATTTCTAAAACTTTAATCTACTTACCAATTAAAAAGATTAATATAGCATATTTATACCTTGTTTCCAAATCACAGTTGGAATGCAGACCGAGCGAGTAGAGCCTCACCAGGGAAGGAATCGACTCGGAGTATCACACGTGTGATACCTCTATCGGTTATCCACCAGGACTAACCGGAGAGCGGTTTATTTCTTCTGCCAGAAATACCGTAAACCGCGGAATTCTGTAAAAACACTATTCACGAGAAAAAGACGAAAACCCGTAAACACGAATTTTCGGTTGCTCAGTTTCATCAATATGCAAAACTGACATACCGCGAAATTCGGTAAAACACTATTCATCAATCCCGTAAATATACTTCACAACAACTCGCAAGATTATACGTCAACTACGTATAACTTTCTTTTCTCAACCGAAACACTATTTGGGAGAGAAACCGAGAAAGAGAGAAAATACCGATCCGTTTCGACACGAAACGGTATGAGTGAATTAGCAATTTTCTCTCTACCCCTCCACCCCTATTTATAGTGTTTAGGGTCGGTTGCAAAAGACCAAAATGCCCTCCAAGTTCGGCCTATTTACAAGGTATGCCATTGACACCTCATCCTTTTATATGTGAAATGACCAAAATACCCCTTCCACACCCTTCCACACTCTTCTCCATGTTTCTACACATGCAAGGTGACATAGGTGTGAAATGACCATTTTGCCCTTGTGGATAGGATTGATGACATGTCATCTGGATAGGATCAATGACATGTCATGCAGATAAGGACGAATCTGAAAAGACCCGAATGCCCTCGGCCCGAACACAAATAATATTCGTATAATTATTCTGAACAATTATATATATATTTTTCTTGCGGTTTGTTGTTTCGGTAATTTATACAATGTGTCCTGCACATTTATAAATTAACCGGTTAACTTTTATACAACGTGTCACACACGTTTATAAATTAACCAATGTTTTTGCTTGTTATTTTTACATAACATTTATAATTTAATTATAACACGTATAATTAATTATAACCATCTTACTATTGATCATAACCAATTTATAATCAATCACAATAAGATTATCCGATTAACTCCTATATGGTGTGACCCAATAGGATCTGTGTTATGTTGGTAAATAGAGTTAAAACTGTTTTAACTTCTATAATCATGGGTGGCATCTGGCAACACATCATGACCATCCAATTACACAGATGATGCTGTACAGTACAATATCACGATCCAGTAAACAATTTACTTGTGTCTGTTCTTCTGTCTCATAGCTACCAGATTAATTTCAAGGTAGATGTGTGTCATCCTTGCTAACTGAATCTTTTCTTGATCTTGAGCAGATTATCAAATATAATTACTCTTGTAATTATACCGCTAGCAGATAATCTTACTCTATTAAGGGGCCCAGTGATGCTATAGCTCGTATAGAGATACGAGGGACAAATAGTATTCTTGGTAAACTATCACTTCCTCAGCTAAGCTAAACATATGGAAAAGCTACCGTTATGACTGCTTTTTACGGACAGCGGTAGATAACAATCACACATACATATTTCTCAGTGGGAACGATAAATACCTCATACTATAGAACGTGACACTGAATGAAAACATAAATGACACGAACACAATTCTATTTAATGTTTCATTCGGGGTCTGTCAAATACCATGTTTCTAGAACATGTATCTATGTGATTAAAATGATATCTCGTGTCAGGTGGTTTGTAAAACTTAACCATCTTTTAATCCACATACTAACCTTATCGCGGTAATTAGTGTTCCTGCTAATTACCTTGGTCAGTGACCTTTTAAGAGTATATATCATCTATATTATGGAGTTTCACAATTTCAGTCATGAACTCGAAATGATCTATAAATTCAATAATACTCAAGGCAACAAAATGATATATAAATAAACATTCAATTCATGAACAAAGTTTTATGATAAATTATCGTATTATTGACTTCTAGATTATTACACTAACAGTAATAGGGTTGCAAATACCCTTCCCCTTGTCATTTTGATACATTACTAGAGTGCCGCAAAGACCTACAATTAGAGTGTAGTATTAGGGTTGGGACCACCTACTGCTTTTGCAATCTGGAGACACTACTAATGTGCTACAAAGACCTTCAATTGGAGTGTTATATTAGGATTGTGACCACCCACTTCTCTTGCCATCTGGAGACGCTACTAGTGTACAAAAAAGACCTTCAATTTGAGTGTTGTATTAGGATTGTAACCACCATCTTCTCTTGCCATCTGGAGACACTACTAGAGTACTACAAATACCTTCAATTGGAGTATTGTATTAGGGTTGCAACTAGCCTCTTCCCTAGCCATTTGGAGACATTACCTGAGTGCTGCAAACACCTTCAATTGGGGTGTTGAATTAGAATTACAACCACCATCTTCTCTTGCCATCTGGAGACACTACTAGTGTGCTGCAAAGACCTTCAATTGGAGTGTTGTATTAGGGTTGCAACTGTCCTATTCTTTTACCATCTGTAGACAATATTAGGGTTGCAACTGTCCTATTCATTTAGAGACACTACTAGAGTGATGCAAACACATACAATTTGTATAAGGGTTGCAACCAACCTCTTCTCTTTGTTAGTATGTAATAATCTAGAAGTCAACAATACGATAAGTTTATCATATATATTTTATTCATGAATTGGATGATTAATCATTTTGTTCCTTGAGTATTATTGCATTTATGAATCATTTCGAGTTAATGACTAGAATTGTGAAACTTCATAATATAGATGATATATACTCTTAAAAGTCTCTAACCAAGGTAATTAACAGGAACACTAATTGACCGTTATAAGGTTAGTATGTGGATTAAAAGATGGTCAAGTTTTACAGACCACTGACAAGAGATGTCATTTTAATCACATAGATACATGTTCCAGAACATGGTATTTGACAGACCCCGAATGAAACATTAAATGAAATTTTGTTCATGTCATTAATGCTTTCATTCAGTGTTAACTTCTAAAGTATGATGTATTCATCTTTTCTACATAAGAGATGTGTATGTGTGAGTGTTGTCTAACGCTATCCGTAAAAAGTAGCTATAACGATAGCACTTCGATATACATAACTTATGTTGAGGAAGAGATGATTTACCAAAAGTACTATTGTCCCTTGTATCTTTATACGAGTAATAGTATCACTGGGCCCCTTGATAGAGTAAGGATTATCTGCTAGCGGTATGATTACAAGGGTAATCATATTTGATAATCTGCTCAAGATCAAGAAAATATTAAGTTTGCAAGGATGACACACACCTACCTTGAAATTGATATGATAGCTATGAGACAAAAGAATTAACATGAGTAAAATAGTTTACTGGATCGTGATATTGTACAGTACAGCATTATCTGTGTAATTGGATGGTCATGATGCATTCTGCCAGGTGCCTCTCATGATTTGTAGAAGTTAAAACAGTTTTAATTCTATTTACCAACATAACACAGATCCTATCGGGTCACATCGTATAATATGTAATCAGAGAATCTTATTTATTAATTATAAATTGATTATGATTAATAATAAGATGGTTATAATTAATTATACGTGATATAATTAAATTATAAATGTCATATAAAAATTACAAGCAAGAATAAGGATTAATTTATACGTGCACGGCACGTTGTATAAAAGTTGCCGAAATAATAACTGCAAGAAATATAATTGTTCAGAATAATTATGTGAATATTAATTGAATTTGGCCTGAGGGCATTTGGTCTTTTCACTTCATCCCTATCCATACATGTCATCATCCTTATCCACCAAGGGTATTTTGGTCTTTTCACTTTGGAACCTCCTTACTATTCATGAGGGTATTTTGGTAATTTGGCAATCCCAAATATGCTTATAAATAAGGGTGGAGGGGTGGAGAGTAAATCACTAATTTCTGAGATATCAAATCTGTCTGATCAGTTCGGTAATCTATTTTCTCTCTTTCTCGGTTTCTCTCACGAATAGTATTTCAGTTAGAAACAAAAGTTATACGTAACTCACATATAATATTTCAAGTTGTTGAATAGTATTTTCTCAAATTTTGTGATATTTCTGTTTTTGCATATTTGTGAATCGGAATAACTGTAAATTTGTGAATAGTGTTATTATACATTTTTGGTGAATAGTGTTTTTGTGAATACCGTGATTTATAGTATTCTTGGCAAAAGAAATAAACCGCTATCTGGTTAGTCCTGGTGATAACCGATAGAGGCATCAGACATCTGGTGCTCCGAGACGAGCTGATCTTCATTCCAATTGTAATTTGAAAACAAGGTATAAATGTTATATTAATCTATTTAATTGATAAATATATTAAAGTTTTAGAAATCAATCAAGGAGTAGATCTTAAAGGATTAAAAGGGTCCTTGTAATGAAAGACTGGAAAATGAACTTTCAATGGTTTTTTCGGCATACCTCTTTTAATCCGCGGCTTAAGATAGAAGTAAAATTTTTATTTTACGGTATTTCCGTAGCTTAAACCTAATGGCATTGGGTAGCACCAAAACTAACACGCTTGCCATCTAGAGACACAGAAACAGAGTAGATCCGATGGGCATCAGACCTACTTTGGTTCCAATGGGTTTACTCACAGTTAGATTGGTTTTAGGATTCGAGCCAGAACTTTTGCGTTTGCTTTAATATTCGTGCGCACAAATCTTGAAGAAAATTAGACGGTATATCTGCCCATCGGAACCAAACTAGGTCCGATGGGCATCGGACCTACACCTTTCTCCTAGAGACACTACTAGTGTGTTGCAAAAACCTTTAATTGGAGTGTTGTATTGGGGTTGCAACTGCCATATTCTCTTACCATCCGCAGACACTACTAAAGTGCTGCAAAGGCATTCAATTAGAGTGTTGTATTAGGGTTGCAACCACCCTCTTCTCTTGCCATATGGAGACACTACTAGAGTAGTGCAAACACCTTTAGTTGGAGTGTTATATTAAGGTTGAACCACCATTTTCTCTTGCCATCTGGAGACACTACTATAGTGTGGCAAACACTTTCAATTGGAGTTCTTTATTAGGGTTGCAACCACCCTCTTCCCTTGCCATTTGGAGACACTACAATAGTGCTGCAAAGACTTTCAATTAGAGTGTTGTATTAGAGTTGCAACTACCCTCTTCCCTTGCCATTTAAAGACACTACAAGAGTGAAGTAAAGACCTTCAATTAGAGTGTAGTATTAGGGTTGCGACCACCTACTTCTTTTGCCATCTAGAGACTTTACTAATGTGTTGCAAAAGCCTTTAATTGGATTGTTAAATTAGGGTTGGGACCACCCACTTCTCTTGCCATCTGGAGATGCTACTTATGTGAAGTAAAGACCTTCAATTTCAGTGTTGTATTAGAGTTGCCACCACCCTCTTTTCTTGCCATATGGAGACACTACTAGTGCAATTGCAACCCCAATACAACACTCCAATTGAAGGTCTTTGCAGTACACAATTAATGTCTTTAAATGGAAAGAGAATCAGGTGGTTGCAACCATAATACAACCCTTCAATTGAAGGTGTTTGCAGCACTCTAGTAGTGTCTCCAAATGAAAAGGGAAGGGGATAGTTGCAACCCTAATAGAACACTCCAATTAAAGGCTTTTGTATCACTCTGGTAGTTTCTCCAAATGACAAGAGAAGAGGGTAGTTGCAACCCTAATAAAACACTCCAATTGAGGGCTTTGTACTACTTTTTTGGTGTCTCCAAATGGAAAGAGAAGATGGTGGTTGCAACCCTAATATAAAACTCCAATTGAAGGCGTTTGCAGCACTCTTGTAGTGTCTCCAAATGACAAGGGAAGAGAGTCATTGCAACCCTAATAAAACACTTCAATTAAAAGTCTTTGTAGCACTTTTGTAGTTTCTCCAAATGGCAAGAGAATTGGGTGGTTACAACCCTAATACAACAATCCAAATGAAGGTCTTTCCAGCACACAAGTAGTATCGCCAGATAGCAAGAAAAATAGGTAGTCGCAACCCTAATACAACACTCCAATTGAAGGTCTTTGCAGCCCTATAGTAGTGTCTCCAAATGGCAAGGGAAGATGGTTGTTGCAACCTTATACAACACTCCAATTGAATGTCTTTGTAGTACTAAAGTAATGTCTGCAAATGGCAAAAGAAGAGGGTAGTTGCAACCCTAATAAAACACTCTAATTGATGGTCTTTGTAACACTTTTTTAGTGTGTCCAAATGGCAAGAGAAGGGCATAACTGCAACCTTAATATAACACTCCAATTGAAGTTTTTGCAGTATACTATTAGTGTCTCCATTTTGCAAGAGAAGATGGTGGTTGAAACCCTAATACAACACGCCGATTAAAGGACTTTGAAGCGCAGTGATAGTGGCTCCAGATGGCAAGAGAAGAGAGTGGTTGCAACTCAAATACAACACTCCAATAGAAGACCTTTTAAGCACTCTTGTACTGTCTCTAAATGGCAAGGGAAGAGGGTCATTGCACCATAATAAAACACTCCAATTGAAACTCTTTGTAGCACTTTTGTAGTGTCTCCAATGGCAAGTGGTTGCAACCCTAATACAACACTCCAAATGAAGGTCTTTCTGGCACTTTAGTAGTATCTCCAAATGGCAAGAGAAGAACATAGTTGCAACCCCAAAACAACACTCTAATTGAATGTCTCTGCAGCACTCAAGTAATGTTTGCAAATGGCAAAAGAAGAGGGTATAATAAAACACTCCAATTGATGGTCTTTGTAGCACTTTTTTTAGTGTCTACAAATGGCAAGTTAAGTGGAGGGTTACAACCCTGATACAACACTCCAATTAAAGGTCTTTGAAGTATACTATTAGTGTCTATATTGCAAGAGAAGGGCAGTTGCAACCCTAATACAACACGCCGAATAAAGGACTTTGAAGCACATTAGCAGTGGCTCCAGATGGCAAGAGGAGAGGGTGGTTGCAACCATAATACAACACTCCAATAGAAAGCCTTTGCAGCACTCTTGTAGTGTCTCCAAATGGCAAGGGAAGAGGGTCATTGCAACCTTAATAAAACACCCCAATTGAAAGTCTTTATAACACTTTTGTAGTGTCTCCAATAGCAAGAGAAGTGAGTGGTTGCAACCCCAATACAACACTTGAAATGAAGACCTTTCTAGCACACTAGTACCAGATGGCAAGAGAAATGGATGGTCGTAACCCTAATACAACACACCAATCAAAGATCTTTGCAGCACTCTAGTAGTGTCTCCAAATTGTAAGGGAAGAGGGTGGTTTCAACCCTAATGCAACACTCCAATTGAATGTCTTTGCAACACTCAAGTAATGTATGGAGATGGCAAGAGAAGAGGGTGGTTGCAACCCTAACACAACACTCCAATTAAAGGCTTTTGTAGCACACTAGTAGTGTCTCTAGATGGCAGGAGAAATGGGTGGTCGCAACCCTAATATAACACTCCAATTGAAGGTCTTTGCAGCACTCTAGTAATGTCTCCAAATAGTAATGAAAGAGGGTCGTTGCAACCCTAATACAATACTCCAATTGAAGGCACAACTTAAGTAATGACTACATATGGCTAGATAATAAGGCATTTGCAACCCCAATACAATACTCGAGTTGAAGGTCTTTCCAGAGCACTAGTAGTGTCTCTATATTGCAAGAGAAGAGGGTGGCTGCGACCCTAATATAACACTCCTAACATTGACCATCCCATCTCCAAAGAATTAGAAATAAAGATTACGACACTGTGTGGAAGGTCAATATTCCTTTTAAGAGCAGAATATTTCTATGGTTGGTTAAGAAAAAAAATGTACTGACTAGGGTGAATTTGAGTAACCGAGGATGGCAAGGGGATGTATCTTGTGTGTTTTGTGGCGAAGCTAAGATTGTAGATCATTTGTCTGTGTAGTGTCCTTTTATTCGTAGTATTTGAAATTGGATAGTTGAGTTTAACAATTTTTCTTTTGATTATTCAACTATTGATGAATTATGGTTTATTGATAAAGATATTCCTTTAAAGGAGAGGTTATTGGTAGAATTACTCAGAGGAGTGGTGTTGTGGTCCGTATGGTTAGCTAGGAATAAGTTATGTTTCCAAGGGGTTACAACGAATTCTAAATCAGTAGGGGCTCAAATCATAGCTTTAGCGTATTTTTGGGTGAAGAATAAATGCTCTGGTTCATTGTTAAAGTTATCCCTATTGCATGAGGGGCATCATGGACAGGAATGGGTAATCAGGGGGTTGCTGCCTATTGCTGGATCTAACCCAAACATACATCAAAGTGAAAGTAATTGAAGAATAGGGCTCAGTTTTGATTGTTCAGGGGTTGTTTTGCAATTTGTTTGTGTTTTAGTTGGAGTTGTTTGTTTCTTTTGATTAGATGTTATGCTGTAGTTTGTAGTGGTTTTTGATGTTTGATTTCAAGCTGTAGTTTGTTCTTAAAGGGATTGGTACCAGAGGTATGGTACTGACTCCTATGACATTGTAGGTATCTTTTATAAGAAATCGATGGTTTATCCACTTTTATAAAAAAAAAAACACTCCTACTTAAGGTGTTTGCAGCACTCCAGTAGTTTCTTCAGATGACAAAAGAAGTGGGTGGTTTCAACCTTAATACAACACTCTAAATGAAGGTCTTTGCAGCAAACTAGTATTGTCCCCAGATGGCAAGGGAAGAGGGTGGTTGTAACTTTCCTACAATAATAGGGCATTTACAATCCTAATACAACACTCTAATTGAAGGTGTTTGGAGCATTCTAGTAGCGACTCAATATAGCAAGATAATAAGACATTTACAACCCTAATACAATACTCCAATTGAAGGTGTTTGAAGCACTCTAGTAGTGACTATATATAGTAAGATAATAGGGGATTTACAACCTTATAGTTTGTGTCTCTAGATGGCAAGATAATAGGGCATTTACAACTGATGACTCTAAATGAGTACTACTAACTTTTAGTATATATAAATATATACTTAGCTACCCTAATGCTACTCTATCGGATTGCAAGCGCATAATCCTACCATGTAGTAGTGTCGGGTGTCATTCCATAGTGATAAATCTAAGTTATTTAACAACGTTAGCACTAGTCTAGGTTCTTCGGGTTTGTTTAGTAATAGGAGCAAGTTGATTTTACAGTTTACTCTGGCAATGATATAGGTGGAGATGCTAATTGCTGTAAATCAAGTTTAGGGAGCTTCTAGGGGTTTGGATGAATTCCTTCTAATTAACTCAATACATATTTATGGCCATATACGACACTGTCATTGCCGCATACGGCCTCACCTACAGCCTTCTATTCTATGCATATTTGAAATATTCTCCGACTCTAAAGTCGGTTTATGGGGGACAATTCAGATTATCACAGGATATAATGTAATTAAACCACTCACACCAATCTAATTAATTATATTCCCCTATTACTCTCTAAGTAATAACCCTAAACCCTATTTATTACAAGTAATGACCTAATACCATGAATCTTAGGTGCTAGTACTAACATGTTTGTCACACAAGGACGCAACGACTATGCAACCTTATGGCATGTGGATTACAAATAATAAATAAATTCCTAATTAAACCTCGAGATGTTATCTAATTATGTCCTGCCAAGGGAGCCCACTGGGTTCGAACCCTAGCCTTTGAACTGCTACTAGACCTCGTTAGCCGAAGTGTTTATAGTACTTACTTGTATCCCCTCTCACACCGAGATATAATGACTTGACACCTATTGGTATGTGGAGGACATTGGACAATCTGTAGACAGAACTATGTATGCAAGGACATATTTCAATGACATTCTAAGTATAATGAAATCTCAAATAGACATAAAAGAAAAATAAATATTATAGTAAATATAAATTAGAATTCATTACATCCCTCCTTAGAGAGGAGGAGCTTAGCTATTCAAAGCCTGACAAAATAAAAGAAGAAATAAAAGAAAGACATAACCTAGAACATAGAACACCTCTTCCTTAGAAGACTCCTTCTTCCGCCTTGGACTTCGATCTTCTTCTCCACGACTCCAGATATTTCATGCAATATTCTGCTCTAAACTATGGACTTACACAACTAAAACACGCACACTAATTTCTATTACAAGTGGGGTTAATATAGCCTATCCTAAGGGTGAGGAGTCATGGAGAACATGGGAGATCATGGGTGCCAAGTATAAAACGCTATATTTGGAGCGCTAAAAATAGCCTTCAAAGAAAGCTAAGGCCTGCCACATCTGGAGATTCATCCTTCTAGAAGGTTGCTGTCCAACGACTGAGATTTAATCCAAACTAGACAGTCTACGGAACTATTATGTGTGCCTCTACGGCATAGGCATCTATGCCGCATGCGACATAGTCGAGGCCGTAGGGCACTGTACTTAGCCGAATTTCAGTGAATTTCGCCATGTTGCATGTCGTGCACTTCGTGTAAGGTGTTTGCACTCCAAGTGTTGCCCAATTTTGACGTTTCGTTTAGAATCAACCTAAATATGACATTTTTGCTCCGTTTTCAGCCTAAATTCACAACTTTCTCCAAAACCTACCAAAATAGCCTAAAAACACGTTTGCGGTGAATAATTGGGAAAAATGAGTACTTTGCATACACTTTTTCATCATTTTTCGTACTAAAAAGTAATGTTTTTGGCTTTATCAACAACCCTAATTGAGACATTACTAGAGTGCTCCAAACACCTTCAATTAGAGTGTTGTACTAGGGTTGCAAATGCAATATTATCTTGCTATATAGAGTCACTACTAGAGTGCTCCAAATACCTACTATTGGAGTTTTGTATTAAGGTTGTAAATACCCTATTATCTTGTACTCTAATAGTGTCTCTATATGGAAAGATAATTGGACATTTACAACCCTAATGCAACACTCCAATTGAAGGTGTTTGGAGCACAATAGTAGTGTATCCAGATGACAAGATAATAGGGTTGCAACCCTAATACAACACTCGAATTGATGATGTTCGTAGCACTATTGTAGTGTCTCCAGATGGCAAGATAATAGGGCATTTATAAACCTAATACAACACTCCCATTGAAGGTGTTTAGTGCACTCTAGTAGTTTTCTCTATATGGCAAGATAATAAGGCATTTACAATACAACACTTCAACTGGACGTGTTTGGACCACTCTAGTAGTGTCTCCAGATGGCAACATAGTAGGGAATTTGGAACCCTAATATAACACTCCAATTCAAGATATTTGGAGCACTCTAGTGGTGTCTACAGATGGCAAGATAATAGGGCATTTAGAACCCTAATACAACACTCCAATTGAAAGTGTTTGAGGACTCTAGCTGTGTCTCTATATGGCACGATAATAGGGCATTTACAGCCCTAATACAACACTCAAATTGAACGTGTTTGGAGCACTCTAGTAGTGTCTCTATATGGCAAGATAATAGGGCATTTAGAGCCCTAATACAACACTCCAATTGAAGGTGTTTGGAGCACTCCAGTAGTGTTTCTATATGGCATGATAATAGCACATTTATAGTCCTAATACAACACTCCAATTGAAGGTGTTTCGAGCACTCTAGTAGTGTCTCCAGATGGTAAGATAATAGGGCATTTATAACCCTAAAACAACACTCCAACTAAAGCTATTTGGAGCACTCTAGTAGTGTCTCCAGATGGCAAGAAAATATGGCATTTACAACCGTAAAACAACACTCCAATTGAAGGTGCTTGGAGACACTCGAGCAGTGTCTCCAGATGGCAAGAAAAGGCATTTACAAGCCTAAAACAACACACAAATAGAAGGTGTTTGGAGCACTCCAATAGTGTCTCTAGATGGAAATATAATATGTCATTTACAAACCCTAATACAACACTCTGATTGAAGGTGTTTGGAGCACTCTAGTAATGTCCCCACATGGCACAGAAGGCATTTACTACCCTAATACAACCCTCCAATTGAAGGTGTTTGGAGCACTCTAGTAGTGTCTCTATATTGCAAGATAACATGACATTTACCACCCTAATACAACACTTCAATTGAAGGTGTTTTGAGCACTCTTGTAATGTATGTATATGGCCTGAGAAGAGGGTAGTTGTAACCCTAATAAAATACTCCAATTGAAGGTGTTTGGAGTATTCTAGTAGTGTCTCCAGATGTAAAAATAGTAAATCATTTACAACACTAATAGAACACACCAATTGAAGGTGTTTGGAGACACCAAGTAATGTCTCCAAATGGCAAGATAATAGGGCATTCACACCTATTACAACACTTGGTGCACTCGAGTAGTGTCTCTAGATGGCAAGATAATAAGGCATTTACAACCTTAATACAACACTTCATTTGAAAGTGTTTTGAGCACTCGAGTAGTGTCTCCAGATGGCAAGATAATAGGACATTCACAACCCTAATACAACACTCCAATTGACGGTGTTTGGAGCACTAGAGTAATGTCTCTATATGGCAAGATAATAGGGAATTTATAACCC
This sequence comes from Carex rostrata, assembly GCF_964058835.1. Lineage (NCBI taxonomy): Eukaryota > Viridiplantae > Streptophyta > Magnoliopsida > Poales > Cyperaceae > Carex > Carex rostrata. The sequence goes on from NC_135935.1 coordinate 1,396,018, forward strand.
CAATACAACACTCCAAATGAAGCTGTTTGGAGCACTCTAGTAGTGTCTCCAGATGGCAAGAGAATAAGGAATTTACAACCCTAAAACAACTATCCAAACGAAGGTGTTTGGAGCACTCCAGTAGTGTCTCCAGATGGCAAGATAATAAAGCATTTACAGCCCTAATACAACACTCCAATTGAAGGTGTTTGCAGTAGTCTAGTAGTACCTCAATATGGCAAGATAATAGGGCATTTACAACCGTAATACAACATCCAATTGAAGGTATTTGGTGCACTCTAGTAGTGTCTCTATACGACATGATAATAGGGCATTTACAACCTTAATACAAAACTCCAATTAAAGGTGTTTAGAGCCCTCTAGTAATGTCTCCAAAGGGCAAGATAACAGGGCATTCACAATCCTAATACAATACTTGGAGCTCTCTATTAGTGTCTCCATATGACAAGATAATAAGACATTTACAACCCTCATACAACACTCCAATTGAAGGTGTGTTGAGCACTCGAGTAATGTCTCCAGATGGCAAGATAAAAGGGCATTTACAACCCTAATACAACACTCCAATTGACGATGTTTGGAGCACTCGAGTAGTTTCTCAAGATAATAGGGCATTTATAACCCAAATACAACACTCCAAATGAAGCTGTATGGAGCACTCTAGTAGTGTCTCCAGATGGCAAGAAAATAGGGCATTTACAACCCTCAAACAACACTCCAATTGAAGGTGTTTGGGGCACTCTAGTAATGTCTCTATATGACCTGAGAAGAGGGTAGTTGTAACCCTCATAAAACACTACAATTGAAGGTGTTTGGAGAACTCGAGTAGTGTCTCCAAATGGGAAGATAATTAGGCAATTACAACCCTAATACAACACTCCAATTGAAGGTATTTGGAGCACTCAAGTAGTGTCTCCAGATGGCAAGATAATAAGGCATTTAAAACCCTAGTACAACAATCCAATTGAAGGTATTTTCAGTACTCCAGTAGTGACTCTATATAGCAAGATAATAGGGCATTTACAACCCTAATGCAACACTCGAATTGAAGCTGTTTGGAGCACTCTAGTAATGTCTCTCTATGGCCATAGAAGAGGGTTGTTGTAACCCTAATAAAGCACTCCAATTGAAGATGTTTGGAGCACTCTAGTAGTGTCTCCAGTTGGCAAAATAAGCCATTTACAACCCCAATACAACACTCGAATTGAAGCTGTTTGGAGCACTCTAGTAATGTCTCTATATGGCCTGGGAGGAAGGTTGTTGTAACCCTAATAAAGCACTCCAATTGAAGGTGTTTGGAGCACTCTAGTAGTGTCTCCAGATGGCAAGATAATATGACATTTACAACCCTAATACAACACTCCAATCGAAGGTGTTTGGAGCACTCGAGTAGTTTCTCCAGATGGCAAGATAATAAAGTATTTACAACTCTAAAATAACACTCCAATTGAAGGTGTTTGTTCCACTCTAGTAGTGTCTCTAGATGGCACGGTAATAGGGTATTTACAACACTAATACAACACTCCAATTGAAAGTGTTTGAGGACTCTAGCTGTGTCTCTATATGGCACGATAATAGGGCATTTACAGCCCTAATACAACACTCAAATTGAACGTGTTTGGAGCACTCTAGTAGTGTCTCTATATGGCAAGATAATAGGGCATTTAGAGCCCTAATACAACACTCCAATTGAAGGTGTTTGGAGCACTCCAGCAGTGTTTCTATATGGCATGATAATAGCGCATTTATAGTCATAATACAACACTCCAATTGAAGGTGTTTTGAAAACTCTAGTAGTGTCTCCAGATAATCAGATAATAAATCGTTTACAACCCTAATACAACACTGGAATCGAAGGTGTTTGGAGCAGTTGAGTAGTTTCTCCAGATGGCAAGATAATAGTGTATTTATAACCCTAGTACAACAATCCAATTGAAGGTGTTTTGAGCACTCCAGTAGTGACTCTATATAGCAAGATAATAGGGCATTTACAACCCTAATGCAACACTCGAATTGAAGCTGTTTGGAGCACTCTAGTAATGTCTCTATATGGCCATAGAAGAGGGTTGTTGTAACCCTAATAAAGCACTCCAATTGAAGGTGTTTGGAGCACTCCAGTAGTGTCTCCAGTTGGCAAGATAAAAAGACATTTACAACCCTAATACAACACTCCAATCGAAGGTGTTTGGAGCACTCGAGTAGTTTCTCCAGATGGCAAGATAATAGGGCATTTAGAATCCTAATACAACACTCCAAATGGCTCTTTGGAGCACTCTAGTAGTGTTTCCAGATGACAAGAAAATATGACATTTACAACCATAAAACAACACTCCAATTGTAGGTGTTTGGAGCACTCCACTAGTGTCTCTAGATGGCAAGATAATAGGACATTTAGAACCCTAATACAACACTCCAATTGAAGGTATTTGGGACACTCTAGTAATGTCTCTTTATGGCCTGGGAAAAGGGTAGTTGTAACCCTAATAAAACACTACAATTGAAGGGGTTTGGAGCACTAGATTAGTGTCTCCAGTTGGCAACATAATAAGATATTTACAACCCTAATACAACATTCCAATGGAAGGTGTTTGGAGCACTCGAGTAGTTTCCCTAGATGGCAAGATAATAGAGCATTTACAACCCAAATACAACACCCCAATTGAAGTTGTTTGGAGCACTCAAGTAGCGTCTCCAGATGGCACGGTAATAAGGCATTTACAACACTAATATAACACTCTAATTGAAGGCGTTTGAGCACTCTAGCTGTGTTTCTATATGGCACGATAATAGGGCATTTACAACCCTATTACAACACTTAAATTGAAGGTGTTTGGAGCACTCTAGTAGTGTCTCTATATGGCAAGAGAATAGAGCATTTATAACCCTAATACAACACTTTAATTGAAGGTGTTTGGAGCACTCTAGTAGTGTTTCTATATGGCAAGATAATAGGGTATTTATAGTCCTAATACAACACTCCAATTGAAGGTGTTTGAAGCACTTCAGTAGTGTCTCCAGAAGGCAAGATAATAAAGCATTGACAACCCTAATACAACACTCGAATCGAAGGTGTTTAGAGCACTCGAGTAGTTTCTCCAGATGACAAGATAAAAGGCCATTTATAACCATAATACAACACTCCAAATGAAGCTGTTTGGAGCACTCTAATAGTGTCTCCAGATGCCAAGAAAATAAGGCATTTGCAACCCTAAAACAACACTCCAATTGTAGGTGTTTGGGTCACTCTAGTGATGTCTCCATATGGCAACATAATTAGGCATTTACAACCCTAATACAACACTCCAATTGAAGGTGTTTGGAGCACTCTAATAATGTGTCTATATGGCCTCAGAGGAGGGTAGTTATTACTCTAATAAAACACTCCAATTGAAGGTGATTGGAGCACTCTAGTAGTGTCTCCAGATGGCAAGATAATAAGTCATTAACAACCCTAATACAACACTCCAAACGAAAGTGTTTGGAGCACTCGAGTAGTTTCTCCAGAGGGCTATATAATAGAGCATTTACAACCCTAATACAACACTTCATTTGAAGGTGTTTGAGCACTCTAGCTATGTCTCTAGATGGTAAGATAATTGGGCATTTACAGCCCTAATATAATACTCCAATTGAAGGTGTTTGGAGCACTCTAGTAGTGTTTGTATATGGCATGATAATATGGCATTTATAGCCTTAATACAACACTCCAATTGAAGGTGTTTGGAGCACTCTAGTAGTGTCTCTAGATGGCCAGATAATTTGACATTTAGAGCCCTAATACAACACTCCAGTTGAAGGTGTTTAGATAATAGGGCATTCACAATTCTCATACACCATTTCGTGCACTCTAGTAATGTCTCTATATGGCCTGAGAAGAGGGTAGTTATAACCCTAATAAAACAATCCAATTGAAGGTGTTTGGAGAGCTCTAGTAGTGTCTCTAGATGGCAAGATAATAGAAAATTTAAAACCCTAAAACAACACTCCAATTGTAGGTGTTTAGAGCACTCCACTAGTATCTCTAGATGCCAAGATAGTATGACATTTACAACTCTAATACAATACTCCAATTGATGGTGTTTGGGACACTCTAGTAATGTCTCTATATGGCCTGAGAAGAGAGTAGTTGTAATCCTAATAAAACACTCCAATTGAAGGTGTTTGGAGCACTCTAGTAGTGTTTTCAGATGGCAAGATAATAAGGTATTTACAACCCTAATACAACACTCCAATCGAAGGTGTTTTGGAGCACTCGAGTAGTTTCTCCATATGGCATGATAATAGGGCATTTATAACCCTAATGAAACACTCAAAATGGAAGCTATTTGGAGCACTCTAGTAGTGTCTTCAGATGCAAGAAAATAAGGCATTTACAACCCTAAAACAACACTCCAATTAAATGTGTTTGGGTCATTCTAGTAATGTGTCTATATGGCCTCAGAAGAGGGTAGTTATAACTCTAATAAAACACTCCAATTGAAGGTGTTTTGAGCACTCTAGTAGTGTCTCCAGATGGCAAGATTATAAGGCATTAACAACCCTAATACAGCACTCCAATCGAAAGTGTTTGGAGCACTTGAGTAATTTCTCCAGATGGCTAGATAATAGAGCATTTACAACCTTAATACAACACTTCATTTGAAGATGTTTGAGCACTCTAGCTGTGTCTCTAGATAGTAAGATAATAGGGTATTTACAACCCTAATACAACACTCCAATTGAAGGTGTTTGAAGCACTCTAGTAGTGTTTGTATATGGCATTTATAGCCTTAATACAACACTTCAATTGAAGGTGTTTGGAGCACTCTATTAGTGTCTCTAGATTGCCAGATAATTTGACATTTACAGCCCTAATACAACACTCCAATTGAAGGTGTTTAGATAATAGGGCATTCACAATTCTCATATACCATTTGGTGCACTCTAGTAATGTCTCTATATGGCCTGAGAAGAGGGTAGTTATATCCCTAATAAAACAATCCAGTTGATGGTGTTTGGATCGCTCTAGTAGTGTCTCTAGATGGCAAGATAATAGGACATTTAGAACCCTAAAACAACACTCCAATTGTAGGTGTTTGGAGCACTCCACTCTAGATGGCAAGATAGTATGACATTTACAACCCTACGACAACACTCCAATTGATGGTGTTTGGGACCCTCTAGTAATGTCTCTATATGGCCTGAGAAGAGGGTAGTTGTAACCCTAATAAAACACTCCAATTGAATGTGTTTGGAGCACTCTAGTAGTGTCTCCAGATGGCAAGATAATAAGGCATTTACAACCCTAATACAAGACTCCAATCGAAGGTGTTTCGAGCACTCGAGTAGTTTCTCCAGATGGCAAGATAATAGAGCATTTATAACCCTAATAAAACACTACAAATGGAAGCTGTTTGGAGCACTCTAGTAGTGTCTTGGGATGCAAGAAAATAGGGCATTTACAACCCTAAAACAACACTCCAGTTGTAGGTGTTTGCGTCACTCTAGTAATGTCTGTATATTGCCTCAGAAGAGGGTAGTTGTAACCCTAATAAAACATTCCAATTGAAATTGTTTGGAGTAGTCGAGTAGTGTCTCCAAATGGGAAGATAACTGGGTATTTACAGCCCTTATACAACACTCCAATTGAAGATGTTTGGAGCACTCGTGTGGTGTCTCCAGATGGCAAGATAACAAAGCTTTTACAACCCTAATTCAACACTCCAATTGAAAGTGTTTGGATGGAACCCATTAGTAGTGTCTCCAGATCTCACGGTAATAGGGCATTTAAAACCCTAATACAACAATCCAATTGAAGGTGTTTTGAGCACTCTAGTAGTAACTCTATATAGCAAGATAATAGGGCATTTTCAACCCTAATGCAATACTCGAATTGAAGTTGTTTGGAGCACTCTAGTAATGTATGGCCTGAGAAGAGGGTTTTTGTAACCCTAATAAAGCACTCCAATTGAAGGTGTTTGGAGCACTCTAGTATTGTCTCCAGTTGGCAAGATAATAAGACTTTTACAACCCTAATACAACACTTCAATTGAAGATGTTTGAAGCACTCTAATAATGTATCTATATGGTCTCAGAAGTGGGTAGTTGTAACCCTAATAAAACACTTCAATTGAAGGTGTTTGGAGTACCCTAGTAGTGTCTCAAGATGGCAAAATAATAAGGCATTTAAAACCCTAATACAACACTCCAATCGAAGGTGTTTGGAGCACTCGAGTAGTTTTTCCATATGGCAATATAATTGGGCGTTTGCAACCTTTAAACAACACTCCAATTGGAAGTGTTTGGAGCACTTGTGTGGTGTCTCCGGATGGCAAGATAAGAGAGCATTTACAACCCTAATACAACACTCCAATTGAAAGTGTTTGAGCACTCTAGCTGTGTCTCTATCTTGCAAGATAATAGGGCATTTACAGCCCTAATACAACAATCCAATTGAACGTATTTGGAGCACTCGACTACTTTCTCCACATGGCAAGATAACAGGGCATTTATAACCCTAATACAACACTCCAAATGAAGCTGTTTGGAGCACTCTAGTAGTATCTCCAAATGGCAAGATAATAAATCATTTACAACCCTAAAACAACACTCCAATTGTAGGTGTTTGGAGTACTCCACTAGTTTCTCTAGATGGCAAGATAATAAAACATTTACAACCCTAATACAACACTCCAATTGAAGGTGTGTTTGATACACTTTAGAAGTGTTTCTATATTGCAAAATAATAGGGCATTTACAACCCTAATACAACACTCCAATTGTAAGTGTCTCTAGAAGTGTTTCTAGAAGTCTCGAGTAGTCTCTCCAGATGGCACGATAATAGGGCATTTGTAACCCTAATAAAACACTCCAAATGAAGCTGTTTGGAACATTCTAGTTGTGTCACCAGATGGCAATAAAATAGGGCATTTACAACCCTAATACAACACTCCAATTGAAGGTGTTTGGTGTACTCTAGTAGTGTCTCCAAATAGCATGGTAATAGGGCATTTACAACCCTAATACAACACTCCAATTGAAGGTGTGTTTGATGCACTCTAGTAGTGTCTCTATATTGCAAAATAATAGGGCATTTACAACCCTAATACAACACTCAAATTGAAGGTGTTTGGAGCACTCGAGTAGTGTGTCCAGATGGGAAGATAATTAGGCATTTACAACCCTTATACAACCCTCCAATTGAAGGTGTTTGGAGCAATCGAGTAGTGTCTACTGATGGGAAGATAATAGGGCATTTATAACCCTTATACAACCCTCCAATTGAAGGACTTTGCAGCACTCATGTAGTGTCTCTAGAAGACAAGATAATAGAGCATTTACAACCCTAATACAACACTCACATTGATGGTGTTCGGAGCACTCGAGTAGTGTCTCCAGATGGGAAGATATTAAGGCATTTATAACTCTTATACAACACTCCAATTGAAGGTGTCTGCAACACTTGTGTCATGTCTTAAAATGGCAACATAATAGAGCATTTACAACCCTAATAGAGCATTTGCAACCCTAATACAACACTCCAATTGAAGGTGTTTGGAGCACTCTAGTTGGTTCTTCAGATGGCAAGATAATAGGGTATTTATAACCCTAATACAACACTCCAATTGTTTGGGGCACTCTAGTAATGTCTCTATATGGGAAGATAATAGGGCATTTACAACACTAATACAACACTCCAATTGAAGGCTTTTGAGCACTCGAGCTGCGTCTCTATATGGGAAGATATTAGGGCATTTACAGATACAACATTCAAATTGAAGGTGTTTAGAGCACTCTAGTAGTGTTTCTATATGACAAGATAATAGGGCATTTATAACCCTAATATAACACTTCAATTGAAGGTGTTTGAGCACTCTAGCTGCGTCTCTAGATGGTAAAGGGTATTTACAGCCCTAATACAACACTCCAATTAAAGGTGTTTGGAGCACTGTAGTTGTGTTTCTATATGGCATGATAATAAGGAATTTACAACCCTAATACAACACTCCATTTGAAGGTGTTTGGAGCACTCTAATATTGTCTCCAGATGGCAAGATAATAAGGCATTTACAACCCTAATACAACACTCCAATTGAAAGTGTTTGGAGCACTCTAGTAGTGTCTTTAGATGGCACGGTAATAGGGTATTTACAATCCTAATACAACACTCTAATTGAAGGTGTTTGGAGCACTCGACTAGTGTCTCCAGATGGGAAGACAATTGGGCATTCCTTATACAACACTCCAATTGTAGTTTGGAGCACTTGTGTAGTGTCTCCGGATGGCAAGATAAGAAAGCATTTACAACCCAATACAACACTCCAATTGAAAGTGTTTGGAGCACTCTAGTAGTGTCTCCACATGTCAAGGTAATAGGGCATTAAAAGCCCTAGTACAACAATCCAATTGAAGGCATTTGAGCACTCTAGCTATGTCTCTATCTGGCAAGATAATAGGGCTTTTACAGCCCTAATACAACACTCCAATGGACGGTGTCTGGAGCACTCAACTAGTTTCTCCACATGGCAAGATAATATGGCATTTATAACCCAAGTTCAACACTCCAAATGAAGCTGTTTGGAGCACTCTAGTAATGTCTTTAGATGGCAAGATAATAAGGCATTTACAACCCTAAAACAAAAGTCCAACTGTAGGTGTTAGGAGCACTCCACTAGTTTCTATAGATGGCAAGATAATATGACATTTACAACCCTAATACACTCCAATTAAAGGTGTTTGGGGGCACTCCAGTAATGTCTCTATATGGCTCGAGAAGAGGGTAGTTGTAACCCTAATAAAACACTCACATTGAAGGTGTTTGGAGCACTTTAGTAGTGTCTCCAGATGACAAGATAATAAGGCATTTACAACCCTAATACAAAACTCCAATTGAAGGTGTGTTTGATGCACTCTAGAAGTGTCTCTCTATTGCAAAATAGTAGGGCATTTACAACCCTAATACAATACTCCAATTGAAGGTGTTTGGAGCACTCGAGTAGTGTCTCCAGATGGAAAGATAATAGGGCATTTACAACACTTATACAACCCTCCAATCGTAGGTGTTTGGAGCACTCTAGTAGTGTCTCTAGATGGCAAGAAAATAGGGTATTTACAACCCGAAAACAATACTTCAATTGTAAGTGTTTGGGGCACGCTAGTAATGTCTTCATATGGCTTGACAAGAGGGTAGTTGTTACCCTAATAAAACACTCCAATTGAAGGTGTTTGGAGCACTCTAGTAGTGTCTCCAGATGGCTTGATAATTAGGCACTTGCAACCCTAATACAACACTCCAATTGAAGGTGTTTGGTGTACACTAGTATTGTTTCCAGATGGCAAGGTAATAGGGCATTTACAACCGTAATACAACACTCCAATTGAAGGTGTGTTTGATGCACTCTAGAAGTGTCTCTATATTGCAAAATAATAGATACAACACTCCAATTGTAAGTATTTGGGGCACTCTAGAAATGTTTCCATATGGCCTGAGAAGAGGGTAGTTGTTACCCTAATTAAACACTCCAATTGAAGGTGTTTGGAACACTCTAGTAGTGTCTCCAGATGGCATGATAATTAGGCAGTTCCAACACTAATACAATACTCCAATCGAAGGTGTTTGGAGCACTCGATAACTTTCTCCATATGGCAAGATAATAGAGCATTTACAACTCTAATACAACACTCCAATTGAAGGTGTTTGTTGTTCTCTAGTAGTGTCTCTAAATGACAAGGTAATAGGGCATTCACAACCCTAATACAACACTCCAATTGAAGGTGTTTGCAGCACTCATGTAGTGTCTCCAGATGGCAAGATAATAGAGCATTTACAACCCTAATACAACACTCCAATTGAAGGTGTTTTGAGCACTCGAATAGTGTCTCCAAATGAGAAGATAATAGGGCATTTACAACCCTTATACAACACTCCAAATGAAGGTGTTTACAGGACTCGTGTAGTGTCTCCAGAAGGCAACATAATAGAGCATTTACAACCCTCATACAACACTCCAATTAAAGGTGTTTGGAGCACTCTGGTAGCATCTCCAAACGGCACGGTAATAGGGTATTTATAACCCTAATACAACACTTCAATTGAAGGTGTTTGGAGCACTCGAGTAGTGTCTTTATATGGCCTGAGAAGAGGGTAGTTGTAACCCTAATAAAACAATCCAATTGAAGGTGGTTGGAGTACTCTAGTAGTGTTTTCAGGTGGCAAGATAATAAAGCATTTACAACCCTAATACAACACTCCGATCGAAGGTGTTTGGAGCACTCTAGTAGTATCTCCAGATAGCAAGAAAATATGGCATTTACAACCCTAAAACAACACCCAATTCTAAGTTTTTGGGGCACGCTAATAATGTCTCCATATGGCCTGAGAAGAGGGTAGTTGTTACCCTAATAAAATACTCCAATTGAAGGTGTTTGGAGCACTCTAGTAGTGTCTCCAGATGGCATGACAATTAGGCATTCACAACCCTAATACAATACTTGGAGCACTCGATTAGTGTCTCGAGATGGCAAGATAATAAGGCATTTACAACCCTCATACAAGACTGATATTGAAGGTGTGTGGAGCACTCGAGTAGTGTCTCCAAATGGCAAGATAACAGGGCATTTACAACCCTAAGACAACACTCCAATTGATGGTGTTTGGAGCACTCGAGTAGTTTCTCCACATGGCAGGATAATAGGGCATTTATAACCCAAATACAAACTCCAAATGGAGGTGTTAGGTGCACTCTAGTAGTGTCTCCATATGGCAAGAAAATATGGCATTTACAACCCTAAAACAACACTCCAATTATAGGTGTTTGGAGCACTCCAGTAGATATGACATTTACAACCCCAATACAACATTCCAATTCAAGTTGTTTGAGGAACTCTTGTAATGTCTCTGTATGGCCTGGGAAGAGGGTTGTTGTAACCCTAATAAAACACTCCAATTGAAGGTGTTTGGAGCACTCTAGTAGTGTCTCTAGATGGCAAGATAATAAAGCATTTGCAACCCTAATACAACACTCCAATCGAAGGTGTTTGGAGCACTCGAGTAGTTCTCCAGATGGCAAGATAATAGGGCATTTATAACACTAATACTCTCCAAATGAAGCTGTTTTGAGCACTCTAATAGTGTCTCCAGATGGCAAGAAAATAGGATATTTACAACCCTAAAACAACACTCCAATTGTAGGCGTTTGGAGCACTCCAGTAGTGTCTCTAGATGGCAAGATAATATGGCATTTACAACCTTAATACAACACTCCAATTGAAGTTGTTTGGGGCGTACTTTCTCCATATGGCACGACAATAGGGCATTTACAACCCTAATACAACACTCCAATTGAAGGTGTTTGGAGCACTCGAGTAGTGTCTCCAGATGGGAAGATAGTTGGTCATTAACAACCCTTATACAACATTCCAATTGAATGTGTTTTGGAGTAGTCGTGTAGTGTCTCCAAATGGCAAGATAATAGAGAATTTACAAACCTAATAAAACACTCCAATTGAAAGTGTTTGGAGCACTCTAGTAGTGTCTCCAGATCTCAAGCTTATAGGCATTTAAAATCCTAATACAACAATCCAATTGGAGTTTGAGTACTCTAGCTGTGTCTCTATATGGCAATATAATAGGGCATTTACAGCCCTAATACAACACTTAAATTGAAGGTGTTTGGAGCACTCTAGTAGTGTCTCTATATAGCAAGATAATAGGCCATTTATAACCCTAATACAACACTCCAATTGAAGGTGTTTGAGCACTGTAGCTGTGTCTCTAGATGGCAAGATAATAGGGCTTTTACTACCCTAATACAACACTCCAATTGAAGGTGTTTGGAGCACTCTAGTAGTGTCTCCAGATCTCAAGTTAATAGGGCATTTAAAACCCTAATACAACTCTCCAATTGAAGGTGTTTGAGCACTATAGCTGTGTCTCTATATGGCAAGATAAGAGGGTTTTACAACCCTAATACACTCAAATTGAAGGTGTTTGGAGCACTCTAGCTGTGTCTCTATATGGCAAGATAATAAGGCATTTACTGCCCTAATACAACACTCCAACTGAAGGTGTTTGGAGCACTTTAATAGTGTCTCTATATAGCATGATAATAGGGCATTTATATAGCCCTAATACAACACTCCAATTGAAAATGTTTAGAGCCCTCTAGTAATATCTCCAAATGGCAAGATAGTAGGGCATTCACAATCCTTATACACCACAGGGAGCACTCGAGTAGTGTCCCCCGATGGCAATATAATAAGGCATTTACAACCCTAATACAACACTCCACCTGACGGTGTTTGGAGCACTTGAGTAGTGTTTCCAGATGGCAAGATAATAGGGCATTTACAACACTAATACAACATTCCATTTAAAGCTGTTTGGAGCACGCTAGTAGTGTCTCAAGTTGGCAAGGTAATAGGGCATTTACAACCCTAACACAACACTCCAATTGATGTTGTTTGAAACACTCTAGTACTGTCTATATTGCAAGATAATAAGGCATTTACAACCCTAATACAACACTCCAATCGAATGTGTTTGGAGCACTCGAGTAGTTTCTCCAGATTGCCACATAATAGAGCATTTGCAACCCTAATACAACACTCAAATTGAAGGTGTTTGGAGCACCCGAATAGTGTCATGATGGCATGTTAATAGGCCATTTACAACCCTAATACAACACTCGAATTGAAGGTGTGTGAAGCACTCTAGTAGTGTCTCTATATGGCAAGATAATAGGGTATTAACAACCCTAAAACAACGCTCCAATTGAAGGTGTTTGGAGCACTCGAGTAGTGTCTCTAGATGGCAAGATAATAGGGCATTTACAACTGTAATATAACACTCCAATTGAAGGTGTTTGAGCACTCTAGCTGTGTCTTTAGATGGCAAGATAATAGGGCATTTACAACCCTAATATAACATTCCAATTGAAGGTGATTGGAGCACTTTAGTTGTGTCTTTATATGGCATGATAATAGGGTATTTATAGCTCTAATACAACACTCCAATTGAAGGTGTTTCGAGCCCTCTAGTAATGTCTCCAAATGGCTAGATAATAGGGCATTCACAATCCTCATACACCACTTGGAGCACAGGAGTAGTGTCCCCAGATGGCAAGATAATAAGGCATTTACAACCCTAATACAACACTCCAATTGACGGTGCTTGTAGCACTCGAGTAGTGTCTCCAGACGGCAAGATGACAGGGCATTTACAATCCTAATACAACACTTCTAATGAAGCTATTTGAAGCACTCTACTAGTGTCTCCAGATGTCAAAATAATACGGCATTTACAACCCTAATACAACACTCCAATCGAAGGTGTTTGGAGCACTCTAGTAGTGTCTCTAGATCTCAAGTTAATAGGGCATTTAAAACCCTAATAAAACACTCCAATTGAAGGTGTTTGGAGAACTCTAGTAGTGTTTATGGATGGCAAGATAATAAGGCATTTACAACTCGAATACAACACTCCAATTGAAGGTGTTTGGAGCACTCGAGTTGTGACTCTATATAGCAAGATAATATGGCATTTACGACCCTAATACAACACTACAATTGTAGTTGTCTGGAGCACTGTAGTAATGTCTGTATATGGCAAGATAATATGGCACTTACAACCCGAATATAACACTCCAATTGAAGGTATTTGGAGCACTGTAGTAGTGCCTCTATTTGGCATGATAATAGGTTATTTACAACCATAATACAACACTCCAGCTGAAGGTGTTTGGAGCCCTCTAGTAATGTCTTCAAATGGCAAGAAAATAGGGCATTCACAACCTTAATACAGCACTTGGGACACTCGAGTAGTGTCTCTAGATGGAAAAATAATAAAGCTTTACATTCCTAATACAACACTCCAATTGAAGGTGTTTGGAGCACTCGAGTCGTGTCTCCAGATGGCAAGATAATAGGCCATTTACAACCCTAATACGACACTCCAATTGAAGGTGCTTGGAGCACTCTAGTACTGTCTCCAAATGGCAAGAGAAGAGGGCATTTACAACCGCAATACAACACTACAATTGGGGTGTTTGGAGCACTCTAGTAGTGACTCTATATAGCAAGAAAATAGGACATTTACAACCCTAATACAACACTCCAATTGAAGGTATTTGAAGTACTCTAGTAATGAGAAGAGGGTAGTTTGAACCCTATTAAAATACTCCAATTGAAGGTGTTTGGAGAACTATATGTAATGTCACCAGATGGCAAGAGAAGAGGACATTTACAACCCTAATACAACACTCCAATTGAAGGTGTTTGGAGCAATCTAGTAATGAGAAGAGTGTAGTTGTAACCCTAATAAAACTCTCCAATTAAAGGTGCTTAGAGTACTCTAGTAGTGTCTCCAGATGGCAAGATAATAGGGCATTTACAACCCTAATACAATACTCCAATTAAAGGTGTCTAGAGCACTCTAGTAGTGTCTGCAGATGGTAGGATAATAGGGCATTAACAACCCTAAAACAACGCTCTAATTGAATGTGTTTGAAGCACTCGAGTAGTGTCTCCAGATGGCAAGATAATAGGGCATTTACAACTGTAATACAACATTCCAATTGAAGGTGTTTGGAGCACTCTAGTAGTATCTCTATATGGCATGATAATAGGGCATTTATAGCTCTAATACAACACTCCAATTGAAGATGTTTAGAGTCCTCTAGTAATGTCTCTATGTAGCCTGAGAAGATAGTAGTTGTAACCTAATTAAACACTCCAATTGAGGGTGTTTGGATCAGTCTAGTAGTGTCTCGAAATGGCAAGATAATAGGGCATTTACAACCCTAATAAAACACTCCAATTGAAGGTGTTTGGAGCACTCTAGTAGTTTCTCCAGATGACAAGATAATAGGGCATTTGCAACCCTAATACAACACTCCAATTGAAAATGTTTGAGCACTCTAGCTGTGTCCCATTTGGCATGATAATAGGGCATTTATAACCCTAATACAACACTCAAATTGAAGGTGTTTGGAGCACTCTAGTAGTGTATATGGCAAGATAATAGGGCATTTACAGATACAACACTCCAATTGAAGGTGTTTGGACCACTCTAGTAGTGACTCTATATTGCAAGATAATATGACATTTGAAACCCTAATACAACACTCCAATTGATGATTTTTCTTATATTTGTTATGTAAAAATTTCTTGAGGTTTGAAAAATATCTTCAAAAATAAATCTCTTTTTAAATCTAGACCCTAATTTTGAAAAATATATATAATAGTCTATATGTGTATTTTAGTATAATGCAACTAAGTTATTAAAAGATGACAAAATAATAAGTCCCAAACAAAAATCGAAAAATATCAATTATTACAAGAGGACGTAAAATAGGTCCCACCATCATATAATAAAATTGGGATTCAATGAAATCCTTAGGTACATTCGGAACGCATAACCTCTCGTTTGTATCTATGCGATAGAAGAATCACCCGATGAAATCCTTAGGTGCATTCGAAACATAGAACCTCTCGTTTGTATTTATGCGATAGAAGGGTAAAGCCAATTAAAATGTGGTATTTCACTTTTTGTATTTTTATTTTTTTTAAAGGTTGCATTTTTACTATTTTCATGCATAGACTACAAATCCTTATATTCAAATGAGGGATTGAAATTTAGAGCGGATGAAAAATTTGAGTATTATTAGATTTTAGGATTTCTTTTACCATAATGATTTTAGGATTAGTCATCTTCAAGATTATTTCAACTGAGATCGAAATGTTGGTAATGCAAAGGTTTTCATTGTCTTTAATTTCATCAAGTGCTTGAGAATTTTTCAATTATTTTCTAATTCATGTTGTGTGAGGACATTTTGAGTCATCTTAAATCATAGGTTTTAGTTAGTTTGTTCAAGGACGAACAAAGGTTTAAGCTTGCGGGTGTGATAACGCCAAAACATATAGCTAAAATCACTACTTTTTAGTACTTTTTGGAGAAAGTTGCGAATTTAGGCAAAAAAATGGAGCAAAAATGTCATATTTAGGTTGATTATGAAGGAAGCGTCAAAATAGGGCAACACATGGAGTATGCAAACACCTCACACGAAGTGCACAACATGCAATATGGCGAAATTCACTTAAATTTGACTAAGTACAGTGCCTTACGGCCTCAGCTATACCACATGCGGGTAAAATGCTTATGCCGTAAGGGCACACAAATTGGATCCATGGACTGTTTAGTTTGGATGAAATCTCAGCCGTTAGACAGCAACCTTCTAGAAGGACGAATCTCCAAATTTGATAAGCCTTTCTATGCATTCCAATCTATTTTTAGTGCTTCAAATATAACATAAAAGCTATATTTGGCACCCATTTTCTCCCATGATCTCCATGACTCCACACCCTTTAGGAAGACTATATAAACCCCTCTTGTAATATAAATTAGTGTTCATGTATTAGTTGTGTAAGTCCATAGTTTAGAGCAGAATATTGCGTATAATTTATGAAGTCGGGAGAAGAAGAGGTGCTCGAAGTCTAAGGCGGAAGAAGGAGTTATCCAAGGAAGATGTGTTCTAGGTTCTAGGTTATGTCTTTCTTTTATTGTTTCTTTTATTTTGTCATGGCTTTGAGTAACTAAGCTCCTCCTCTCTAGGGATGGATGTAATGAATTCTAATTTATCTCTTTACTATAATATTTATTTTTCGTTATGCTTTGAATGTTATTGAAATATGTCCTTGCATACATAGTTCTGTCTACTATATGCCAATGTCCTCCACATACCTATAGGTGTTAAGTCATTGTACCTCGATGTGAGAGGAGATATAAGTAAGTACTATAAACACTTCGGCTAATGAGACTTGGCAGCGGTTTAAAGATCTAGAACCCAGTGGGCTCCCTTAGCAGGATATAGATTAGATAACATCTCGAAGTATAATTAGAAATTTATTTATTACTTGGGATAAATAGGGTTTAGGGTTATTACTTAGCAAGTAATAGGGGAATATAATTAATTAGGTTGGTGTGAGTGATTTAATTACATTATATCATGTGATAATCTGAATTGTCCCCCACAAGCCGACCTTAGAGTTGGAGAACCTTTTAAATACGCATAGAACCGAACCCAAGCATCCATAGAGAATAATAGTACCAGTATGTGGCTCTGCTCTGTGGGGTGGTCTATATTGCATGCGGTAGTGACAGAAGGTTGTATGCAAGGCCATATGTGGCAGTGACAGAAGGCCGTACACGGGTAGACATGAGTACCATAAATATGTATTGAGTTAATTATACTTCGAGTAGTGTCTTCAGATGGCAAGATAAAAGGGCGTTTACAACCCTAATACACCACTCTAATTGAAGGTGTTTGGAGCACTCTAGTAGTGTCTTCAGATGACAAGAAAAAAGGGTAGTTGCAACCCTAATACAACACTCCAATTGAAGGTGTTTGGAGCACTCTAGTAATGTCTCCAAATGACAAGATAATAGGGCATTTACAACCCTAATACAACACTCCAAGTGAAGGTGTTTGGAGCACTTGAGTAGTGTCTCAAGATGGTAAGATAATAGGGCATTACAACCCTAATACAAACACTCTAATTGAAGGTGTTTGGAGCACTCTAGTAGTGTCTTCAGATGACAAAAAAAAAGGGTAGTTGCAACCCTAATACAACACTCCAATTGAAGGTGTTTGGAGCACTCTAGTAATGTCTCCAAATGACAAGATAATAGGGCATTTACAACCCTAATACAACACTCCAAGTGAAGGTGTTTGGAGCACTTGAGTAGTGTCTCAAGATGGTAAGATAATAGGGCATTACAACCCTAATACAAAACTCCAATTGAAGGTGTTTTGAGCACTCTAGTAGTGTCTCGAGATGACAAGATAATATGGCATTTACAACTCTAATAAAACACTCCAATTGAAGGTATTTGGAGCGCTTTAGTTGTGTCTTTAGATGGCAAGATAATAGGGTATTTACAACCCTAATACAACACTCTAATTGAAGGTGTTTGGAGTACTTGAGTAGTGTCTCTAGATGGCAAGATAATAGGGCATTTACAACCCTAATTCAAGACTCCAATTGAAGGTGTTTGGAGCACTCGATCCACAGAGAGTATATTTAATTACTATGCTTAAACTTTAGTAATAAATTTCAGAAAAATAAAATAAAGTAAAGTGTAATAAAAGTAAATGGGGGGGTGTATTCTAACGATTCCTAAGGTTGGGTTCAATACCCAAAAGAAAGGAGTTTGAAACAACAAGTAAATAAAAGTAAAAGAAAGGAATTGATTTGCTTTAAAGGTTTAGAGATCTAGGGGTGTTTGGTCTACAATCCCTTGCTAACTCTATTAATTCGGTATTTGTTTGAATTCATGTATGATTTGACGAGGTTTCTAACCTAATATGTTATTAAGGGTTACTTTCATAAATTAATAACGTGCTTAAGTAATTCGGACTTCTCGATTAGGTCCCTCACCCTAGCTACCTAGACCATAATACCCGATTCGAATTAAGATGTCCTAATTAGGATTTGACTTCACGGTTAGGTTCTTCACCAAATCCCTAACCTTAATTTCTATAGTTTCGGCTTAGATTAAATTGGTTACAATCTTAACCTAAACCTAGGGTATTTGCATTCATAGTTTGGTACTATCCTATTGATCACAGTCAATTTTGGTTCTTTCGAATACAAAACGGGATACTACAATTCAAGTACTAACTATGTAATTAACATAAATCATTAAATCATAGAAATTAACAATAAAATTCCATAAAACAATCATAATAAAAATAAATACCCAAATAAAATAGAATTAAACAAGTTCATGCATTGACCTAAATCAATAGAGAGAGAACTACTCTCTCTTAGAGAGATCCATTACAAAAAGTTGACAAAGTAAGAAGAAATGAAATAAAAGAAGTAATTACACCCTTTAACAAATCAAAAACCTCTATGTTGCCGAATCTTGCTCAGGAAACCCTTCTTCTCCTTGCTTGAAAGCTTTCTTTACTTCAGAATTTATCGCTAAGTATTGTGTGTGTGGAGAGAGAGATTGAGATAATGAATGGATGATGTTTGAATGAAATAAATCTCATCTTTTATAGCCAAGGATCATGCCCAATTAAGAGCCTAGGAAGTGGAGTTAGTGGATGTTATATTTGGATTGTTTCCCAGGATGTCTTCTCCACATTTGGTTGTCAAAACGCATCCATGATGCGCCAAAAATAGAAAAACTGTCAAAAACGTGCAATTTTGGCTTTCTGTGGGTCCAGTGCATCCGCACTGGTGATGAGTGCTGGTGGTCTCATCCGCACTGGCGGTTTGGTTTCCTTATTTAACTCTGAAAATCTTCTCAGTGCGTCCGCACTGAGGATGAGTGCGGGTGGTCCATCCGCACTAGCTGGGAGGGTACAATTCCAGATATCGGCTAAGTCCTCAGTGCGGCTGCTCTCATCCGCACTAGATGGCCAGTGCGTCCGCAGTAGGCTGGGGAAAAACTTCTTGTTCTGCTGAGAGGCTGAAAATTTGGCTAAGTCTTGAGTGCGTCCGCACTGGCTGTGAGTGCGGGTGGCTGACCCGCACTGAGACCCAATTTCTTCCATTTTCGTCTTTTCCTGCGATTTAAAGCTAAACAACTGCAGTAACTTGATTCTAGGTGTAATCTATTCACTTTATACTCAAAATACATGATAATTAGAGTTATTCTATACTAAAAATCAGATCAAAATGTGTATATAATTTACGCTTATCAATACAACGCTCCAATTGAAAGTGTTTGGAGCACTCTAATAATGTCTCCATATAACAAAAGAGGAGGACAGTTGCAACCCTAATACAACACTCCAATTGAAGGTATTTGAAGCACTCTAGTTGTTTTTCTATATTGAAAGAGAAGGTGGTTGCAACCCTAATACAACACTCCTATTGAAGGTCTTTGCAGTACTCTAGTAGCTTCCTCAGATGGTAAAGAAATGGGTGGTTACAACCCTAATACAACACTCCAATTGAAGGTCTTTACAGTAAAGTAGTAGTGTCTCCAAATGGAAAGAGTATAGGGTGCTTGTAACCCTAATACAACACTTCAATTGAAGGTGTTTGCAGCACTTTGGTAGTGTTTCCAAATGGCAAGGGAAGGGGGACACTCCAATCGAAGGTTTTTGTAGCACTTTTGTAGTGTCTCTAAATGGCAAGAGAAGTGGGTGGTTACAACCCTAATATTACACTCCAATTGAAGGTCTTTGTAATGCACTAGAAATGTCTCCATTTTGCAAGAGAAGAGGGTGGTTGCAACCCTAAAACAACACTCTGATTGGAGGTATTTACTGCACACTAGTTGTGCCTCCAAATGGCAAAAGAAGAGGGTGGTTGCAACCCTAATATAATACTCCAATTGAAGGCATTTGCAGCACTCTTGTAGTGTCTCTGTCACACTCCGAGACAACCCGCCACGTATTTATACGTAAGGTGTATACACATCACATACATTATCAATAACATCCACAAATGTCACATTAAATATACAACCAATAGTCTTACAATAATAAATAAAGTGGTTCAACAGCGGTCACGACATACATGGTTAGGAATACAGTAGCAACCATGCATGTTCAAGTGTACCAATTTAGTGAAAATTAAACAAATAAAATAAAATAAAACATAAGTGGCATTTAATCATAACCATGGATTCTTCTGCTTGCTTTTACTAACGACCTTATTATGGCGCCTCTTCTTCATTACCTAGAACCCACATAACAGTGGAACGGGTGAGAGATTCTAACATTCTCTCAGTGCGGGATTCAGTTCCAGTCCCGGATTTTATAAAATTAACTTAATTCTCAAAAGCATGAAAATGAAAATAATAAATACTCATGTGTTTCTAATGCCATGCAATCCTACGATCATAAACACTTTTATTTTCTTACAAGTTTTCCGTTAGTCCATTTATCTTGTCATTCTAATGGGAAGTCCAGCCAACATTAGAATGTCGCCAACCCATTAGGAAGTCCAACCAACAATGGGAGGCTGCTAACTCACTGGGAAGTCCAACCAACAATGAGAGGTTGTCTCACTAAACGAGGAGTCCATCCTACGCTAGGTCTTGACCCGTGACGGGAAGTCCAACCGACACCACGTTAACGAGGGATCCAGTCAAACACCGGACCCAATGTATACATCCCGATATGCGAACACATCGGCCCCTGTTCACTTTTCTTATCCGTTCACATCACATATATTAGCTCAACACAACACATCCTATAAGTCCGTTGAGCAAACGAATAATCATATGCTAATATTCTCTAAACAAAGCCAAAGGGATTGTTCAAATTCAACATGCATAACTCAACTATATAAAAATAAATGCACACAAAATGATAAGTAATAATTTTACAAAGTCCAGGAAACCCGCACCTGATATTTGAGTAATTCCTTGACCGTCTCTTACGTCGTTATTTTACTTAAAGGTCAAACCTAAAACATCAACAAGCATTTAATTAATAATGTTTGAATTCACGATTTCTTGTTTCCTAAAATCCTTAATACTATACATTATTAATCCTAACTTTTGAATTTTAATTAGTATACAATTAATTCGGCTTAAAATCTCATTTTGGATTCCTCTCTGTTTAGTATTAAGAAACAAAATAATAAAAATAGTATATCATATATATCAAAAATTAATTAGATGAAATAAATTATATATACGATTATATGATCACAATTGAATACATGGTTATATAAAAAGACTAATTTCGGTTTTAAAATAACAAAAGAGGTTATTATAAATAAACCAAAAATTTCATATTGAAATATATATAAATATACTTTAAGTATAATATTTGTTGGTATATATATATATAGTAAATAAAATCAACAAGATAAATATTAATGATCCGAAAGTATTTTATAGATTATATATATTTTAACAAAATTTCAGAAATTAATATATCCAATTATATGATCTCAAATAAATACCAAACTCGATAAAGTAAAGTTTTCAGATTTAAATATAATTACATAACTTATTAATAATAAACAAATTTTAGATTTTAGTATAATTAAAGAAATTCTTACCAATAATCTAAGTTTTCATATTTTAATTAAAATAAATACTTATTCATGAATCTATACAATTTAAGAACAAAATTGATTCTAACCAAAAAGATCTAGTATAACAAAATAATAGAAATTTTAAAGTACCTTGATGAAGAATTTTCGAAACAAAAGTGGAGAATTGGGGAACTTTGTTGGTGGCTGTGAAGAAATGAGAAGAGAGAGTATTGTGTGGCAGGAATTGAAAAGTTCTCTTTGATTTTTATCATGCTATCATTGTTTCATATATTTTCAATTAAACCATAGAGAAGTGGAAGGGTTTGAGACAAAATCAAAGAAGAGAAAATGATTTACAGTATTTAATAAACAAAGAGGATTGTGGGTTCAATTAAGGCGGCATTTAAAATGTTTGGAGCGTTGGTTTTAGAAAAGGAGGGAGACGCCTAGTGGACAGGACTCAAATTGAAAGGGTGCGGTTTCAAAGCAGAGAGTTACAGTTTTCGACAAGAGATAAAAAAAATAATTATGGACTCCTATATTTCAATTGGGTTGAGGCCCTTTTTTTTTCTTTGATATGGAAATCAATTCCATTTATATCATGACTTACTAATCAAATTAATTAACACTGAAATTTAAATTGGATCGTTTCTTAAGTTCGTTTTCTCAATCTACATGGTGTTACAGTCTCCAAATGGCAAGGGAAGAGGGTCGTTGCAACCCTAATAAAAACTCCAACTAAAGGTCTTTGTAGCACTTTTTTAGCGTTTTCAAATGGGAATAGAAGTGGGTGGTTGCAACCCTAATACAACATTCCAATTGAAAGTCTTTGCATTAAACTAGTAGTGTCTTCAAATGGAAAGTGAATAGGGTGGTTGCAACCCTAATACAACACTTATATTGAAAGTGTTTGCAGTAATCTGGTAGTGTCTCCAAATGGCAAGGGAAGGGGGTAGTTGCAACCCTAATACAACACTCCAATTGATTGTCTTTGTAGCAATTTTGTAGTGTCTCCAAATGAGAAGAGAAGTGGGTGGTTACAACCCTAATATAACACTCCAATTGAAGGTCTTTGCTGTACACTAGAAATGTCTCCATATTGCAAAAGAAGAGGGTGGTTGTCACCCTAATACAACACTCTGATTGAAAGTCTTTGCAGTACACTAGTAGTGTCTCTAAATGGCTAGAGAAGAGGGTGGTTGCAACCCAAATATTACACTCCAATTGAAGGACTTTGAGTACAGTAGTAGTGTCTTCATATTACAAGAGAAGATGGTGGTTACAATCCTAATACAACACTCCGATTGAAGGTCTTTGTAGCAAACTTTAAAATTCTCATACTTTTTATGTCTCATTGTGTCTCACATTTTATATTTTTGTTTTCAAAATTTAAACATTCAATCCAAACTGTTCAACATAATATCTATATTAAAATGTGTTTTGAGACTAAATTTTGTATTATTTGAAAATTATTTACTATTATTTTTAGATAGGTACACAATTATCATTTTTTGGATGGTCTAGAAACACTAATTTTATACCTATCTAAACATACTGTAATTTCTTTTAAAAAATATATATAAAAAATTTGGTCTCCAAGCACATTTTAATATGGATATCATGTTGTGCGGTTTGGTTTAACAATTTAAATTTTCAAAACAGAGATATAGAATGTGAGGTACAATGATGCATGAAAAGCATGAGGCGTTTGGACCCTCCTCATATGTTATATTGACAACATATATTTTTAACAACTGTAATAAGTAATAACTAACAAAACAATTATTAGACTAATTGAAGTATAATTCTAGATAATATTTTTTTCCTATAGTTTAAATAAATTGTACATTAAATCAAATTTTATGCAATTTAAAAAACAATTGGTTTATCTAGAAATTTAAAAAATTCACAGTTCAATTTTGCCGACATTTAATCAGTGAGCAAATAATTTTCAATACATTAGTTAATACACAATGTGTCTAAAATATATACATCATATACACAATTTATATTATAATTTTAATGATTGTTTCAGTTATTGCGAAATCACAAATGTCAAACAAATAAAATTGTAAATATATCCTTTCTTTTAATTTATTTATAATTTTGTACACCAAACAGAAGTGATTTAAGGTGCTATGAGATGGAGTGAAATTATAGCATCTTCATATATGGAGTAAAATTAAACATCAAATTTTCTAACTAATGATATTTTTTACCTTCAATAATTCTCCGTACAAAAAATAACCTCTTTACTACTTCAAAGGAGGAATGATTGGACTTGTCGCTGTTTACTTGCTCCAGAACGCTAATATTTAAAAGGAAGAGTAGGGAGAGAAAGGGAGAGGTGAACTCTATTTACAAATTATTCAAATTTTGTAACTTGCAAATCATAATGTAGAACATGTTAACTGTTTACCCTATCCCTCTTCCTTACAAGGGAATTCCACGTATACCCCTAAAAAAATTCAAAATTAAGATTCCCCCTCTAAACTTTAAAATTACGTATTTTCCTCCTCTAAACTTATAAACCTCACAATATTACTTATTTTATTATCTTTTATATTAAAACTCATTTTAAATATCAAAAATAACCATTTTACCCTTTATTAGAAGCATAAAATTTGTAGCTTGTTTAAGAAAAATGTCAATCTTATAAGATATCCTTATATCCTTTACCTTTATAAAATACCAATTTGCTCTCGAAAACTGGATACCCATGATACCCTTTACCCTTTATAAAATACTCATTTTCCTAAAAAATCAATCAAATTAAGGCCGATATTTTTCTTTAAAAAGCTACAAATTTGTTATGCTTTTAATAAAGAGTAAAATGAGATTTATGAAATTAAAGAGTTTTAATATGAAAGACAATGAATGGGTAAATTTCTGAGTTTTGGAAGTTTAGAGGAGAAAATAAAAAAGTATTTGAGGGGCATATATGAAACTCCACCTTTAATTTAAGAGAAATTAGTTATTTGCCACTCCAAAATCTTAAAATTTGAAAAATATCATTTTGAAATTAAAAATCATCCTAGTACCACTCTAAATTTAATTAATTTTTAATTTTACTACAAATAATAATTAATAACTAAAATATCCTCTCTATTTTTCAAGCCTCCAGTTCTCACCATTTCCATGGCGCCTCTACCTTCACCCTATCCGTATGACACCAATCCATGTACGTTTATCGACCTGGTCAACTTTAATTCCTGCTAAAGCACCAATCAATATCTCCGCCGTCAATTGCCCCCTGTCGTTCCTCCCAAGACAAAACATGCCGTCAGATCAATCCCCTTCCCACTTCGTCCCGACTTCCTTCTGATGACCGGCGGTGCTCGCACCAGCAATAGCACAACTCCGCCTCGGTTCAAGCAAACCGCTACTAGAAAGTGCTCCAAGAACCAAAACCGACATAGAAGACTATGCCCCAACCCAGTTAATTTCGGATAAAGGAACTGCTTCCGTCAAGGTAAGAACATTCCAGTTAATTTTAGGTAATGTCGTTTCATTGATTTATCCCTTGATTGATTTATATCTATCTGTACACAAATACTGTAGTTAAAGTGGAGAGTCGGATTGATATATCCCTTTGATTAATTTAAATCCCTTTGATTGATATATCTAAGTTTCATTGATTTATCTCTTTCACCATCTGAGGGATAGAAGAAGAGAGTTGGATAAAGCAAGAGGATTATACAAGTCTCACAGACCAGTAGACCCAGTTTTGTGATGGGAGGGTATTTAATTATTAATTATTATTTGTGGCAAAATTAAAAATTAATTAAGTTTAGAGTGACATTATGATGATTTCTAATTTCGGAGTAGTATTTTTCAAATTTTAAGATTTTGAAGTGGTAAATAATCAATTTTCCCTTTATTTAATACAATTTTATCTAATTCATTATGATCAAACTTCCATAATTTGAACTAATTTAGCGTTACTTTGCTTAAATTTTACTTCATTTATCAAACACAGATGCAGAGGTTCTACTCCAGGATTCAATCCAAATGGAAAAAGCTCCATCCTTCCATATTTTTTTTTCTCAATAATACAATGGAAAGATGCAATGCTACTTAGTGTATTGAAAACAGGCCGGACTGGGCGGGTACGGGTCAAATCCAGGCGGGAAGGTGGTTGGCACGGGCACGGGTAGGTCGGGTAGGTGGATAGGTTGGGTAGGGTAGCACGGGTTGAGTTTTAAAAACCCTTACCCGGTCCGGCTCAACCCCCGGGTAGCACGGGTCCAAGAATTGCACGGTCTAGGTCTGAGGGTTGTACGGTCTAGGTCCGGAGGTTGCACTGTCCGGGTCCATGGGTTAGTTCGGGCGGGTACGGGTCTAGTCCGGTCCGAACCGATTTTGTTTTTTTTTGCTGTTTTTTTTTCTTTTTAAACCAATAAAATATAAATCAAAATTCATTTAACATAGTTGCATATTTGAACTCAATAATTATTTTTTATAATAAAATATAAATCAAAATTACAAATTATTTTAAAACAACGTTGCTTAAATCAAAATTAAGAATTTTTGACTCGGTTAATGATAAATATTGGACAGAAAATATTAATGGAGCATTTTTTTAGGATATGCTTGTCATTTCAAATCGGAAATTTTACGATTTGTGTTTCTTTTGAAAAATAGAAACAAATTGAACTCTATTTTAAAATTTTAAACTAATTATTTTTTTGCAGCCAACATTTATCCTACCTTTTCTTCACCTTGTGCTATTTCATATTCTCTTGTAGTTCATCTCCTTTCTAATTATTGAAAGAGAAAAGAGAAGAAAATTCCTATACTTATTGTAATCAATTTTTTATTTAATATTTAGTTTCTATCAAATAATTTTATACATTATCTTGTTTTTTATTTCTATATTTTAAAATTTAAATTAAGACTATATTCATATCTCTAACTAATAGACATTATTATTATGACAAAAATAAAGAAAAATGTGGACCTTTTTTTATATAATAATTTGAAAATTCAAAATTAAATTTTTAAGAAAGTGGATAAGTTTAGACACTATTCAAAGTTAAACGTGGATTCACATTTCTAAACTTGTCTTTTAAACATAGAGAAACAAACAAAAAAAATAAAACTCGTCTTTTCAACTACTGGCCATCCATAATTTTGTTTCAAAAAAAATAAAAATATATATATTAAGTAGATAACTTGTATTGCACTAAGTAAAACGAAGCGTGTCCTTAGAAGTCCTAGGATACGTCACAGGACAACTAATTGGAAGAAGTCAAATTAATTATGTGCTGTAATTTTGCTTTGACTTGAAAATTTTCAAGTTGCTAGTTATTTATTTTGTGAGTTTGGATTGGTCATAGATATCATGTCACCAATGATATCCAATAAAATAAATATTACAATCTTTTTTGTGGTTTGGTTTTAATCAGCCGATTTTTTTATTTATATCCAAAAACTAAATAAAATTTTAAAAATATTCAAATCTCGACTGAAATTCGAAAATTACCCAAACCGGTTATCCGATAACCGGAAATATCCATTTTTTTCCCAGAATTTGAGAATTGGACCGGTTAATGGTTAACCAGAAAGAGGGGAATTTCCAGTTGTTGGTTAATCGGTTTATGTGTCCGGTTAATGGTGCACCGGATTTGTGGATTTTGCTTTCAAGAGTCAAAGTGAATAAGTTCAGACACTATTCAAAGTTAAACATGGATTCACATTTCTAAACTTGTCTTTTAAACATAGAGAAACAAACAAAAATAAAAATAAAACTCGTCTTTTCAACTACTGGCCATCCATAATTTTGTTTCAAAAAAAAAAAAAAAAAAAATATATATATATATATATATATATATATATTAAGTAGATAACTTGTATTGCACTAAGTAAAACGAGGCGTGTCCTTAGAAGTTGCTACGTTAAAAAAAAAAAAACACGTAAAAAAAAATTGTAAAACGTTTTTAAAACGTTATGTAACGTTTTTCACTGTAAAACTTGATAAAAATGACGATTTTATGAAGGCTGGATTCAATTAAAACGTCATAACATTTTATACACTAAATTATGCATTTTATACACTATTTCCTGCGTTTTTCACTAGCTGAATCGTTATAACGATTTACCAAAACGTTATAACATTTTATCCGACAATGTGAGAGTCTATTTAGCAAAATTCATGTTGTCTCTCCTTCTTTCTCTCCATCATTTCCCCCTTCTCTTGTGTGTTCCGTCCAGAAGAAAGAAAAAGAGAGAGAGACCCTCTTCTCCCTCTAAAATACATCAAAACAAGTGAGAAATTGAAGTAAGGGATTGGAAATCGGTTGAATATCTCTTCCTAGTCACCATCTAGCTCTCCCATTGGTAAGTCCTTCTTCTCTTCTCTTCTCTCAAAATCTGAGTTCATCTCCATTGCTAGGGTTTTTACTCAAATTCGAAATTATTGTGTAAATGGTGAGTAATCTAACTCCATTGACCTTTCATGTTGTTGATTTGGTAATCTTTTTCTCAATTTCATCTCAATCTCGATTTTCTATTCTAGGGTTTGGTCCAAATTCGAAAATTGGAGAAGAATTGTGATTAATCTAGTCTAAACAATAATTAGAGGTGTTAATTGGTAAGATTCCTTTCTCTCTTGCCAAATCTGAAATTATTTTGGTTTCTAATTGATTTAGGGCTAGTATCTTGGATAAATCGTTGGGTTACCTCTCAAACCCTATATATGTACAACCATCCAAATTGGTATGAAAACTTAATTAGTAAGATGAGAAATGATTAAACGGGTATTCTTGCAAAATGTTGCATAATTAGAATTGTGTATGGTTTAGAGGACCCAAACGTAAACGGTGTGAATTTTATAGGTGTGAGTAATAAAGAGAAATGACAAGGGTGTATGGATTTCGTTAAGAAAAGTATAAAGCAACTCATATAACTCAAGTAAGGGTATCAATCGTCGAGCAATGATTAAAATCAAGTATATATATAATATAGGTGTAGGCTCGGTTGAGCAAGACGTTGCGGGACCATTCGAGACGTCCGAAAGATAAGCGCGATATACGCTCGTCGTAAACAGGTGCGGGATTCTTGGACTTGTTTGATACTTTATTTTCAGAAATTAAATTCTCTTTTTCGATTGTCATGTTGAATGCTTGTTTGTTGCATACTTTGGAATTCATGTTGTAAGTTGATTGTTGCATAGATGTAATTGTGTGAATTGTTGCATAACCCAATCTGGTTAAAATCGAATGGTGTGACATGGTTGAATTGCATATTGGTATGGTTGTCATTTTGATTGTTCTTTTATGATATGATTTGGCTTCGATAAGGTGACAGTGACCTATCCGTTGACCTATTAAGAATTTGTCAGGCCGACCTGTATAGGTGGCTGGATAAGGTGACGCTGCCGACTTATGCGTTGACCTATTATGAATTTGCCAGGCCGACCTGTATAGGTGGCTGGATAAGGTGACGCTGCTGACTTATGCGTTGACCTGTTATGAATTTGCCAGACCGACCTGTATAGGTGGCTGGATAAGGTGACGCTGCTGACTTATGCGTTGACCTGTTATGAATTTGCAAGGCTGACCCGTATGGGTGGCTTTGATATATTTTCTTGAAATTTGCAAAGTTGACATGTATAGGTAACTTTGATTCCATGTGAATGCATTTGTCGAGTTGAGCTGTATAGTTGACTTGGAACCAGACCTTAGGAAATGGTTAAGCCAAACAGCTACAGATGGGTGTCAGATAAAGGGTCCAGCTCGGTGGGCCATCTGTAGGTGTCAGTAACCCTACAGATGTGGGTTTGATAAAGGGTCCAGCTCGAAAGAACATCTGTAGTTGTTACAAGCCCTAATGAGTCGAGTTAAGCTAACTACGTGTTTATTTTGAAATTCATCTTGGAAATTCTGTAAACTGTGATTCGGTTTATTATTTGTTGTCGAGCATATGCATTCTTTTTTATTATGAATATGTATTTATTTGAATTGCTATTGAATGAGTTTCATTTTTGAATATGGAGTTTGATTGCAAGTCCAATAATCTAACTGTGGCAAATTCGCACTGAGAATTTATTCTCACCCCCACCCTTCGGGTTATTTTACAGGTTCTGGTGCGACTGATTTCGAGGAGGCACGCAAGTAGTAGGCCTTTGGTAGTATACCCTTATATGACCTAGATATATATGTTTTGTTGTATAGCTTTAGGGTAGGCCTTATGGTTAGTATCCGGACGAGATACTTTTGATGTATTATACTCGGACAACACTGTGTACTCCGATTTATATCTATAAATTCTGTTTTATATTATTTGGTTGTGAATGTTTGAATGTAAAATTGAATTGCCTTGTAAGTATACACGAAGTTGTATGCTTACGGCGGGGTACTGTCGGATCCCGTGGCCGCGGGGTGTGACAGAAGTCCTAGGATACGTCACAGGACAACTAATTGGAAGAAGTCAAATTAATTATGTGCTGTAATTTTGCTTTGACTTGAAAATTTTCAAGTTGCTAGTTATTTATTAAGTTGCTAGTTATTTATTTTGTGAGTTTGGATTGGTCATAGATATCATGTCACCAATGATATCCAATAAAATAAATATTACAATTTTTTTTGTGGTTTGGTTTTAATCAGCCGATTTTTTTATTTATATCCAAAAAATAAATAAAATTTTAAAAATATACAAATCCCGATTGAAATTCGAAAACTACCCAAACCGGTTATCCAATAACCGGAAATATCCATTCTTTCCGATCCTCCAATTCCCAGAATTTGAGAATTGGACCGATTAATGGTTAACCGGAAAGAGGGGAATTTCCGGTTGTTGGTTAATCGGTTTATGTGTCTGGTTAATGGTGCACCGGATTTGTGAATTTTGCTTTCAAGAGTCAAAGTGAATAAGTTCAGACACTATTCAAAGTTAAACATGGATTCACATTTCTAAACTTGTCTTTTAAACATAGAGAAACAAACAAAAAAAAATAAAACTCGTCTTTTCAACTACTGGCCATCCATAATTTTGTTTCAAAAAAAATAAAATATATATATATATATATGAGATGGGCTATGGTGCATTGCAATGCATAGGCCATGGTGTGCATTGGACCATAAATCACCGATTCAAAGTCCAAATGACCGATCCAAACCGTTCATCTTGTTCTCCATATTAATATGTGCTTGGAGACCAAATTTTATATTTTTTGGAATTTTTTTACTATTTATTAAGCCACTTTGAAAATCGCTGATCCAACGGTGGCTTCTGATTTTACTGTTCCAAACAGTCACCGTTGGATCAGTGATTTTCAAAGTGGCTTAATAAATAGTAAAAAAATTCCAAAAAATATAAAATTTGGTCTCCAAGCACATATTAATATGGAGAACAAGATGAACGGTTTGGATCGGTCATTTGGACTTTGAATCGGTGATTTATGGTCCAATGCACACCATGGCCTATGCATTGCAATGCACCATAGCCCATCTCTCTCTCTCTCTCTATATATATATATATATATATATATATGAAGTAGATAACTTGTATTGCACTAAGTAAAACGAGGCGTGTCCTTAGAAGTCCTAGGATACGTCACATGACAACTAATTGGAAGAAGTCAAATTAATTATGTGCTGTAATTATGCTTTGACTTGAAAATTTTCAAGTTGCTAGTTATTTATTTTGTGAGTTTGGATTGGTCATAGATATCATGTCACTAATGATATCCAATAAAATAAATATTACAGTCTTTTTTGTGGTTTGGTTTTAATCAGCCGATTTTTTTATTTATATCCAAAAAATAAATAAAATTTTAAAAATATACAAATCCCGATTGAAATTCGAAAACTACCCAAACCAGTTATCCAATAACCGGAAATATCCATTCTTTTCGATCCTCCAATTTCCAGAATTTGAGAATTGGACCGGTTAATGGTTAACCGGAAAGAGGGGAATTTCCGGTTGTTGGTTAACCGGTTTATGTGTCCGGTTAATGGTGCACCGGATTTGTGGATTTTGCTTTTTTATTAAATAAAAAAAACAAGAAATTTCTATTTTTTTTATTTTTTGTATTAAAATATTAAAAATGTTGAGTATTTCTTTGAAAATAGATGGAATACAATATAATTTGATTTACTAGAAAGACTACAACAAATAATCCGGATCAATATTTTTAAGGCCGGATTTTTCGTGGCTGTAAGAAAAATTAATATATTTCTTTATGTGTTATTGGAAAAAAATAAAAATGTTTAGATTTTGAGTTATTGATCCCGGTTCAAAAGTCACTTCTAGGTAATTCAGAAAATATTGTGATATTTCTAGTACATTTAATTTATAAAAAGTTGTATCTATTTTGATAATTCTTTTTGAAAAACAATCATTAAATAAATTAAAGTTTTTGTTTTTTTTCAAAAATAAATACAACTTTTTATAAATTAAATGTACTAGAATAATCACAATATTTTCTGGATTACCTAAAAGTGACTTTTGAACCGAGATCAATAACTCAGAATCTAAACATTTTTATTTTTTTTCCAATAACAAATAAAGAAATATATTAATTTTTCTTACAGCCGCGAAAAATTCGGCCTGAAAAATATTGATATGGATTATTTGTTGCAGTCTTTCTAGTAAATCAAATTATATTGTATTTCATCTATTTTCAAAGAAATATACTCAACATTTCTAATATTTTAATACAAAAAATAAAAAAAATTAGAAATTTCTTGTTTTTTTTTAAAAAAAAAAATCCACAAATCCGGTGCACCATTAACCGGACACATAAACCGGTTAACCAACAACTGGAAATTCCCCTCTTTCAAGTTAACCATTAACCGGTCCAATTCTCAAATTCCGGGAATTGGAGGACCGGAAAGAATAGATATTTCCGGTTATTGGATAACCGGTTTGGATAGTTTTCTTATTTCAGTCGAGATTTGGATATTTTTAAAATTTTATTTATATTTTGGATATAAATAAAAAAATCGGTTTAATCAGTATAAACATTTCTTCTAAGATTTTCGTGAGAAATTTTACCAAAATTGCTGTAATATTGAAATTATTTTGCTTTGTTATATTGCTATCTTGTTATAATATTTTTGACGGGATGCAATTTTTTGTTGCTGAATTTCAAAGCACTAATTAAGTTCTTTGAGTCACGTTATGGCCTTGGTATGGAATCAAGTGTTTTTTATTTTTTCCGTTTAAAGGAACAAGATTTGAGAATTTCATAATTCTCTTCTATTCTAAATTTATAGCGTCTATTTTCTCTAAAAATTATAACATCTCTTATATTTTTCGGAATTTGAACTTATTATTTATAATTAAACGACGGAGTTACCAACCATTTCTACTGTACATCTTTTTTTCCTTTTTTTTTTTCTACAATCCTATCTATACATATAGAGTTTTAATTAAACAGTTTGAATATGTACAGCTGTATAAGCCTTAATTATACAAAGCTTAAATATAGAATTTTCTTTTGTTGGTTATGTCTATCCAGATTACAATTCTATATTCATTACCTATTTAGTTAGACATAATTTATTATTAATCTCATGAAAGAGACTTCATTGCTACAACTTGTTGTGCGTCTTCATTACAATTTATTGCCAATTGAAATTGAACAGCTAAAAATTGGCAATTAGATTAATAGTGCTAGCTTGAATTGTAATTATATATAAAATGTCATATTCATTTTACTAAACAATCACTACAAATATTATTTCTTCATAATTAAATAATGGATAGTTCTAACGTACATTCAACTTCAATGTTTAAAAAAATTTATATCTTGAAAAATATTGTTCCGATTAAGACTGTTTAATTTTTAGAGCACTCTTTATTAAATTTGGATCAATTTAAAATTTGACTGGTCATACTCATTCATCATAAAATCATTAAAAATTTATTGTAATTTTTTAAATTTGTTTGATGAGAGAATAAACGACTTTCCGGGTACAGTAGGC
Organism: Carex rostrata; assembly: GCF_964058835.1. Lineage (NCBI taxonomy): Eukaryota > Viridiplantae > Streptophyta > Magnoliopsida > Poales > Cyperaceae > Carex > Carex rostrata. The sequence goes on from NC_135935.1 coordinate 1,429,935, forward strand.
GGGTACATGTAGACAGGTATGAGTAGGAGGGCGGGTACGAGTTTGGGGGGAAATAAATTTGAATTTAAAAAAAAAACATTTTTTTTAATTTGAATTTCTAGGTACGGGTAGGCGGGTACAAGCGGGTAGGGGGATTCGATCCGAGCGGGTTCGGGCGGGGTGTTCGATGGGTAGGCGGTCCGGTCCGAGCGGGTACTGGTTAGGCAGGTCCAGGTTATCACGGATTTTTTTTTTCAAAAAACCGGTTTGGCCTGTTTTAACCCCCATCCGGGTTACCCGTGTACTCGTTTCAAACCCGGGCACGAGTCCGATCTAGTCAGATACGGGTCACGGATGGACCGGTTCGGGTTCGACCCCCGAGGTAATTTCAATGCACTAGACTATGCTCCAGACGGGGGTAGTGGAGGGGAGGGGAAGGGAAGCAGAGTGAAAAATCCAAAAATTATCTGCTCCAGAAAAAATATTAAGAAGGGAGAGAACAGTCGGAGGGTGATTGTCTTACTCTATAGCAGCGAAAATCGTACCCTCCGAATTGGGGTGTAGCCGAAGGAAAAGAGGGCCCACCGAATCATTTTCGAATTTATCCTTTCTCCTGCCGATTTAGTTCTCTTTCGTTTTCCTTTGAAGAAGTAGCCCAGACTTTCCAAAAGCAAACGAGTAGCTCTTCCTTGGTGATCTCCGCTGATTTTTTTAAAAAATATAATTACTCTAAATTAATTCAAGGGAACAAGCCCTGCATTGTTTGATTTTCGAAAAATAGCCTCCACCGATCCTACGGATCGGTGGACCAAAAAAACACTTTCTACATCGGTCCTAGGGACCGGTGGAGCCTGTTTTGTGGCTGCCACACCAGTTACACGGAGGACCACACCAGAAGACCCCTGCACCGATCCTGTGGATCGGTGGAGCTTCAAAAATTCCTTCACCGGCCCTGTGAATCAGTGTAGGTTTAGCTTTATCATCCCGCACCCTTCTTCTTCTTTTCCCAACCTCCATTATTCTTTCTTCTTTCTTTCATTATTTCGTTTTTTTCAAATTCAGTAGAGTTGTCATATGAACAGATCGCCACCACCATTGTACTTAGCATCGTCTTCTGATTATTATTGTGAGTTTTTTTTACTCATATGTTTATATTTAGTGTTGTAAAATTGAAAAATATCTAGAGTTAATTTAGTGTTTGATTTTTGTTCAACAAAATGTCACTGCTATTGATCAATGTGTTCCAAAGCACTTTAACAGGTGTTGGTTATGACATAGGGGCTGCATTTACCTTTATCGTATCTGATTTTACCAGTTTTTCTATTATAAGACAACAAATATACGTTGGACTTGAATTGCTTCCGAGTCGAGACAAATTGACAATCAGGGTACGTATGAACACAGCACAGTCCGGATTGTACCATTTCTCACTATTTTGGATAGAAAATAAGGAAACTTGGGATGTCATTAAACAAACTGCAGCTCAAGTGGCTGGATTTAAGGTTATAGAATTGGTAGCTGAGGCGCACCAGGGTAGAAACCAAATCAGTTATGATCCGTGTCCAGATAGTTTGCCTGGAGGTAGTAACACACCGTCGGTTCAGACCGGCTTTCATCCTGACTCGAGTAGTGTACCTGTACCCACCTACACACCTCCGGTTCTGGCCAGTAATGACCCTTGTGAGCAATCAGATCAAGACACAGAATCTGATAGAAGTTCTTTTGATGATGACGATTCGGCTGAAGAATAGGACACATATATGGACGAAATGGAGGTTGAAATGAACGACCGAGAAATATTGAAGGATTGGCACAAGTCGATCCCATTCCTCAATCGAGGACTTAAGCATCCATGTTCCTCATTCCACGATGAATTGCCAATGCCATATGCAGATCGTGCATTTTTTGCGAACCCCCCCAGGTTAGATGAAAAATTTGCTGAAGGTCAAATGTTTGAATCCAAAGACAAACTAATATCAGAACTTGCTGATTTTCACCTACCAAGAAACACAGAGTTAGACGTGCCAAACAGCAACAAAACTAAGTATAGAGTTAAATGTAAATCTTCTAAATGCAAATGGAAATTGTATGCAATTGTAGTACCAACAGGTGCATGGACAATTTCTACCAACCCGTTTATTCACACATGTTTTAGAAGTGCTAAAAGGTTAGATAGTCATCAAATGACTGCTAAAGTAATTGCTGATGTTATTAAACCGGCTTTGAAAGATGATCTGGAGTTAAGTATTAAAATGGTCAAGCATCTGGTTAAAGTTCAATTTGGGACAGTAGTGTCCTCGTATAACAAGTTGTGGAGAGATAGGGAACTTGCAATTGCGGACTTGTTTGGGAGTTGGGAGAAGTCTTACGAGGTGCTGCTATCATTTTTGGGTGCCATCGAAGCGTCTAATCCAGGTACACAGTACCTACTAGAGCATGAACCATCAACCAAGTTTAATATCAATATTTCCAACCGGGTTGCATGGGCATTTGGGCCATGCATTGAAGCATGGCCTCATCTTCGACCCGTTATTAGTGTTGATGCCGGGTTTTTATCCGGAAGATACAAGGGTAAACTTTTTATGGCTTGTGCTTACGATGCAGAGCAACAACTCTTGCCACTTGCATTTGCAATTTGTGAAAAATAGTTTATAGAAAATTGGGGTTCGTTTATGAATTGGTTGCATACCAATGTTGTTGGGCCAGGAAAAATATGTGTTATTTCGGACTAGCACCTTGGTATACGAGGGGGTGTTTGAGGCTCCTAATCTGGGATGGTGTGAGGAAAAAGGTGAAGCTGTCCACCGATTGTGCTCACAGTATATTTATGAAAATATTTGGAAAAAAATACCCTAAAAAGTGGATCAAAACGGTATTCAAGAAATATGTTGCGAAGAAAAAATCTTGAGATTTGAATAGGGGATGGATATGATTAAGCAAAGAGATGCAGCCGTACATGACTACATTATGAAATTTGGTAAACGGCTCTGCAACTCTGATGAGCCTTTGGCTCTGCATAAGTGGACACAAGTGCATGATGGATTCCTCAATCGATGTGGTATAATGACAAGTAATGGCTTTGAGGTACTAAACAGTGTATTTAGGATTGCCGGGCAACTACCTGTGTGTGCAATTGTTGATAAGACCTTCTACAAGTGCGTCGACTGATTTGTAAATAAGCGAGAGGCTGCGATTGGATGGGAGACAACGGGATTGGATTTTTCGTTGAACATTACACTGCTTTTACATCGTTGTAATGAGAAAGCAAGGAGACAATATAAGACCGATGTATTATGACCATAACAACTATGAGGTTATTGATACAAATGGACTTCTCGAGACAGTAAGTCAATAATTCGATAAATCTAATTATTTATTTTCACGTAATACATTTGATGTAAAATATTATTTTTAAATTGAAGGGTATTCGGGGCGAAGTAAAGTACGATGTTACCTTCCCTCCAGAAGGTATGCCTACATGTGTGTGTCGGAGATCTCAATTAACAGGAATCCCATGTAACCATGTTATTGCAGTTTGCTTCTTGAGGAGGCTAAATCCAAACGACTATGTTAGCCCATATTACAGCTTACAAAATTATATAAAAACTTGATCTGGTCATTTCAATGGATTTGGAAATAAACGGGATTGACCATTGTGGGATGGGCCATAAGGCCAGATCCGGATAAAGTAAATAAGGGTAGGAGAAAACACAAGCGAAGAATAATGACTATGGACAAAATGGAGGCCCCTGCCACGAGGCGAAATGCTCGACAACATAATCAAGGGTCAACTACAGCAAGACATTCAGGTATAATAATTTAAAAATTCAAAAGACAATTCGTTTGCATAATTACCATTTTATTTGAACTAAGTTGTACTCATTTTGTAACAGGTGCATCGACTCGATAAACTCGTAGAATTTAGAAATTTCTAAGTTTACAAATTATATTTTATCATGTTATGACATGCATTAATGTATCTTATTTAGACATTTTTATTGTATTCTAAAAATTTATGTTGACATTTTATTGTATTTTTAGGGATGTATCTTGTTTAGATATTTTATTGTATCATGTTATGACATGTATTTTTAGGGATGTATCTTATTAACTTGATTATTGTTGTGTTATTAATCAAGAAGTTATGTTTCAGTGGTACATACATGAATTTCAAATATGATTCAAACAAGCATAATTTAAACAACACATTTAGTCATGCTACAAACATTCAAATAAGCATAATTTAAAGGATAATTAAAGTTAGTCTAATTAAAGTTACAATAGTCCATTTAACATGATTTAAAGCCAATCTAACATTAACCTTATATTAATGGATCCAATCTAATTACTCTTCAGGTACCTCTGTAAAAGAAATTTAAAAGGTATCATGCATTGATCAATAAATAATGGATCCAATCAAAAAATTAAAAGGTATCATGCTTAATAGAGGCACTTACTCAGTCGAAACATGTTAATTCCTTCGTCGGCGCACACACGGTGGTCCAAGGGCTCCAGTCCCGGGAGTGTATGGCATTGTAGGATGCCTTATACGGTCTCCAATAGGTTGATCCCAGTAGGATGGAGCATAATCTGCTGTAAGATTTCTCGAATCTGCAGTGGATGGAGCATAAACTGTAAGAAGTGAATCTGAAGTGGATGGTCTCATCATACTAAAGCCTCCCGCTAGTTCATCGATCATGAACTGAGAAATCTGTCCATGCTGTGTGTCGTTCATGAAGTTGTCCCACGTCAGGGGAGGCTCTGAAGTTGAAGGACGATGATAATCCTGATCAGAGATATCATCATTCAAATTAATCAAGTCCAAGTCCATAGGGATCCCAGCACTGTCGAGTATGCCTCGGAAGATGTGAATCTGATCAATATCCTCCATAATGGCACGGGCATTCTCGAGCATCAGCTTGCCATATGCCATTTGTCCCGGGGTCTTCACCATATCTATTGCCTGGATAGTGAATTGCATCTCTCGAGAAATCTGCATAACACATTTCGAACTGTGACATATTGCACATTAATATTGAAAAATCTAATTTGATTGAAAAAAATAAATAATGTACGAACCACATGAGAATGCCTATGACCATGAGGAACGTATGCCATTGTTACAACATCTCCTGTCCGCGGGGGAGGCTGACGTCGTACAGCTTCCGGATTGTTATCTAATAGATACACTGATCTCATACCACAAGCGTTGAACCAATGCATGTACATATGATGCCTCCCCATGTCATATGGTCTCCACTCTCTAATTAGTATTGCAGGCTTCTCGATGAACTCACTATGAGTAATCTTCCAACAACCATCCCTTGTTGAATTGCCATCGTGATACCACGTCTCTCGTAAATAACTGATCTCATCCCATGGTGTAGGAGGAGGAGGCGGGATCTCTTAGTACTTACCAAACTGGCGCATGACCCTATCCGCATGCTAATACTCTACCATCTAAAAATGGATCACGTAACCGCAGCTCATCCAATACCTCTTTTGTCGTCGGACATGTCGAGGTAACTGATCATAGTAATCAATGTATGGTTGCCAATTAACTATCTCATCAGCTAGTCTGTCGAAGCTATCTCTATACGTGGCTGTACCACCTGTCAAAAACATATAAATTTTAAAAAATAATTATAAATCTATCAAATTTATCTCGAATTATAAATCTTTTTACCTAAGTGAGGGTTGTGTGACCACAAATGAAAAGTAGTCCACTTCACACCGAAAGCATTCCTCGTATCCTCATCGGCACCACCGAAGGGAGGTGGCTCGTCCCGGGGAATAGGCCGACCAATAGTAAATCGAGTCCATGACCAAATCTGTAACAATAACATCGGACCCGCTATCGTGTCTACTCCCGCATGGCAAGCACGCGACAACTCTCGATAGAGATGTGCGAGTACAACACCTCCCCAATTGTATTCTCGTGGAGTCTCTAGATCATTGATGAATTGTAAGTACATCGCAGGGACTCCATCCACACTATAATCTGGAAACATAACCGACCCGAATAAATCCATACAAAAACCTCGGGTGTACTGTGCAACTGTCTCATCATTGTGCCAAGCTTCTAAGGGTAAACTAAATTTGGCCCGTAACCATCTCAGTCTAAGCGTATAAGCAGAGACGGACAATCGTTCTTTTGATGTGTTAGGATGATAAATCCTATATTTATATGGCATTGTCTGATAGAGGTTATCGTAAAAAAGAGCCGGATTAGCCCCTAGATCATACTTTAAGTATGAGTTCCAATCAGTATCGCTGGTGCCAGTAATCGGGTCACTTGCAAATTAAAAGAATTATACAATCAACAATTCACCTTTAATAAATAGTTAATTAAATTAACCGATAAACAACTTTAATTAGTTAATTACCCTTAATCGGTAAGCCCCGTAGATATGCAACATCTTTCAACGTCACTGTCATCTCACCGACAGGTAGATGAAATGTATTGGTCTCCGGCCTCCACCTCTCAACCAGAGCACTAATCAAATGCGGATCAATCTTGCAATCATTAAGGCGAGGAATTTGATACAACCCTAACCTCTTCAGAGCATTGTCCATCCGACTGTTGTAATCAATACTAGTGTGATGTAATTTACCTGCAATGAAGCGGTGGGCTGCCAAAAAGAATTAAAACATTATAAACCCTTATCAACCCTTCAAATATTTCATATAATATTTATTTGTAACAAATAATTAATAAATATAATCAAAATTACCACATCATGAACTTCCCATGCCCTGTGGTTCCGTGGTGCTAATTTCAACAACTCCGGATAATCCGGATTATCCATTGACTCTGTTAGAAAATTTGATAAATAAATATTTTTGCAACTGTTGAGAGCCATCACACATAATTATAAACAAACATTTTTTCAAGCATATGGCTACAATAATCAAAATTTATGTAAACAACATATCATCTAATTTTGATTTTAATAATAAACTTCATGAATACTTAATTACACAAATTTATACTACATATTACTAATTTTACACATTTATAATTTTATCTAATTTTAAACTTCATGAGAGTCATCACACATTTATCTAATTTTACATAAATTATAATACATATTACTAAAAAGTTACATTATACTACATGAACACTTAATTACACAAATTTATAATACATACACTAAATTACACTAAATTAACATCAAATAAACTCTAAATTAACACTACATTATACTAAATTAACAACAAATCAACTCTAAATTAATACTACAATACCAATAAATTACTAAATATACTCCAAATCAACACTAGATTACACCAAATACTAATTTAACACTACATTTGACAAAAACAATCTAAATTTACTAAACAAACTAAATTAAATTAGCTATTCAATTTAATTCGGTTAAAATAAAAAATTATACCAAGAGAAATATTTACCTTGTCAAAATTGTAGATCTGAAGAGTTTCTAAATCTCTTAGACGATCTAGAAATTTTAGAACAATTGGATGGAGAAATGATATATATATTGAGAGGATAAAAGAAAAAGATGAAAAAAAAAATTTATGGTTCAGTTTTTGAAGGAAGAACAACAATGGAGGAAAGGGAGAGACACCCGCGTCGGGCGAAATTTACATATGGACTCTACACCGGTCCTAGGGACCGGTGGAGGTGTAAAAAAGATCTTCTGTGGCGAGGGAATGGTGTGGTAGAAAACAGGCCCCACTGGTCCCTAGGACCGGTGTAGAAAGTTTTTTTTTTGCTCCACCGATCCTAGGACCCTTGAATTAATTTAAAATATTTCTATTTAAAAAAAAAAAAAATTCGATCTCCACTAGTGGTGGTGCTCTTCTCCCTCTAGGTCAAACTGTCTCTATTGGTGATGCTTTCACTTTTGGCTAAGTCTCTCTATCTTTCTGAATTATTATTTTTGATTGAAAATTGTATTTGAACCGGAACAAAATAATTATTTGGTCAAGCAGTATTGTATTTCCAAGATAATTATTTATTTATTTATTTCTCACATAACACATGCGAAAATTTTGATTAAATGAAGGAAAAAATAAATTCTCGCTATTATATAATGGGTGATAGTTTAATTTGGTTCATGTGCAGCACTATCATTAATGTTTAATAAAGCTGCATTATCATCATATAATTTCTCAAGTGCTAATGTTATTACTCTCCTTTAGGTACTACTAATGTTTATAAACATCATCAAATGTATTGGGTCTATTTGGTACATGTATTTGGTAACACTGACACGATGTTGAATTTTGATTTATTAACGAGCCCCCACCCCCCCCCCCACTTCCATCACTTTCTATTTACTCCAGGATAGTGTTGGTAAAAACCCATGGGGGCTCAATCCGGACCGGTCTGCCCGTGCCCATGTCCGTGCCACGGGTATTAAACGGGCTAGACTTTTTTGGAAAAAAAACCCGTGAGAACCCGAACCCCCATACCCTTGAACCCATACCTGTGAGTTCGTGCCCGTGAACCTGTGTACCCGTGCCCATGTCCTCAACCGTATACCCGTGTACCCGTGCCCTTGACCCGTACCCATTTACCCATACCGGTTTTTTTTTTTTTCAAATTTCAAATCTCCTTCTCCCAAATTTCATTCCCCCCAAATTTCAATTTTAATATTATGTCAATTATTAGTTGACTAATTAAAATATCAATTTCTACCAATTTCAAAATATAGGAAAAAAATTATATGGAATAAGTTAAAGACTTATAAATTGAAATTGAAATTGTGACATGTATAAATTTTAATTATTTGTGACATGTATAAATTGAAATTGAATTTATAGATGTAATAAGTATTTGTGAAAATATTTAGTTCAAAAATTATTGAGTTCAAAAACAAATATAATTACTTATATTTCAAATGGAGAGTGAACAAATAAATCCGAATTTTTATACGTTATAAAAATAGGTTATAACCTATTTTTAACAAATATAATTAATTATATTAAATAAATATAATTAATTATATTTGTTAAACAAATATAATTACCATGTCAAATGAATTTTAATAAGTATGAATTTGGATTTATAATTTATTGGTTTTCAAAGAAAAAAAAACAGAAAAAAATAGAAAAAAAGAAAAAAAAACCGGGCACGGACCGGACCAGACCGCCCTGCCCTCGAACCCGTGACGGGCACGGGTATTAAACGGGCAGGGCGTGATTTTTGAAAAAAAAAACCCGTGCGCCCGTGCCCATTGTACCCTTGTGCCTGTGATGTCCGTGCCCGTGTATATCCGTGTCCGTGCCCGGACCGTTTGCAAAACACTACTCCATGATGACCTAAACGAGATCTATTTTTTTATTTTTCTATTGTTCTATACCTATACCAAGTTAACCGAGTTTTCTAAAAATACCCAAAGTTATTAATATTTAATTATAAATAATCAAAAGTTTGAAAAAATTATATTTTTACTCAAACCGTAAGGAAATTTTACGGTTTGAATTAAAAATTCAAACCGTAAGATTTCCTTACGGTTTGGATTTTTTTTTTTTTTTTTTTTTTTTTGAAAACAGAAATTTTTTTTTGTATTAAAATATTAGAAATATTGAATATATTTCTTTGAAAATAGATAGAATACAATATAATTTGATTTATTAGAAAGACTGCAACAAATAACCCGGATCAATATTTTTCAGATCGGATTTTTCGCGGCTGTAAGAAATATTAATATATTTCTTTATGTGTTATTGGAAAAAAATAAAAATAATTAGATTATGAGTTATTGATCCCGGTTCAAAAGTCACTTCTAGGTAATCCAGAAAATATTGTGACCTTTCTAATACATTTAATTTATAAAAAGTTATATCTATTTTGAGAATTCTTTTTGAAAAACAATAATTAAATAAATTAAAGTTTTTGACTTTTTTCAAAAATAGATACAACTTTTTATAAATTAAATGTACTAGAAGGATCACAATATTTTCTGAATTACCTAGAAGTGACTTTTGAACCGGGATCAATAACTCAGAATCTAATTATTTTTATTTTTTTCCAATAACACATAAAGAAATATATTAATTTTTCTTACAGCCGCGAAAAATCCGATCTGAAAAATATTGATCTGGGTTATTTGTTGCAGTCTTTCTAATAAATCAAATTATATTGTATTCTATCTATTTTCAAAGAAATATATTCAATATTTCTAATATTTTAATACAAAAAAAATTTTCTGTTTTCAAAAAAAAAAAGCAAAAAAAAAAAAAAAAATTCCAAACCGTAAAATTTCCTTACGGTTTGGGTAAAAATATAATTTTTTCAAACTTCTGATTATTTATAATTAAATATTAATAACTTTGAGTATTTTTAAAAAACTCAGCCAAATTAAAGTCAGATCCGTTGAAATTTCAAAGAGAATTTCAAGAACCCTGCAATCCTCCTCTCTTCTTTCTCTTTCATTCTGATGAGAGATAAAGAAGTGAGAGGAGAGAAATAAGGAGAGGAAGATTGCAGGGTCCGGAAATTTCCTTTGAAATTTCAGCAGATTCGGGTCCATAACTCTGATGAGAGAGAAAGAAGTGAGAGGAGAGAGATAAGGAGAGAGGAGGATTGCAGGGTCCGGAAATTTTCTTTGAAATTTCAGCAGATTCGGGTCCATACGGACCATACCAAGTTACCAACTTGTATGCACAGTAGCACAAATATCTCTCTCCTACCCACTCGAAAAAGAACTGTCTTTTATTTTATTTTCAAACCTCAGCAGCCGCTGGCAAGCTTTCTCGAGAGAGACAGAGAGACAAAGAAGGGATTTCGAAGAGGGACAGAGAGAGATGCTATGCACTCCATTGAGGAAGGGCTTGGGAATAATACTTATCCTAAGCCTCGCAATCTTGTATAATGCGGGAAAAGCATCTGCTCAAGCGACGACAGACCCAATTGAAGGTATGTATCTCCAGATTCATAGAAGTTAATTGCTATTTCAAGGTGAAATCATATATACAGTCAATTTTGAACTCTTGCAGCATCACGAAATAAAATTGTTTGTACTTGTATATTTCATAAGAGGTTTTGGGGCCAGGTTATGTGATATGGCAGCTCTTCTATTTCAACGTTTTATAGGGGCATATATAAAAGCATTCGCTCTTTTTCCTTCCTGTAATTTTATCATTGGAATGAACTTATCGAGTTTTTTTATTCCTTCCTCTGCTGTACATCTAAGATTATATACTTTGTAAATTTAATCAGACATACAAATCAACATTTTTTTAGCAAAAATGTAACTAAATATGTAAGTACATATTTGTCGAATTGCAAATCTAAGTAAGATACTCAAAGTTGCCAACGTTTTAAAAGTTATTCTAGCACTTTTAAGAAAAAATATTTTGTTTTCCAAATCATATTTATCACCTGAATTTAATTCGATGATCTCATCATGTTCTACATAAGTTAGAATTAACAATTTCTCATTTTTTTTTTTCAATTGGAGGCACAGTGCTTTCGTATGGTTTTGATATTATCTTTCCATTTACCCTTCTGTAATTTTCCATATTATCTTAGAATGCTGGGTTAGTCGGTTCTTTTTTGTTTGTCCTGTATTAATTAATTGAACACATGTTGCAACTGGCAACAAAGAGTCAAGGGACTAAATAAAAGACATTAGGTGACAAAAGCCAGGCCATCTCATATGCAGAAAGTTCAGATTCTCTGGTACATTTCTTTGTAATAGACTATTTCAGAGTTTTTTATATGGGGTGCTTATAATGTTCCCAGTGTTGCTAAAATAAGTATAGAAAAATTTGAGTTTATGACCCGGATCTGTGTAGAGGCAGATTTAGTATTTTCGCTTAGCTAATCAGAGACTAGATAAAAATAATGTTCTAACTTGTAATTTTCAATGCTCTAACTTTAAATTTACAATACTTTAATTTATAATTTTCAATACTTTGACTTTAAATTTTCAATACTTTGACTTTAAATTTTCAATTTTTAATTTTTAATTCTAATTATCAATCATAATTCAAGAAATTTATTCTAATTTTAACCCTAAATTAAATCCTAAATACAAATTAGGATTCCATAGGGAGGCTGACAAATAAAATTCAAGGGAGGTAAAGTTGGTCCGGATCTATAGATCACTATAAAATTTCAAAATCTGAGGAGGGCTTGTATTGGGTCCACCCCTGAATTTGTGAGCTTACTACAAAATTTTGTGGAGATAGAGATGATAAGCATCCATGAAAAATCGGCCAACATTCAGGAATGAAATTAGAAAATTTAGATCGGGAGGCTTTAATGTAAAATACATAATATGTGTAAATGCATAATATATATATATATATATATAGAGGTAGGCTAATATACAATCGATTGTTCCTAGCCTCCCGTGTAACCAAGTCATTTTTCAATTTTTAAAGTCCAAATGATCGATCCAAACCGTTAGATGTGATCTCCATATTAAAATGTGCTAGGAGACCAAATTTTACATTTTTTAGAATTTTTTTACTATTTATTAAGCCACTTTGAAAATCGCTGATCCAACGGTAGCTTCTGATTTTACTGTTTGGTTAAGCCACCGTTGGATCAGCGATTTTCAAAGTGGCTTAATAAATAGTAAAAAAATTCTAAAAAATGTAAAATTTGGTCTCCTAGCACATTTTAATATGGATATCACATCTAACGGTTTGGATCGATCATTTGGACTTTAAAAATCATAAAACGACTTGGTTGCACGGGATGCTAGGAACAATCGATTGTATATTAGCCTACCTCTATATATATATATATATAGAGGTAGGCTAATATACAATCAATTGTTCCTAGCCTCCCGTGCAACCAAGTCGTTATTCAATTTTTAAAGTCCAAATGATCGATCCAAACCGTTAGATGTGATCTCCATATTAAAATGTGTTAGGATACCAAATTTTACATTTTTTGGAATTTTTTTACTATTTATTAAGCCACTTTGAAAATCGCTGATCCAACGGCAGCTTCTGATTTTACTGTTTGGTTAAGCCACCGTTGGATCAGCGATTTTCAAAGTAGCTTAATAAATAGTAAAAAAATTCCAAAAAATATAAAATTTGGTCTCCTGGCACATTTTAATATGAAGATCACATCTAACGGTTTGGATCGATCATTTGGACTTTAAAAATCAGAAAACGACTTGGTTGCACGGGAGGCTAGGAACAATCGATTGTATATTAGCCTACCTCTATATATATATATAGAGAGAGAGACAGAGAGAGAGAGAGAGATTGGCTAATATCAAAACGTTTGTTCCTGGACTCAGGAACAAACGGTTCGGTTCTCCGATTTGCAAAGTCCAAATGACCGATCCGAACCGTTAGATGTTTAATCCATATTGAAATGTGCTTGGAGACCAAATTTTACATTTTTTGGAATTTTTTTGCTATTTATTAAGATGGTTTGAAATCACTGTTTTCCAGTGGTGCAGAATTTTAATAAAAACAGCGATTTTCAAACCATCTTAATAAATAGCAAAAAAATTCCAAAAAATATAAAATTTGGTCTCCAAGCACATTTCAATATGGATTAAACATCTAACGGTTCGGATCGGTCATTTGGACTTTGCAAATCGGAAAATGACTTGGTTGCACGGGAGGGGTTGGTGCAAACGTTTTGATATTAGCCTATCTCTCTCTCTCTATATATATATATTTAGATGAAAATGCATAATATATTGTTATTAGAATTTGAGCTCAAGTTTTTACAATCATAAAGTAGAATTCTAATCTTAGATTACAAGCATACATTTAAAGAGGCTAAACTATATAAAAACTTAAAACATAAAAGGAAATTTCAATTAATTTTTTTTACGGATGATATTTTTTTTAATTATAGAAGTAGTTAAACACCTCTGCATTATCTTAAGGTATGTTTGTGTTAGCATCGATCTATCTAGTTTCCATCAATAAGAGGAACTGAGGGGTTCCTGATGTAGACAATTAGAAATGAAATTGAAATTTAAAAAAAAATATATAAAATAAAAGTTAGAATTTTTGTAATTGCATGATATGATGTATGTAATATATTAGTTGAACTAAAAAAAAAATTAAGATCATCTATTTCAAGTCAAATATTTTAGATGCTATTGACATTTGAGCGATTTGATCAATGACCAAGTACCAACCATTGTTTTAAGGACTTTTATATTCTGTAGATGATCACACATAAGGCAAGGTTAGTTTGAGCCACAGAAGATTCAGAATCCCTGAAATAAATAACAACAAATAATTTGTCGTTTTCTGGCCAACTTTTATAAAAACCGCCAAGTCAATCTGCCAATGCATTGGTTCAACCAAATTGGTTGTTTGGTGGGCCTTTCCAACTTGGAGAGGAACTGACCGAGGGGTATTATAACTTTATTTATTTATTTTTCAAAATACACAACTGTACGAACGCTCCTAAATCAAGATTCCTCAATAATAAATAAATTTCACCAAATTAATAAAGGTTGGGATGGCCGCCTAGCCCGCATAGGTAATGAACTTCCCGCATAGTCCCTGTCTTGTCCATAAATTGTGCAAAAAACCTAACATCTTAAAAATTACAAACGGATCCCACGACAATTGACAAAATGCGGATCAATAATTAAAACTTGAAATCATTAGTTTCTAACCACTAACAAAGAGACTGAGCCTAATGCGATAGCTACGTAAACATTATAAATTAAGTACCATCCATCATTTCTAAAAAAAAAAAGATTTTATGAGGTTAGACCAATCTCTCATTATTCACATAATAAGTTTTTCAATTTTCTTTTAAATTCTATGTATGCATTAATTAGGATTGATAAATGGGTGGATGAAATGTACATAGCATATTTTCTTGTCTCTTTTTTATAACCTCTAACCCTAATATTACATTGCTGAGGCCTTGTCCAAAGGCAAATTGCATTTTAATAGACTATTAATTGGAATGTATTTGTTAATTCTATCAAAATTTTATATACCATGGACAAAACTAGAAAATTTAGATTGGAGTTTCACAATGTGTGGTTACTGAGATTTGAACAAGTCTTCACAACCACTAAGTTACAAGATCACATTTAGCATTTTATGAGGAGACTATATGAAACTTATAAAAAAATTAATTAAATTTTAATATACATGATTAAAATTAAAAAAAAAAAGTAAGCATATCTGGCTTGACTGTAGATCCATCCAGTAGCCTTAGATGTTTGATTAATGTTAGGGATCCAGAGAAACTTTCTCCAACAATGGAGGGACTTTGCTGCACTTGCCAGAACATGTGATTTCTTACAAGTTACAAAAACAACTTGACATAGAAGAACATTTCTGCAAAATTTTCTTTTAGCATTAAATCTAGAATTTTGGATGTGATAAGACTTGTATTTTTCTTACGAAAAGAGGAACAAAATGATCAACTGGTAGGTCTTTATTTGGACTATGATAAATAAACAATGTTCAGTTTGTTTTTTTTTTTTAAATTGCAGATCATTGGAAAGCCATGACAATTACCAATGGACAACACATTATCATAAATAAAAGTTAAATAGTAAACATAGTTCAAACATTATATTACATAAATGAAGGAAAAAATAAACAAACATTCTAAATAAAACTACATGATGAATTAAAAACAAAACAAAACAATCAAGCAATGCAATCAATTTCTTGTTTCCAGTTCTGTTTTCCTTCAACAAAACTACTCTGGTTCCAACCCCACTTCTGAAAATGAACTCTATGCCTCGTATCTCCTAAAATGTTATGCATTGTCATTGAGAAATTTCAATTTCGCTCCATTTCCAAACAAAATAGGCCATCTGTTGAGTTAGAGAGATGTCGAAGAGAGCCATAATAAGCTGTTATTAAGTGATCATAATGTGAACTCAATTTTTTTTATGCAAAAACTAATAATTAAAAAGAGGAGGGATCCAATTACACTCTTTTTTGGTGACACCGAATTACACTCTCCATTTTCAAAGTTTTCAAATTCCAAACAGTCGATCCAAACCGTTCAACATAATGGATATGTTAAAATGTGATTCCATATCAAATTTTACATTTTTTGGAATTTTTTTACTTTTTATTAAGTATTTAACAAAATCGCTATATTCAGATTTCAGACCATTGAATTTTTGTACCCATCTAATAAATAGTAAAAAAATTCAGAAAAATGTAAAATTTGATCTGCAAGCACATTTTAACATATCCATCATATTGAACGGTTTGGATCAACTGTTTGGACTTTGTAAATATAGGGTGCAATCTAGTGTCACCAAAAAAGGGTGTAATTGGATCCCTCCTCAATTAAAAAATAATATTTCGGATGATATATTCCTATCGTGGATCCTTATTTCTATGCTTGTTTGATCCACACACATTGAAAATTATATAATTGCATCTTAGATCACAAACATAATTGGTCTTATCTAGTAGCCAAATTGTACCATTTATTCATAGAGTGGGGTTAAAATGCCCCATGGCTTTTGTGCATCAACCATGCTCCGTATCCTTATTTCTGTTTACAATGTCCAAATAGCCGATCTGAACCGTTCAACATGATATCCATATTAAAATGTACTTGGAGACCAAATTTTAATATGTGGCCCAAAATCTTCTGATTTTGTACCTATCTAAAAGAACAGTAAAGAAGTTTCAAAAAAATATAAAATTTGGTATCCAAGCACATTTTAATATAAAGATATTGTTGAACGCTTGGTGTCAAATATTTGTACTTTGAAAATAGAGATAAGAACATAGGTTATGAGGGGGGCACGAAAACAATGGGGCATTTTAATTCTACTCTTATGCATGTCTAATTATCTATTTACTCCTCTTGATGCAGTGACTGCACTAAATACTATACTGGCAAGGTGGGGGAAGAAGGCACCAGCATCAACATGGAACATAAGTGGTGAACCATGTAGCGGGTGGGCGATTGATGACAGTAAAGACCTGGACAATAATCAAGAATTCAACCCAGGCATCAAATGTGATTGTACCTACAACTCCAGCAAAACCTGTCATATTACCAAGTTGTAAGTCCATCTGACAACTTTATAGTGGGATTTTGGTATGTTCCGATATAAATTTAGCACCCGTATAACATTCCATCTAAATTTTTTTTTTTGCATGATACTCTCTAAACTTAGGCATATAATATTTATGTACCCATTTTTTGAGAAACATTGATGTACACATTGAAAAAAAAAAAAAAAAAAAACCCATAAGGATACAAAATTTGCTTGACCTTGCTACCTTTTTTTTTTTTTTCTCTTTGGTTGTTCTATTTCAGTCTTGTGTATATTCTGTGTTGCTATGTTGGCCAATTTTCGGTCTATTAACCCGACAAAATAAAATCCCAAGATGTGCCATTTGCAAAACAAATAATTTCACTTCACCATAGAAGATTTTTATTATTCTACTGGAAAAACTTCTCTGGGATGTTTCAATATCTCCAGCTATACATTGAAGAGGCTGCTCAGAAATTTAAATTTGGTGGCTGCAAGAATGACAGTACTTGTGTCATTAGTATTTAATCTATTTGTTTTGGCTCTTTGAATTATAACAGGAGAGTGTATGCATTGGAAGTGGTAGGCACTCTTCCAGATGAGCTCCAGAATCTCACATATCTCAATTATTTGTAAGAAGATTGCTAAAAAGTCTTGTATTCTTTTGTTTTTCTCACACTTTTTTCCTTTTTAATTTTGCTTTCAGAATGTAATTTTAGAACTCAAGATGTTCCGTATTACCCCTTTTTGTAAAATTGTCCTTTTAACTTGTTTCAGTAAAGTGGATCAGAATTACTTAACGGGTCCTGTGCCCGCTTTCATTGGGAACCTGAGTCGACTGCAAGTCCTGTAAGAGCTATTTTCTATCGAGAATAAAAGTTGCTTTGTTATATGGAATATATTTGTTTGTTATGCATATACTTGCTTCGCTAATGCTATCGATACCTTTTTTATATTCAAAATAATTAGCTCTTTTGGTATCAATGCATTGTCGGGTCCAATTCCAAAGGAGTTGGCCAATCTTCAAAACCTCAATATCCTGTAAGGCTTTTCTTTCCCCAATTAAATAATAAGCTAAACATTAATGAAAATATCTATTGCCATAATAGTACAATAGGTTATATATGAGCACTCATTATTCAGGACTGACCCGTTGACTGTGAAAAATTACCAAAATCAATTGTTTCATTCATTAAAAAAATATAATTATTTCAGGGGGATGGGTACTAACAATTTTAGCGGTTCAATACCTGACGAATTTGGGAACATGACTAGCCTTCAGCAATGGTAAGGTGTCAATTTTATTGAAGGAATAAATAGAACTGGGGCAGGCTGATAATACTGTAATCAAGCATCTCTTGATGTTTCAATTCTTCAGGTACATGGATAGTTCAGGTCTCACGGGTGAACTTCCAGAAACACTCTCCAAGCTCACAAACATGCAAATCTTGTAACATCTCTATCCTTCTTGCTTATCACTTCTCTTATTGATTGATTTTATCATATCTGAGAACATTTAATGATTATCAGGTGGGCAAGTGACAATGCTTTCACTGGAAAAATACCAGATTATATTGGTACTAGCTGGACAAGTATGACAGAATTGTAAGTTTCTATTAAGCATACCATCTATACCTTTACATGCGTGTAAATGCCTGATGCTCTGGTGTGTATGTTCATGCATGGGTATAATGAACTGCCACAATTTTTATCTTTGCTTTAGTATAATTTTTCCTGAGATAAATATGGGAATTAAGCACCCCAACTTTAAATATTAGCAAGAGATTCTCCGAGTTACACACCTGTGACCTCCCGTATGGAGGGCATTGTCTTAGCCACCATACCATAGTAGTCTGGTTCTCTCTTTGCTTTAGTATAATCATGTGCAAAGGAATTTAATCTTGCAACATCTTATTGGAAAGTAGTTACAATATTCTGTTAAATTTTCCACTTTGGTATATTTATACTGCTTGGTGTGAACATTTTTCTAACACAAAAATATGACTTCCAGGAGATTTCAAGGAAACTCTTTCCAAGGCCCAATTCCTGCAAATCTTGCCAACCTTGTGAAATTAACCAGCCTGTAAGTCATAAAATCATTTCCTCAATAATAGTTGTGCATAAGAGTTACCTCAGAAAAAGATGTTGTGACTTGTGATCCATAAATAATGCTCAATATTGAAAGCCAATACATGACTTTATGTGCTCTTTGGAGGCTCACAAAAGGGTGATAATAGTATATCTCTGAATACAAACAATTATGCTATTTTAAAAAAAAAAAGTTTAATACGGCAGGAGGTCTTTATTTATAACAGCAAAGAGAGTGATCTCAGCAATTTTATTCGGATATGTCTTTTGTCCAATCTCGGGGAACAAGTCGCATGAAGTGGGTAAGAGCGAACCCTAGATCGACTTTGTAGACCTTAATAATGCTAGTTAAGCCCAGAGCTTTATGTCCCATAGGCAAAGAGTTAGGCTGAGCCCTATCAAGTACCATACAAAATTTCTTGATGTCAAAGAAAAAGGTGAGCTCAAATTCTTAGTGTTGAAATCCTCTCCTACACTGCACAAGTTGAAGTGGAGGACAGTCCTGAGTTTCACTTGACCTCCATTAAAATTCACTCCCTATAAATCGGATGACCATGGATCAGCTTGGTGCAACACTCTAGATGATAAACACCCTATTCTTGTGCTTAAAAAGCTACATTATGTGTTTTTCTGAGTATACTTGCAATTATAAATGCATGTTTTGATGGCAAATGGATTTTTTTTGACAAGAGTGAGGATACCCACCTGTTTCATGGAACGCTATCCTCTGCGGAGTTTTTCCGTGCGGAGCTTTTAATCTGGTCCGTTCGTTTTGGATCGGACGGACTGGATTAAGGATTCACCAAATTTTGAGTTTTTTTAAAATTCGGGCAAGATCTGATCTTGTCCGTCCGATTCGAAACAAACGGACCAGATTAAAGGCTCCGCACGGAAAAACTCCGCAGAGGATACTTTCCCCTGTTTCATTACGAAACAATAATAGTTTAGTTACAAAATCCGGCAATAAGATGCCTCATGCAAGCAATAAAAGAGAGTTCACAACTCCATCATCTAATAAAATATAAAACCTAATATCAGCTAGCTAAACAGCATGTAACATAGTAGTAGTAGAAGACACCTAAAGTTATTACAACACAGTATTGCTATCGATATGACTACTATCTAGTGCATCATCAGAAGGAGAACTAGAGAGGAGAGCTAGATGTAGAAGAGTCAGAGGGAGAAACCGTAGATGAAGGAAGCAGCCCAGCAGCCCTATCAATCCTAAATTATAAAAATGATTATTCCAGGGCTAAAAAGGGGGTGTACAAAGTTACTTGCATCAATCCATGAATAAAACACACATAATTGAGGAAGCAAACAATTGCATTACTTTGCTAATTTTTAACCTATTCAGTTCTCTTATTTTTCTTTTCTATGTAGACGGATTGGTGACATAATAAATGGTAGTAGCTCTACACTGGACTTTGTTAAGAACATGTCATCTTTGAGCACTCTGTATGTTCTATATTTCAGAGGAACTTGCATTTAATGCCCTTATTATCCTTTTTGTTGACATAAAGCTCCTTGCGTGAGTTAGCTTTTCAATGGTATATCAGAGCAAGGAGCTTATTGATCACAAGATAGGTCTAGAAATAACTCAAGTGTTAATTGTTTTTCATGTAGAATCTTGAGGAATTGTAAGATATCCGATTCCCTCCCTATCGACTTCTCACAGTTTGGAAGTTTACAGAAACTGTATGAATCTTTTTTTTTAAGAATTTTATCAATATTCTTAAATAGAGGGCATTTTTAATTTTTCCACGGTGGTTCTGCTAATTCCAATTTCTTGTTACGTGCTTGTAGAGATTTGAGTTTCAACAATATATCAGGCCAGTTGCCTCAGTCTCTTTTTAGTTTAAGCACCCTCAACTACTTGTAAGAAATCCCTTTTGTCCTCTTAAATGTTTGCACAGTCTTAATTTTTTTTTTTTTAAAAGGCTTCTGGAGTGTTCTTATTTTGTTAGTTATTTGCTTGACAGATTTCTAGGGAACAATAGCCTCACAGGAAGCTTGCCATCTGGAAAAAGCTCCTCTCTACTTAACATGTAATACCCCATGGATATTATAATAAGATGATAGAATGTTTATTTAAATCCATGTATTATAATTCATGAATAATTCACTACATTAACTTACTTTTACAGAGATTTGTCATACAATCAGCTCTCAGGCAGTTTTCCATCTTGGGTTAATAAAGACAACAATTTACAGTTGTAAGTATTCTCATTAATTTTTTTTTAATTCTTGTTTTGATAATCAAGCAAAGCCGCCTTCTTTTGTTGCATTGCTTCATCATTCACAAGTTTCCGTTGTTTTTCTCAAAGCCCTTGTAGTTAGTAAGAGTTTGCTTTTCACTCCACATGTCCAGCAAAAGGTTCTGTTATCAAAATTTCAATGCGCAACAGTCTTTCCTGTTCGGTACTTTCGAAGGGATGTTGGGTTTGTGATAAATGTCTCAGCTGCATCCAGGGGCGGAATCTGGGATTTTCATCAGTGGGGGCCAAGAAAATAGTGAATTGGATTGAAATAACTAATCAGGTTCAAACCCATTAGCTAATCGGATACTAGATAAAAAACAATGCTCTAACTTATAATTTTCAGTGCTCTCACTTCTAATTTATAATGCTTTAATTTATAATCCTACAATCTTAACTACAAATCAGAATTCAACGAACTTATCCTAATTTTAACCCTAAATTTGACCTCAATTACAAATCAGAATTGCCCCCCACCCCCACCCCCGGGGAACAAGTATCCTCTCAAGTATTATAAAGTGGGGCCCACAACTTTATGGTCCAGATTTACTCTCAGCCAGGCCAAACTCAATCCGGTGCCTATTGAAGATGTAGGGGGTCTCCTTTAAGATTTGTGCCAGGTTAAAAGAACGGTTTGGATCCACTAATTCTAATTGATTCTCATTTACAGTACCGGAGGTGATCTGAGTTCCCCCCAGGCCCTTACTGGGTCCGCCCCTGGTTGCATTATTTTTAGTTTCCATGTTCCACAAATTGATTGTTTTCCTTTCAAGCAGTAACATAATTTATTCTCTCTGTTTTTTTATCCGAAGGAATTTGGTGGCCAACAACTTCGTCATAGATTACTCCAGCAGGTAATTCCACTTCTTAATTCTGATAAGATCAATCAATTTAAGATGATGGTACTACAAAATATTCTGTATAGGCTCAATTGTTTACCCTTTTGTTTCTTAATTAGTTTTCCTATTAATTGTAGTAATTTCCCACCAGGATTGCAATGCCTTCAGCGAGATATTCCTTGCTTCAAGGGTAACCCTCAGTGTGAGTCCCCCATCACCTAAAAAAAAGAATTACAATTATGCAATGTGCACACAGCACTTTTTGTATACCAATGCAAGAAGACAACAGGAAATACACTTCTTCTATTGCAGCTGTTTTTCCTTCCTGTACAAACACTTACACTTTCCCGGAATTACCCTCAAATATTTTTTTTAACTTTTCAGATTCCTCCTTTGCAATTAGATGTGGTGGAGCCCATTCCTTAACTGCTCAAGATGGCACTGGGTACCAACCCGATAACACCAACCTGTCAGCTGCTTCCTATTATGTGACAGGTATATGCTAGCAGGCAGAGTGAATTCTTAATTCAATAATGCAGAGAAATACTAATTTGTACTAATAATGCAGAAGTAAACCTCCCCTACCCACCCAAAATGTACCATGTGCAACCAGTAAACAATTCATCTTTTGTTTTCCTTTCTTTCAGATGCAAGAAGATGGGGAGTAAGCAATGTGGGAGCATTTGCAGAAGCATCCAGTAACACTTTCATAATTGGAAGTCTATCCCAATTTCAAAATACGCTTGATTCTGAACTTTTCCAAAACTCGCGCATGTCAGCATCTTCTCTGAGATATTACGGGATTGGCCTTGAAAATGGGAATTATACTGTTAGACTCCAATTCGCTGAGATTGCCTACCCGAACCTGCCTCCACCCAAATGGGAAAGTACAGGCAGAAGGATTTTTGATATCTATATCCAGGTTCTTGCATTGTGCTTCTATCCAAAATTTATATGCCACTTTTAGCAGTATGGGCTCATTACCAGCTAGTGTGGTAATGGTAAAAAGAAACACACAAGATCAAAACCAAACAAAAAGTGTGAATTATTGGTCTCCGCCCTGTACTACCATGACTGATTGGAGCAGGAATTGCAATTTTACAATTTTACTAGTGCTACCAACGATCTGATACGGCACAAAGCAGTCATGATGTGTTGCTGTTTCCATCTCTCCCTTACTTCTACTTTTCTTTCTTGCTTATTTTTAGGGAGCTTTAAAAGAAAAAGACTTCAATATAAGAAAAGAAGCAGGTGGAAGATCCTTTGTAGCAGTTGTAAAGAACTATACTATACCTGTAACAAATAATTTCATGGAGATACATTTCTTTTGGGCTGGTAAAGGGACATGTTGTGTACCAACACAAGGCTACTATGGACCTGCAATATCAGCTATCAGTGTTTCTCCTGGTAAATTCACAACCCCAATCCCCAAGAAAAAAAATCTGTGTTGTCTCATTTATGTGCTTTTGGTTTTTTAATTATTGAAAAATTTTCAGACTTCATTCCTACGGTGTCAAATACTGAACCGAGTACGAGTAAGAGCAAAACTGGTCTGATTGTAGGAATAGTAGTAGCAGTGGTGGTTTCAGGTTTGTTGGTCGTGCTTGCAGTTTTGGTTTGGAGATACAAGATTAAAAACAAAGAAATGGATGAAGGTATTATTGTCAATGTACCTATTGATGTTTCTATCGATATTGCATTACTATTGTCAGTTTGTCTTGTACCAGGGGTTTTTGCCAGTAATAGATCCAATTTATTTGCCAGGCTAAAATAGTAACACCAAAATGAAACAGTAAAAGAACATAATCAATTTTATACATACTAATTGGTATGTGCTGCTACAACAGAAACTGATATGGCTAGGTACATAAAATTGAGATCTAATCTTGGATTTGACCTGCATGCACCCAAACATGCCATCTAATCACATACATATCCAAGATGGGGCGGTAGCATAGTTGGCTAGGAAAGGGGGTCCTAAGACTGTGGCTACCCAAAGGTCGAGAGTTCGAGCCCCCCTCACGATTTCGCAGCCTAGATTACAAAAAAATCACATACATATCCAACAATGCACTGCATATTCACATATCATGTTAACACTGATCCTGACCAATGAGTTTTGATCTGTATTAGGATCATGAGCGATAATTTGGATCTTCTTTTTATTATGAAGTCTCTTTTTTTTATTTCTTGCTGACCATCTTTCCCAAAATTTTCAGAGCTATTGGGAATGGTTGATAGGCCAGATGTGTTTAGTTATTCTGAGCTAAAGTCTGCTACAGAAACATTCAGTGCCAGTAACATCCTTGGAGAAGGCGGATATGGGCCTGTTTATAAGGTTTTCCTTCTATTCTTTTCTTCTTTCAATTTTTGTTTGTTGCCAACACAAGTGTACAACTTTCTATTTGGTCATTTTTTTATTTCTTTTTATTTTCTTGTGTAGGGAACATTGCCAGACGGCAGGGTAGTGGCAGTTAAGCAATTAGCAGCAACATCACACCAAGGAAAGCGACAGTTTGTGACAGAAATTTCCACCATCTCAGCTGTGCAGCATAAGAACCTGGTCAAACTATATGGTTGTTGCATTGAAAGCAGCACACCTCTTTTGGTTTATGAATATTTGGAGAATCGGAGCCTTGATCAAGCCATCTTTAGTATGTGTTGAGCAAGAATATCAACTGGCAATCATTATTGTGATGTTATACCTCATTTAACATTGTTTTTCTAATTAACCCTATTTTAGTCTTTATTTTAAAACAATCCTTGAGTATAACCTAGCCTGGCCTAACATATCCCTCAAATTAACCTTATTGTGCTTTAGCTAAACGGCATTATAGCTGACTAACCCTCGAATTTTCTTTTATGAATAAATTTACCCCAAATTTACCTTGCTTGACAGTCAATTTAGCAATTAAGTCTCCGAACTTTTGCTTAAGAACGAAAATCTTCAAATATTACTCCACAACTTTTCCTCCCCTGATTTGTACTCCACTTCCACAAGAGATTCCCCCATTCAGGTTTCGAACCTGGGACCTCCCATACGGATGAGGGGCCTTTGCCACTAGACCGAAGGCTGGTTCTTACCCACTGACCACCCTTATTCCAATATAAAGCAAACCATTCTTATGGATTCATTTGTTTGTTCATTAATTAATTTATTTTTGTATTTCAGAAAAGAACGGCTTGTTTCTTGATTGGCCCACTCGGTATGAGATATGCCTAGGTGTTGCCAAAGGTTTGGCATATCTGCATGAGGAATCTGCTGTGAAAATTATACATCGGGACATCAAAGCAAGCAATATACTACTAGATGGGGATCTTAACCCTAAAATCTCTGATTTTGGATTGGCTAAACTCTATGATGACAAGCAGTCCCATATGAGCACTAGAGTTGCTGGAACGATGTATGGAACAAAACTTCATCTTAATCTTTTAATTGGATAATTTTGTGGAAATTTATAGTAATAGATGGATTGCCTTTATTTTCTCCCTTTTTTTTCACAGAGGTTATCTTGCACCGGAGTATGCAATGAGAGGCCATCTGACAGAGAAAACAGACGTGTTTGCATTTGGGGTCCTTGCACTGGAGGTTGTAGCCGGTCGCCCGAATGCGGACTCAACCCTAGAACCAGATCAAATTTATCTTCTTGACTGGGTATATACTATCTTCATCTACAATCTAGACCCATTTTTGGATCAAATGGACTATGCTAGAAGTGGATAGATAGCCTTTTCTGGTTAATTTAGAAATATCTGGAGATTCCAGAAGGTCTCTATTTTTTGCAACTATTAAATTCCAATCCTACCTCAACTAATTAAAGGAACAGGATGCATTCTGTTTAACTTTTCCATTCACACGTGATGTATGTGCTAGTACCAGGAAGTACATACTGGTAAGGCTAGAATACCAATACTTTTGTAGTTTGTTTCCACAATGGAAACTTAATGTAGTCATAAGAAATTTTAGTAGCCCAAGTACAAAGTGAGGGAAATAAATAAAATAAATGCCAATCAGTACATTGTACATATAGTATACCATGTACCAGACCAAGGGAAAAGGTAATAATGTATAGGACAGAATACCAACAACACTAATTATATTTGCCTCTCAACAGGCATGGAGCTTATACGAAAATAAACGAGCGCTTGAATTAGTAGACCCAAGAATCACATCATTTAATGAGGAACAAGTTATCAGGCTTATAGGGGTCTCCCTGCTTTGTACCCAGGCGTCGCTACACCAGCGCCCGTCTATGCCCCGTGTTGTATCAATTTTAACAGGCGACACAGAAGTCACTGAAATACCTGCTAGACCAAGTTACCTGACTGAATGGCAATTCAAGGATTTAGCAAGCCATAATTTCTCAACCAATGAATTTTCAGAAAGTAAAGAAGCTAGTGGGACTGGAACTTCTTACTCTTATTCTACAGATGCGTTGATGGATTCAATAATTGCGGATGGGAGGTGAGCTTATGATGAGTTTACCATGATTGAACCTCGTTGTGAAGTATTATTACTTGTGAGTATGCCATAAATATTTGTAGCACAATATGCGCGGCAAGTATATTGTGTTTGAAATATACTCAGTTAAAATTGTGTGCTTGATACAAGAAACAAACTGAGCAGTAAACTGATTAAAGCAAAATGAAAATTTGTATGTGAGATTCATGCAAAATTATATACAACGAATTAGCGTAATAAATTGAAACTTCTTTTTGTAACTTGATAGATATCACCTAAAGCATTATAAAATCGAGGGCTAGCCTTTTAGGGTAGAGACTAAAGCAGTATAAATTTTTAGAATGTTAAATACTTAAAACATAAATTTAAGTTATAAAATAATATAAATAATGTCTTAAATTAAAATTTCTACTAAAATTGACCTGTGCTGAAGTAGATCGAACGATCGGGATTTCTACCAAATTGAAGTAAGGTTTTAATGTAGCACTACTCCAGCGCGAGTGATTTATAAAAATTGTATAAATGTATAAATATATGATTTATACATCAAGTCTAGTTATAGCATGCATTCAACCTATATTTCTTTGATATTTTTAAATTCTTATTCAAATAAAAAATATAGGGAGGAGAAGAATAATCTATATTTATTGACTTGGAGAAAGCATGTGACAAAGTACTGAGAAAGGTCATGTGATGGGTTCTCCAAAAGAAGAAAGCTCTAGCAAAGTACGCTACTTTCATCAAAGATATGTACGATAATGTCATGACTAGTGTCAAAGCATGCGATAGTGAAACCAGCGACTTTTCTTTTAAGATAGAATTACATTAAGGATCAGCTTTAAGTCCTTACATTTTTGCTCTAGTGGTGGATGAAGTTACAAGGGACGTACAATGACAGATCCCTTGGTGTATGCTTTTTGTTGATGATGTGGTGCTAATTGACGATAGTAGGATAGGAGTTGAGAGGCAACTAGAGTTGTTTTTTGAAAAACCGAATAGAAGCTATCAGGTAAGGCAATTGGAGTTATGGAGACATACTTTAGAATCGAATGATTTTATACTTAGTAGGACTAAAATTGAGTATTTAAATGAAGTGTGAGTTTAGCAGTGTCAGGTTAGATAATGGAGATCGATATCACTTTGGTCGGACAAGTAGTGTCTAGGAAGGACACCTTTTAATATTTGGGGTCAATGCTGCAGAGTGATAGCGAGATTGATGAAGATGTTAGCCATAGGATACAAGCGGGGTGGGTCAAATGGCGACAGACATCTGGCATCCTATGTGACAAAAAAGTTCTACAAAAGCTCAAAGGCAAGTTCACGGGACGACGATCAGGCATGTGGTGTTTGTATGGTGTAGAATAAGCTACTAAAAGATAACACGTCTAGAAGATAAGTGGAGATGCGTTGCAGTGGAGCTATGGCCATACAAGACGGGACCGAATTAGAAATGATGATATATGTGACAGACTTGGGGTAGCACCGATTGAAGAGTAGTTTGTCCAACACCGCTTGAGATGGTTTAGGCATCTCCAACAGAGACCTCCTGAGGCACTGGTGCATACTAGAATTATAAGTCGTATCGAAAACACAAGAAGAGGCAGAGTTCGTCCACGATTGATATTGGACAAAGCAGTGAAAAAGGGACTTGAAGGAATGGAATGTATCTAAGGAGTTGACTTCGAATAGGAGCGCGCTGAAGTTAGCGATCTATGTATCAGAATCATGACCTAGGATGTATTGTTTAGGGATTGTTTAGGGGCATTATTATAAGCCTTAGGTCATATGACTAGTGATTCAAGAACAAACAGTACAACTTAGAACTTTGGCCCTACGATCTATAGTTTAGGCAAAATATAGTTAATATTAGTATTAGTATTATTATTATTGACACCATAATTATTATTAGTAAAGCTGCTGCTGCTATTATTGTTGTTGTTGTTGTTGTTGTTGTTGTTGTTGTTGTTGTTGTTGTTGTTGTTGTTACTATCTTATTACTATTTGCCTTGACTTTATAATTATGATTGGATTTCATTTCTAGTTTATTCTAACTTGTTTAGGACTAAAGACTTGGTTATTATTGTTGTTATTCAAATAAAAAATGACATATGTGTTCTTCATTTCTTAAATAGCTTGTGCATCAAATTTGGATCGATTTTAAAGATAGGATAAATTTTGTTGGAAGTTACTAAACTGTCTTTTGTTATGAATTGATTACTTAAGTTTGATTTGTCCTTCTATAGCTATTGAACTATTCATTTATTCCAATGAAGTCACTCTGTAATTTTTATGTTCAAAATATTAATGTAATATGCTCATTCCGTCTAAAATAATAATGGAATATGCTTCATTTTATCCAAACTACTAATGGAAAAGTTATATTTTTCTTATTTTTTTTATGGAAAAATTATAGAGTGATTTGATTGGGACCAATAAATAACGCGTCATAGCGGCGCTATAGCGTTTTCAGACCTTAAATGCTATTTCATCTATGACCACTATAGCAGCAATAGCAGTCCACAATAGCACATAGCGTGTAGCGCAAATAGCGCACTCTATGTTACATAGACTTTTATTGCAAGGTCCAAATTGAAAAAAAAAATTAAGGACCGAACCTTTCTTTTAATTCAAATTGCATTTGCTTTTAAATACAAAAAATATATATAGTTTATGACATGATGCTTATGTTTTTTTTAGTATAAAATATAATTAATTTATGTCATGATGCTTAGGATATTTTGAATAGAAAAAAGATATATAGTTTATGATGTTATTAGGACTATTTTGAATAGAAATTTAGGTTTTGCACTAGTTCAATTTGAATATTATAATTCCTTAATCAATTTGATGTTACTTGTTGCTCTAGGAGACTTTAGATAATGTTAATAATTAGTAGAATTACATAATATAATTTTTAAAAGAAAAACACTATGTAGGATAACTTCTGCTATAGCTACGCTATTCGTTATAGATTTTTCTAACCTTCTCATGATGACGCGATAATAGCTATTTAGAATGATTGAAACAAATGAAAATTTCAGTGGCTATAGACTATAGAGACACAAATCAAACTTAAGTGACTAATTTGTAACAAAAGACAAAATTTAGTGACCTTCAACGTATTTACCCTAAAAGATATTTAACTTCTATAAAATATATAATAATGAAACTTCTATGGCTTAATGATGAATTGCCAATTAAATTTCAAATTGACTCAAATTTAATATATATCTTCTTATTTATATAATATTTTTTAAATCATGTAATTTAATATATATATATATATGATGGACTAAGGTGATTTATAAAGCACGGGTCATTTGGTGCTTTACGCCCTTCTATGCTGTTGTCAAAGTTCAAACAGCTGATCTAAACCGCTCAATATGATATCTATATTGAAATGTATTTGGAGACCAAATTTTACATTTTTTGGAATTTTTTAGAATTTTTGAAAATCATTATTTTTTTCATATAATTCTGAATTGTTAAAAAAAACGGTTTTAAAAAATTATAAGAAAATGGTAAAAAAAATAAAAAAAATGAAAATTTTGATCTCCAAGGACATTTCAATATACCTATCATATTGAGCAGTTTAAATCAGTTATTTAGACCTTAACAACAACACCGAAGGGCATAAAGCACCAAATGATCCGTGCTTTACAAAACACCTTAGCCCATCCCTATATAAGATATTAAGTGAATGCACTATAAAATGTATATACAATGTATATACGCTAGAATTATCTTTGTTTAAGCTAAAAAATATTCTCATTTTAGATAGGACTACGCTGGAAAGAGCAAGATTTTCGAACTATGAGAATCAAATAAATATAGAGATCAATCATATATATATATTTTTTTAAAGAGAAAAGAGATTTAATTTTAAAATACTATGATTTTACTCTAAATTATATAAAAATTCATATATAAATAAAAAAAAAAGTCAATTAACCCTATTATCTCTTCTTTACTCCGCCCCTAGGGTCATGTATAAAATTGGTGCAAATTTGAAAATATATTAATTAATCGAGCGATTAGAAAAAAATGACACAATCTATCTAAAATTATTAAATTGTATAAAATAAAACTGATACGTAGTTTGTGTAAATAAAGTAAAACATACGAAATATCTATTTAATTTTGACGAACTTTAATATTGCCGATTTTTTTATTTATATCAAAAAAAAAATTAAATTTAAAAAAATAACCGAACCGGCTGTGGAATTTGAAATCTACCCAAACCGGTTAACCGTTAACCGGACCCTTTAAAAGAGTCCGGTTAACCATTAATCGGAAATTTGGTTTGGGTCCGGTTAATGGTTAACCGGTTCCTAGGTCCGGTTAGCCGTGTACCGGAAAGTTTGTTTTTTTTTTTTTTATAAACTCATTTTTTTTAATAATATATGTATATGTATATGTAATATATAATATAATATAATATATGGAGAGTGTCCGGTTATTCCCACGGGCGGTTCGCTTTTTTTTTTTTTAGATATCTTAGTATTTTAATTTTAATTGCAAAACACGTCATGAATTATTAAGACTGTCATTTGATATCAGAGCAATTGTAAATTCATATAATATGCAATAATTTTTTTTACGAAATTGATTTTGAGTGGTTAGTATAAATATTTTCTTACAATTATTTTTTTTTACGAAATTGATTTTGAGTGATTAGTATAAATATTTTCTCATAATTAATTTTTTTTTACGAAATTGATTTTGAGTGTACAAAAGGTTTTGTATATATATATGTTGCATGAATTGTAATCTTCTACTTTTTCTTGTAAATATGTATATGTATATGTATATGTAATATATGTATATGTATATGTAATATGTATATGTAGATGTATATGTATATATAATATAATATAATACATGTATAATATATGATAACTGATTTTTTTTTATTTTTTTATAAACTAATATAACTAATATATGTATATGTATATATAATATATGTATATGTACAAATATTGTACATATACATATATATACATATACATATATATACATATAAATATACATATATATATACATATCTATACATATATACATATATATACATATACATACATATACATACATATACATACATATACATACATATACATACATATACATATACATATACATATATTACATATACATATACATATACATATACATATATTATAAAAAAAAAAACAAAAACAAAAACAAAAACAAACTTTCCGGTACACGACTAACTGGACCTAGGAACCGGTTAACCATTAACCGGACCCAAACCAAATTTCCGGTTAATGGTTAACCGGATTATTTCAAAGGGTCCGGTTAACCGTTAACCGGAAATTTGGTTTGGGTCCGGTTAACGGTTAACCGGTTTGGCTAGTTTTCAAATTTGGTGACCGGTTCGGTTATTTTTTAAAATTTATTTTATTTTTTGGATATAAATAAAAAAATCGGTTAATATTGACTGTGACTTTATAAAGCATATTCC